>NC_046291.1:78177500-79377500 GCF_004115265.2 Rhinolophus ferrumequinum | reverse complement strand
CATGAAGTCCTGGAGGAACACGGGTCGCGCTTTCCCAGACTTCTCCTTTATGCTTCTCCAGAATTGTTGTTCCCGACGCAACTGTTTCCAAAGTTCCAGCAGGAGTGCATTGGGTTTTCGGTCTATTTTCTCCCGATCGACCCCTGCTGCCACGAGATCACGCCACATCTGTGCGCCTGTTACTCTCTGAGGCCCGCGACCTCGCCCCTTTACCTTTGGTTTGGGCTTCCAGATTTCAACTGTGTGGACCTCCTGTCTTAACTTCCTTCGCCTCCAGCTTTCAACATCCCCTAGGGTGGCCATGGCAGTTGTAACTTCATGGATCCGTCGCCCCACATAGGGTGTAAGAATGGCAACCAAGGATCCAAAAGCACTCGCAGGTGCAGTATCCAAAACCAGATCTCTCATGCTGGCTGTAAAAAGCTTGTCATCTGGCCCCTGCATGTTAAGGTTAAAAATAGCATGTCTCATACCCATTTCACAGATGATTTGAGTAAGTTCTGTATATGACTGCCATTGACTCACAGTGTCTGGCAGCTCGCCAGCCTGTCCCCATTATGTGTGTACCGCAGCAGTGAGCCACTCCATCAGAGAGTGGTTGCCCTGGTCTTGGACCAACCTATGGCAGTTCTGTAACCTTTGTCGCAGGGACAGATGCACTGTCACGAAGGCTAGCTTTTCCGTCTCGCCTGGGGAGCAGAGAATGTTGTCTGCCCCCTCATCCCATAAACGTAGTAGCCAAGCTGAGACTGGCTTTCCAGGGCTCTGTCTGTACTGCCTCCCCAGCTCCTGCAACTCAGTGGGACTGTAAGGGGTGTCGGTTGTGAACTCAGTCACAGCTGGGTTGCCGGCAGCAACACCCCCGGGGCCCAAAGGTTGCTCACATTTTACCCTTTGCTTCAAGATTGGCCGGGCTTGGGAGTTGGGAGGTGCATTGTCTCCACTCACTTCCTCCGCCTCTGCCTCAGAGTCTCCACTGTGGGGCCCCTCTTCTAACAGGCGGACCCGAGTTTCCAGCGCTTCCAACCGGGACACCTCGTCCGGCACCTGGACCATTTCATGAAGCGCATTTTCCGTGTTGAGACTCAAGGCCGTGAGGAACATCCAGCCCACATGGCCAGCTGTAGCCTTCGCCTCCTCCGGCAACCGCTCAGCCAGCGCCTGCAGGGCGCTCTCCACGCAGGCCGGAGAGCCATCCATGTCCTCCCACCTCTCCCTGGGGGTCCAACTCCTGAGAACAGTGGCCACCGGACACCACACACTGTGTGGGGGCCACCCGCCCTCCTGCCCAGAGTCAGACTCCATTCCTACCTGGTCGGAATCCTGCTGGCCGTGCCAGGTGTCTGAGTGGCTGGTGGCCTTGGTGTATAATGTCCACAATCGTCGAAGCCTACACCAGAAGCAGATCAACAAAAGGAGGACAACGCCTTCCATGGCCAAGAGGCAGGTGTGCCATCTGGAGGCTCGAGTCTCCCAGGCAGACCGTGCCTCCCGCTCCCAGCGTCGCTCCTCGTGGACCTCCCAACGCTGAACTTTTGTACGCATAAACTGCTCCACCATCCTTCGGTGAGTTTCGGCCGGCACCACACCCTGCTTGCTGCTCCATTTGTCATGTGGGGTGTCAAGAGGGATCTCTGGTCCCACTCCCCACATAAGAACATAGGACATGCTGAGGCCAAAAAGGAACACACACAGAGCCATAGGTAGGGGAGTCATACCACTGTAGTCTCACTGGAGGCTGGATTCACACGACATGCGACCAACTCTCTGACTTCCCTCGACTCTCCTCTACTCCCCAACGCAGCCGCGGCAGTTATATCAGTGATCAGTGGCTCAATGGTTACAGCTGACGGCCAACTAGCCACAGGTGACGGCCATCTACTACCCGAGCCAGCGCGCCTCCACGTGAGGCCGAGAGCCTGGAAACTGCTCTCTGGGGCTCTGTCCCCACACCATATAATCAATTTCTGATGCCCAGTTGTGTAGATTAGTCTCCCTATTACGGGCTGAGAGTCTGGGGATGACTTCCCTAACACCCAATGGCTTTTTGTCAACCTAGAAGACTCATTACACGTAAATCATTCTGGAGGCTTTCCCAGGAAGGTACAGATCCAATTAGAGGAATTATAGGAAGATGGAAGAGTGTTTGTCTACAGAAATAGAGGTAAACATCGTTGAAATTCTCCTGAAATGTAAGTCTCCACCAGACTATCCTGTGTGGCTCATTAAGATTAAACTGTTATAACAGGTATGTAGTGCGAGCAGAGCACAGATCAAAGAGGAAAGTTTCAGTCAGAAATGAAACATATAAAGAAGGCTTGCGTAATGCCAAAGATGGTAGGATATGAGACTCTTGGATGGCTCAGGACTACTCAGTGTGTGGCAGAGGGATTAATAAAAGAGAAACATGTTATTGTGAGGACAGAGTCCCAGAGAGCACTTTCCAGGCTCTTGGCCTCGCGTGAAAAGGCGCTGGCTCGGGTAGTAGATAGCCGTCGGCTGTGGCTAGTTGACCATCAGCTGTAACTGGTTAGCTAATTGGCCAATGATATAACTGCCAAGGCTGGGCTGGTTGGTGAGTCGAGGGGAGTCAGTCAGTTGGCAGGCAGAAAAGTGGACAGCAGGTGGCAAGTCGTGTGAATCCAGCCTCCAGTGAGACTATAGTGGTATGACTCCCCTACCTATGGCTCCGTGGGTGTTCCTTTTTGACCTAGCCACATCCAATATTCTTATGTGGGGAGTGGGAGCTGAGACCCCGCAGGCCACCCCGCATGACAGTTATCCAGTGGAGGATGGAGAAGTCCCAAATTTCAGGTATTCAATTAGTTACTCTTCAAGCATGTGTTTTGAATTTTAGTACCATGTGCTCCCTTAAAGTTGTAGAAATTAAGTACACTAATGCTAAATTTTTAAAGAGTATCAATTGCAAAAATGTTTTATCATAAGACTTCTTTGGGGACTGGATCAAAATATGGATTAAAACTAATGTGTGTTAGCATCAGGAGCTGGGAGAAAGAGAGCTGAGCTGTCAGGTATCAGTAGCTGATTAAAGCCACAAGCCCAAGATGAAAGTTAATCACTTTCATCACTTACCATGATGATATAAGTAAGAGTCTAAAACTCGAGGAAATGCCAACTCCTCCTCTTCCATTTTCCCCCATGGAATGGTGCACCAGTGGAGGGTCAGATGAATCAACACAGATGTGGGGTCGTCTCACTGTTAGAGGAGCCCCAAACAAAAGACTTGGATAGCTTTATGAATCCTGAGATGAAAGGTAGGGTGAGGGAGGTGGTCTAGGAGTGGAAAAGTATGGGTACTGAGTCAGGGTGGGGAAAAGTATGTTCAAGGTTCCCTTCTCTTTCCCCCATCTCCATATGGAGATCTCAGCAGAGGTTGTTGAACAAGGCTCTGCTCAAAGCCTCAGATAAAGAGGACTTAGAATGAAGGCCCTGGGACTAAAATTTCAAATATGTGTAAGAGCATGACGAGCCACAGGTCTTGTGTCCTTGACTACATCTCTCTTCAGAGACTGCCAAGCACTGGCCATGCACTAATTTTGTGGGGAGGGCTGTTTTCTGCCAGGGAAAGCCTTTGTAATAGTGTATGGTCAGTCTTGAAATATTACACTTAGGTTTTTAACCAGGAAACAAACTCCTCTGGAGGTAGGTGCCACTCAATGTACTTCAAATTATCCCTTTGACAGTCACTTAAAGTAATATGTAAATAAGTAATACCTTTTAATTTTATTCCTTCTAGCTCAGCCTGGGAGTAGTCCGTGGACGAAGAAGGCTGACTGACACTTGATCTGACACTTGATCTGACACTTAATCTGACACTTATCTTGAGAACTATAAATTCCAGAATCCATTTAGAGGTGTCTTTTGATAACAAATATTTGAATGAAATTTGACATCTACCCTCCAAATGTTTTCCATATTTGGATTTGAGGAATTTTGTAAAGATTGCCTGTGGTTCAAATTTATTGTGATCTCCATTAAAGTAAATATTTGTATTACATTTATTATTACTGAAGCTGCCACCTCGTCTCAAGTACCATTATAGGCAATATGCTAAATGTTCCCTAAAGTATATGCAAGAGAGGAACATTAAATATTAAATACTTATTGTCTATATTTGCCTTTGTGTCATTCACATGAACACCCTTCAAGCAAGACAGTCAAGGGCAACAGTTTATTAAGTTTAAGCTACAAACCGTGAAGATTAGAACTGACAGAAACCCAAGGTTCAGTAGAGGACATTTCCTTTATACTGAGTTTTCACTTCAGTTGTGACTTAACTCTGAGGATTTCATTTAAACAATGGGAGCAAGAATATTATAGCCAAGGACACTTTCACTTGCTGTAACTTACCGGAACCAATTTTACAAAAAAATTCTAGGGGGAAAAAACATTTTGAAAAAGTGGCATTTACTAAAGATACATTAACACTCAAACAAAGTTCAAAGTTTGAACATATATACGATTGGTCTTTGAAAAATGTACCTTAGTGGGTAAGCATTTTTTTTTAATTGAGGGAGGGGTGATCAAAATCTGAAAGTTTTCCTCATTTCTTTTAGTTTAAATTTAACACAGTGTTGGTAAATTTTGAAAGCTCTCTGCTGTGCAAAAATCTCAAGGAATGCATCATTTGAAATAGTTGTCTGTTTCTCATTTGTTTGTCTTGTTCTTTTGTTGTTTTTGGTTTATATATATCGCATATAAATGAAATCATATGGTTAAACAAAAACTCATAGACACAGACAATAGTTTAGTGGTTACCAGAGGGTAAGGGGGGTGGGGGTGGCAGATGAGGGTAGGGGGGATCAAATATATGGTGATGGAAGGAGGACTGACTGGGTGGTGAACACACAATGGGATTTATAGATGATGTAATATAGAATTGTACGCCTGAAATGTATGTAATTTTACTAATAATTGTCACCCCAATAAATTTAAAAAAAAAAGAAATAGTCTTAATAAGTGGGAATTGATGTCTTTAATGAAGCTAACTGTAAAAGATGTGTATTTCAATTATTTAAGCTGGGAATTTTATTTTTATTTTTTTCACAGAAATAGGATCTCTGGTTGTTTCATGACTCCAGGACCTACTGTGATGCGTAGCATAAACCGTTATGTATGTCCCGGGTGTGTGGATTTTGTAGGTTTCCCAATTCTTTGATTGCTCTTGGGTGTCATTTCTCAGGGCAATCAAACAAACTGCATGAAGTATTGCCCCTTTCATAGAGGTTATAAATCTGAAAACCAGATTTCCAAACCTGTCAGAAGAGTGTGTACAATAAGAATACCTATTTTCTGAGTGAAGGCTTGAGGAAATCCTCTATGACTAAGTGACACTATTTTGACTACCTAGAGGTCATTTTTGCTTTCCTTTGTCACATTTGTTAGACAGGTGAAGCTGCTTGGTATTTGAATTCTAGCCAGGAAGGATGCTACTATACTGTGTTGGAATGCCTTCCTTATTTCACATTGAGATGAAAGATTTTAAATGCCACAAGATAGTGAGAAAAAGGTGAGGAATTCAGTTTCCTGTGTTTGCAGCTGATTTTTACTACCTTCAACGAATGAGATTCCAGACTCTTTGGGATCGTTAGAATTATCTAGAAAATTTTTTAAATGTTCCATTTTCATGCTTGGCTCCTCTCACTTTCTTTAGGGATAGGGCCTAGGCATCAAATGTTTTCAAAATTCCCAGGTAATTCTAACATTCAAGAGGTTGAAAATCGCTGATCTAAGGCAAGTTAATTATACTCTTCAAAATCAAGGTTTTAATCTATATAACAAAAGTGTTGAATTACATAATGGTTTTCAATATTTGAGGAGGGGTGCAAATTTCTATTCATTCTTCAAGAAAAATCTTACATTTGTGGAAATAAACAAAGACCACTCAAATGAGGCAAACAAAAGCTATTAATTCAGAGCTTGCTATACAGCAAGGGAGTCGATCACCTTTGCTTGAATCTTGGCAGGTACTCAAAGGCAGGCAGAAGGAATAGGAAATCTTTATCATGGAAAAAGGGAAGGCTTCAGGTGTGCCCTGACTGAAGACTGTTGTCCTGGGGAAATTGTAGGCGGGTAAGTAGGAGGGGCGTCCTATGTGATTGGATAGGGGTACATATTTAGCTTTCTTTGGTTGCTTCTAAGTTGGAAAACAGGGACAAAAATTAGGCCAACTGTTAGTTATTAATCAAGTCCTGGCCATTTGGAGCCAATTGTTTTACAAGTTATTGTTTAGCATCCTAGATTGTCACTAGAAATAGCAATATATCTTCCTATGATTCTAATTTATAGTAAGCTGGTTTCCTGGGTTATTTATTGTAGATAAGAAGGTTGGTTTTCTGGGCAGGTTGCTGTATGTTGTAGGTCAGAGTTCTAATTTTATATATATATAAAGACATATTGCTATTAATCCCCTCAAAATACTCTCCCTCGCTTTGAACACACATCCCATCATTCTTGCCACTTTCCGAAGCAGTTCTGGAAGTCCTCTTTCCTAAGTGTCTTTAGTTGCTCTGTCATGGCTGTCTTGATGTCCTGAATCAATTCAAAGTGTTTACCTTTCATAGTCATTTTAACTTTGGGGAAGAACCAGAAGTCGCACGGTGTCAGATCCAGTGAATAAGGTGGATGGGGACACACCATCATGTTTTTATTTGACAGAAATTGATGTACCGGAAGTGATGTGTGACATGGAGCCTTTCCGTTGTGATCAAAAACTATCATGAATGTTGCTGCCGATTGCCATCCAATGGAAAGGCAAGACAGGGATCTTCAATACGGGAAGTGGCGTATGGAACCTTAGTAACTGTGTGACAAGTTTCAACTTGTTTGGGGCAGTCAGTCAGGTGTGAGCTACAGTTGAGAGAAGGTGTGTTTTAAAGTGTGCCGTAAGTCATCCTCCATCATGACAATGCTCCGTGTCACATATCGCTGGTATACAGCAATTTCTGTCAAATAAAAACATTATGGTGTGTCCTCATCTGCCTTATTCACCGGATCTGGCACCGTGCAACTTCTGGCTTTTTCCCAAAGTCGAAATGATTTAAGACATCGAGGCAGCCACGGCAGCACAACTAAAGACACTCGCGAAAGAGGACTTCCAGAACTGCTTCAGAACGTGTCAAGAACGAGGGGATAAGTGTGTCCAAAGCGACAGGAAGTATTTTGAAGGGGATTAAGGGCACTGTGTCCTTTACTGTAATAAAATTTTGTTATTTAAGCATTTACTGTATTTGTTGATCACATGCATCTGTTAATAGACATCTAGGTTGCTTCCATATCTGCGCTATTACTAGTAATGGTGCAATGAACATATGGATGCATCTATCTTTTTGAATTAGTGTTTTTATTTTCTTCAGATAAAGACCCAGAAGTGGAATTGCTGGATGATGTGGCAGCTCTATTTTTAATTTTTTGAGGAATCTCCATACTCTTTTCCATAGTGGCTACAAATGTAGTTTATTTTCTTTTCTCATATTTTTTTTCCTCTACTTGTATAATTTAAATCCAATATGTAAAACATAAAAATCACAAAATATGGGTGAAACTGGGCATAGATCACAAGTAGGCAAACCTCTTTGGACATGGTCAGGAAGTAAATATTTTAAGATTTATATATCATAATTTCTGTTGCAACTGGTCTCAATCACACTCTTCAAATGTGCCATTGAACCATAATGCAGGTACACACAATATATAAATAAATGGGTATAACCATGTTCCAATAAAATTTTGTTTATAAACTCACAGTTGTCTGGGTTTAGCTGACAGATCATAGTTGGTCAGCTCACCATCTACATAGACTGACTAGAGTCCCATCCAATCATCTGACACTTCTTTCCAGATTACTCTTTCTCGTTCTATTTAGTGGCCCCTTGAAATTTCTGTGAGCCCTATTAATTCCAAGAAGAACAATTTGGAAAAGAACATCAATAAGTGAGATACATAAAGAATTTTAAGTTTTCAGAATCACATAATTTTAATTAAAAAAAAATTGTTCAAGGTCAAAAGTATTTCTAAATCATATTTTTTCATAGGTCTGAATTTGAAACTGGTAGAAATAAAAATTTTCTGTATGGCTTTTTCCAGAAGAATAGAAATTTGCTTGTAGTAGAGTTATATAGGTTTATTTCTAGCCCTAGTTGAATTGTGAGCTTCTTAAAAGTAGGTATATATATTTCTCTTCCTGATGGCAATCATAATAAATTGTATAGAATAAGGGGTTATTTTATATAGAATAAGTGCATTGAAAAATTCTTATCTTTCCTTATTTTAATGTTGTCAGCATTTTATCTGAATTATCAGGTTAGTCTCTGATAAGAAATTCAATTAAAATAGATATGAAACTCTACTTCCTTTTAAAGTCACTCATTTTCAGAGGAAAGACAATTGCTTGGTTAATTAAATCTTAAGTACTTTAGAAGTATTCTGAGGCTAAGAAATAGCCCAGAAATCATTGAAAAATAAAAGAAAAATATAATTGATTATATAGTCATTTAGATGCACCAAACTTACTGAATAAGAACCCCAAAGCTTATCTTTTATTTTGTTTTTGTTTGTTGTTTGGTTTTGAAAAGAGTGCTTGGCTGCTGTCGAGCCAATTTAAGTACAATGACCATGTCCTGGACAGTTTCCTTTTGAAGAATTTTGCTCAGGATTGACTAGAGACTCAAGCTGATTAACAGTTTTTTTATTTTGTTTCCTCACTGCATGTAGATAATTGGCCCATGCCAATTTAAAACTTCTCCCAAAAACTTCAGAGTTTTTTAGGGTGTACCTCTAGCTTTTAGTAATTTATTCAAAACCAAAACAAATAACTTGTCAGAATTATCTGTTTTCAGGTTGCATAAGGTGTGAGCTCTCGTTTAAAAGCAAGCAAACAAATGAAAAAGCAAACTTAAAGAACAAAACCAAAATATAATTTTCCAACTAAGAGTGCTTTTTATTTATTTTACTTTATTATTTCTCTGGTGTTATTTCTGTTGGGTAAAAGACAGCATAATAACTGGGTAGAAAACAAACAAACAAAAAATAACAAACAAACAAACAAACATAAAGATCATACCAAATCCTGAACTCATCTTAAATATATACCAACATTCATTTAAAAATGTATATTCTAAAAACTGAAGTATTTGAAAAAACAAAATCAGACCGAAACTTCTATTTTAGGGTGAAAGATGAAGTCAGAGATATTCAACTAGGGAAATTTTGTGGTGTCATTTCATTTAGATCACTTTCACAAGTTTATTTTATACATACACACACATACACACACATGCACACACGAGCAACATATGTAGCTCTTCTTTTGATTAATTGCCATTCAAATAAAAAAATAAAATTATGATGGATTACAGCATGCACTATTGGTTAATCATTAAATATCCTTAATTTTTTAAAAAAATATGACTCAGAAATGTCAGTCATATGAGAGGATAATTTAGCTAAAATAAATACAAGAATTTTTGTGTGCTGATTATAATTTGTTTTTCTTCTTGGTAATTGTTTTTCAGGGGACCAAGAAAGGTAGCTAAAGAGGAGAGAACAGTTAAAGTGCTAAAACGGAGGGCTCTGAGTCCATTATGAAAATGGACAATTAGAGAGCTGCCCAGAGGTAATAAGTGTCTCTGCCTCTCTATAGCAGAGTACAGAAAAACAAAGCAGGAGTGATGCTGCCTTAGGTTGTGCAGCTGGAACGGGGAATCCTCTTGTAATGAGAAGGGGTGCTCTGACCACCTGTGGTAGGCAGCTTGTGAAATGGCTCCCAACCCTCCCTGCCTCCTTGTATTCATACTTTGTGTAATCGATGCCATCCCTTTGAGTGCACTCTCTACCTAAAGAGTTACTTCTAACACTTAGAATTCAGCAAAGATGATGAGATTTCACCTCTAATATTAGGTTATGCTATAGACTGAATATTTGTGTCTCCCCCAACATTCATATGTTGAAACATAATTCCCAATGTGATAGTATTAGGAGGGGATATTTGGGAAGCAATTAGGTCATGAGGACAAAGGCCCCATGAATGGAATTGTTGACTTTATAAAAGAGACCCCACAGAGCTCCCTCATCCCGTCTACCCTGTGAGGACATAGCAAGAAGAAGGCTATCTATGAACCAGGTAGTGAACCCTCACCAGTCACCGAAACTGCAGCACCTTGACCTAGGACTTCCCAGACTCCAGAACTGTGAGAAATACACGTTTGTCCTTGAAACCACCCAGTCAATGTTACTTTTGTTACAGCAACCCAAACACACTAGCACAAGTTACAAGATTGTGGCTTGCTTGTTGGATACGCTCTGTTACTCTCTTTCATTCATTCTGAGGAAAACAAGCTGCCAAGTTATGAGCTGTCCTATGAAGAGGCCCTCATGAAAAGAAACGGGACTTTTCTACTAAGTAATAGTGAAAGCACCATAATGACAGAGATTGTGTCAGTCTTGCTTTTCACTAAATTCTCAATGCTTACCACAGTGCTAGACCCTGAAAGTATATTGGGAATATATGTCTTTATCATTGAATATATATTCCATTGTTAGGCTGTCACATCTTCCTGGTTTCAGCATGCCTACTTCTACCAGCCCTGTATGACCCAAATGTGGAAAAATCAACCTCAGACAAATTTTTATCATATCAAAATAAGTGTAAATAGCTTTTGAGTGAGACTCAGGAATTTGTTGGTCCTCAGGTTTATTTTGAAACATTAAGAGTGACAAAGAAATGAGATGAGGTTAAATAAGGAACTATATATTTATCACTTCCTCAGAAAATCTCTGCAAAGAGCAATTGCAGCTTCAATACAACAAATTGTTCAAATCCAAACACTCTCACTTTGTAGAAAACAACATGGATTCTTTCTCAGGCAGACCTAGTCCTTCATTCTGTTTTCTACATATATTATCATGACTTGGGAAAGTTTCTTAACCTTTTTGAACTTTCATTTCTTCTTCTATAAATGGAGGTAATAAAAGTACTTTTTCCGTGAACTTGATAAAAGGTTAAGAGAGGTAACTACAGTGAAGTTTTTGTATAGAATACATAGAAAACATTGAATAAAGGGTAAGTACTGTGCTGTTTCTTTTCTTCTTCTTGTTATCTGTATCCCCATCTGTTGTCAAGCAGCAGCCTACCCGTCTGTCCCCTCATACCTACCCCTAAAGAAAGGAGAGTCTGTGAGACTAATCCTTTCAGGGACTTTGCTTCATCTTTGTGCTTACACCTTATGTCTCCCTGTTTGGCCTCACTGCTTTCTTACTCAATTTTTTAGGACCTTGTCAGGAAAGAACTAAAGTTCTTGGAGGCTTCCTAAAAGATTTTACCAATTATTATTATGATCCTATATAATCATTCAGATTGTAACAGGAAGTTACTTGAGGCAACTAATTTTGTTCAATATGGCTTATTTAAAAAAAAAATGAAAGTATTACTGAGTTTAGAAAACATTTGATCCCAAATCATGAGAATAAAAGATAGTATCATGTAAATCAGTAAGTTTTCAGATGTTTAAAAATTTTTCCTATGTGTTCTTTCAACTAATTTCCAAAGGTTGGTGATTTTAAAATGGATTTTGCATCCAATAACTCTCATATTAATGTTTGAATCCATGTTGTTTCCTTAATTAACTTTTTCTAGTTGTCTGCATTGTTGCAAGGCATATTATTAAAGCAAATACTAGGGTGGTCTTGCTTTTTTTGTGGAGACAAGGACGGGCTCTTTGAACATGTGATAGGTAGCTGAAAATTGAAAAATAACTAGGAATTGGTCAAGCTGGTAGGGGTGGATTGAGGAGAAGGTTGTAAGCAAAAAGAAGAGCAAAGGTATAAGCCCTGAAGTGGAAATGATGTGAATCTGAAGAAAGACGAATGTGGCAGAACTTTTGTCAGTGGGAGCAAGAGGGCATTAAAAGCAGACCTAGAGAAGGAAGCAGAAACCAGATTCTACAAGGACCAGAGTTCAGGAAAAGAATGGTGCTCTTTATCTTAAGAACCATTAAAATGTCTGAAGGAGGACACTGTGATTATTAGTTAATGGGTAGCAGGAGAACAGGAATTCGTGAGACCAGTTAGCAAGCTACGACAGCTGGACAAGCAGGGAATTAAATTGGCCTGGCAGTAGAGACAGAGGAAAGCAAGTAGATTCCAGATACATTTTGGAAGAAAAAAATGTATTTATTTTTATTCTCCAAACTAAATCCTGTGTCTTATACATCTAACAAGCACCAGTAAATGTTTACTAGTCATGTGGTAACCATCACGTATAGAGTATTTTTCAATGTACCTAGCCTCCTGTTTTTTTATAACGCCAGGAAGAGACAGCTCAGAACACGAGTTCTCAAGTAAAATGTAAGCTCAGACTAAATCACACAAAGCAGGTAACTAATTAAGAAACAATTATTCAGACAATTATTGTAAATCTACACTTTTCTTGGTTAACAGTCAGATGTGGAAGGCAGGGTATTTATTTTGATATAGATAATATTTCTGTGGTGAAAACAATAAAAAAAAGTGTCTGGAAATCATAAATTTGAATACCATTCAATACTATAATGGATGCCATTTTAACAATGCAAATGGTATCCATATGACTCCTCCATCAGCTAACAGCTGCCCAGAAAGGACTTAAGACTTTCTAGCATTGAGTCCAATTAAATTACTAAATTAGTTGATGGCCCATATTTTAAAGAGTCTCAAATAATTACTCATTTTTACTGGAGAAGTTCAGCTTTTAAAGACATTTGAGTTATTTCATTAGGTGGCATTCATCCTTGCACTTAGAGTTTCTATTAGGAGTGATGTGGTTGTGATAAATGTATTATAAATTGATTCTGTGAGGACGATTACTAATACTTCCTCGGAAGCTCCAGGGATTACATGTCTATCACTTGAGGAAGTGGGGCTTCGGATAATAAAATTTTAGCCAACACACACACACACACACACACACAATAGTGTTTTGAAATAATTTATTTAGATGTTATTTAGTCAAAAACTCTTACTGAGTACCCACTTTGCATCTGGCATAATGCTAGGTGCTGGGAATATAATAATTCAAGAAATTTATGATTTATTGAGGTAAATACAAATATTTTTAAAAATTATAATAATGGCCCTGAGACTAAATTAGAAGTATGCTGATGGTACAATGATGGAACAAAGGAAAAAGTGGTCATACATATCTGAGATGGAAAGAAAAATTTCTGGAAGCCTGTCATTTGAGCCTGAGTATTATCATGAGTGGATATTCATGAGTTATGAAAGGGAATAGAAATATTTTTGACAGAAGAATCAGCATATGTGAAAGCATAATATTATGAATCAGCGCATGCTTCAGAGGGAAATGCAATTCTAGCTGGATTATAAGGTATTTAGAATGCAATAATAGCTGGGGCTAGGAGTAGGCAGGATAAAAATCAGGAAAGGCTATAAATCATGCTAAAAGCACAGACTCTATTGAAGTGCAAGCTCAAATGTAATTAGAAGTCAGCAGGAAAGGTGTAGTACAAAGAGTGTAAGGCAGTAAGCAACAGAAAACTAGTAAGTCCTATATGGACCTGGATGAGTGAGGCCACTACCTGAACACATTCAAATCTAATATTCTTAGAACACTGAGGAATGCAAAACAGAATGTATCTGAAGAAGGAATGCACAAAGCAATTTGCACTTCCAAGTGATCCTAAGGGCAAGGATAATTTAAGAAACAATTTTAATATTGGCAGTGACATGGTCGAATTTAGTTTTAAAACAATCACTCTGGCTGTCATATGTGCAAACAAGCAAAATGATGTATCTATGGAAGAAGAAAGGATGCATCTATATCTTGTATGTGTACTAAAATATTTTTTAAATTAGTGCCTATCATAATAAATTATTATAATAATTTAGAAAATATGAGGTAGTAAATTAGACTGAAGTAGATCTATGTAGATAACAGTAAATGGGAATTTTCAAGAGTGTTTTAAAAGACAAAAGAATTTGCTGATGATATTATACGATGTAATGGTGGAGAATGAAAAGAAGAAAGGACAACTCCTTGTTTTACCCCTAGAATTCCAGTTACATAGAGTACTATGTGCCCACATGGGCAATACCAGGTTATTTGGGAAGGAAGAACATTGCTGAAGAGTTAGGTCGTTTATATCAACACTAAATGGATTCAGATGAAGATTAGAAAGCCAAATTTTAATTAGCTCCTTTTTTGTATTTTTAATATTTAAGTGGCATCTAGTATTGCTAGAGAGTTGTATTTAGGGGTGCAGTATGCAGAAATGAGGACTGAGTGAGGAACTTACATTTGGAGTTAGTGGAATAAAAATAAGTGAAGTTATGAAAGTGGATGAGCCCGTCCTCCCCAGGGACTTTAACAGAGTGCGACCACAAAAGAGTTTAGTAGGCAACCTTAAATAACAAACGGTAAAAAGAGATCCACTGAGAAAGAACTAACAGAGCCAAAGAAAGAGCCCTTTGAAACGGTGGCAAGACAAGACCATAAGGAGACCAAGAGATAATGGTTTCTACTAAAAAGGTATTCATATTGTCAAATGTTTAAGAGCACAAGTAAAACAGACTGAAAAGTGTCCATGTGCTTAATAACAAGTAGGTTTTGGAAGACTCTAGCTAGTTTAGTTTTCAGCAAGTGGTAGGGAAGTAAGCCAGATTGTAATGCAAATGTGAATGACAGGTGTGAAAAGCAGATGGCAAATATAAACATGTCATGAAAGACATTTGAATGGAAAGGGAAGAAGTGAAGACAGGAGCAGGAAAAGGTATTAACAGCAGGTCTTGAAAACGGGAGATCAACATTAATTGGAAGAAATTTGGTGGTTACCAGAGCGTAAGGGGGTTGGGGGGTGGGGGATGAGGGTAAGGGGGATCAAATGTATGGTGATGGAAGGGGAGCTGACTCTGGGTGGTGAACACACAGTGTGATTTATGGATGATGTGATACAGAATTGCACAACTGAAATCTATGTAATTCTACTAACAATTGTCACCCCAATAAATTAAAAATAAATTCAAAAAAAAAAAAAAAAAAAAAAAAGAAATGAAGACCACAGATGCACCAAGACCAGTATTCAGTCAGTGTCTTTTTTTTTTTTTAAGTCCATCTGCTCCTCATAAGAAATAGTGACCATTACAAACTATTCATTGTGAGATTCACTAATTGTCAAAGCCACCTTTGTGGCATCTCTTTTTATCATCCCAGCACCAGAAATGCACTCAACTAAAGGGGAGGAAGAAGGAGGTTTCTCAAAAAAGTTGTATGACCAATGTGTAAACCACAGTACATAGAAGAACATTGCGAACGTTTATGTGGTTTAAATCAGCACTGAATGTCTATAGCCAATGCTTATAAAGTCAGATTTTAATTAAAATCCTTATGGATTTGTGAAAATTTTTAATTATTGTTGCCGTTTTACCCTTAACTAAATTTCACTCTATTCAAGCAGAGTAGAGCCTGAAGTCTCCTGGTGAAATGCATAGAGCCCATGCAATTCATTATAAAGCAGTTTCTCAGAGAGCTTAGAAGTGTCAGAATTTATGAATATCCAAGCCCATTTGATTTGATTTTTTTCTCTGGAGCATGTTTGCTAATGCACAAATATTATTCATTAATGTGCTAAGGGGTGTTCGCTAAAGCTGAGCTGTGGACTTACCTTTACTTCAGCAGAAAGGTCATCACTCTTCCCAGGCAAAGAATGCTGATGAGGAAAAGTCCTCCAAAGAATTGTGATGGTATAGAACAGCTCCGATAAATAAAATACATTTTACTGCTTCTGTTAATGTACATGGGAAAATAATTAAATCTACGTCTTTTATGTCTTTTCCATTAATCTGTTTGGAAAATATTATCTCTAATGGGACTGGTAGAAAAATTCAAGTGA
Organism: Rhinolophus ferrumequinum; assembly: GCF_004115265.2. Taxonomy (NCBI): domain Eukaryota; kingdom Metazoa; phylum Chordata; class Mammalia; order Chiroptera; family Rhinolophidae; genus Rhinolophus; species Rhinolophus ferrumequinum. Next base: position 79,361,598 of record NC_046291.1, on the reverse strand, counting down.
GTGTGCAAAATGGTTAACTTTTAAATTCCTGTTACTTGTTTCTGTCTTGAAGAAGAGATGAAGTATCTATTTTAAACTCTGGCAGTTTGGACACTGATGTCTTCATATTGCTCATTGATCAGGAAATAACCATTTCTTACTGTGTAAGAAGATAAAATATATTTCTCATATAAAAGAAGCCCCAAAGTTGTCAGTTTAGGGCTGACATAGCAGTTCCATGTCACCTGGGACCCAGGTCCCTCCTATATTCTTGCTCTGCCCTCCTGAGAATGTTGTATTATGACTACTGGCTTAAAACAGCTTCTTGTGCTCCAACCATCAAATTCATAGGAAGGGGAAAGACAGAGGAGTGTATAGTTTAATTTAGTTTATTGAAATATTGCATAATTGATAAACAAGCTCAAATTACAATATACAGTTCAAAAATTCACACAAGGTAAAGACAACTGTGTAACCATCACCCAGGTGAAGATATGGATCACTCTAGAAATCCTCCTTGTGCCCCTTTCCATCATTATTTCCCCTCAGTGACAACCATTATTCTGTATTTTAATTTTGCCTGCTTTTGACACTTATATGAATAAAATCATACATTACGTTTCTTTGTATCTACTTTGTTGTTCTTAATATTACATTTGTGAGATATAATCATTGTTGCTCCTAGCAATAGTTTTTCTCATTAATATATAGTATCACATTGTAAGAATATCACGATTTATTGATCAATTCTACTGTTGACCAACAATGGGTGGTTATTACAATTAATGCTGTTTGTAAACATTCTTTTATGTGTCTTTTTGTGAACCTATGCATGTATTTCTGTTGCATATATACTTAGGAGTGGGAAGATCAGTTTATAACTTGTGTTTACATATGATCAGCTTTAAGAGATATTACTAAACAGTTTCAAAAGCTATTGTACAAATTACATCACTTCCATCAGTGTATGGGAATTTCCGTTGTTCCATAGCCTCAGCAACACTTAATAATATCTGTCTCTTTAATATTTAGCAATGCTGATAGGTATTGCACTATGGTTTAATTTATATTTCTCTGGGTCTAAGGTTAGGTACATTTCATATATTTAATAGTCATTTTCATTTGAATATCTTCTTTTGAAAAGTATTTTTAAAGTTTTGTCATATTTTCTTTTAACAGTCTATACCTTTAATAGTCTGTAGAAGTCTACAGATTTGTAAAAATTCTTGAAATATATTGGAGGAGTCCAGTGCAGCATATATAGTATTGAAAATATCTACTCCCACTTTGTGGTTTGCATTTTCATTCTCTTAATGTTTTCTTTTATGAATATAAGTTCTTGTTTTTAGTAAAGTTTACTTCATAAATATTTTCCAATATAGTTAGTACATTTGTGTGTCATTTAAGAAATCTGCTTTCTCCAAAAACATGGTGTTATACTGTTTTCGTCTAACTAATTGTTTTACCATTTATATTTAGATTGTAATCAATCTGGGAGTGATTTTTGTCTGTGGTGTGAGATAAGGATAAGGATTCACTTTATTTTTTTCCCATATTGAAATTCTGAAGCCCAAGCATAGTTTATTGAAAAACCATCCTTGTCCTTATACAATGCAGTCTTGTACAGCAAGTGACTTTGTTGTAAATAATTTTATCTGTGTAGCTCTGTGTTGTTTCTGGGCTCTTTTTCTCCCATTTCTTCAGTCTTCTAGTTTTTTTATGTACCAATGTCATAGTGTTTTAATTACTGTAGCTATATGATACATTTTGATTTATGGTAGCAGAAGTACTCCAGTTTTGTTCCTCTTTTAGTTTGTCTTGGCCATTCTTAGATCTTTTTATTGCCATGTATGTTTTAAAATAAGCTTGTCAATTTCCAGAAAACGATGTAAGGATTTTGTTGTTTGTTTTCTTCAATGTAGATGCTTCATTCTTTTCATAATTTCATTATTTTTATGATATTGTTAATAATATCATTTAAAATTAAATTTCCTGTTGTGACTGATCTGTAGCACTACACCCATTCTCCATTTTAACAATGACCGTGCAATATTCTCATACCATTTAATATAATATAATATAATATAAGACCAGGTATTATATTATATTATATTATATTATATTATATTATATTATATTATGTTGTATTATTATATAAAACCAGGTCTTATAGTAAAATAAGAATGGGTCTTATATTAATTTTTGCTCCAAAAGATGCATTAGAGCTGATTGTCCGGCTAGGTCTTATTTTCGGGGAAACAAGGTACTAATTTATTTGGATTTTATATGCACTATTATGTCATTTATAGATATAGTTTTATATATCCTATTTTAATTATTATTTGTTATATATATATATATATATATATTTTTTTCCTTTTTCTACTAGTCTAGGGTCTCAATTTCAAGGTGTATAGAAGTGTTGACAGTAAATGTCCTTGACTTTTTCCCCATTTCAGAGAAAATTTTTTGACATCTCACCTTTAAGTGCGAAGTTTGCTGTTGATTTTTCATAAGTACTGTTAAACTAATTAAAGAATTTAGTTTTGAATTTAATTTGAGAACAGTAGTTATTTTGACTGGATATTTAAATTTATCAAAAACCCTTCTTTACCAATTAAGATAATCATATGATTTTCTACATTAATAGGTTAATATAATAAATCATACTGCTTCATTTTCTACTGATAAACACATCTGAAATATCTCAAATTGAGTTGTAATTTCTGTGAGTCTTCAACTTACCTCTGGTTTGCCATCTCTTAAAATATAGCCTTTCAAGTGTCCCAACAGAGAGCTTAGAGTTTTTAATGGGATACCTTTTCCTGTGTAGTTTATGAATTCTATCTTTTGCCTCTTCACATCATAAAGAAGAAAAAGCTATTCTGTTTCAGCAATTTTCCATTTAACTTCCTAGCTCATTTGTCTGCCAGCAGATGCCATGGAAGAAATCACCAAATATTGAACTCATTTTTTGTTCCTTCTCACCAATGTCTTTGTTCCTCATTTCTTGGCTTCAACGGCAGATGTAATCTTTAATTTTGATTGCAAAAAAAATGCCATGATATTGGCAAAAGCTCTGCCTTCCTTGCTTCCACCTGGGCTCATATATTTAACACTTTGGCCAAGAAATATCAAGTGACCCTGGAGAGAAAGTGGCTGACAAACTATTGGCTCACTTTTCTGGACTTCTTTCTTGAGTTCGTGGTTTATCCAGTTCTGGTTGCCATGGCATTTCACTTATGCCATCAATTTTTTTTTCTTTTCTTTTCTTTTTTTTTTTTTTTTGAATTCTGACATTTCTAAATGCCCCGATGGGAAAATTAATCTGCTACTACAACTCCATTGTAATTCAAAGACCTCCTTGACGCAGTGATTCTCAAACCTCCGAGTCTACTTTCTAACATTTTCCATCACTTTTCATCATATCATCATCCTCTTTTTCTAACAAATCTTTATTTTTTAGAAAATAACTTTGCCCTGTTTTTGGCTAACATATTAGTTTTGTTATTTTTAAATCTGAGGTTAATTACACATAGCATAAAATTTACCTTTGTGACTATTTCTAGTTGTATAGTTCTGTGACATTAATTATATTCACATTGGTGTGCAACCATCATGACCATCCGTCTTCAAAACCTTTTCATCTTCCTGAACTGATACTCTGTACCCATTAAAAATAAATTGCCCCAGTCCCCTCTCTCCCAGTCCCTGGCAACCAGGAATTTACCTTCTGTCTCTATGAATTTGACTATTCTAGGTACTCCATGTAAGTGGAATCAACAGTATCGGTCCTTTTGTGAATGACTTATTTCATTTAATATAATATCTTCAAGAAAATCCATGTCTATTGTATTTCCTAGAATTTTCCTAGAATTTTCTATTCTGGTTCATTCAGATTTCTGAAACCATACCACAAATTACATACTAGCTACCCAGGTAATTTAATTATCGTTAGTTGCCAATAAAAATCTATTTTTGCATTTGTAAATATCCCTCACTCATCCTTCATGAGATGATATGAAGATTGAGCTAAAGAATCTGTCATTCAATGAATATTATTAGTATAATAGAAACTATTAATTATACTATGATCAAAACCAATAGGCAAACTAAATTCCAGGTTTCTTTTTGACCTTTTTCTAGCAGTTTTCTCTACTTTCTCATTTGAAGTCAGTTTCAAGAAACATAAATGAACGGACAACTGAACATGTGAATTAAGCATACAGGTAATTGCACATGCTGCTAACCACTTTTGCTGTTGATGGGGTAAGTGGCCAATCTTGCTCATAATTGTATAATGCAAGCACAAGTGGGCAATTATGAATGCAATCGCTTGCTCAATATACTTTTCTAGACACATCAAATTATTATCACAAGTAATAGAATGGTATGCAAACTTACTTCCTGGAAATAAAATTAAGACCTAGAAAAAAATATATTCTACTGATCTTAGGGTCAATATTCTATTATAATTAAGAGTAATGAAGTAACAGGATATTAGGTAACATTTAAATGTAAGATGAGGTTGGGTATACAGACAGATAAATTTTATATATATATATATATATACACACACATATACATATATATATACATATACATATATATGTGTATATATATGTTTGTAGATGTAGATATAAATGTAGATGATATTGATATAGATATAGAAATACAAGGTCAGACAATTAAGTTTGAGAACTCATCCTAGAGAGAGTGCTACATACCTCATGCTTAATATCACTACGGTCACCTTCAAAGTACTCCCCTTGGGAAACTGCACTGACACCAGCACCTAGTCCACTCTTGAAAGCAATTTCAGAACTCTTTTTCTGGAATGGCCATCAGAGTTGTCATCGTATTACAATTGATGTCCTAAATGTCATCAAAATGTGTCCCTTTCAATATTTCCTTTATCTTCGGGGAAAGAAAAAAGTCATTGGGAGCCAGATAAGGTGAGTAGGGAGGATGTTTCAATACAGTTATTTTAGTTTACTGACTAAAATCTCCCTCACAGACAATACCGTGTGAGCTAGTACATTCTTGTGATGCAAGAGCCATGAATTGTTGGTGAAAAGTTCAGGTAGTCTAACAATTTCACACAGTCTCTTTAGCACTTCCAAATAGTAAACTTGGTTAACTGTTTTTCCAGTTGGTACAAGTTCATAATGAATACTCTCTCTGATATCAAAAACAGTTAGCAACATAGTTACAACAAGTTCACGAACTTAATTGTCATACCTTATAAATTAGAGATAAAGAAGGAGATAGAGATGATAGAGATAGAGATAGAGATATACTGAGGGTGCCAAAATATGTATACACATTTTAAGAAAGGAAAAAACTGTATTAAAATTGTAATAATATATATATAAATAACAAAAGATGAATACAAATTATATGTTTATATTTTCTTGGCATCTCTGGTAGATAGATATAGATGATGTAGCTATAGATATATAGATATAGATATATAGATATAGATATATAGATATAGATATATAGATATGAGAGATCTAGAAATAGATATAGAGATAGATGTATATCCTCCCTCACAGGGAGATCAGAGTTATGTATTAGAGTTATAAGCAGGTGAGTGATATAGAACCATGAATTTTATATTTGTTTTATTTCATCTTATTGTAGGAGTCACAACCTGGCAACCACTTCATCCCAACCCCTCCACAAACACAGCAGATAGATACATTCTGTCTTGTATCTGTCTGGTGTGTGTGTGGTATCTCTGCAAAGCAAATGTGGCTTTTAAGATAGGATTGAGAACTTATTCAAAGTAAAGTAGCAAGGACTGAATGGTAGATTTATGTGTTTTCCAGAATAATCACATTTTTTAAAGAATCTGGATTACTATTTTAAAATTAAAAAAAAAGAGGCAGTTGATCTTTGCAGATAAGAGACTTTTCAATTATATTAAAAGTGGCATTCTCTAACTCTAAATTAGTTTTCTTAAACATTCTATTCGTTTTGAATTTGTGAGTTTTGCAGACCAGAAAAATTCTTCAATATTATCTTGATATTGTGCCACTGCCGCTTAATAAGGTTTTAAAAAGCCATTATCCTTTCAGGAACTACTATTTCTTCATCTACAAAGCATGAATAATGCTGTCTAACTTTCAAAGAATTTTAAACGTTAGAAGCAACATATATAAAGTCTACCAAAAAGCCTAGATATAATTGTTACATGATAAGTGGTAGTTACTATACCTGATACTGTGCTAAGTTCTGTCTGCCCACTACTTGAAATAGTTAAAAATTAAGAGACATCATTGGTGGAAAGAAAAGCAAGTTTATTCAGAATGCTGCTACTTTGGGAGGATGGCGGACTCCTGTCCAAAAACCATCTCTCCATTCCTAGAATAGGCAGAACATTTTACAGGTATATAAGAAGAAGAACAAAGGAAAGAGGGAGTTGGTCAGGTAGGTCTGAGGGCTGACATCGTTTCCTGGGGTCTGGTCTGTTTTAAGATAATCTTATCTCGGGACTCAGGATTTGGACTTAACCACCTCAGTCTGGGGATTTGGGTGTCACCAATAAAAACTGCAAGGGAGTTGTAAATTGGATTCTGGTGTACAGGCACCTGAGGAGTAAGAAATTGTTCTTTTCAGGTTAGGATTTTGTTAATTAAAGGTATTAATGAGGTATGGGTAGCCTTGAGAAGGGGAACAAAACAGAGTTTTGGTTTGTTTTTTCAATTGGGGAATATTGGGGAAGAGTGTGTTTTTCCAGGACCCATCAGCTCCATGTCAAGTCGTTGTTTTCAATCTAATTGTGAGGGGGCACAGCTCACCTCCAAGTCAAGTCGTTGTTTTCCATCTAGTGTGGAGGGCGCAGCTCATTGGCCCGTGTGGGAATCGAACTGGTGACCTTGGTGTTATGAGAACTGTGCTCCAACCACTGAGTCAACGAGCCACCCCAGAGTTCTTAAGTTAATCAGTGAAGGGAGAAACAAAGAGGAAACAGTGAATATCAGAGTGGAGCAAACTGCAAACTAGCTAAGTTTAACTACAAGTTGCTAGATAGCAAGCTATGCAGTGAATAAAACTGCAAACTAGCTAAATCTAATTATGTTATTGATTTATCAAATTTCACCCTTACATACCTATTATTATTTAAGTTTTTTTTTTTTTCTTTTTGTCCCCCATTTCAATTTTCCACATAAGGAGAGTCTCTTCTAATTCATTCCCTCCCTGCTTTATCATCCCAAATGGTGTCTGTCTCATGTGTTAGAAGGAAATAATGAAACAACTCTCTGGTAGGCTCTCAATGATTTCTATATCCTAATATTCATTCCCCAATGTAATCCTCTCCTCCTGAATGCAGGCAGGACATATTGACTGGCTTTTAATGCATTTAATATGTAAACATGAGATGTCACTTTCCAGATTGGATTACAAAAACTGTCGAATTCATCATACCCTACGTTCTCCTTCCATCTGGCTTGCTGTCTCTGATGAAATCAGCTGCCATTTTGAGAGCTCCTCTATGGAATATCCCAAATCGTAAAGATCTTAGGGAAGCTTTGACCAACAATTCATGAGAAACAGAAACATCAGCCTAACAAGTTGTAAAAATCTAAATGCTGCCAACACTCACTTGACTGAGCTTGAAAGTGAACTCAACCCCAGATGAGACTTCAGATGACTGCAGCCTCTGGCAACCCCTTGACTCAATCTTGTAAGAGAGAAGAATCAGGTATCCTGAACTAGATTCCTCATTAAAAACAAACAAACAACAGCAACAAAACTGTGAGACAATAAATGTTACTAAGTGTTTGAGTAAGCCATGAAGTTTGGGAGTGATTTGTTATGCAGAGAGAGAAAACTAACGCAAACTTATTCACAACACTTTTATTTCCTGAACAATTCTATTTGTAATGATCCTTCTCCAGGGTATTTAAAACTACATTAGTTTTTGTGGTTAAAAACATGTCTTCTTATTTACAAATGACTTCTTACAGTCATTTGCTCTCTACTTCCATATCCTAGAAAGAATGATCAGGCAGTACTTTTCTTCAGAGTAGATGCCAAATGAGAATATATATATCTCTATCTATCTATCTATCTATCTATCTATCTATCTATCTATCTATATATATATACACATATACGTATATATGTGTATATATATATATATATTCTCATTCTCATATATTCTCATATATATATTCTCATTCATATATATATATATATATATATATATACACATATAATGCTGGTGTAGAAATATAAATTCTGTATTTTAGTTAATCAATTATATAACAAAGTAGTCAGAAAACAATTTTGAGCATTGAATTTTTTGAAAGCAATCTGAGAAATACAAATAAGAATAAAATATTGCTCTGCTCCCAAAGTGGTTACAATCTAGTTAGGGAAATAAGACCTGTATAGATTTAAAGCCTACTAAAACTCCAAGGGAATAAATGACAAATGGGTTACACAGATAGTAAGTTATCTAGAAATAAAAAGAAGAAAGTAGCTTTCTGGGAGTGGGAACAGAAAATCTTCTAGCACTTTAAAATAACAAGAATTAGAAATGACCAATTTCTAGTCCATACTTGACCAATACTACTACTCCCCTCCTTGATAATTTGTTTCATTATTTATTATCTTCATCAGCATGGATAGCATTTCATTTTTCTTATGAATCTAGAGAATGGTACAAAAAAGTTAAATAGTGTATTTTGCCGTGTATAATACACACTTGTTTGCCCAAATTTGTGAGGAAAAAATAAAGATGCATGTTATACATGGGTAGTACTAATTCTGTATCTATATAAATGTTTTTAATTTTTTATTCATTCTTATGAGTTAAAAGTGTAACTCTAGAAATCAACAATGATATTTATAAGCAAAATAATACCCTGGAATACGATAATTGGTTTTGTTGAACTTACGACGAACTTGCAAAGAAAGTAAGTTTGGCCAATAATTCACCGAAATGAAACAAAGAGTGACGTATTGTTGTCCACATAGTGAGTGACTCTGACTTGATAAGTGATGCCAACTTTATTACCACAGCGTGAACAGCGCGACATTTCTCTTTGTACACTTTAGGCAGGAGCTAGCAATCTAGCTGATAATTTTACAAAAATTATTGGAAAATCCCTTGGAAAATTAAAATGAAAGATTTTTTTCCTTGAAAGTTTGGGCCAAAAACATGGGTGGACATTACACATGGTATCACATTATACACGGCAAAATATGATATTCCTCCCAAGGCTAAAGGCATTATTAGAATTAAAACCAAGGTTGTAAAACTCTGAAGTAAATAAAGAAATGCAGTCAACCAATTTTTTTTAAAAAATTAGCTGAAAAAGAAACAAAATGAACAACATAGATGTCTTCTATTGCTTATTTGCTATGACATAAACACAATGTCAAAAATTAAACTTTGTTTTAAAATAATTTTATTTCAGTTTTCAATAAATTATTTTGCATCCTATTTCCATTTTAAATCCCTAGGACACTTATAGACTGCCAGATTAAAGAAATATCTTTATTCAGTGGTACTGATGAGATGTTCTTAGTAAACAATTTGTTAACAATTACAAAGGAAAAAATGCACTGAGAGAAAAGAATATCCAAAGGAATATGAAGAAGGCAGGGAGAGTGAGTATGATGTCACAGAAGTAAGGGAGTATGGCATTTAAACAGACATAAATGATTAATAAAGGCAAATTCAAGTATGATAAAGACTTAGAAATGCCCACTGTATTTTAAAATTTGAAGGCTCTTTGTGATTTTAATGAGAGATAACTTTAGTAGATTCATGGGCAGAAGCGGGGATTCAATGGATTACAGGGGTGAGGTGACAGTGAGAATTGACCACTCTTCTGACAAGTTTAGAATGAAAGGCACAGGGAAGATTTGGTTATTGGAGAAGGACTTAGGCACAGGGAAGGAGAATTTTCTAGGATGTTTACAAATTGGAGAGATCTAAAGCAAGACTTAGGAAGTGGAGCCAGGTGCTCCAGGTAGAGAAGGGTAGATTGCATTTGTATAAGCGAGAGACACCATCTTCTGAGAATGGAAAAAAAAAAAAAAAGAATCACAAAGAGAAAAAAAATATATATAGAAAATGTCTGAAAGATGAGACATGAATGCTTCAATTTTCTCTCTACTGAGTATAAGGAGGGTGAGGAAATAGAGGATCAGGACAATGATAAAGAGACATTGGAGAACATGTTGGCCAAAGACAAATGAAGGGGTTGACCGTGGTCTGGAAGACATACACTGCATACACTGGATGGAGATCGTACAGTTACAGCGGTATCAATCAGCTTTTGCACAATTTCTTCTATCAATACTCAGAACCGTTAATATTTCATTAAATCTTGAACAAGTGATCCTATTAATGCTTGCAATTTCTTGTTTCTATAGCTATATGTGACATTTACCTTTTCCCTGAAAAAATTTGCTAAACATTGATCTATAGAGAGCTCTGGAAATTCAGTCAGAAAATTAGGTGTGTATTGTCACTGAACAACTACTCCTAATTAAAGTTATACTATTTCCATCATGTAAATTAGTTGGCTGTTTTTTATCCTCTGTGGTATAAGCATAAGTTGATGTAGATACAAAAGTAATTGGCAAGACCTAAAATAAATGCCTTATATGAATTTATCAAACAATCATTTCTCTTTTGAGTTGGTGGTGAGTGGGTGCGGTTATCATGTATGCCTTATATAAGTCTGTCAGTCATGGATGGAAGGAGAACTGACTCTGGGTGGTGAACACACAATGTGATACTGAACCCTATGTAACTTTACTAACAATTGTCACCCCAATAAACTTAAATTAAAAAATAAAGTAAAAGACTGTCAGTCATGAAAACATTCACTCACCTTTACTTTTTGTCTTTCAGCCTCTTTCTTGTATTCATATTATTTTTTTGTGGGGTAACAAAAATATTAAGAGTTAAAGACTTGGAAGGGAAAATATGAGGCATTTGAAACCTAGAAATATCCACCCCAGGTATATTTTAGTTTATGTTGAACATTACATGCATTATTTTAAGTGAAGCAGGAAATGTTTGGAGGTTTTGTATTTTTTTTAAAGGCAAGTAAATTGTTTATATATAACTGGGGGTAAAAAATATGGTTGCAAACTAATTTTAAAAAATATTGTCTTCTTCCAAACAGCTTTTCTCAGTCAACAAGTGAAGTCAGAGGCTATTGTTGTAGAGTCAGACAATATGTGCAGAGACAACATCTTGGACCCAGAGTTATAGAGTTGAGATTTGAGGCTCAGAGCTGACATTTACTAAAATTTTGATTTGGAGTAAGTCGTTTAAACTCCCTGAATCAGAATGTCCTAATTGTAAAACAAGGATAGAGCCTATTGTCCAGGAAGATTGTGTGGAAAAACATAATAATGATGTAACATTTCTGAAAGTGTGTGGTACAATATAAAGTACTCTAAGATGTTGTTTTTTATTTGAGGAGCCCTGCAAGAAAAAAAAATCTATAATCATTTTAATCATTTAGTTTCATACATTTCTGCTAGTATGGAGGCATTTGGTCCCAGGTTATAGAAAATTCAATATAAATAGATCAAGCCTAATTCATGTGAGACATAATATTTTGATTTTCCGTTATACAAAACAATTTAAAATGTTTGGAGAACACAGATGACAAGAAATAAAAAATAATTCATAGGTCTATAGTCCTATAACTTAAAAACAATGCAGCCTTTTTTTTTCAATCTTCCTCCCCATTTATTATATTTTGGAATTGTTTTGGATATATATATATCACCTCCTTTTGTTAAATCTACAAGTATAATACTTTTCTGTGTTCCCGCAGCCTTCATCGATATTAGCTTAAGTGGCTCCATTGTGTGGATGCATCATGATTTGTGGTCACTTAGTGTGTTTTCAGTTTTTTTACCATTATGTATAATGTACGTAAATCTTTTCTATATTTAGCATTTTTTAAACGCTATGGGACTGACTCCTTAGGACTATATTACCAGAAGGTTTACATACTGTTTTGTTTGAACCTCAAATCTTTAATTTCATTTGTTTTCTTTCAAAGATTGTCTTTTTAAAAATCAATTGAATGAGTAAGTATAGTACAGTAGACTCCGTTAATTCCCAGAAAACTTTATTTTTCATAAGAGTTCAGACTATAACTTTCAACTTTGAAGTCCCCCTGGTTGCCTACCATAGAATTACAGAGTTGGCACCTAATATTTGTAGAATGAATCGTTTGTCAGATTAAAAAGCTGGTTCATTCTCAAAACTGGAGATGTTAGTCTCTTTCAATGGCTATGTAGAGAAATGGTGCCCTGCAGTGCCTATAATATTTTGTCGTATTAGGGAGATCATTTCAAGGCTAGTTGGGCAAATGATAATGTAGGCAGAGCACATCCACAAATTAGATAAACAGATGGGCTTTTATTGCCAGAAATAATTTGTTCTTGGAGAGAACATCTAACACTGGTGACTGTCATATTCTGACAGCAGAGTGGCATTTGGGATTGGAGTCAGAACTGACCTGGCACATTTCTGAGGGACAGCATCTCTGAAGCAAATGGGTAGCAATTATTTATTAATATAGGAATTTAGTAAATTATTTATCTCAAATCACATTTATTTAGTTATATTATTCATTGTTAAATACGTTATCTTTTTATAAGCAATGAGTACTGGAATTCTCATTGCTGTTAAAACTGATTTACTTTATAGACAATTCTGTTATCATTTCAAATAACTACAATTGGGAACATTTCATTACAGTGGAACCCATGGGCTGAAGTACAAATCTGATGTGACATCTTAAAACTTAATTTAAGAACGGTCTGTAATCCTCAAAATTCTAGACAAGTGATGCAATATAATTTATATTTGTTTGTATTGTGAACAATTTAAGGCAAGGAACTACTTCTCATGTATCTTCCAAAGCTTTGTGCTAATGTCATAATCAGATCCTCAATAACTGCTTGCTGGTGGATGGATGGATGGATGGATGGATGGATGGATGGATGGATGAACGGATACCAGGAGTAATCATCCCCCGTATCTCTAGTTATTGCCAAATTTGTTCCACTTTTTATTTAGTTTCCGAGCTCCCTTGAATTCTGAAATCCTAGTAACAAATGGATCATTCTTTAATTTACTTTTCCATTCATTCAATTTGCTATGTTTTGAATTTTGCCATGTGCTCAACATAGCAGATGAGCTCAATGCAGCAACACTGCAAAAGTTTCATTGCTGCTCTAAAATTATAATCTAACAGTGTGCCATGGAAGTCTTACCGAGTGCTACCAAAGGACTTATGGTGAATGTTTACTTTGAATAGGGATGGTGGGGGAGGAGGAAAGAGAGACAGAGATAGAGACAGATACCATAGCAAGACAGAAAATGGCTTTGGAAAGTTAACATAAACTATTTGGTGATTTCATTAAATAAAGATTTTTTGGGTTTCAGCTATGTGTCAGGCATTATTGATACACCTCAGAAAAACAGTGATAGACAAGAAAGACTCAGTATCCAGACTTCATCATTTAAAAGGCAAAATTTGCACTCTGGTAGAAATGAAGGATTGGTTCAAGTAAGTCAGGCAAGGAGTGGCCAGCTTCAGGGGGTAAGACTCTCAAATGTCTATAATGAATGGGCAACAGATATATATATATATATATATATATATATATATATATATATATATATATATATATATATATATATATATATATATAAAATATATAATCATTATATATATAATATATAATATATATTATATATATATATATTATATATATATATATAATCATTGGGAATGCAGAGATCAATCTTTCCAATTCCCTCAACAAAACCTGAAATAAATCAATCTTGAGAAAAGTCAACTGAGCATTTGAGTCATAGTGATCATCTATAATATGGCTGACATTTTCTCAGCACTTTCTTGTTAACCTTTTACGAAGTGACTATAAACTTTATTTTGCAGATGAGAAAAATTAAATTAAGAAGTAATATGAAATTTTACCAAAATCCCACTGCAAGTATATGGTTAAGTAGGGATTCAAAATGAGCTTGTGAGTTCTGATATTTCTTGATTGCTTGCATTTTAATAAACCTCCTTAAGCCAAAAGGAAAAGAGAAAAGAAAGTGCTGAAAGTTTTGTCCTGACTAGGATCTTGCTTTTCAGCATTTGATTACAAAACACAAAATGCAATAAAATAAATCAGTGAAAGTGAGAAATCCAGAGAAAATATAGTTAAGTATATTTATAGTTTTAAGATAGTGTTTATTGCTTCTTTTAATATATATGTTCAACCTGGTTTACTTACCGAAATCTTCTCAGTTCCCTGTAAACATCCGGTTCTCAGCATAACTTATTACACACCCTGTGCTCACTATAATTTATATATGCGCATGGTTCCAGAAAGCGAATGACCTCTGTCAATACTCTATAAATAAGACATGAGGCTACTAGGATTTTCAAATCAGAGAAATGAAATTCTTTCAGGTTTTATATAGAAGGAGTGACAGATTACAGATTTATTTATTAAAGCTAAAATAGTTTGAATAACATAAATGCTACCTACATATTGCTGTAATATCACAATCAGTGCTCAGAGTAAAATTCAAAGAAAGAAAAAGCGTTTCTGAACATTATAAAGAAATGTTTCTGCTGGTTTATGTTAGGAGAAAGTCAACAAAAGTTCAAACCATAATGTGCTACTAAATCTCAATTACTCTTTGTAGTACCATTAGAACTATTATGTAGTTTCATTTATTTGGGAAAACATATTGATGGCTCCTCTCTTTTTGGTTCTGGTACTTACCTCATGAGGTACATGTAGAATTTTGTACAGTATCAATTATTTCAAGGTTTTTGTTTAAGGCATCTTTCCCTTCATCAAATGACAAATCTGTCAAGTGTACAACAGGAACTTATAGCTTAGCCCTTTAGACAATAAAATGCCCAAGCTATGAACAAATCATAGAAGGTCAAACCCAGCATGAATCAAATTTGTATAAAAGGGTAGGTAAAATTTTAAGAATTATATATTAGGACAGTTCTTTTTTGCCAGCTAGAAGAGATTAATAAGGAAAACCCTTTCTCTACTCATACTCTGACACTACCTTCCCAGAGTTAGCATAGACCCCACAGGGTAAGGGCTCAGTCCCTCAACATTGTCCTCAATTCAAATGCTAAAGTCTGGGACTCCTATACTTCTGACCAACTGTTTACACACAATTCCCTTCCTAAGATTCAATAATTTGCAAGGATGGTTTGCAAAACTCAGAAAATCACTTTAGTTATTATTACCAATTCATTTCAAAGGGTACAATTCAGAAACAGCCAAATGGAAGCGATACATAGGGCAAGAGATGTGGGAAGGAATGTGGTGCTTCAATGTCCTCTCCAGACATGCCATCCTCTTAGCACCTGAATGTGTATACCAATCCTAAGAGTCTTTGAATTCCCATGTTTAGGGGTCTATGGATGTTTCATTAAGTAGGCATGATCGATCAAATCAAAGGCCATAGGTGATTAACTCAACCTCCAATTCTTCTCCCCTCCCCAGCGGTCAGGGAGTGGAGCTAAAAAATCCTAAATCTCTCATCACATTGTTCTTCCATTGGCAACCAGCCCCATACTTCAAGTCACATCACTAGTATGAACTCTGGTATGGCTAAAATGGGCTTATTATGAATAAAAAAAGACACTCCTCTCACCCTTATCACTAAAGAAATTCCCAGAGTTTTAGGAGTTCTAAGGAGCCAGGAGTGCCAGGAACCAGGAAAAGAGACAAAATACATATTTCTTATTGTGTCACAGAGGTGACATAATGAAATCACTAATGATTGTGCTTACAAGAACTCCAACAACCGGAATGTACATATAATGGATATGAGCTTCTTGGTTGATTCCGAGTGTGACTTAAAATATTGATGGCTTGCAATGAGTATGAGGTTTATAAAATGAAGAAGAAAATGAAAGGCCAGGCAAATAGAGCTAAGGAGAAGGAAAGTAAATGTTCACATGGTTAAAAATGTTTTGCTTTATTGCACATGCATGTTATATATATATATATATATATATATATATATATATATATATATATATATATATATACACACACACACACACACACAAAGAATGAAGGGTAATAGAAATGTAGGTCTTACCTTAGAGAGCTACCCATGTGCTACCTCAATTTAATGTACACTATGTGGGTAAGCATTACCCATATGCTGATATTAATATGTATAAAATGTATAGAACAGAAAAACAGAAATGTGGTCTCCAAACTTTGGAAAATGTGAAAATATATTTAAAAAGTAAATAAAAATTTATATACATATATTTATATATATGTGTGTGTGTGTACTCATATATCTGTGTGTGTGTGTGTGTGTATGTGTGTGTGTGTCAGCAGAATCATTTGAAAACTGCCTTCATCTGTCACACAGAATTGTAATTTATTTTAAAAAATCCAGAGAAACAGAGATAGATTAGGCGTTTTATAATACTGAGATTTTCTTCATTTGATATCAATAGGAAAGGAAATATTGAGTCAGTAAATGTATTGATCTCTGACAACACAAGTAATATTGTATTTTAGATTTACATCTTTCAATCTTAAGCATTAATACTGAAATTCATCTTTTAAAAATAATAATACAAAATATGTAAGGATACAGTCATACCTTGTTTTATTGCACTTCATTTTATTGTGCTTCACAGATGTTGTGTTTTCCATAAATTGAAGGTAAGACCCTGCACCAGCAAAAACATTATGACTTGTTTTATTTCAATATTCCCTGTGTTGGGGTCATCTGGAACTGAACCTACAATATCTCCGAGGTATGCCTGTACATACATGAACATAAACGATTAGAATAGTTGTCATCAGGAGGAGAAGAGTCAGTTGGCTAGGAGACTTACTCTTCATCTTTGATAATGAGTTTAACCAGGTTTGACTAGGTATAGTTTTTCTTTTTACTGTTTCATAGCGAGATCTTAGCCTTCATTAATTTTGAAAATGTCTTTAGGCATTTTCATTAGTTTCCTAGGACTGCCATAGCAAGTTACCACAAACCACATAGTTTATAAAAACCCTGCAACTTGCAACGGCAATGAGCTGAGCTGAGCCCTCCACAATTAAGACTGAAAGGACAACAACTTGAAGCTGAACCACACCCTCCACAACTAAGATTGAAAGGACAACAACTTGACTTGGAAAAAAGTCCTGGAAGTACACACTGTTCCCCAATAAAGTCCTGTTCCCCTTCCCCAATAAAATCTTTAAAAAAAGAAAGAAAGGAAGGAAGAAAGGAAGAAAGGAAGAAAGGAAGAAAGGAAGAAAGGAAGAAAGGAAGAAAGGAAGAAAGGAAGAAAGGAAGAAAGGAAGAAAGGAAGAAAGGAAGAAAGGAAGAAAGGAAGAAAGGAAGAAAGGAAGAAAGAAAGAAAGAAAGAAAGAAAGAAAGAAAGAAAGAAAGAAAGAAAGAAAGAAAGAAAGAAAGAAAGAAAGAAAGAAAGAAAGAAAGAAAGAAAGAAAGAAAGAAAGAAAGAAAGAAAGAAAGAAAGAAGAAAGAAAGAAAGAAAAACAACAACAACAAAAACAACGAAATGTGTTCTCTTCTGGAAGGAAGCCAGAAGTCTGAAATCAATGGGTAAAAAGATTGGTTCCTTCTGGAGGCTCTCAGGGAAAATTTATTTCATGCTCCCACCCTGGCTGATTAGAACCCCACAATTCCCAATGTTCTGTGGCATATAGATGCATCACTCCAATTTCTGTTTCTGTCTCTACATTACCTTCCTCTTGGGTCTTCTTGTTTTCTGTCTCATATAAGGACAGCCATCATTGGATTTATCCTCATCCAGCGTGATCTTTTCTCAAGATCCTTATCTTTTTTATTTAAGATTTTTAAAATATAGCTAACATACAATATTATATTAGTTTCAGGTGTACACCACAGTTATTCAAGGTTTATATACCTAAAGAAGTGATCACCCTGAGAAGTCCAGCAAACACCTGACACTATACCATGCTATCACAATATTATTGATTATATTCCTTACAACCCATGACTTCTTTGTTTTATTATATATACTGAAATCGTGGCCCTCTTATTCCCCTTCACCTCCCCCAACAACTCCATTTTTAAATCTTTCAATTACAGTTAACATTCAATATTGTTTTACATTAATTTCAGGTGTACAGCATAGTGGTTAGATATTTACATAATTTAAGAAGTGATCCCCCTGACTAGTCTAGTACCCACCTGACCCTGTACAGAGTTATTACCACACTATTGACTATATTGCCTGTGCTTTACTTTGCATCCACATGACTCTTTTGTAACTACTAGTCTGTATTTTAATCCCTTCAATTTTTTCACTCTGCCCCGGCCCCTCCCATCTATCACTCCAACAAATGTACTATCCATCTAACACCATACATGGTTATTACAATATTATTGATTATACTTCTTATGCTACACACTACATCCCCATAACTACTTTGTAACAACCAATTTGTACTTTTTAATCCCTTCCCCCTTTTCACTCACCCCCAACCTCCCTCCATATGGCAATCATCAATATGTTTTCTGTATCTCTGAGTTTGTTTCTGTTTTATTTGTTAATTTTGTTCTCTAGATTCCCCATATAAGCAAAATCACATTGCATATGTCTTTTTCTGTCTTACACTCCACTCACATAATACTCTCCAGGTCTATCCATGCCACTGCAGATGGCAAAAAACCATTCTCTCTCATGGTCGAGCAATATTAAATAGTCCATATGTCCCACCTTCTCTTTATCCATTCTTCCATTGATGGACACCCAAACTGCCTTCATATCTTGGGCATTGTAAACAATGCTGCAATAAACATATGGATGCACATGTCCTCTTGAAGTAGAGGTTTCGGTTTCATCAGATAAATAACCTGAAGTGGGATTACTGGGTCCTTCTTTGTCTCTTGTTATAACCTCTGTTTTAAAGTCTATTTTGTCTGGTGTAAGTATTGCTACCACAGCTTTTTTTTTTTTTTTTCTTTCTATTCCATTTTTATGAAATATCTTTTTCTATCACTTTTCTTTCTGTCTGTGTGTGTCTTTCAATCTGAAGTGACTCTCTTGTAGGCAGCATATGTAAAGGTTTTGTTTTCTTATCCATTCAGCCCTCCTATGTCTTTTGAATGGAGAATTTAATCAATTTACATTGAAAGTAATTATTGATAGATATGTATCTATTGCTCTTTTATTATTCATAATTTTGATTTTTTTTTTCCAATCTTAAAGAAGTCCCTCTAACATTTGTTGTAATATTGGTTTGGTAGTGATGAACTCTGTTAGCTTTTTCTTTTCTGGGAAGCTCTTTATCTGTCCTTCGATTCTAAATGACAACTTTGCTGGTTAGAGTAATCTTGGTTGTAGGTCCTTGCTTTAATATTGGTTTGGTAGTGATGAACTCTGTTAGCTTTTTCTTTTCTGGGAAGCTCTTTATCTGTCCTTCGATTCTAAATGACAACTTTGCTGGTTAGAGTAATCTTGGTTGTAGGTCCTTGCTTTTCATCATGTTGAATATTTTGTGCCAATCCCTCTGGCCTGCAAATTTCCTGTTGAGAAATCAGCTGACAATCTTATGGGAGCTCCCTTATAAGTTACTAGTTGCCTTCCTTTCTCTGCTTTAGAATTCTTTCTTTGTCTTTAACTTTTACCATTTTAGTTATAATGTGTCTTGGTGTAAATTTCTTTGAGTTGTCTTGTTTGGGACTCTCTGCCCTTCCTGGTCTTGTACATCTATTTCCTTCACCAGATTAGGAAATTTTCAGTCATTATTTCTTCAAATAGGTTCTCAATCACTTCTTTTCTCTCTTCTCCTTCTGGTACGTACCCCTTTGCTGTGAATGCTGTCATGCTTGATGTTGTCCCAGGGGTCTCTGAAACTATCCTCATTTCTTAATTATTATTATTTTTCTGTTCCTATTAGCTGTTTTCTTCTACCTTTTCTTCCAAATCACTGGTTTGATCCTCTGCTTCATCTAGTTTGCTGGTGATTCCTTCTAGTGCATTCTTCATTTCAGCTATTGTATTCTTCACTTCTGAATGGTTCTTTTTTATGGTTTCTATGTCCATTTTTATGTTTGCTATCTTTTTGTTGAAGTTCTCACTAAGTTCCTTGAGTATCCTTATAACCATTGTTTTGAACTCTGTCTCTGGTAGGTTGCTTGACTCTATTTTTATTTAGTCCTGTTTCTGGAGTTTTCTACTGTTCTTTCTTTTGGGTTTTTTTTTTTTTTTTTTTTTGGTTGTTTGTTTCCTCATTTTGGCTGTCTTTCTGTTTGTTTCCATATATTAAGTAGATCTTCTATGTCTCCCAGTCTTGGCTGGGTGGCTTTACGTAGTAGGTACCCTGTGGGGCCCAGTGGCACATTCTCCCTGTTCTCTTGCACTGGGTGTTCCAGGAGTGTTCCTTGTGTGGGTTGTGTGTGCCTTCCTGTTATAGTTGAACCTTGATTGCTTTTGGCACATCAGTCAGTGGCATTGACCCTCAGGCTGTTTGGGTGTGGGGTTTGGCCATGTTCACAGCTTACAGGCTACTGTGGAGTGGGGCCTTACCCCACTGAGTGGGATTCACTTCAGTGGACTCTGTTGCCTCTTGAGATTGCCTTTTGGGTGTGCCACTTGTGGGGCTAATTGGATAGTGTTCTGCTGTGGTCTGGAGCCAACCTCTAAGTAGATTGGTTCTAGGACCTCTTGGGAGGAGCTCCAGTGCAAGCCCAGGTCACCTCCGGCCTGTGATGGTCCAGGGGCTACAAAACAATTCACAGTTGTTTGCTGCCTGGAGGCATGTGGAAGAGGTTATGCTGCTAACTGAGGACAGCTGTCACCAGTACCAGTACTGGCATAGCTCTGCAAAAAGGCAGGACCCCTGGAGGCCTGCTGCCTCTTGCTGGCTCCCTTAAAATTCAGCTGATGATAAAACCTCATGTAATACCTGAGTTGGGTGAGACAGGGTCTCACTAGGGTGGCAAAAGATGTGGTAAACAGGTTAATGTAGACTCTGATTTGATGTCACTGCAGAACCTGGAGCTACTTAGCAAAAGTTTCAGAGCACATCAAGGCCACCTTCCACCCACCTGGGTCCTGCAGACTCTGATAGTTTTGCAAGAAACAGTGCAATTCAAGCAAGGCTGGCTGCTCTCAGAAAAGGTGTCTCTGGGCAAGTTGGGTGGGGCAGAGTCTCAGGGAGTCAGTAAGGTAGAGCAGCAGAGCTCGCCAAGCCAATCAGATTCAGATCTGGCCTGTAGAGGTAGGCTCAACACATTAAAGATGGTGCCTGTCTACAGGCTGCATGGAAGGAGAATCCCACAGCAGAAAAATGGCAACAGTCCTCCAGGCTTTGCTTCAAAACCACACACCTCAGTCTCCCCTTCTATGCCTCCAGTGACCTCCAAGTTATCGTGCTTCTGCTAGAGCCCAAGGTGAGTGCCTGGGAATGAGTCTTTGAGCGAGCCCTTTAAGAGGACACTTGGGTTTCCTACTGCCTTACATCCCACTCAAATGGTCAGAATTCCCACTTTTTTTCACAGCCAAATGTTGTGGGGGGCTCTTCTTCCTGGCACCAGTACTCTTGGCTGGGGAGGTTGTTGTATGGCTGGGGTCTCTTGCTCCTCCTGGGGGAAACTTCATGGCCAAGATATTCCTCCCCATTCTCAATCACCACATGGAGGTTTGGGCCAGGTTATTCTATGTCTCTGCCTCTCCTACCAGTCTCAATATGGCTTCTTCTTCATACCTTTAGTTATAAAACTTCTACTCACCCAGACTTCAGAGGGTTCTCCAGGTTGATTGTCTATAATTTAGTTGTAATTTTAATGTGTTCACAGAAGGAAGCAGGTACAGTCAAGGGTTTTCTTATTGTCAGCCCTTGTCAGAGTCTTAGTGATTGAATTAGGAAGAGAAAGGAACATGGTCTGGCCCCGTAAAAGCAGGCTACAGTCAAGAGTGAGGAGGACCATGAATCACAAATGGCAGTAGGCCATCAAGAGGTGGATGAGGAATACCACCGACATGCTGTCTGATATCTAGTTTTAATTGTTTCCTCTCTTGCGGTGTTACTTCCCTTCTTCATCACCAAACATTTGGTAAAATGCTTTATACAAAAGGGCTGTGTTTGTAGTGCTCAAGGTCCCT
Organism: Rhinolophus ferrumequinum; assembly: GCF_004115265.2. Lineage (NCBI taxonomy): Eukaryota > Metazoa > Chordata > Mammalia > Chiroptera > Rhinolophidae > Rhinolophus > Rhinolophus ferrumequinum. The sequence goes on along the minus strand of NC_046291.1, from coordinate 79,339,444 downwards.
ATCTTAATTACATCTGCAAAGATCCTTATTCCAAATAAGGTTATAATTGAGTTTCTGAGTGGACCAATCTTTGAGTTTCTGAGTTGACCCATCTTTGAAGTCTCACAGTCAATGTCATATTCTTCATCTCTATGTCTGCATGTCTGTACTACATTTTGTGTAATTTTTTTCAAAGATGTATCAGTTAGTTTTTACTATTTATTAAAACACCTTGAGCTTAGATTGATAATTTATTCAGCTCAAGGTACTGTGTATTAACAGTTTATTCTGGGCTCAGCTGGTCAATACTTCTCATATGGGCTATGCTCAGCTGGTCATAGATAGGCTTATCATGTGGCTGCAATCGATTGGAAGCTCAATTAGTGCTGGCTTCTTTATGATGCTATGTCTGGAACCATTAACATAATTGAGATCTCTCCTCACATTCTTCTCCTGGTTCAGCATCTTCGCCTGGTCTTATTTGTGTGATGGAGGCAGAGTTCTAAGGGCATGAACAGAAGTTTTGTAATGATTTTTGAAACCTAGATTTGAAATTAGCACAGTATTGATTCATTCATGTTCTGTTGACTAAATTGAGTGACAAAGCTTCCCTTGACTCTTGTAAATGTTTATTTTTGATGTGTTTATTTATAGAAGTTCCACTAGAGTGTATGTTTCACAATTACATAATAATGGGGCCCACTTCTGTCTCATGTTTTAAATTCCATTTTAACACCTTTATTGAGTTATAAAAGACATAACTAACTGCACATATTTTAAATGTACAATTCAATAATTTTTTACATATGCATACATGCATGAGACCATCATGATAATCAGTTATAAGCATATCCATCATTCCCAAAAGTTTCCTTGTGTACTCTCATAATGGTTCCTTCCTGCCCATCACTGCTTCTTTTGCTCTGTCCTCAAGCAACCAATAACCTGCTTTATATCACTATAGATTATTTTGCATTTTAAATAATTTTATATCAATGAAATGATGAAGAATGTACTCACATTTGTCTAAAATATTTTACTCAGTAAAATTGAGATCCATCCAAGTTGAATATACCACTGTTTTGTTTTGTTTTTTTCTTTTTACTGCTGAGTTTTGTTCTACTGTATGAATATACCAACATTTATTTATCCATTCGTCTGTTGATTGACTTACAAGTTATTTCAAGTTTTCAAGGCTAATACTTTTAAATGTTTCTATGTATATGTATGTGCATATACAAATTTCTATGGACGTACATTTTTATTTCTTTTAGATCAATACCTAGGAAAGAAATGGCTGGGTAATATAATTAGTATGTGTTTAACTGTTTTAAGAAAATATCAAACTGTTTTCCAAAGAGCTATTCCATTCTACATCTGAACAGTATTTTAATAAGTGTGTGTTGATATATCATTGTGGTTATAATTGTACTTCCATGATCACTGGTTTTATTAGACATCTTTTCACATGCCTACACCTGCATATCTTCTTTGACAGTGTTCAAATATTTTGCAAATCTTTCCTGGATTGTTTACTTTCTTACTAAATTTTGAGACTTCTCTATGTACTCTTTGTAAAAATACTTAGTCAAAATGTTATATGCAAATGCTTGTTTTTATTTTTCTTCCCAGACTGTGGATTTTATTTTCATGATGTTAAAAGTAATTTTTGAAGATCAGAAATGCTTAATTTTGGTGAAGTCTAATTTATTATTTTTCCTTTTGTGCGTCATGGTTTTGGTGTCATATCTAAAAAATATTTGCCTAACCCAAGGTCACAAAAATATTTCTATCTTGAAGTTTCATTATTTTAGCCTTGAAATTTAGATCTCTGATTTATTTTGAGTTAATATCTTGTTTATGGTGCAAGTTATAAAACATTGTTTTGTTATTGTTGCTGTTGAGTATCCTATTGTTCTACCATCCTTTTCCACAAAACAAAATTAGCATATTTGTTAAAATCCATTTACTATTTAGGTAGAGTCTACTTCTGATCATTTTATTTTATTCTATTGATTCATTTAAATATATTGGCCAACACTGCACTATATCGATTATTATATTTTCATAATGTCTTGAAATTAGAGAGCATAAGCTTTGTATTATTATTTTTTCTTCTTTGAAATTATTTTGGCTATTCCAAAGTCATTTGAAATTCCGTATATATTTAAAATCTACAATAAGGACTGTTGGGATTTTTACTGGACTTACCTTGAATCTATGGGCCAATTTTGTAAGAATTTACATTGCAATGATATTGCAGTTTCTAATCTAGGAACATACTATCTCTCTCCAGTAATTTTTGTTTCTCTTAATCCTCTGTGTAATGTTTTCTGTGTTTCAGTGTGTAGGTTTTGAATATATGTTGTTAAATTTATCTCTAAATATTTCATTTTTGAGGCTATATAAATGGCATTTTTAAATTTTTAATTTTTGATTATTGCAAGTATATAAAAATGCAATCCTTTGTTGTTGTTGTTGTTGTTGTTGTTGTTGACCTTGCAAGCTGCAACATGGCTAAACTTACTTATTGGTTCTGGTGATTTTTTTGTGGATTCCATAGATTTTCTACATGAATGATCATGTCATCTGCAAATGAAAAATATTTTACTTTTTCCATTGCAATGTGAATGCTTTTTATTACTTATTCTCCCTATTGAAGTTGTTATAACCACCAGTACAATATTTAATAAAACTCTTCAGAGAAAACATTTTTGCCTTGTTCTTAACCTTGTGAGAAAATTATTCAGTCTTTCACCACTAAGTGTGATATTTGAAATACATTTATTTTTGTTAGCTTATGTGTTTGTTTTATTTTACTTTGTAGCTGTAATTTATCAGGTTGAGGAAGCTTCCCTCTATTCCTACTTCGCTAAGACTCTAAAGTCAGGAATATGTGATAAATTTTTTCACATTATGAAAAGACTTTCTTTATTCCTAGCAATATTTTTTTTTTTGTTCTGAGATCTATTTTGACTTTAATATAGCCACTCCAGCTATCCTTTTCTTAGTGCTAATATGCCATATCTTTACCCATTCTTTTACTTTTAACCTGTTTTTTCTTTACATTTAAAAGGGTTGGCAGCAATGAATTTGGTCTCCCTTATTTCCGATATGATAATATCTGCATTTTAATTGGATTATGTAATTATTAACATGGCTGGCTTTAAAATTAGCATCTTCCTGTTTATTTTCTATTAGTTCTTTTCTTTTATACTTTATTTTTTCATATTTTGGATTGATTAAATACTTTTTATGATTACATTTTGTCCTCTATTTGTTTTTTAGCTATAATTTTTTTTTCTGGTACTTTAGTAGTTGCTTTAGGGTTTATAGTATACATCTTTAACTCACAACAGTCTGCTTCAAAGTGATATTATATTGTTCATAAATAATATACAAACTTAAGAACTATATAGTTCTACTTTTTCTCCCAGTCTTTAGCCACTTTTATCATGCAATTTACTATGGCATATGTTATTAACCCTATAATTTATTGATGTATTTTTTTAAACTGTCAGTAATCTTTTAGACATTTAATTAAAAAAAAATGTATGTTACATTTACTCACATGCATACCAACTCCAGTACTATTCAGTCCTTTTTGTAGATCCATATTTCCATCTGGTGTCATTATTTTTTCTGAAGTAGGTTACTTAATATTTTCTTATTGTGGAGGTCTGGTAATGAATTACTTAAGCTTCAACTTTTCTTAAAAAATAATCTTTATTTCATCTTAGGTTATTAAAGTTATTTTCATTGGATATAAAATATTAGATTGACAAGTTTCTCCTTATTAAACTAAAAATATTGTTCTATTATTATTTCCTGGCTTGTGTTTTCTCCCACAGGAAATTTTCTGTCATTCTTATTTTTGTCTTCTGCATATAATGGGTCTTTTTTCCACAGCTGGTTTTCTTAATTACTGTTTTTTTCTTAATTACTGTTTTAAGCAATTTGGTTATGATGTGACTCATGTTATTCCTGTTCTTTGGGTTTGTTGAGCATGTTGGATTTGAAGGTTTTTAATTTTTATCAAATTTGGACAGTTTTCTGCCATTTTGTTTTCAAACATTTATTTCCATGTGAAATTCCCCTCCACATTTGTATACATATATTTTAGATATTGAACTTATTAAACAATTCACTGCTACCCTGTTGTTTTTGTTTCTTTTCTTTCCCTCTCTGTATTTCTTTATGGATAATTCCCCTTAAATTCTTCAAGTTCATTAATCCTTTCTTCTGCACTAATTTTCTGTTACTCTATCCACTGTATTTTACATTTTAGTCATAGTAATTTAAAAACTCCAGAAATTCAATTTGGGTCTGTGATTATTATTTTTTATCTCTTCTCTGTCTTTACTTGTATTGTTTAACTTTTCCTCAGATTCTTAAATATACAGAACATTTTTATAATAGCTTTCTTAATGTTCAGGTATACTAATTTTATTATCTGTGTATTTTTCTTCACTATAAATTTTATTTATTTATTTATTTATTTATTTATTTATTTATTTATTTACTTACTTACTTACTTACTTACTTAAATTCATGTTATATATATTTTTTAATTGGGCTCCAGTGATTGTGAATTTTACCTTATTCTGCACTACATATTTTTCTATTCTTATATTCTTGAATTTTGTTCTAAGAGGCAGCTATCTTGCATAATTGTGCTTTGTGTTTATTGAGTTTCTTGGATTTGAAGGTTCTTAATTTTTATCAAATTTGGACAATTTTTCTGCCATTTCTTGCAAATGTTTATCTCCATGTCAACTGTCCCTTCACTTTTGTACACATATATTTGGATGTTGAACTTACCTGGAAACATTTTTATTTTTTTAAGAATTGTTTTGAAGTTTTGTTAGGTAGCACCGAGCTGATTCTGTTTCAGGGTTAATTGTTTTCTAACTACTGAGTCAAACATGATGGGTACTCTAAATAATGCCCTATAAATTGTTGAGATCTCTACTCTGTCTATTGAAAAAAGGAATTATTCCTGGTCCTGCTTGAATTCCAACAAAACTGTTTCCTCTAATCCTCTTGGGTGGTACTTTTTGACTCTCGCCATGGACAGTACTCATTTACACTTAACTGGGAGAATCTGAATATTTCCAGAGCTCTATCTTTGGAACACTGTTACTTCTCTAGTCTTTTGTCCTTTGAATTCTTTACATTTTATCTTTTAAATATTTATCTTATTAAAATGTATAATATAATTTTAAAATATTTTAGAAATCTTTACTTTGTATGTATGAGTTTTTGTTTCTTCATTTGTTTGGCTCTTTTGTTGTTTTCAGTTTTATATTCCACATATCAGTGAAATCATATGGTTCTCAACTTTTTCTATCTGACTTATTTCACTTAGCATAATAATCTCGAGATCCAACCATGTTGTTGCAAATGACACTACTGTATTTCCCCGAAAATTAGACCAAGTCTTATACTAAGTTTTGCTCAAAAAGACATATTAGGGCTTATTTTCAGGGGATGACTTATTTTTACATGTACAACAATCTGTATTTATTCATGTACAATGATCTACATTTATTCAAATACAGTCATGTGATCTTCTTCTGGAACATCGTCTTAACTCTCCAAACCCTGAATTCCAGCTTGATTTTCTTGCAACTCCATTTCCTGTCAAACCATTGGCCCCAATCTCTCATGTCCAGCAATAGAGCTCTCCTTAAATGAACACTTCTTGTCCATGTAGCCTGCTCGTAGTGCATTGGCAACACAGCTGTCAGTGATTTTATCCCATGAACTCTTCATCCAAGTTACGACCTCTTGCAGGCTAGGCTTCACAAAGTTCCCTTGCTGATTTCTCTCCATTGTATTTTCAATGTAGTCATTGATTTCCATGCTCAAATGGTCCTTGAATGGCTTGTTTATTGCAATATCAAGAATCTGGAGATAGGCAGTCATTCCTGCTGGAATCATTATTTGATCTATTCTCTCTGCAAGGAAGTTCTTCATGTCTTTAGCGTGATGAGTGCTTGCTGAATGCCAGACTAGCAGACTTCTTTGCCCCCTCACAAAACAAGTTGCAGCATTAAATTGACTCACTTCCTTATAACTGCTTGTGTGCACCAGGCTTTTTCGGTTTCAAGACAAAATGCCTGAAACATGTTCAACCTTATCCTTTTTGCCCTTAGTGATGATTAGAGGTGGGGCTTTCTTTCCATCCAGACTAATTGCCAAAATACAGGTAACATGCGCACTTTCATAACCAGTGGAGGGAATGTAGAAGAGTGACGAGGCACCCCTCTGATCAATTGTCATTTGAGATCTTTGGCCAATAAACACTGCAGTTTCATCTATAGCAATCATGTTGAAGAGCTGATATTTAGAAAAGTTGATGCCATCAACAAAGGATGTGAATGCAAGTGCACGTTTAATAACTTCAGTATCTTCCAGCTTGAACAGTGTTGTCTATCTTAGAGACAGTTCATGTCACTGAAGGAAGCCATCCAGCCAGTGTTGTGATGCTTTGAATTCTTCTGGGGATATTTCTAACTGTGGTGCCATTGCAAGGGCAAATGCTTGTATATCAGCCCTGTGCACAACCAAAGCCTTTGCTCTCCTGTCAGCAATCCATTCACAGATGATGTCTTTAAGCTCAGGAAATAATGGTTGCCAACCTGCTCTACACTTGTGCTTCTTAGCATTTCCCTCGCCCACCTATTGACTGAGGTTATTGTATGCTGCTCACCATTTTTGGACCATTCAGAGATCCAGTTTCTTCTCTTTGCAGAAAGCTGTAGGATTCTTGCCCCAGAAGTCCTCCATGATTGCTTTCTTGTACTCAACAGAATAGCTTTCCTTTTGTCCTCATCTTGTCTGGGGGTCAAAGTATTATTTCCTTTCATATCTTTCATTGAATCAAGTGTTAATTGAAGACTTACGAGACAAGAGTGGCAACAAAAATGATGATAGTTAAGAATTATGGTCCACACAAAAGTGACGAAAAACTGCAGGCATCAAAATTCAGAAAACGTTTCTTTATTTCACACGAATGCATTAAGTATGTACATTACAACACATGACATATTGAATTATGAAGCTTCATATTAGAAACAATCATGTCCGTTCATTATCAAGTGCGCACGTTATTCATGCGTTGTGTCTGTACTCCAATTAGTCGTTTGGCAATAAATCTTGAGTTCATCTGTTGTCCAAAGGTGCCTGCTTGGGTATTGACAAATACTTAATTATAATTTATATTACCATTATTTTAAGTATAAATGCCAATAATATTATTTATTTATATTTAATTATATTTAATATTTTATTTTATAATTCAATACGTCTGTTGTGTGTTGCAATGGACATACTAAATGCATCCGTCTGGCTGATGATCTTAACTGGGGCTTATTTTGGGGTAGGGCTTACATTAAGCTCATCCTGAAAAATCAGGCTAGGGCTTATTTTCCGGTTAGGTCTTATTTTCGGGAAAATATGGTATTTCATCTTTTCTTACGGTAGAATAGTATTCCATTGTATATATATATATTTGGTAATGGAAAGAAAACTGACTCTGGTGTTGAACACACAGTGTGATATATAGATGATGTATTACAGAATTGTACACCTGAAAACTATGTAACTTTACTAACAGTTGTCACCCCAATAAACTTTAATTAAAAAAAAAATAAAAAGATGTGAAAAAAAATCTTTACTTTGTAGCATATCTGATTTTTCATATATAGTCTTGCATCATTTAATAATGGTAATATGTTCTGAGAAATGCATTTTTAAGTGATTTCATTGTTCTATGATCATCAGGTGTATTTATTCAAACCTAAATGGTATAGCCTACTATACACCTAGACTATATGGTATAGGATGCTACTCCTAGGCTATATGCCTGAGTAGCATGTTATTGTAGAAAACAAGACAAGATTAAATCAAGCAAGCATAGGAGAGACATGGTAGCAATCCAGAGACATGGTAAACATAAATTTCATGAGACTACTGCCAGCATAACACAGCATACTCTTTTACAGCAAACTTTGTTGTTTTATATGTAAAAAAGAGTACACTCTAAAATAACAATAAAGAGTAGAGTATAATAAATAAATAAACCAGTGACATAGTCATTTGTTATCATTTTCAAGTAATGTATACTTTATGTAATTGTGTATGCTAAATTTTTATATGATTGGAAGCACAGTAGATTTGTTTGTGCAAGCATCAACACAAGTACATGAGTAATGCACTGGATTAGATGGTTATAATGTCACAAGGTGACAGGGTTTTTTTAGCTTCATTATAACTTATAGGACTACCATCATATAGCAGTCTGTGGTTAGTTGAAATGTTATTATGCAGTACATGACTGTATTTGAAATCTTTGGTCTTTGGTCGTTCTAATTCAGCCAAAACCCAAACTATCTAGTACAATTTAGTTGTTTTAGAAGTTTGGCTGAGGGTATATTCCTCTACAGTTGATTCTCTTTTTTTTCTGATGGCTTCCTTAGGATTTGACAATTTTTTTAATAGTTTCAGATTTACAGCAAACTTGCAAAAATAGTAAAAAGAATTCCCCTTCCTCTTCATCAAAATTACCTAATATATATCTATATCTGAGGTTAGATATAGATATAGATATATAGATATAATATTTATTAGATTATATCTATATAGATATATAGATATAATATTTATTTATAACTTTACTAGTTTGAGTGCTTTCTGCCTTGTGGTTTTCTAGACTATGCAAGTATTTTTAATTCAAACCCCAACTTTTTAAAATTTAGGCTAATAATTGCATATACTTTTCCCCAAGTGTCTTATTTAAACAGAGAGAAAAAATTATTATCTTACCTTCCTGTTTCATTTGTTTGTTTGTTTGTTTGTTTGTTTTTTGTTTGTTATACTGGTAGATATTCACATAGTCCACTTTTCACTGAAGATATAGTGGTTTGAGTATTATGAGGCAATCTTAATTGTGTTAGCCCAAAACCTTTCCTCCTTTCTCCAAGTGATGATCGGTACTATAGTTATAGGTTCTGGTATCAGCATATATTTATAAGACATCTGTGGCTTCATTTTTTGCCTATCATTTTGACTTTCAAACTTTCTTTTCATTTTTTTGTTTTCTTTGGATTTTACTTTAGCCTATAGAGAGTTCTCTTATGCATTTAAAGATATCTTTGCCAAAATATATTCAGCATTTCTAGATGTTTAATACTGCATAGTTTTTCATAGCATGAAAGTTGCCATATTGCTAGCATAAGTTTAAATAACAGTTTTAAGGATAATATCTTCAATTATTTCCCCTCAGATATAATCTGCATTATTTTTTAATGAGTGTGGAGAATGAAAATTAGCAAGACTTACCATCTTTATTGTTATAGACTCTCCTTCCTAGGGCACTGATGAAATCAATATATCTCAATTTAGGTTATATCAAATAATTAATTTTATTGATGTTCTTCTCCACCAATTAAACTGAGTATTTCTTGTTCTGACAATTTGAAGATAAATCCTACCTTAGGTGTAGAGATGTTTTGTTGTTTTCCTAACATTCAAATAAGTTATCATTTTTTAAAATGTTTCTTCTGATGGCATCCTATTTTATAGACAAAAATAACAAATCATAAATGTCAGAGCAACATATTAAAGAAAACAAGTGCTTAAGTGACATTTGATACTAACTGAAAAAGTGGGAAGTGAATTGATCAGGATAATATCGGTTAGCCTAAAAAATTAGTTTTCAACAGAAAGCAAATTTGGCAATGCCACTCTAAACTATTCCTTGGACATGGCATGATTTGACGTTATAATCATTCATCTTACATTCTTTGTATTAATTCTTTATATTTAGTAAGCAAGCTTTTCTTTATATGTTAGCTTCCCATGTGACTTTCTGTAAGGAATATAAGTTGATCAAGGGAACTATAAATCTTGGCTGCTAGCAGGTATATTTCTTTTTATAACTTATTAAATTACCATTCAGTTTTTCATCAGTTTTTATGAGCTTGGCTGTATGAGACCATCTGGGAAATATTGAAAAATTAAAAATGAAACCTGAAATATTGTGAACACATAGACTCTGGGATACTGTGTACATTACCAGCTAGTCAGCCACTCCTTAAATAACCCCTGTGCCTTAGTAATATAAGCAGTCATTCATTTCTTCCATTATTTATTCAGTCACAGAACTATTTATTCATCTATCCATCCATTCATCCATTCAACCATCCATCCATTTACCAGTCCATTTATCCATTCACTGAATTCGAACCTATTAAGTACATTCTATATATCTAGATCTTTGCTAATTGGTAGTAATAAAGAGACAGTTATCTCGTACAATCCTCTTTAAGATGGAAAACAGATGTGGAACATATAAACATAATCATGTATGATAAGTGCAAAGACTCACAAAGGAGAGAGTGATCCATTCTTCTTAGATAACCCTGTAGTACAAAATTAAAAAATTAAAAAGAAAAAAGAAAAGAAATATTTGTAACCCCCAATATCATCACTTCTTTTCACATTCTCTAAAGCTAAATCTGTGCCTATAAAAGGGTATGGATTTTCTAGGTGTATGTTTAATACAGAAAAATATGTGTAAATACATAAAATTTCAATGCATAGAAGAAATCAAATTTTCAGAACTCATGTCACAAAAGAAAATTTTGGAAATATTTTCTCATTTAATAAGTATATATTGAACACCAACCATATACAAAGCATAATTTAGTCACCACATTTTGTGACTAAAGATAATACATCAGTAGTTTTGAACTTGGCATTTTCTATTTTTAGAATATGTTCTATGTTATTAGAACACATTAAAATTCAAGTTTTTCATGTTAAATTTTAAACTATTATAATAAATCATCATTATAAATCTAAAGCTTTATAGTCATACTCTATGATGTCAATTTAGAAACAACTATAGTTTATTACATAGCTCAAGAAAAAAAATAAAAATATTTAATAGCACTTGCACCAATAAATAACACATCTATGTTTAACAATTGAGTATTGAGTATTTATCTTTAAAACATATCTATATGCCACATAAATCCATATATCTCTATCTCTCTATCTAAAGAGCACTTATCTTTAAAAACATAAAGGAAAAATATTTGTTTTCTTTACAGACTAAATTTATGCTCAGTGATTATGGAAGAAAACATAAGGAACTAGAAATTTAACTAGACACAGTGAACTGGCCATGAGCCAGCACAGGCATTCTTTGGAGATATTGTGGTTTCAGATCCAATCACCACAATAAAGCGAGTTGTAATATTTTTTTCTGGTGGAAGATCTTTCCTTCGACTTGTAGAAAATACATCTATGAAGCACAATAAAAAGAGGAATGCTTTGTACTGAATTTCCACAAGTTATGGGACCTTTTATAAGAGTAGCTTACAAAAATTGTTTTAATTGTCCCATTATAAACACAATTTTGATTGTGCTTATAAATTTTTGGCCATGGATTAAAAATGTGGATGTTTATTTACATTTTAAGAATACTCAAGAAATATATTATGTCTTCCTATTACAGAAATGTACTTAGCAGTGTTGTAATTTTCACTCTAATGGCTGACACTTAACAGTCAAATAGTAATTGATTATTTTAAGTTATTGTACGAAACTTACCAACACAAATCTTATACACATTCTCAAACCACTTTAAGTTAGATAGAATAAAAATTAGTACATTTAAAATATGCTCAGTCAAAAATCACAAAGTTCAAAGATTTAAATTTTAGTCATGCTTACTGAACATTTCTTTTTTGTATATAAGACATACTGTTAGGTAATGTAAATAACATTAAGTCTTGTTTCATGGAGAATCAAATATGATAACTGTGATAAATACAAAGAGAGCAGAGAGGAACGAGGCAAAGGATAGAGGAGGAAGTGAATAGCAGTTCTTGAGACAAGATAGACTTGCAGAAGAGGTCTTGCTTGAACTGGCTTTTGATTACAAATAGAAATTTTTCAGGAAAATGGGGAGTGGTAAAAAGGGGTATTGACAACAGAGGAAAATAGAATAGCACATTCAAGAAAATATATGTAGTTCAGTATACTAGAATGCAAGATGAAGATTTATAGCAAGAGGTGGTTGATAAGTCTGGAATGTGCATATGATCTGATTCTTTAGGATCTTGTGACCCATGCTAATTCCTTTACCACATGGATAATGACAAGTCATGGAGATATAATTAAAATTAAATTTAGGTAAAAACAGTCACACACACACACATACACTCACTTCCCAACTTCCTACACGCTACTCACCTTAGCAAATATGTTTTTAACTTATGTTTAAAAAAAAAAATGAATGAAATCAATGACATCTTCTCAAAGTCATGTAAATTTTAGTTTTGGAAAGGACCATAAAGTTTTTCAAGGTTAGTTTCTACTTTATGCAGATAAAGAAATTAAGCTTCTTAGAAGCTAAATAAGACTTTTTTTTTTTTTTTTTTAATAAGTTTCTTAAAGTCTTACTACCAACAAAATGCAGGGCTGGACTAAAACCCAGGCAGGTCCCCTAATTAACTGCCCAGTTATTTGGAGATTCAAAATCACTGTAACTTGGGAAGATTGTTGCAAAGTATCAATGATTGTTACTGCTTGGCCCCAACCATCATTGCCCTACAATAGTTCTTATCTTTAGCTTTCATTAATGCTGGTTTTTAGGGTTCTTTTTCTTACAGTTGAATATTTGGCATATGCTTAGTTAATAGGAGTAGCATTTGGTTTTTATGTGGCTTCTTGTAATCTGCATCTGATTTTTTTTTTTTAATGAAACTTTCTGGTGAATATCTATGCCCCAACTTCAACATGGTAGTTCAAATACAGAGTAACTATGCATTGGCAGTGTCCCAAGATTAAAACAGCTGGTGATGCCAAAGTTCTGATGACAAGAGTTAACGTTTTTGGCTTATCTCTGAAGGAAAATTAACACATGGGCTTTAAATGAAAAATACCCCATCTTCATGCAAAGTGCAGTAACATTAATTACAAGAGTAAAGTCTATTCATATCTTATTTTAGAAGAAGGTGGGTTATTTTTCATTCCTGATGTACTGATTGTTATTCAATAACCTTGCTGTATTTTGCCCTTAACTGCATTTATCAATTGTGAGAGTTGCTCAGAAAATAAGTTTATAAGGTTAATTACCAGCACATTATGCAGAATGCAGAAAATTTGTTAGTAGTTTTATATAATGCTGGCGTGTGAGAAAATACTTCAAAGGGCTCAGCTCTGTTTGTTTTTAACATGGTGTTTCCTTAATTAAGAATGACTGTTTTTCTACATAGGTGGACCACACACAAGAGACATGCCAAGATTTCATTTTTTACTCATATTTTTTGACTGCAAAAACCTAGGTCAATTTGCTGATTTGATGAACAAAATGTTAATACTTAATCATTTTAAAATACTTTTTAGAAAGGACTTTTCCACCAATGTAAGTAGACTTTAGTTTTAAATGAAAAAAGTATAGTTGGTGTGTTTCTGAATATGTATGTGTTTGTGGTTGTGTGACAGTAAAAAACTGCTCAAGTCTCCTTTCAAAACTGTTGATACATCATCAAAATTGTTGACTGTGGCTTTCGGGTTTCATCCTGACACTTAAATAAGATATATGCTTTAAATGTTTGTGTGGGGTATATGATTAAGGGATGGATATTAGTCTATCTACATTCTGAGATTCATTAACTAACTGAGTTGCCACATCTCTTGAAGGAAACAACATGTAAGACTAGAAGACTCTGAACAGAAACATATGTACACCTAAAAGTCTGCTCTGTCCATATGGTTAACATTTTTTAATATTTTTTTTAATTTTTCAACTATAGTTGACATATAATATTATATTAGTTTCAGGTATACAACACAGTGATTAGACATTTATATAATTTATTAAGTGATCACTCCAAAATCCTAGTACCCATATGACACCATACATAGTTGTTAAAATATTATTGACTGTATTCCTTATGCTATACCTTATATCCCCTTGACTATTTTGTAACTACCAGTTTGTACTTCTTAATATCATTCCCTTTTTCACCCATTCCCCCAACCCCCTTCCCATCAGACAACCCTCAAAATGTTCTCTTGAAGTGTGTTTCTATTTTATTTGTTCATTTATCTTGAACTTTATATACTATATATAAGTGAAATCGTATGGTATTTGTCTTTTTTCTGTCTGATTTATTCTACTCAGCAAAACATAATCAAAGTCCATCCATGATGAAGCAGATGGCAAGATTTCATTCCTTTTTATGGCTGATTAATACCTATTGTATATATGTACCATCTCTTCTTTATCCATTCATCCAGTAATGGACACTCAGGTTGCTTTCATATCTTGGCTATTGTAAGTAATGCTGCAATGAACATGTAGGTGCACATGTCTATTTGAAGAAGTGTTTTGGGTTTGTTCAGATAAATAACCAGAAGTAAGATTGCTGGGTCATTCTTTACCTCTTGGTATAGCCTTTGTTTTAAAGTCTATTTTGTCTGATTTAACTATTGCTATCCCAGCTTTTTCATTTGTTTGTTTCCATTTTCATGAACTATATTTCTCCATCTATTTACTTTCAGTCTGTAAGTGTCTTTCAACCAGAAGTTAGTCTCTTATGGGTAGGATATGTAACAGTCTTATTTTCTTAACCAGTCAGCCTTCCTATGTCTTCTGATTGGAGTATTTAATTAATTTACATTTAAAGTAATTGTTGATAGATATATAATTGTTGCCATTTTATTCATATTTTTTTATATTTCTTTTCTTTTTTTTAAACAGATGTCCTTTTAACATTTCCTGTAATATTGGTTTAGTCGTGATGAACTTCTTTAGCTTTTTCTTGTCTGGGAAGCTATTAATCTGTCCTTCTATTCTAAATGATAGCCTTGCTGAGTAAAGTAGTCTTGGTTGTAGGTCCTTTATTTTCATCATTTTGAATATCTTGTGCCAATCCCTTCTGGCCTGCAAAGTTTCTGTGGAGAAATCAGCTGACAGTCTCCCTTGTAGGAGACTGGGAGCTCCCTTGTAGGTAACTAACTGCTTTTCTCTTGCTGCTTTTAAGATTCTCTCTTTATCTTTAAGCTCTGGCTTTTTAATTATGGTATGTCTTTTGTGTGGGCCTTTTTGGGTTCATCTTGATTGGGACTATCTGTTTTCCCTGAGTTTGTATATTTATGTCCTTCTCCAGGATAGGAAAGGTTTCCATTATTATTTCTTCAAATAGGTTTTTAATTCCTGCTCTCTCTATTCTCCATCTGGTACCCCTATGATGTTACTGTTGGTACACTTGATGTTGTACCAGAGGCCTCTTAAACTATCCTCAATTTTTTGGATTGTTTTTCTTCTGGCTGTTCTCATTGGGTGTTTTCTGCTACATTACATTCTTAATCAGTGATTCAACCCTCTGTTTCATCTAATTTACTGTTGATTCCCTCTTATGTATTCTTTATTTCAGTTACTGTATTCTTTATTTCTGACTGGCTCTTTTTTTATGTTTTCTGTCTCCATTTTTATGTTTCCTATATCTTTGTCGAAGTTCTAACTGATATCACTGAGCATCCTTACAATCAGTATTTTGAATTCTGTGTCTGGTAGATACCCGTCTCCATTTTGTTTAGTTCCTTTTCTGGAGCTTTTTTTCATTTGAGATACTTTTTTTTTTGTCTGTCCATTTTGTCTGCCTCCCTGTGTCTGTTTCTATGTATTAGGTAGGTCTGCTATGTCTGCCAGCCTCAATAGAGTAGTAGGTGTGCTGTGGGGTCCAGTGGTGCAGTCTTCCTGGTCACTTGAGCTGGGTGCTCCAGGAATGTGTCTTGTGTCAGTTGTGTGTGCCCTCCTGTTGTAGTTGAGCCTTAATTGCCATTTGCACATTAATGGGAGGAATTAACCCTTGGGATGAGTGGTTGGGAGGACTGGCTGTGACTACAGTGGAGGAGTTATTGTGCAGGGGCTGACTCTAGTGAGCAGGATTCACTTTAGCAGGACTCTGGCACCTACACAGTCAGTTCTTTGGATGTGTTATCCTTGGAGGTGGCCAGGTGATGTTCTGGCTCAGTCTGAAGCTGGCCAACAGTAATGCTAGCCCCAAGGCCTCCTGGAAGGGGACTCACTGTAGGCCAAGTTCAGCTGCAGCCTATGCCCTACAAAAGGCCACTTGTCATGAGACATAAAGCATCTAAAAATGTTTTTTGCCCATGCTGAGCTTGGAGGAACCTCAAATGGTCAAACTGTGAATTGAGTCTGGTTGCCACTAGTGCTGGGTTTGGGGCTGCTCAGTGAGAGATATAGGACACGCTAAGTCAGATGCTACTTATAAATAAAAACCACAATGGGATACTACGTCACTCCTGTCAGAATGGCTATCATCAATAAATCAATAAACAATAAGTGTTGGTGAGGATATGGAGAATCCCACTGTTGGTGGGATTGCAAAGTGGTGCAGCCACTGTGGAAAACAGTAGGGAGGTTCCTCAAAAAAAAAATAAAAATAGAACTGTCTTATGACCCAGCAATTCCACTCCTGGGTATTTATCCAAAGACATACAAAATACTAATTCAAAAAATATATATGAACTTGTATGTTTATTACAGCACGTTTCACAAGAGCCAAGATGTGGAAACAACAAAAGTGTCCATCAATAGATGATTAGATAAATAAATTATGGTATATTTGTACAATGGAGTATTACTTTGCCATACAAATACTGAAATCTTGCGATTTGCAACATGGATGGACCTAGAGGTTATTATGCTAACTGAAATAAGGCAGACTAAGAAAGACAAATACCATATGATCTCACTTATATGTGCAATCTAAAGAACAGAACAAATGAACAAACAAAACAAAATAGACTCATAGATACAGAGAACAAACTGATGGTTGCTAGATGGGGAAAAGGTTGGGGGAAGGGTGAGAAAGTTGAAGGAAATAGGAAGTACAAATTGATAGTCACAAAAAGTCATGGGGATGTGAAATACACTATGGGAAATACAGTCAATAATGCTGTAAAAACTATGTATTGTGTCAGGTGTGTACTAGACTTATTGAGGGATCACTTCATAAATTATATAAATGCCTAACCACTGCATTACACAGCTGAAACTAGTATAACATAACAATGAATGTCAACTACAATTTATATGTATAGTCATCGGATGTAAAGCATAGCATAGGGAATATAGTCAATGGTATTGTAATTGCTATGTATGATGTCAAATGGGTAGTAGACTTATTGGGATTATCAGTTTGTGAGGTGTGTGAATGTCTAATCATTTTGTTGTTGTGTACACCTGAAACTAATTATAATAAAAAGCATAAAAATTTAACAAAAATAAAATTTCATGAAAATAGAGGAAAAAAGAAAATGTTCTTTTTGATATTTTTATAATCCCAGGAAAATTGGGGGAATTTTTAGATAGCTAAATTCTTCAAAGCCTTAGACAATAGAATCCTAACTAATTCTCCAACCTCATCTGATATCACTCTTCCTTTGGTTATATTTCTACCATAGCAATCATCTTTCTGCTCCTCAAATATTCCACACTCATTTTTACCTCAGGTTATTTATTTTTGCCATTCCTTCTGCCTGAAATAATCTTCCCCCGGATCTTCAATAGCCAACTCTTGGTTGTCATTCAAACCCCATTTCAAATGGCCTCTCTCCAGAGATGTTATCCTGATAATCTTATCTACAATATCCCACTCCTTATTACCAATCACTTGCTCAATCTCTCCGCGCTTAGTTCACTGGCTTCATAACACTTAGAACTATCAAAATGTATCTAGTTACGTTTTTGTTTTTCTTGCTTATTATCTGTCTTCTCCTTCTAAAATGTAATGGCTTTAGCAGTCCTTGTAATCACCATATTCCCATCATTTAGAATGGTAGTAGCTCAAAAATATTGGTTGAATTTAAGGAAGAACAAATGGGAGCATCTTATGTGTGAAGTTTTCCATGATACATCTAATACATATCTTTCCTAAATTGGTTACAAATTCAAATACCTACAGCGGTCAGGTTAATAACATTAATTAGTGAAATAGACTAGGTATGATAATTAACAGTGATTCATAGGAAGGTGTAGAGATTATGACAAACTATAGAACATCTGCCCCATCTATTCCCAGGTCTAACACTTATTATGATAAATTTGGGTAAAATGTTAGATTTTATGTATAACTTTTGACTTTTAATGTTGGCAAAATAAATCTTTTAAAAATTTTTTATTGACTAAAAAAATACATCTCTCTGCTATATAAGTCTTGCTGTACCTCTGGTTTGAAACCCCAGCCATAAAATTAAATGTGACAATGATAGAGAATCAAGAAAAATCCCAAGAAATTGGATATGACACCCCAAATAAAGTATGTATGACATTCCCATTTATAAAGACTAATTTAGTTATAATTGAACCCCCCCCCCCATTATAGTGGTTTGAACAAGATAAAATTTATTTTTTGTCTGATAATGAGACATGGTATGTTAGCTTTGTCGAGCCAGGAATCTAGTATCCTTCAATTTAATTGCTTCCCCATCCTTACAAATGAATTCTACTTCATGGTCCTTAATAGCTGCTTCAGCTCAAGATATCAGCTGAGTACTCCAACCAGCAGAAAGAATGAAGTTAGATAAGAAAAAAAGTGGTAAAGAATATCTCTCACCCAATTCTTAAGACATTTTTCTGGAACCTGATACATATACATTCTACATATTCAATTTCTTTATTCAAAAAAATACTGAGAGAAATTGAGTATGAACACACAACACGCGTTTCATTTGGCCTTCAGGATATGGCACTTAAAAGGCATCATTTTGGCAGATGGGGAAACAGCAGTGAACAAGACTGTAATACTGAGGTGTGATGAAAAAATACAGTGAATGCTTAAATTAAAAAATATATATATATATTATAGTAAAAGACCCATTGCCATTAATCCCCCTCAAAATACTCCCCCTCGTTTCGAACACACTTATCCCATCATTCTTGCTACTTTCTGAAGCAGTTCTGGAAGTCCCCTTTCAGGTGTGTCTTTACTTCATCCTGCATCATGACAATGCCCTGTGTCACACATGCTTCTGGTACATGGCAATTTCTGTCAAATGAAAACATTATGATGTGTCTTCATCCACCTTCTTCACCAGATCTGGCACCATGCAACTTCTGGCTCTTCTCCAAAGTCAAAATAATTCAGGACATGGAGGCAGCCATAACAGCACTACAAAAGAAAAAAAAAATCATGAAAGAGGATTTCCAAAGCTGCTTCAGAAAGTGGCAAGAAGGATGGGATAAATGTGTTCAAAGAGAGGAGGAGTATTTTGAGGGGGATTAATGGCAATGCGTCTTTTACTGTTATACACACACACATACACACACACACACACATATGTATTTCTTTTTTTTTTAATTTAAACATTCACTGTATTTTTTGGATCACACCTGTATTTATCTTCATGGAATTTATGCTCAGAGAAGAAAGAAAAATGAAAAGGATACAGAAGTAAAGTGCATAATATATTATGTACTGGTATTGGGTAAAGAAGAAAATAAATAAGGAGAGGAGATGGAAAGAGACAGGCTTGAAACATTAGGTAGAACTTGCAGGAAAGATGGCATTTGAGTGGACACATGATGGGAGTAAGAGAATAAGCAATATGGAGAGAAAAAGAAATCTTAAGACTAAGTGTTGCCTCACACTAACATTTAGAGGTGGGGCGAATGAAGAAGAAACTGAGAAGAAGCAGCAGGCATAGAACTATGAAGAAACTTGACAAAAATGTACTAGAATGCAGAGTAAAGAAGGGTTTGAAAGGAAGGTTGAGAAATGCAATTTTCATTCTGGGAGGCGATGTATACAGCTAAAAAATCCAAGCTGTTATTAGTAAGAAAGAAAAGAGACTAAGGGAATATACAACTATCAGTTTTTCAACATTTATGTTCCCAAAAGGTCGAAAACTTTTAGATCCCACAGAATCACCCAGTATTTATCACCTCGTCCCAAAATTAAATCATTCTTTTGCTGCAATACATAAACATTGGAGATTAACAAAAAGTTGTGACTTTTGATTCTGAATTAGCATGCTACAATGGTAATTAGAACTAACTCTGAGCGAGTGCCTATTATATGCTAGGCACTCTTAGATGTACTTCATTAACTTCCAGTTTTTTGAGGTATAATTTACAGTAAGTGAAATTTTAGTGTATAATTTAAAGTTTAAGTGTACAATATGTGTTCATCTTTTGCCTGTTTTCTTTTTAAAAATTGTATTGGTTTATCTTTTTAATATTGCATTTTAAGAGTTCTTTATATATTCTGGATACAGGCCCATCACTTAGTTATATGTTGTATACATATTTCTCCTAGGTTATGTATGACTTTCATTTTCATTTTTTAACCATGCCTTTCAGAGAGTTTTAATTTGGATGAATGACATTTTATTATTTTGTTTTTTATATTTTGTACTTTTTGTGTCTTATTTAAGTTACTGTCTTCTACTAAACATCACAAGGATGTTTTTTCAATGCTTTTTTTCTCCTAGGTATTTAATAGTTTTAGCTCTTTAATTAGGTCTCTGACCAATTTCAGGAAATTTTTGTATACAGTATGAGGCATGTGTTAAGGTTCACTTTTTTCCTTACAGATAATCAGTTATTTTAGCACCATTTATTGAATTAAATATACATTCCCCATTTGTATTGTATTGCCTTGTCATCTTTGTCAAATCTCATTTGATGTTGTAAATGTGAGTCTATTTTTAGCCACTTCATTTTGTTTCATTGAGTTTGATGCCTACCGTATGTGGATATTATACTTTAGCTCTATAGTAAATTTTAAAATCAGGTTATATAAGTCCTCCAATTCTGCTCATTTTCAAGAATGACTAGTTTTATATATTATTTAATGTAATCCTAACAGCATACTCTGTTGTAGCTGTTATTGTTATTGCCATTTTACAGATAAGAAAACTAAAAGAGAACTTATGTTTTAAATGGAAGAGCCAAATTTGAACATTGACAGTATGACTCCGAAATCCATACTTTTAACCATTATGCAGCTTTGTCTATTTGCATGCAAACAATATGATTTTGAAGCTGTGTATAGACATCAAAGACTAAAACACAGTGAAGAGAGAAGGTCTTTATCTGTATTGTGTGTGTGTGTGTGTGTGTGCGCGTGTGTGTATACAAACATATATGCAAATTGGGAACAAGAACTTTTGCTATGACTGAGAAAATAAAAATGTCTTCATTAACCTCAATAGATTCAACTTTACAATTTGTGCTCAGTTTCCATGTTCTCTTTGGCCTTCCTGATAAAGATGGATCTGAGTCCTTAAGTATATTGCCACGTATGCAGTGTTTTACATTTTTTTCAGTACTTATGTCCTCTCTAAAATGTTTGAACTGCTACAAACTTATATAATTGTTTTTGTATTATGACATACACTTTTCCTGACACAATATGCGAGTCACAAGGTAATAACCATACACCTTCGCTGAAGAAGAGTGATACATTTCAATATCAGAAGGGGAATTATTGTTTTTTATAATTATGGTATTTTAAAAAGTTCTCTAATTATCTATAATAAGGGGAAATTGACTGCCTGGGCTGTCCGATAATATATTCTAGGGTAGTTTGAGTGAACAAGGGGAGGGAATGTACCATAGTCATCAGAAATGACATTGCAGAACATGGCACCATCAAAGTGTGAAATTCCATGTACCCAAAGCAGAGAGATCTGTGTGTAATCATTTGATAATGGTAGCGGTATTAGAAATATTTTCTGTAGACCCAGCAATTACTTTATAGCTACATTATCTGAGTAGTTAAAAAAGTCACAAGAAAATAAGGAAAATAATAATTTTCTGGGGCCAAACACTAACATGGGCTTGGTAATATGACCCTATAGATAAAATATTCCCAATAAGTGAGCTTATTCCTAAAGATTTAATAGAAAAATCATACATTGAAAAGGGAAAATGAGCATTTTGGTCATGTGCTAAAATTTAAACATGAATAGAGGTTGGCCTGTCCCAGGCATGGTGCCAACTTCAGTGGCACATGCTGGCATGTATGTGCAGAGGCAAGACTGAAGGGAACAAGGTGTGAACTGTTGCAATAATCATAACTCATGTAGGAAGTGTTGTGGGCCTTTATTGGCGGTGTCACTGGAAAGATATTTTTGAAAAAGAATCAGTGTGATACAGTAATGATTGGAAAAAAACAGATGTTTGAATTTTTCAGATCATGATTTTCCTTGTATTATAAACATTTTTCTTAAAAAACACAAGTGCATTCTTTGAAATAACACTTCTTTATTTTTAGTATTTACTTTAATAGTAATAGGGTAAAGGTCTTTCTAGTAATGGGGTAGGAGAAGAGAGTTGTCATGCGGGGCGTCTGGCGGGGTCTCTGCTCCCGCTCCCCACATAAGAACGCAGGACATGGTGAGGCCAAAAAGGAACACCCACGGAGCCATAGGTAGGGGAGTCACACCACTATATTCTCGCTGGCGGCTGGGTTGGAGACACAAGAACAGGAGCCACACAATTCTCAACCCTCACTGTGCCGCTTGCAGGCTCAGCCACAATCTTCTTGCTAGCTCCCCCTTTTTTCTTTTTGCTACTAGCCTAGCCACAGCAGTTATATTCATGGCTAATGGCTCACTGGTTACAGCTGACGGCCAACTAGCCACAGCTGCTGGCCATTTGATCACAGTCGATGGCCATTTACTACCTGAGCCAGCACCTTTCTATGTGAGGCCGAGAGCCTGGAAACTGCTTTTTGGGGCTCTGTCCCCACAAGAGTGAATAATCTTCTTAGTCCTGTGTTTCACCCTGAATGCAGGCCCATCTGACCCCAGCAATCTCCATCTCTACCACTGAAAGGATGCCCTATAATGTATTCATGAGTTCCAACTTTAGCATGCTAGGAGACTCTGACCTTCAAATTAGCAAGGCGGACTGACATAGGATGAATAGTCATGTATTTTAAAAATCAAACATCTTTCAATCTTGAGAAAAAAAAAGTGAAAGTGTGAATTAGACCATACATCTGTTCTCTCAATATAATTATGACTGGCTCTAGCTAACATCGCGGGAGTCCCAGATACAAATTAATGAATAGCTTCAGCATGTACTGAGACCCTTTCTAATGGTATAACCAAGGATCTGTAGGAGAAAACAAGAAACCACTTAACACTTTCTGCTCAATATGAAGCAATTTAATAAATATCTTTTGTGTAAAATTGTGTGTGTGTGTGTGTGTGTGTGTGTGTGTGTGTTTGAATGATGATTTTGAAAGTGAAGGGAAGAAAAATCATTCATCTGGCTAATGTCTTTGTATGGTATCAGTCTATTATTTTGAATGATGTTGGCACTCTGTTGCCTGGGCTGACTATTCATTAAGACATTGCCTAGACATATCTTAAAGAGGGTCATCAGTCTCATAATAAAAATACCCAGAATGGGGAAAAAATCCACTAAAGACACCAGATTCAAACTCTGGGATGAATGGCGTAGTCACTTGGAAACAAGTCATTTTTAGCATTATCATATTATCAATAGAGGAGGTTGGAAACTAAAAAAGTATCAGAAACATCTGGCTGTTTAGTACTGGTGTAGTCATTTATCTTTCTTGTGATTTTGAAAATGTTCTCAGATTTTTGGATAAATACCTAAGAGAGGGATTGCTGGGTCACATGGTAATTTTATTCTTATTTTTTTGAGGAAACTCCATACTGTTTTTTGTAGGGATTGTACCAATTTACATTCCTACCAACAATTTATAAGGGTTCCGTTTCTCCACAGCCTCTCCAACACTTGTTATTATTTGTCTTGTTGATAATAGCCATTCTAACAGGTATGAGGTGGTATCTCATTGTGGTTTTGATTTGCATTTCCCTAATAGCTAGTGAAGTTGAGCATTTTTTCATATGTCTGTTGGGTGTTTGTATGTCTTTTCTTCTTGGGAGAAGTGTCTGTTCAGGTCCTCTGGTCATTTTGTAATTGGATCGTTTGTTTTTTTGTCGTTGTTGAGTTGTATGAGTTCTTTATATATTTTGGATATTAGTCCCTTATTGGAGATGTTGTTTGCAAATATCTTTTCCCATTTGGTTGGTTGCCTCTTTATTTTGTTGATGGTTTCTTTTGCTGTGCAGAAGCTTTTTAGTTTGATATAGTCCCATTCATTTATTTCAGCTTTTACTTCCCTTGCTTTTGAGGTCAAAATCCTCTTTGAACTCAAAGTTGATAAGTTTTGTACCTATGTTTTCTTCTATGCAGTTTGTTTTTTTAGGTCTTATTGTTACCACAATAAATTTAATTTAAAAAAATGAAAAGAAAATGTTCTCAAATTCCCTGTACCTCAGTTTCCTTATTTGGTATCTGAATATTGCATTTCAAAAAGTATTACAAATATAAAATTATCTTTGTATTGTGTGGAGACTCTAGTAAGAAAAAAAAGTGTCAATACACTTTTTTCTGATTCTTTTCTTTGTACCTAACAGAAGTTAGACATATAATTTCCCAGTAAGAGAGGAAAACCCCATTCAGTTTATCCACCATTGGTTTTGGTCACAATTTTCCTGACTGGAGTTTGGGGGAAAAGGAAAGATGCATGTGAATGCTGTTATGTACAGAGAGAACTGTCTGATATATAAGAAGAGGAGCAGATTGAAGTTGAATTCTGAAGGGTGATAGAAAAGTGACTTAGCCAGAATAGAACTCTCTTAGCCAGCTTGATGACTGACAAGCCACTATTAGAGATATAACTCATATCCCCATGAGTTAGATTTACCGAATCATAAAAATTATCCTTCATCAAATGAAAACAATCACCTGATATAAGTCCTCATTAATATACTTTAATTTCACCATACAGTGACACATAAAAAGTACAAACATTTGTCAGAGAACAGAAATTCTTTCTAACCATCTTACTTTTTTCCAATCCTCAGAAGTTCCTTTCACACATGCTCAGGATATGTCTATGTTAGCAGGAAAAAAAATATATATATATATCCTTGCTGCAAATTCTTCCTATCTCATGATTTCCTATCTACTTTTTTCACTATTCCTTTTCTTATCACTTCATTATTTCTTAATTTTTCATCTGGTTTCTGATTGCACAACTTTATTGAAATATAGTCACTAATATAACCCTTTGAAAAAAACATCTTATCTCTCTGTTTATATTTCATTCTCCCTATATAGACTCAGACATATGTAGCATTTGAAATAGCCCTCTTGACTTGAAATTCATCACTCTATTCTTCTGTGGCCCCGAATACTCTTATTTACCTTATACTTTTCTGGATAATTTTTCTGTTTCTGGTCGTTCTGCCTTTTCCTTCCCCTAAATTTAGAATTTCCCAAGTTCGATTTCTGTTTTCTTGACATTTGAAGGTTAGGGTTAACTTTTATAAGACTGATTCTCTCTAGACGGGCTACTACAGAGCTTCATAGCAGCTGGCTACACTGAATCCTTAAAGGCACCAGGCCTCACACAGGTCTGCCTCATCACTTTAGGGTGCGGTTCTGCCAGGGGGATTAGCTGTAACTGCATTATATGCTCACTGGTTTGAACCCCAGTCCCTGATCCTACCACTGAAAGGGCTGAAGCTCCCACAGCCATGAACACTGGAGTGATAGAACAGAATTCTGCTGGTCTTACAGCTGCGTTCTCAAGGCATGTACCTCAGTTTCCTGATCACTCCAGAGGAGCAGGCTCTGGTGTTCTCTCAGCCAATGAGTGCTTAGATGTTGGATTAAGCTTGGAACCAAGGTTCTGCCATATTACACTCTTGTTGGATCTCAGTCTCTCATCATGCCATGAGAATGCTGGCACCTCCCAGTCATGGAGCTTCAAAGCCCCCCAGTATATGTCCAGGGTCTCTCTGCAGGAATCTAATGTGCAGCCGGTTCAGACTTCTGTGTACTGCCACAGAATGACAAGAGTCACAGAGGGCTTGCTATTGCTCTCATTTTGGTGACTTTTCTCCACTGATGCTCTTCCAGAAAGCTGGTGTGTTTGCTTCCTGAGAGTTCACAGTGGCTTGATCCATAACATGATCATCTTCAAGGAATTCATCCAGTATCATGACGTTTCCTCTACTTATGCTGAATTCAAGGGCAGAGTATGATTTATTAAATCTTGTGTCTGCACTCTGTAGCATGATGGCTGGTACAGGTAATAGTTTTGCTCTACCAAACTCAATAAGCAGGAAGCCATGGACATTTATTTTGAGTAGGTTAGCGAGAAATGTCATCTGAACAGTTTTTTGGGTTTTTTTTGAGACTAATTTTTCCTTCAAAAATAGCTCCCTGTTACTTCCTATCTTTGTGAAGAATGCAATAATTGACTCTGTCATCCAAGCCCTATACCTTGGATTCATTTCTGAATCTTTTCTCCATCATTTTCCATGTTGGCGGCAGTGGGATTTGGGGATATAACACTAGCTATAAATTTCAAGTGCTTTACTTTACATGGCCATTTTCCATTGGATGTCAGACAAATTCTGGGTAGGAACAGAGTTTGTACCAAGCAGCTACCTCATAGTAGTGTTTTACCTTCTGCTGTTATTACACTTTTCTTTTGTAAATGTCTCCTCATCTAAATTCAAAGATCTTTACGGTCAGTGACCTCATTTTCCCACAGTAACTGGAACACTTTTGTGCATAATTGCTGCTTAAGAATTATTGGTTTACTTTGATTACATGATAATAGTGCCGAGGTCAGGTGTTCTTCAGTTTTATAAGAGAATAAAAACATGAAAGGGAGAGAAGCATCACAGGGCATGGAGGAGTGAAAAGAAATTAGGAGATATTTAAAGATGTGTCATATATTTAACAATTTTTGTTGGAATGAGATCTTAAAGAGCCGAAATGCCACCCTGTCTAATTGTCCTGAAAGTGCATTGATTTCAGTTCTATTCCAGACAACTGACACTTTACAGCATGATGACAGCCTGCTATCTAATCAAACCAAGGAAGCCCTCTGCTTTTTCAGTTGTAGGGGAATCATAGAAAATTTAGATATGGGAATATTTATCTTCTTCTCTGATACATACAAAATTCCTTTAAAGAAATCTCTAGACAGAACACACAAAAAAGAATACACTGGACAGAATACATAGCATGTGTGTTCCTGGAGGGCTGTAGCACTTACAAATGTCTGACCTTGTTTGCAGAGTTCAGGGCGGCATTACTAGATTTCCCCATCTGAAATTAATGCCATCCATCTACACACAGGCAAATGTCTAGAGAGGCAAAGCCCAAGGGATCAGCTTGCAGACTAAATGGGAATTGAATGCCCAGGTTATCTGGGTCTTGGGGACAAAGGTGTTTTCATATGTGCTCATCAGGTGGACACTTATTCTATCAGCAATCTCATTTCATAAAATTGAAAGTGCACAAAATATCCAAAAAAGGCCTGGATTCTCTTGTGAAGATTGAAGCAATCTCACATATATATTTCTTACATCCCAAAGTTTGTGTGTATCAAAACAAAGTGCAGTGGATAAAGAGTGCTGCATCCTTTTAGCTTTCTTTTGTCTTATCTCAAACTTCCAAAGCACAGGTTTGTTTGTCTCTCCACATATGTGTATGGTTATGTTTGATATGGAATTTGTAGCTCAGAAACAACACACCCATGCTTTCAATGATGATTTCTCTACTGCTTTCTTTAAACCCTTGCGTCTGTGTCATCTCTAGGCAAGTCTAAGAACTTTAGAATCCCATAAAAAGGACTCAAGAACTGACCCGCTTTGTACCTCTCTGGCTTCATCTGCAACCCCTCCTTATTTTGAGTCTTCTATTCTTGAAGTAGAATTTTTATATAGTTCCTTCAAATACCAGGCTATCACACCCCTAAAGTGCCTTTCACTTGTTATTCCCTCTGCCTAGAATACTACATACTTCCTATGTAAGTAATAAAATTGCAATATGTATCTGGTTTGACAAAGATGCTTAGATATAGGAGGATTTGTAATCTTTATCATGAAAGACAGAAAGAGAAAGAGAAAAGGTACAGTCATTCTCTTCCTATGTTATGGAGCACATTTTTACTTTACCACTTTCCTCTGTGCACGTTATTAAACCTCTTTGAGACTTAGTTTCTCATCTGTAAAAATGAGGCTAATAATATATGTCATTTGGTTGTTACCAGGATTGAATAAGGCTGTATGAAATGTTATAGGCAAAGTAAATACTAGTGTTTGTGTTCATTTCAGACTATCAATTATGTGACTTTGCAGCTTTTTGCCAGATAAGTCTCTTATGATTCTGTTAGTGTATTTTTCCCTTTAGGATTGTCCAAGAAACAGGAAGCATCAATCTTCTATATATTTGTATTTAGCACTTCTCATCAGGTTTGTCTAGATCAAGACTATTCGTTATTAAAAGAAAATGTCATTGAATTTAGCTTAGAGCTTTAGCACACATGTATAGAGGGAGGGTGGAGGTACTTTCAGAATTTAGAGACTTTAGTACAACTGTATTTCACAGGAAGCAGAGAGTAATTAGACAGGCCCTTTCTTTCATCTTTCTCCTTCCAGAATCACAAGATCCCCTCTTCTTACTTTTCTATGTATCTCTTCTCTGTTCCTTTCTCTGTAGATACATTTCTTCCATGCAGTTTGTAATTTCTGCTCTACCATGATTTCAGCATCTCTTTGTCTAACAGCGCCAAAAAAGTGTGTCTTTATTCCTTAGTTCAAATTCTTGTTATCCGGGTAAGTATTCTTGTTCCAGCTGACTGTCTCCCTGGAAGTTAGGTACAATATGGCCCCTGATGGACACCTCACATCCCAGCAGCATGTCATAGCAGATGATTTGGATCTGAAGGCTAAAGCTAACACTTCTACGAAAGAGGTCACTTTCAAATCTTACTAGGATTTGAGACTACCTGAAACCCTGATGAACCCTGATCAAAACCTGGATCTATCAGAGAATTCTGGCTGGACATGAGGCAGGGTAGAGCTCAGGTCCAAGGATTGACCTCAGCTTGTGGATCCCAGGAACTTTTCCTGTCCTATTTGGCTTCCAGGCCACTTTCCAGAAAGCTCCCTCTGTATACCATCCTCCCCCTTTGTCTCCTCTAAGTTATTTAGACTTCTAGAAGCTTTGTGTTGGAGGAATGGGAATAAAAATATAAAGCAAGTGTGAGTTTCCACGTTTTGCCCTAGATTTGATCTATAGATTTCAAATAATTGTACTGGAAACTGCAAGTGACAGACAACTCATACCACCAGGCTGTGGTGGGTATTGTAGTCGTCTCCCTCTCTCTTACACCCCCTTTATGCGTTCCCCATGTAATGAGGGGAGATTAATCGACTCCAGCAGCTGGGTGGATGAGCTTTGTTGAAACCACAAAGCCACAGTTAATGCTTTAGGAAATCTGTTCCTAAACCTATCTGCTTTCTCATTCCTCTGGCCATAGGCATAGGGTAAGAATCAGCATTGAATAAAACCTGGCTAATAAGACAGAAAGATGACATTTTATGGGGGAAAAAAATGCTTTTCTGACAGATTTACTACAAAGAGGATCATGCTTGCCTTAGACAAGAAAACATATAAATCACATTACATTAGGCATCTTATTACTGTAAGGAAGACAGTCTTTATATGAAGCTGTTATTATGAAAATCAGATAAGAGATATCAAAAGGAAGTGAGTTTTGATGACATCATTGACTACCTAAGTGAAACAAACATAAAGCCCTTCCTACTTTCATACTTATTAGCTACATGAGCCGATAGATTATATCTATTATTCAAGCCATTTGTAGTAATAGTTTTTCCTTGCAACCAGAAATATCCTAACTGATACCTTGGCTTCAGCATTAAAAATAAAACAAACAAACAAACAAAAAACAGTTGTTGGCTTACACAGCTGAGATTTCCCAAAGTATTCTGTCTTCAGGCATGACTGGTTACAGGAACTTAAATGATTACATTCGGATTTGTTTTGTCCCTCTTGAGTCTTCTACTTAGTTAGGTTTATTCTTTGGTTTCATACAGTAGTCCCTGGGATCTCTAGCCTCACCCCAGCATGTCTTAAAGATTGTTATTAATTTTACAAATTCTCAGCTCCAAGTCCCATAGGAAAGACAGGGAATTCTTGCCCAGAGTTCCCAGACAATGCCTCATTGTTTCTCGTTTACTCTGACTGCATCTGATAACCTGTCACTGAACAATCTGTGTGAAGAGGAAACTGCTCCTCAGATAGTCAGATGTCTACCTTGAAGCAAAGGGTGGAGTAAACTACCCTAGCAGAATGTGGTAAGTGTAAAAAAGGGGAGGTTCTCCAGAGGAAAATTGGGTATGGTGATTAGAAGAACAGACGTATTCTGGGCAGGAACAAAGATAAATATCTGTGAAAGATACCATCACATCAAATTAAGCTACATTAAAACAGAAATAAACTTTAAAGATTGCTAATGCTAACTTCAGCATTGGAAAGCAAGGTAGAAAGAATTTAAGTGATTTTGCAAGGTCATATTCAGTGAATCACAGATCAGTTGTTACTAGAACTCAGAACTGCGGATCTGACCTTAAAACTGAGAAGGAAACAATATATTAGTAAGCAAAAATAGTTAACTGTTAGGTTTCTTTCACAGTATCACTCTGAGATATTTTGCTCATTCTTTCATTCTTGGGGGAAAAATACATGCTCATATTTGACAAAAGACATTATAATTTAGGGAGGAAATCTCTTCAAATATGTCACAGCAGATCTCTGTGAAGGTCTTTTCTTTATTTCTTTGCATATCTACTTTCTAATTAATTTAATTGTTAGATTCTCATATGGATTTCTTCTGCTGTCTAATACGCATTAGAAATGATGGAAGTTGCTTTGATCCTGCAAAAACATTTTCTTCAGAGGAGAAATTAAATGTAAGTCAATGACTTATTTCTGGCTTGCAGAGCATCTGAAATCCTGACTTTCATCTAAAATGGCAAGAAGATGAAGAGAAATGTGTATGTGGCCTATTCTTTTCCAGGATAAGGAGACACATTTCATTGTGCCTCCTTCCATGAACAAATAACTGGTCCTTTAATAACAAATGGCAAAAGAAAGAAGGAAAGACAGTTGTACAATGACTGTAGGCTTGATAGGTTAGATTTAGAAGAGCAAGGGAGAAAAATGAAATATATCTCAGAGTTCAGGGTTTCAATTCAAAGGCCAATGAGACAGATTTTGAAATCATGAAGCTTGTCCTTTGGCTTCTAGAGCCATTGCTTAGTTTTTTTCCTCTGACACTGTCAGAAAGAATTCTAAGTGTTTTGCAGCTACTCACATGTTGGTGTCCCAAGGAGATTTTGAAGATGTCATAAAGGTTGTGATAATATATATTTCTTTTTTATAATAGGTCAGAGGTTCCATTTAATATCCTCTCTAATATAAAATGAATTAGGAAATTCTCGGATAAGACCTATATGTTGAACAGAGAATATCTAACAGAATGACACCAGATTTTGTCCCAACAGTGGCGTCAAGTAGCTCCAATGTAAGACTTCAGCAGCAGTAATTTTGTGTCACTAATTTTCCATTAGTGGAGCTATGCAGGGAGTTGAGTTGCAAACAAAAAGAAAACATCTCTCCAGTTATTGACCTAATATGATATTCATGTGGGGAGAAAAAGAGGCATGTATCAATATCAACGGAGGTGAATGTAGAGGGTAAGAGAGAGAGAGAAGAAACACAAGATTGTATGATTTCTGGCAGTGTTATTGTGAACAGAAATATTTCATTCTCATATACTTTCATTCATTATTCTTCAAATAGTCTGAATATTTCCTATGAGCCAAGTGCAGCATTACTCCTTTGATTCTTTTGGGAGCATTCTTATAGGGCAGTAAGTGCATTCATTGGAAAAAATGATCAGAAAGGTATAAGAAATTACCTAAGTAATTGTGTATGTGCAAACATGCATATACGCATACATACATGTAATTTGACAGAATATTTTTTAAACTTTTTATTTTGAAGTAATTATAGATTTATCAGTGTTGCATGAAGAATACAGATAATTCCTTCTAGGAATGTATGTCAAAGAAATAATCAGGCACATGTACACTGATTTATCTATAAGGGTGTTTGTTTGAATATTATTTATGAGCAAAAATATGAAAATAATTGAAGTGAATATCAACTGAAAACCAGTCAAATAAGATATGTTCATGTTATTAAATATTTAAGGTCAGTAAAGTAGTGATGTTAAAAGTAAGTGTTTATTTCTATATCATAACTTCAATTTTATCATATACTCTTAGGGACACATGTAAAATTTGAAGACAGTTTATATATAAACAGTAGTTATCTCTAGATGGTGACTGTGGTGTTCTCTGTATAGTATGTTCTCTGGTAGTTGAGTTTCATGAGAATAAAAGCAGGATTTGAGGCTTGAACATCAAGTAAACACCAAATCAGAACTGTTGGCTCATGATTCTCTGTTTTTTTTTTTTTTTTTTTTTTTTTTTTTTTTTTTATGGTATTGTCTCAAGTTTAGGTTTATATGTGAGCAGAAAATGTGACTCTGTATATTACGATATCTTCAGTGGCCTAGCAAGGTGTTCCCCACATAAAAATCCCATTCACTTTCTTCCTGATGCTTTGAATTCCACTGATGAAGATGGGATTTAAAAGCTTACACACCACAGAGAAGTAACTCAATGACTTAAATTTACTTTGCATGTTAATACTTATAATACATTCCTTTAAGGTGGGAATTTTGAAGAAGGCAGAGGAAAGTGGGTGAAGATGAACATGCCTTAAAGAGAGAAAAAAGAGTGGGAGGGAATTTGTTGGAGCACAAACAGCCACCACTGATCTCTGATTTTACAGCTTTCCTGAGGGTTGACTTACATTTAGTCATTCAAAAGGCCATGTTTTATGAGCTTCAAGTGTCTACCTTTCCTTTTATTGCAAATATAAACATTTTGAATATATTTTATTTCTCTTCTTCATTGACAGTTTCCCCTATCATACTGGATGTTCCTTGAGGGTAGAGGTTCTGTTTTTTATATCATTACAATCCTTTCTCCCAGCACCTTTGCAAATGATTTACATCTAAAAATATGTATTGTGTTAATATACATCATTAAAAACAACACCAGAAAAGATTTTGGAACCAGTTAGACCTGGTTTGTCTACTGGCTCTGCTATTTACTACCTTGTTGGCCTTTCCTTTTTTCCTTCCTCTCTTCATTCCTTTTTTCCTTCCTTCCTTCCTTCCTTCTTTCCTTCCTTCCTTCCTTCCTTCCTTCCTTCCTTCCTTCCTTCCTTCCTTCTTCCTTCCAGAAATATTGACTTAGCATAACACCAGCACTATGTGAGTCCCTGTACTAAGTTTTGAGAAAGCAAGTTAAAAATCTCATGGCCTCCTCAATATTTATCAATGACAAAATGAAGATAAAATACTTCTCGTCTTGTAGGGTGGTTGAAAATGTTCAATGCAATGAGTGATAATGGACTTCAGACCATTTGCATTGTTTTCACAGTTTCTTAACATAATAAATGATAAATTGTTGTTAATAGTATTATAGTAATGTATAATAATGTATTCTTTTTTCATTCATTCATTTGTTCATTATTCATACTGCTGATATTTACTGAGTAGTCACTGTGGTCCAAACATTATTCTATAGGCTGTGAATCCAAAGATAACTAAGGCAGAGTCCTTGCCCTCTGGAATCTCACATCACACTGAAAAAAGGTGTCACATGAGCACAAATGTACCAGTACACATTCTTTGTCTTACCAAGTTATATGACACCACAAATATTTTATTTTTCTAAAGTATGGTGAAAAATCCTTAAAGCTAAATTAGTCTCAGTCACTCACTGAGGATGCTAAATTACCAAGTAATTCACTACTTCACTGACCTTAGTGTGACAGAGTGAATATCATCTGAGGCAAAGGAAATGAGGTTTGTTTTCCATTAAGACTGCAACTTTTTATGGGGCGATGTTGTCCAACCTTACTCTCAGTGGAATCAAGTAGGCCACTGGCCAAATGCCATATGGTTTGGTGCTAAGGTTTATATCTCAGAGTCTAGAGCAAAGGTGAGAGCCTCTCCCCAAGTCTTCTAGGATAGGAAGAGTCAGAGGTAAGTAGACCTAGATTCCTACAAGAGCCAAGGAAACACAGGATATTCAGGGGCTAGGAAGATGAACAAAACAAGAATAAAGTCAAACGTTACATTGAACAAAATCAGAATGAACTAGGTAGAATATTGGAACTAACTCCTGGTAGATGTTTTTCCTCTTTTCTAGCTACCTATCACATAATGCATGGATGGGTCTTTCTAGCTTAAATGTAGAACATTGAGGCAGGCTCTTGATTCCTGACTCAGATCTCCAGATGGAAATTCATGGAAACAGCTTGTAAACAAGCCCTGCTAAATGTAGAAGATTCTTACTGTCTGCAGTGAGAGACATGTCAGCTACCACTGCGTGTGAACTCAACTGACTTGAGATTAAAAATTTAATCAAAATATAGTGTTTGAGAAACACTATGATCACAAAGTGCAGGAAAAAAAAATGGAGAATTTTATTGATTATAAAAAAACTTTCTTGTTGGGTCTATATAGGGACAATTTGGTCTCTAATGACAAGTCCCTCAAATTATTTTTCAAAGAAAATTGGGATTTTTAAGAAGCAAACCTGTGCGTGACTGCGAGTTTGGGATTCTTAAAAGAAATGCTTCCTATTAAGCATGAATAGTTCAGAAAGTCGGAGCCAGAGAGAAATAGCTATTTGCTTTCCCTGTTTCCTAGCTACAACACTGAAGTAAGCTCCCACATAGGAAGCTGGAAATGAGTTCTGACTAGGGCAATTATATAAACGTCATTGTAAGATGCTATCTGACTTTTTCTTCTTTCAGAGTCTCAGGATCATCTTTCAGTGGTACTAGATTACTTAAGATAAAGAGAGAGCATAGATATATTGCCACAATAAAAACAAAGATGTCTCAGACACTGGCTTTATAACATTAGTGCTGGACGAAGACTGCTTGAAAGGATATTTGAAAATAAAAGCAAATCCAGCTCATGCATTGCTCAGGCAGTAATGATAGTCATACTTTTCAAAGACCCTGGACACTGACTGATGTCTCCATTACATAGTCTGCATATTACTTAAGGCAGTTCTTTAAATGCAAGGTCACTACAATTCATGCCACAATGCCTTTTAACATATATTAGGAGAAGCACCTAGAATCTTACCAATAAATCTGGATTCTGTGAAACCCACTCAACTCTCTGAACAATAACACACATATCCAAGAGTGCAATCTCAGTGAATGAGCACGGATATTGAAAGATGGACTAGGAATGAACAATAGCCTCTGAAGTGCCCTCACAGAAGAGCAAGCAGGCACAAAAGGCATTTGTGTACATCTGTGAAAGACAGATAACCTTAGTGAAATGAAAATTACATGTTAGCTTTCAGCTGCATTTTCCATTAAAGAATGGAAGGAAAATAATCACATGTTAATACATAGACAACTTTAATTCAGAAATTTATGGTCTACCCAGATTGTATTTTTGCTCCCAGTTGTCCACTTCCTTATCTGTAGGAAGATCACACTTCAGCTTCCATTGATACATGACTTGAAGTGCCTTCCTGTGGTGGAGTATGTCTCTGCTTCATAAGACTTTCTTTGGCCAGTGGGATGTAAGCAGAAGTGCCAAACACCCCTGTTAAAGAACATTAAGAGTGGTCATGTGGTGTGAACTTAGCTCTTTGCCTTCTGCCACCAGACTGCTTCTTCAGTGTGGGTCCTGAACTTAGAACACAAGTGAAGTGAACTGAAATCAACCCGCAGCAGGTACATGTGAGTAGGAAATAAATAATATTGTAAATCTAGAGATTTCAGGGCCATTTCTTACCACAGAGTGACTTAGCCAAAGCTAATTAATATGTAATCTCAGAATAAAAATAAATGTATACTGAACAAATGTACACCTTGAATACATCAGGCACTTTTACTGAACTCACCCATGTATTCATTCAACAAACCCTAATAAACTGTCCCTCCCAGCCCCCATCTTTACCAATTTTTAGGCTCCATTGACCTGTTGGCCTGGCACTGTTCAGGAATCCCCAAAACCAGTTCAAGTGAATTCCACAGACAAGAAACTAAGGATTCAAAATTAGATAGAGAATCTAGAAACCCATTTTCCACTGGCACCTCAATTAATATGTGAGGATTGGCTTAGGCAGATCATAGTAGCCTTCTGAGTCACAACAGAAAATTTCTCTGCCCAGTATAGTTCACTGTTTAACATGGCTGATTCTTTGTCTTTCGCCAGCCTAGTTTCCTTACTTTTCTCTGAGCATCTCATGTTCGCTATCACTGCCATAGCTTTAATTCCATGCCTTGCCTCTTCTTAAACTGAATCAAGCAGCAAGTGAGCATCTAAAATGTGTTTACACCCAGTTAGGGCAAAAAGACAAAACTAAAGCTGAAAAACAAACACAGGACAGATGTCTATTAAGAGGTACAGACAGTATTCTAGGATTGTAGCTTACCTCTTCAAATTGGAAGTTTAAGATGCTTTTCACTGTGCCATGTTGCCCAGATGGTTGTGTTCTATAACTTGCTTTTCATTTTCAAAAGCAGCTACGTTCTCTGCTTTGTTCTCAGTCACCAACTTGTACAACAAAAATAGGTATTGAAAAGAAAATTTTTCAGAATTGCTATTCATCACTTGTGAAAAATCATTCAAGAAATAATTCTTGAACTCATTCAGTCTCCTTAGGTTTCTCCTGTGAGGAAAGGAAAAATGGATCTTTCTAGCAAAAATCAAATTTGTGTATGATAGCCAGTGGAGCACAGAGGTTAAAGGATGAATTTGGACCATTGCAGTACAGTCCCATCCATTGAATCTTTTGTCAGGTTTGCACAGCAGGTAGGGCTTGGAAGGGAATCTGCCCTTGTCTAGAATTATCATTTTTTTTTTTTTTTAATGGCTGAAAATAATCAGACCTAACCTTGAGAGCAGCCATAGTCAATGCCACTTCCCAATGGTTAAACTTCTGCCAATACTTAGGATTGGCAATATCTTTCAAAAGTAATTTTCATGGAGTTGTGTGTTTAAACCGAGGGTGCCCAAAAATGTATACATATGTTAAGAAAAGAAAAAAGAAACTATTAAAATTGTAATACTAAACATACATCGATAACAAAAGATGAGTAGAAGTCTTGTTAGACTTTTTTTTGGCACCCCCGGTATTTGAGGATGTGGTAAGAGAGTAGGAGGAACAGGAGACGATTTTTCAAGGAAGAGGCTTAGAAAAGATTGAGCACTTCCACAAATGCTTAAAAGGGAACACAGACAGATAAGCTCAAAGCTAATATCACCACACACCAATATCTCTGTCAAGCTTTATGTCCCAATGACTTTACTAGAGCAACTTCAATTTTAGCTCCAATGCTCTTGTTCTCACTAGGGCTTAGTAAAAAGTACAGGACAAGGGTCAAAATAGAAATTAGCATTTGAAATAAAAATCAAAAGCAGAAACCTCTTGTTGTCTCATCTTAACTTCACTTTAAAAAAACGTTGTCTCCATGTGTATAGTGTACTTGCCTTTAGGAAAGAACTGCTCTGAGCATTCAGAAAAGAAGGTGATGTCAAATGACTGCACATTTTTCAAGCCCCAGACTTCAAAGTCAGAATAATGCTTTCGGTTGGGGCTGTGAAGTGCTGACGTTTCGTAAGCATAGGGAAGGTCTCACCATCTTGAAGCACAGACTTTTCTAATTTATTAAACAATGATGGTATTTAAATTCAAAGAAATGAAAAAAAAAAAAGAAAAGAAAAAAAGAAGTAAAAGACATGATCAGGTTTATTTTTGAGATTACGATCTTCCATTCCTGTGTGGGCCATACCTTCTTCCTCTCTTTAGGTCAGCCAGGCAGTCTTCTGCCCTAAAAGCTTTTCAATCTCTGCCTCTTTCAAAACAGTTCTTTGCTCAGTCTTCAAAAGACTTAATCTTAGTTTACATGTTCACTAGTCCCTTTCTTCACAGGACGCCAGGCCTGGCCTCTCTGCTGGAGTACTCAAGTCACTAAAATGTCCTATAATCATCTCTGCAAAAAGACTAGGAGAAGTCTTAGAGTCTTGGGTGAGTGGGACAAATAAAAACAGGCTTCTACCTGAAGAATTTTAGTTCAGTACCTGGTGCCAATGAGGGGAGACAGTTTCAAATGTACGAGAAAAACAGTTAATGATCTCAAAACAATCAGCGAGGGAGAGAGTTGGAAATGGCATTTTCATCAACAGTCACAAATGCTTAAAGATTAAGAATAGTCTTAAAGATTATATTAAGGGAAACAAATGGAATTGTAGGATACTGAGGTATTTTTTTTTTTAAGGAGAACATCTGAAACATTTATTTTTTTTATGCTTTTTTCTATTAAAATTGTCAACATTTAATTTGGGAAAATAGTCTTACTTTGATTAGAGTCTCTTGATATTTAGTAATATTTCTCTGTTAAACAATGATGAAAGCATACTGGTAACAAAGCATGGTTATAAAGATTATTTAGTAGCTGTAGGAAGAATCCCACCTTCATAAAAAGGGAGTCTTGATTTAAAATAATACAGACTCAAAGGCGGACTAACGGGCAGCAGCCTGGGAGGGTGGTAATGACCCAGAAGTTGAACTGAGAGAGATCAAGTCCAGCTTTGCTCCTACTCATGTGCCACTCTGGGAAAGTGAATTTATGTTTGGATCCTCAGTTTTCCGATGTATAAAATTTAGGTAATCGTATTCATTCCTAACTCATTCATGTATAAGAATAGTTTTTTTTAAAGTATAAAGCATTTTGTATGGTACTAGTTGCACGATAAGTTGTAATAGTTACTCACTATTAGTATTTCTTTAAAAAATAATTACTGAAACTCCCACTATCCTCTAATCAATTCAGAATCATTAATTATGAGGAAGGAGTAGAGAAAGCATAATTCTATTGTATTTCCTCATGTCTTCGTAATGGGTATTTATCTATTGTGTTG
Source organism: Rhinolophus ferrumequinum (assembly GCF_004115265.2). Taxonomy (NCBI): domain Eukaryota; kingdom Metazoa; phylum Chordata; class Mammalia; order Chiroptera; family Rhinolophidae; genus Rhinolophus; species Rhinolophus ferrumequinum. The sequence continues at coordinate 79,300,439 of NC_046291.1, read as the reverse complement.
TTTTATACATGTCTATTTTTGTCATTACCTTCTCCACTACTCTGTTTACCAAAATCCCATTCAGGCTTCAGGGACCCTCTCCAAGCCTTACTTGTCCTGGATGAGCTCAGATGAAAAAGCTTTTACCCACATGTGAATATCAGTAGTGTCCACTGTTTAGTTCTCTACCATTTGCCGCATGGTATTTATCTGCGGTATACTACACTTAGTAATCTCTCAGCTCTTCATTTTTCTGAAAATATATATGTTATGTTTCTTGAATTCAGAGGCCACAGACTGAGCCTAATGTATCACATATACATATATATTTTAACACATAGGATTTAAAAATTCTTATTTTAAAAATATATGAAAAATTGTGTACAAATTTTGCCCTAAAAGCACACACAGAGATGAAATATTGAACCAAAACTCTATCTGAGTTTCTCATATATGTCAATTATATTTGTATTATTTATAAATATTAGTGATATTTGTCTTTAGCATAATAAAACATCAAGGGTAACAAGTAAATGCTATTCAAGTGAGTGTGTTTTTCTAAGTGTCAGTTGTATAATAGTTATGCAATGAATGCTGTTGAAAAATGATGCATTTTTTCTAATAATAATAATAATACTTCAAAACTACAAAGTTTGAAATATTTTACTATTCACCATCACTGGCAGAACTTTCCAAAGAAATACCTCAGAAGGAAGTTAACACATACATACATAAGGTTTACAAATATGAAAAAAGTAGTACAAACTACTACAAACTACAAAAGTAGTACAGTTCTTTGTTTCAAGAAGCCCTGAGTGATTGGGGGTAACATAAACAGAAAAAATAATTTATTGAAAGCAGCGGATATCTCACAATATGTTTGGGAAGGCTGAATATCGAGTCCCTGAAATAAGTAGGAAACAGAAACCACAGCTAGTGCCAGCAGAAAAAAGAGTTTGGATAGGACCCTGTTCCTGGTGTCATCACCACAGGGGCTGTGGACATCACTGCTCCTGGATTTGGCGTACAGCTATTATGGTCAGGCTAGTGTAAATCAATTTTAAACTTCTTGAGCACATTTATAACTCAGTTCAATTTCAAACATCATTGATAGAATCATCCTGTTGGTAAAATCAGATTTGTATGACCCTGTTCAAACTCCCTGGACTTATGGACAAGAAAGATATCTCTTCATTGGTCTCCATAAATGCACATGATGATTAATTTCAAATAAAGATGGGAGTTGAAGTTAAAGAGCACTAAAAGAATGAAAAATATACTCTATAATTCATTTTTTCTACTTCTTCAAAACATATGTATACCCTCATTGCCATTGTCAGACTTTAGGGGAAAAAAAATTCCACTGTCACACAATTAGTCTGACCTATCTCTATGTACAACTGAAAAGCACATTTGTCACATCTCAAAGAGACAAAACCTGAAATCTAATCAGATCATTTGTACAATTCAGTACCGAAAAACTCTGGACTAAATGTCCATTTCTCTTTTGGTTTTATGATGCTATCTCAAAGTTTTGTAACTTCTCAGCTGTTTAAATTCCAGGGATAGCCACCATCAACACAACTGATATAAAACTGGAAAATGAGGGGGGAAAATAAACTGAAAATAAAATGAACATGGGTATCAAGTTGTTATTTTTGTAAGGGGTCATGAGGCTGTATTTATGACGTGATCTGCCGCATCCTTTTCCATGTATCTGGCCCTTTCCCTTCAGCTAGCATCTCACTTGGTTGGGATATTTTTCCTGGTGAATGACTCAAATGTTAATTGCTGAGGTTGCAAATACCCAACAGTCTTGACTGCCTAAGGAAGTGTGGCACAAGAAGTCACTCCAAGAATCACCTTAGCTCATGCCTTCTCTCTCCTCTCAAGTTGTACATTAATGATCTTATTTCTCTGATGATCACAATCAATCACCTTAGCCCAAGGTAATCTCTTTTTCTGCCTGTCCATGCTGTCCCTGAAGGATCCCAAAAGAGCTAGAAGGCAGGACTAAACTTCCAATTCTGTGGGATCACTGGAGACCCTCTAGTGAAAGTATTCCCCTCTAGATAATCAAAAATAAACAGATCAACAATGAAACATGAAAGCTGCCTACTGGGAAGCAGAAGCTCTATGTGTCATAAGAGTAGATCAATCTAGGTCACATAGGTACCTTTGAACTGATGTCTCTTTGCTTTTTTTGAGAGACGTACATTTAATATTTTGATATATATATATGTGTATATATATGTATATGTATACGTATATACATGTATATACATTGAAGGTGGCATTCAGGCAGAGAAAATAACAAAAACAAAGAATGAGAAGAATACATAATGTGTTTAGGGAACATCTAGTTGCTCTCAGTGGACAAAGTACAGGGTAAATATAAATGTAGAGACATAATAAAATATTTATTCCGCCAGATTGAAACTGAACTTAAACTTCATGTCAGATATTTTAGGTTTCATGCTATGGAAATGAGGAGCCAATTAATATTTTTAAGCTTGAAGTGGTGATTGGGTAGGTTTTTCAGATAAATCACTCATTAGGAAGTGTAGGAAATGGATTAGAGGGTCCAAAGGAGTAGAGCAGAGTGAACTGTTAAGAGATAATTGGAAAAATTCTGGAGAGACATGATTCAGAATTACCTAAGGCAGGGCTGTGAGAAATTCGATGAAAGGAAAAATTAGATATTCACGATGGTGGCCAAATCCAATGGCTTGATGACTAAATACGGAGACTGGGAGATAAAAGTGTGTTAAAGATGATTCTGAAAGTTCTATCTTTGATAGATATATGGAGAGTAAAGCTAACTTAAATTCATATTGAGGCAGTTTAGGATTAAAATAGAGTATTATGCAATATAACTAGAATTGATACAGTGATTTTTTTTTTTTAGGAGAGTTCTTGTAGAACCAATCATCAGTGGCTTAAAACAGAAATTTCCAGACATAGTGGACAATCTAAATTATAAAGTGGGGAGTTGGGGGTGGGGAAGAAGGGATAGAAAGGATACAGGGGAGTGGTGGATGTCTTTAAACCACACCACAAAGGAGGTTTTATTCCAGACATACCAAATCAGATTCTTGAGAGATGAGCCTCAAAGTTTATAATTTTGTGGTCCCCCAGTGCATCTGGTAAAATAATGAGTTTGGATGTTGGCTTGCATAATTCCAGGGTGCCAATCATGACACAAGTCTTTGTAAATGTGAAGTGCAAATTTCAGACAGCAATAAGCAGTAGTCCTGCTTAGAAGGACCAAGAGTTTTCCTTTTGAGAAAATAACCAAAAACAAATCTAAAATGGAGCAGAAGATAAAGAATAAACAAAACCAAGCACCGATTAAAGTAATAAAAACATAAGGGCTTTTAGGGATTATAATAGGTCTGTTAGGGATGTTCCAAAGATACTGAAATAGTAGCAGTAGCAAAACTTGTTGCGCAGCTTTGCAACCTTGACTTTTGAATGTTTTTTGAACATACAGTGTAAGATTCATGAAAGGGGAAACTTGTTTTTTTCACTATTGTATCCCCAGCACCTAATCTAGACACCAACATATAATTAGTGCTCAATAAATATTTACAGATCAATTCATTTATCCAACACATATTATCAGACTTCATGTATTTTTTTAGACTTTGTTCTAGCTGCCATAATTACAAAGACTAATAAGATATTGTTCCTGACTAAACAGAGCTCACAGTTTAAGAATAGAAGATAGATTCACATGTGAAGAAATAAAATCAAGGAAATATGATAGGTATGTCGATTAGAGATGGAGGAAAGAAGCCTTGTAAGGTCAGCCAAAAGGACAAAAGCCTAGTTATGATCATCCATCTGGAGATACAAAATGACATAACTGTAGCAATGTGCAAGTGTACAAAATTAAAATATATAATTAACACCAAGAGTGCATACTCAGAGCTAAAATGTTTTTTTGTTGTTTTTATTTAAAAGCCCACTGAAATTTTTTTGTTTTTGTTTTTGTTTTATTGGAGAATATTGGGGAACAGTGTGCTTCTCCAGGACCCATGAGCTCCAAGTCGTTGTCCTTCAATCTTAGTTGTGGAAGGCGCAGCTCAGCTCTAAGCCCAGTCACCATTTTCAATCTTTAGTTGCAGGGGGCACAGCCCACCATCCCATGAAGGAATCTAACTGGCAACCTTGTCGTTGACAGCTCGCTCTCTAACCAACTGAGCCATCCAGCCACCCTAAAAAGACGTTTTTTACATAAGCCTTTATTACATGATTTCTGTTAATGTGAATGTGCTCAGTTGTTGGTAAAACCCACCAGGGCCTCAAAGCTGTTCTGTCAGTGTAGTTGTGTATACTGTGTACTCAGCTTTGTGCACACTGAGGAAATATTTTCCTGGCACTAAGCAGCTCTTTTAAGAAACAAGATATGTCATTATTCTGATTTCTCCGCCATTGTTATCTATTTTCATGTCAAGTAAACTTCATTCTGTCAATATTCTTGAAATACTGTTTTGTCCTGAGATGAGGTGCCACAACAATGGAAGGCAGGTAACAATAGAGAAGCACAGAGAGCAGAGTTATCCATTCTCCTAGGGAGACCCATTATTCTTCCACCATTTCTTTTGCAACTTATCAGCTTTTTTTTTACTTTCTGGAGAAGACACTAGTTGAGCAGAATCTTAGAATATAGTTAGAATTTGGGCAGGGAGAAAGAGCTAGGAATAAAATAAATCAGTAAATATAAACAAATATCTATCTATATCTATCTATCTATCTAGATAGACATATAGATATGTATCTATATATATCTAGATAGATACATAGGTATAGATATAGATAGATAGATGTATCTATCTATCTATATCTAGATATGTATGTATATCTAAATAGATAGATAGATGATAGATAGATATAGATAGATAGTAGATAGATAGATAGATGATAGATAGAGATAGATAGATAGATAGATAGATAGATAGATAGATAGATAGATAGATAGATAGATAGATAGATAGATAGAAATATATATCTCATGCTGTAAAAGCAGCTTACCACAGACATTTTGTGATTATGTTGCTTTTCAGGGATAGCAGAGATTTCATCATGGCTGGAGGATAGGCTGCAGGAATAGGAAGTCTAGAGGTATGAATTGGGGTCAAAACCGTGCTTTATTTGCAACTATGTTCTCAGAGTTTAGGACAGTGCTTAAACAGAGTAAATGCCTGCCTTATTAAAAATAATAAGTCAAGGTATTGCAGGAATTATTTGGAAATTATTCAAAAGGAAAGGGGAAGGCACTGAAGGATTTAAAGTAAATGAATAGCATAAGAAGGTTTTTATTTTATAAATGTCAACTTAGTAGCATTGTGGTACCTTGTGCCATTAAGAGTAAGAAGACCAATTAGGTGATTATTGCAATGGTCCAAACAAAAGTAAATTAGTGTCTCGAAAAAGAATAACAGCTGAAATATCAAAGGGCAAAGGGCCTAAGGTAATCTATTTTTAGGTCTAGGGCAATGAGTGGATATGAAGTGTAATAATTAAGGATGGTTATTGGGAGGAAGTAGAATTCACCAAGATAGGATATAGAGGAAAGAGGAGTTTGGGGAAAGCTATGAGTATAGTTTTATACATAGTCTTGTTTGAGCTGTCTGTGAAATATTCATGTAACAACATGTAGAGGTACAGACAATTTAGAGCTCAAGAGAGATGTCTGACCTAGGGATACAGTTTTGAGAGTGATTAATATATATGAGGCTGTCATTAACATGTAGGTAGCAGTCAAAACACAGGAGGAGATGACTCTTTCAAGGAGAATACTAAGAGTGAGAGAAAAAACAACTGGTAAAATATTAGCATTGCAAGGTGGTAGAGAATGAAGAGACTTGAAAAGAAGTTGAGAATCTCTGAGTATAATAATAAATTCAAAAAATAGCAATCCATGATCCAGGTTAAGCAAGTAACCTAATTATACTTCCCCATGTCTGAAGAACAACCGATATGTTGAAAGCCAGAACAGTTGATTAAATGAATCAAATATATTTGTCAGGTTTTTGCCTTACATTAATATAATTACATGACAAGTTACCAGTTAAATGACATTTTGAGTCATTTTTCTTACTATTGTTTTGTCTTCTCAATCCTTTTTATTGTTTCCCTACATTCCTGAGTTAAAAGACCGCTCGAGATACTTTGAACAAAATGCCTAAAATTTCAGAGATCCAAACAACTGACTGAAGTTTACAAAAGAAGTGACTACTGGAGAGCTATTATGCACCTGAGTGCTTTTCAGAATTATTTGGATAGATGACATATATCCAAGAATGGCTGTCTATGAATGAAGTAAGGCCAGCACACATTCTATAAACACAGGGGCTTATGTATAATAGTTGTTCTGCAAATATCGTAGTGCATACAGAATTGTACTAGCACAGTCTTATATAATAAAAATAGAAATAAGAGCCCTGATGGTAATTATAAGCAGAACTGTAAGGTCAGGCAATTTGGACCCTTCTGCCTCCATTGGCCTTTAAGAAAGATGGCCATTAATGGATATACCTGCATAATGGCTTTTCTATATTCACTCAGAGCTAATTGACTGTAGATTGAGACAGATCAAAAACGAATGTTTATGGTCTGGCGTGCCAAGGATTCTGACTATGCCTCTAAGGAATATCAAATTTCCTAGGAAATCACATAGAAGCAAGTTATCTACTAATATCATTTATCACCCACCCCAACTTATGTCATTCAAATTATTGTAGTGGGATGGTAAAACATTGGGACTTTATCGTAAATTGAAAATTTATAAAAATATCTGTGAAGTCGTCTCACTCTGGTTCAGGTCTGGACAAGAACATTATCTATCTTCCAAGATGTATAATTGTCCATATAGCAAACGAATTTACTCAGCTTTGACTACCCCAAGGCTTAAAGCCTAGAATCTTTACATGCTAACAGGTTCCTAGAGGTAAAATAACTAGTGGGATATTGTATTTTGGTATTTTCATAAATAATGTGTAAATTAATTAAGAAATAAATTGACCAGAGACATGAAATTCACTGGGAATATATATTGGACTAGAGTTTAAAACTCCAATATCCACAAATAATACTTATCTATTTGTATGTTTATTTGTCTTAACTAATCTATGCTGCTGTTAAAAGCCAACTCAGGAAATCAAAGACACTAAAGGAAACTTGTTATCTCATCAAATAATTTTGTTGTGCCATGAGCAATGCGACAGAAGATTGACCTTCCCAAGCCAAGTCAAAGTTTTCTAATACAAACTCAGACTGTGATAAAACTAAGTTAAAAAGAGACGTAATTGGTTGCACACACACTAATACATCATTGAGCTCCCACTAATCTTTTAATCTATTTAATTCAGAAACCTTAAATTATATGTAGAAGAAACTCTTGCCATTAACTACCACAGTGGAACAAGCCATTAGCAATGAACCATGAAGTTTCATCTGTTTCCCCTCTTGCAATAAAGAGTGATCAAGTGCTTTGATTGATAGGAATATCTTAGGTGTTTTCCAATTGCATAAAGAAGCTGAGTTTAATTTGCCTTACTTTATGAAGATCACATTAAAATTACGTGAAAAGAAAAATGCATTCTGTAGATCACACTACTTTGTAGTATCCCCTGAAGAGGATGAGTGATTCTCCGGAAGAGTTTTAAATGACTTAGAGTGGAGATGGAGAAATCATTCCCCTATTTCATGCCATTTGCTGATAAGTCATGGTTTATAACTTATTACTCTTTATATATAATAATAATACACCTGCATTATATATTTATATAATTATATATATATATATAAATATAATATATATATAATATATAATACATATATATATATTATATATTTTATATATATATATATATATATATATATATATATATATATATATATATAAACTTGCTCTTTTTATTCTTCCCAGATAGTCACACAGTTGGATCCTCTGAAATGTTTTAGATATCAACTCAAATACCATTCTATCTGTGACTAAAATAGTAATCCCAAACAGCAATTATTATGCAATTTTACTTTATTAATTGGCTAAACGCTTTTTAAAGAAATCCTTATCTATTTATTCACTTTTTAATTTAAACATTCTACATAATTAAAATGGAAGCTCTACCAGTCCACTGGCATTGCCTGTCTTGGTTATTTCTGAATTCCCTTTTCAGTACCAAAACCAAGCCTCCAAACACAAAACATTCTTTCTAAAATCAATCAAAAAGCTTTTGACAGATGAGGAAACAGAAGCTCAGAAACTAAAGACACATAAGCACATTAACAAGTGTGAACATCAGCAAGATCAGGAAAAAGGGCCAAGTACCTGGCTTTCACTAAAATGTTCATCCATTGCATCATTTGGAGCAAAAAATAATGGTTAGTTGATAAAGGTGAACATTACTTCTGCCCCGCTTTCCAATTCATACATAGATTCAATTACGTGAATGTATATTCTTTAAATATCAATCATCTATCTGTCCTTAATCCTTACTTATATCCAATTTAGAAAAAAAAAATCTTAGAGAAATAATAATGATAATAATAGCAATAGTATACTAATTTCCTGAACACATTTCTTAAGTTAAGAACGACTCATTAAGTCTTTCAGAGAAAATTATTTCAAGACACTTGAAAGCAGCTTGTTGGAATGAAGAGAACCTAGGATTTGGGAGGATTTCTGGTTTCCTGTCAGGAATCTAGAGAACTGGAAACAGTATCACTTCCACCCATACGAAGAAACAAAAAACCTGGACAAATGCAAAACCATAAAATTTCAGGTGTATGAATGTTCTTAAACCTGAGCTTAGATTATTGGCAATTACTTGGTCCAAAATCTCAAGAGAAGCAGGCAGCACAATTTAGACAAATGATATGCACACTGACCTATCTAGGTTAGAAAAACAAGATGCTGATAACAAGAGTTCACCTGGAGAGAGAATTTGTTAGAGGCTCATTTTGTGCTGGTAAGAAAGAGCGAGCCCTTGTGACGACAGAAGTTGGGGAATCTGTGCCGTTTTCAGGATTTTCCTCCATAAACCCCAACGAGCACTCAAATTTAGGGAGATTACTTAAAAAGATTTAAGGAAATTTCAACACAATGTACCCTGTGGTACAGTCCGTGGAGAGAAAAAGAGCAGCCTTTGCAGGAGGGGCACAAACGGCACCCAAACCCTTCTCCTCTATCTCTTTTATGGAGAAAAAACTTTCATCTGTGGGCGGACAGGTAACAAATACAATCATCCTAAGGACACTGGTGAAAACCCATTGCAACTAGGAAGAGGGAAAAAAATATATGTGGGACCAGGGGAATCTCTTACAGAGGGGCAAGAGAACTGAGCAGGCCACACCCCTGAGACCCACGGACACACCTAATAGACACACACCTTTAGGCTAGCAAGTGTTAGCTAACAAATAACTATGGACTACTGCTGAGAAAGGGAAAGAAGAGGAACGAGAGCATAGAAAGAGACCCCTCTGAGAACAGCACTAAAGCTGAAGGTGGAACAGATGTTTAAGAAGGAAAGGAAACACTCTTAACAAATTAGCCATCAGTCTAAATACTATTTATCATTAAAATAATTTGAAGCTAATGGAGGACTGAGGGTAAACATAGCAACGATAAATCTCAAATATAGTATACCTTTTAACTAATTCAACAAATTACACTTAAGACCCAGAAGAATGAAGAACATAACCATTTCCTGGAGTAAAAGTGTTTGCCTTAGTCTCTACTATCCTGCATAAGATAAGATGTTTGGCTTTCATATATATCACAAACAAACAACAAAAAAAGTAATCCTCAGAACAAGATTTAGATATGACATAGATACTGGAAGTTTCTAAAGTGGAATTTAAATTAACTATAAATAATTCATTAAAGACTGCGGTGGAAAAGGTAGAATTCTGTAAGATCAGATAGGTAATTTCAGCAGAAAGATGAAACTCCAGGAAAGAATCAAATAAGAAAGTTAAAATTAAAACCAGTATTAAAAATTAAGAATGCCTCTGATGGGTTCATCAGTAAACTCAATACAACCAGAAAAAAGCAAACAAACAAATAAACAACAACACTAAAAGAAAAAAAAAAGTTTACTTGAAGATAGGCCAATATAAATTGCTCGAACTGAAAACACCAAGAAAAAAGGGGAAGGGGTTGGGGAAGAATAGAGTAACCAGGACCTGATGCACAATATAAAATAGTCTAATATATGTATAATTAGAATCTGAGAAGGAGAAGCATAAAAGAAAAGAAGAAATAGTTGAAGAAATAATGGCCAAGAATTTTCCAGAATTGTATGATTATACTTTTGTTACTTTCTTGAAGAGGTAAAACTGTAGAGAAAGAAAATAAGAGCTGTGATTGCTAGGAATTTCAGTAGAGGTGGGAGTAGGAATTGACTATAAAAGAGTACCATGAAGAAATTTTAGTGGCAATAAAGCCATGCCATAAATAACTATAGTGGTTGATATGTCATTCTAGGCATCTGTCAGAACCCACAGGACTCAGCACCACAAAGTAAATTTTTACCACTAAGATATGGAGGAAACCCGAGATGGAATGCAGACAGTGACAAATGAATCTAATGGTACCGCAAATCAATCATATAACCACACTGAAGGAAGTGGAGAGAAAGGCACTAATCTAAGTAAGTTCACAAAGCAATGTTTTGACTAGATACTGTATGGCTACAACCAAAGGGCACTGTACATAAACATTGTATTTATTGGGTAAATGTGTTTGTCACAGGCGTAAGAGTTATCAATTCTACAACTATATATTTATTAAGGTTGAAGAAAAATATTCAATATGCGGACTAAAATCTCAGTGTTGAAAAAACAATTTACAAATGAAGAAAAAAGGAAGGCTGGAATAAATCCTGTGGTGCCAGGTATAGATATAAATATGAACATAAACTCCAATGGTTGAGTCAGTGTTATGAGTATGAGCTCGTGTTTTAGAGAAATAGATAGATGACAGGTAGATAGATAATAGATGGATAGATGGATAGATAGATAGATAGATAGATAGATAGATAGATAGATAGATAGATAGATAGATAATAAATAGAGGTAGATGTATGCATGGGTTAGTGTATATACATATATTTCTTTGCTCTGTCCATTGAGAGGCCTAGAAGCACTGTCTGCTAAAGGACCAACGAGCACATCTAGCACTCATATCCTAGTTTCTAAATATCATTTTCCAATCCAAGTAACAGGGTTCCTTGGAGAAGTGGCTGATTCCTAGTCTAGGTTAGAGAAAACACAAATTGAGTCACAGCATTTGGTGTTGGCAGAAAGTGAGGAAGGGTTTAAAAAGCAATAGAATGGTAGGTCCAAAGGGCACAGTAACCAACCTGAAAGAGTTCCCAATGGCCAAAACTACAATTTGAGAAATAAAATAAATGACAATAGCATTTGATTTTACTCTCCACATTAAATAAAATAAATATTGTTTAGTTCATACTGATAAACTTAAATTAAATATAGAAATAAATGTGAGAGAAGAGATAATGCTTCCTTAAAGAAGAAATCCAGTTAATAAATGTACAAGAAATAAGGAAAATACCACATCACCAATAGAACACTACAGTAATAAATGCTCCGTTATCTACTGAATGGATGAGTGCTAAAATTAGTGAAATAAAAATTTAAGGAGAAACAGGATATTTACACATTCTCAAAGTGCCTTCAAAATAAATATTTATTAATTACAAATGGGAAAATTATAAATTTACAGTGGAGAAAACAGGCAGACACCACTCTAAGGGATCAAAGTTAACATCACCAGTAATAAGACATAGCTACATCATGTATCTACAGATTTGATGCACTAAAAAGATGTCATATTTACCTTGGTGGTATTCTTCCTAGAAATACAGAACTTAAATTTAATCATGAGAAAACATTAAACAAGCCCACATTGAGGTACATTCTACAGAATAACTGACCAATACTCTTCAAAATTGTAAAGTCATGAAACACAAAGAAAGATTAAGGAACTATCAGGTATGAGATGCATAAAGATATGGTGTGGAATGAATTTTGCCCCCACTTCCCATACATGTTGAAAGCCTAAGCCCCAGTGGACTATGCTTGGAAATAGGGCCTTTAGGAGTAATTAAGTTTCATTGAAGTCATAAGGATGGAGGCCCTAATCAAATAACATTAGTGTCGTATAAAAAGAGATACCCAGAGCTTACTCTCTCTGGGTCATATGAGGAAAGAGTGAGAAACCTTGTATCTGTAAGCTAAGCAGAGAGCCCACAGCAGAAACCTACCCAGCTGGCACCTTGATCTTGGACTTCCCAGTCTCCATAACTGCAAGAAATAAATGTCTGCTATTTATGTGACCCAGTCTGTGGTATTGTGTTATGGCAGCCTGAGAAAACTAATGTAGATGACATCAAAACTAAATGTAATGTGAGATTTGGAAGTGGATCTTGGAACAGAAATAAGACATTAATAGAAAACTGGTTGACTCCCAATACATTCTGTAATTTAAATAATAGTATTGTTTCAATGTTAACTTCATAGTTTTGATAATTATGCTATGGTTATGTGAATTTCAATTAGGGGATCCTTAGTGAAGGGCATATCAACATCTCTATAATATTTTTGAACTTTTCTGTAAGTCTAAATTTACCTTAAAATAAAAAGTCATATGAATACAACTATAAAAAGAGTACGCCATTTGAAAATCAAATACTATTTTCAGACCAGTTGTATGCATTTAATAGGTAAACTTTTTGGATCCTCAGTTTCTCCTCTGTAAAATACATATTTAAATTATGATCTTCAATTAGGTGAAGTTATTATCCCCCTTTGTAACTACCTTCTAAAACTAAAGAAAATCAATATCTTCCAGAGCAATAATTTTATTGGGTATTTTAGTTGATGTTTTAAAATATCTTCTAAATATTTGGAACCAATTTTGGTAAATCAGCCAAGGATTATGGGGAATAATATGGGTTGTTTGTTTGTTTTGCTTTTTGCAAACCAGAGACACTCAATGGCAATGACATAATTAGGTTAAAAAATCATTCTGACATTTTTAAGGAATCTTTTCATTGATGAGCGGCTCCCTCAGTAATTACCAGGCACTATTGCTTCATGGAAAATGCAGAGATGACCCTGAAATTGGTCCGCTCCACTAATGACAGTTTTGGCCATACTATAGTCAAATTAAGCAAATCTAAGCTAATGTTGATTGATACTACTACTATTATTAATAATAATAATAATAATAATAATAATGACATCAAACTGTAGTCAACAAGATAGCACTAAAACACTAAGCAATAATATAAATTGGGAATAACAATAGGGAAACTGGACGTGGGTGTGGGGTATATGGGATCCCTCTATACTATCTTTTCAATTTTTTCCAGCAAAATAAAACTATTCTAAAATAAAGAAGTTTAATTTTTATAAGTACCGAAAGAACCTTAATTTTTAAAAAGTCTTTGCTAAGAAAGTGAAAAGACAAGTCAGAGACGGAAAAATAGTCACAATACATGTTTCTTTCCAAGTACATGTGTCTAGAATATATAAGAAACTTCTATAAATCAATTATAGAAAAAACAATTTTTTAAATAGCCAAAACAATCAATTTGCAAAAGGAGATATGAGTGACTAAAAAATATGTGGCAAGTTGTTCAACATCATTAGTAATCAGGGAGATGCAAATTAAACCAAATGAAATGCTACTTCATGTACACTAGAGTGGCTACACTTGAGAAGACTGAATATTAAACGTTTGTCAAAACGTGGAGCAACCAGAGCACTCATACATTGCTAGTGGAAATATAAAAATAGTAAAATAGCTTTTGAAAATAATTTGGTATTTTCTTATAAAATTAAATATACAATTACCCTGTGATCCAGCAATTTACCCAAAGGCAATAATAATTATGTCCAAAAACTCTTAAATAGGATGTTCCCAGCAGCCTTATTATAAATAGTGTTGAAGTATAAACGACTTAAATAAATAAATAATGCTATGTTCATACAATGGAATACTAGTTAGTAATAAAAAGGAAAAACATACAACACGGTTGAATCTCAAAAAGTATTAATTACAACAAAGATGCCAGATACAAGATGCAAATATTGTACAATTCTAAACAGGCAAAAGTAATACATGACAACTGAAATCAGAAAAATGATTAAATCTGGATGGTGAGTGAGAATGGATTAGAGGAAGAAGGAACTTTCAAAATTTTATATATTAATGAAGGTGATATTTTCATGAGTTAAGAAATTCGTTAGACGTCATTAAACTGTACACCCCAAATGGGTGAAATTTATTGCTTATAAATTATGGCTTAATAAAAAAAAATAGCATGAAGGGTAAAAAAACTCCAAAAGTATATGCAATCACAATAAATATAATGGACTAAAATTAGAAAGTAATTGTCAGATTGAGCTGAAGCAAAATTCTTCTGCATACAATGTTTGAGACATACATAAAAGATTAAAAATATAAATAGGAAAACATGTACCAAAATAAAGTTGGTTTAGCTATATTAATACCAGATAAAACAGACATTAAAAAAGCGATACTAGAGATGAAGTGATCACCACACGATAATATAAGTTTAATTCACCAGGATGAACTAAAAATTTAATAAAGATGTAATCCATGTATAGCTATCCAGGGAGAGATACGGGAACATATGAAAACAATTTTTGAAAATAGAGGTCAATAATTAAAGATATTTTTTTCCTGCTCTATTTGGTATCATAAAATTCAGTGGGATGCAAATCAGACAAGAGATATCTAGAAGCAGGTTTGGAAACCAGTTACATGACTGCCTACATAAGACAATTTATATCAGATCACTAGAACCAAAATAATGGTGAATCTAATGGGATTCTAATGCATTAGATTTGTGCATGTTACAAAATAGAAGATGATGTGTTAACACACGCGCGCGCACACACACACACACACACAGCAAGATGAGAAAATAACATGGGCAATATTTTTTAAAATTGTAATCTGAACAAGAGGAGAACAAAAGTAGTTATTAGAATCAGAATATCTATAATATGATTGTATTAAAAATAAAAGGTCTATAAAATGATTGATAGGTTTGTGGACATATATGTGTGGAATTTAAAATTGCTAAGCCCCAGTTGACTGAAGGAAACATAACTAACTAGAGTACAATTCATAAAGGCTTTTTTAGAGGGAGGGGAAATGTGCAGAAATATGTGTTAAATGCTTAACTTATGTATGGCAAAAAGGGATGATTCCAATAATAATAATAAAATAATAGTAATAAATTATTATGATTATCTTATGGCATGTTGATGAAGCAATTCATTTATATATAGATACTTTGACCAAGGAGAACTTACTGATAAAGTTGAAATCAAGGGAAAGTTTAAGTTTAAAAAAAACAAAAACAACAGCCATGCCATTTCAGAATTATTAATACCCAATAACGGGAATACTACTCCTATTCAGGGGCAATATTGTAAATTTAGAAAAATAAATGTCAAGATTCTTGGAGAAAGGGAAGGTGTAATCCCAAGGGCAGAGAGGCTTTATAACGGACTAAGGCTGAAAGGAAATGTGTCTCACTCTAGGGGGAAAAATAAATGAAAAGAAGATGATGTAATCACTGTGACCACAGTATGAAAAAGTGGAGCTATAGCTAAAAAAAAAAAATCATTTTGGCCACAGGAAAAGCTTTCCAGTGAGCTTTGACTTCAAAAGCAAGGAATATCAAAGAGAAAGAAAAAAATACAAGTAGCTTTGTAGAACTGTAAAACTGGGCAAAGAGGGTTAATTCCCAGAAGGTACCACGACAACACATAGTAAAAACAATAAAAAGGCTTAGAAAGCTGTATTTAGAATAAAATGAACAAGAAAATAATGAATCCAGATCTTGAGGTGCAATGTTCATAGCCAATAGATATCAAGCAAAGGTTGCAGAGCTTCTATTTTGCTCCTATTTTTCTTTGCAAGGAGAGTAATCTTTAATCTGAAAATTCCTGGTAACTGCAGAAGTTGTAAAGAATGTTTGAAGTCTCTAGAAAGAAAACAGGAAAAGGAACCAGACCAAAAATCTGCAGATGAATACATTCCTTAGTTTCTAAAAAGGTAAACACATAGGACGGCCAAAATCGTAACACCTAATGCAAACTCCCCAAAACGTCTAGTCCAGATTATAAAACAGATGGTCTGTGATCATTTACAGAGAGTAGCACATAACATTTGGGTTCAGCATGATCTCAGTAAATGAAACATGACAAACTAAATTTATTTCCTTTTTTGATACAGGTACCAGACTGTTAGATGATAAAAATGCCTTAGCCATAATGCATCTGGATTTTAGAAAACCATTTGACAAGCTTTTCAGCTGTCCTTATGGACAAGCCAGAAAATGTGGGCCAGCTGATAGTGCAATGGATGGACGTTAGCCTGCTCTGTGCCCATACCCGGATGGTGATTGATGGATCAGTGTCAGGCAGGTGGAAGCCATCTAGTGCCATGTTCCAAAGCTCTGTGCTTGGCTTTGTTTAGTTCAGCCTATTTATCAATATTTGTTTGAGCTCTCACTGCATCTGTATGTAAGTATATTAAAGCAGAAGAGAAATTCACTATCATTTATTCAGCAGCCACTATAGGTTTGTCATAGTGCATACATTACCTAAATTTATCCATACCACAGCCCTATAAGGTATTGTGTATTATCCCCATTTTATTGGGAATGAAATGAAACAGCTAAAATACTTGTTCCATAGCTAATGCATAGCAGAGCAAGGAGATAGGTTTGCATAATTGCAAAGTTTATGGACTTAGCACTATATTATGCTATCTTAAAATAAAGATCAATTGAAGAGTGTGATCATCATAAAAATTATTGCTGGCTTCTGCTACATTAATAGGCATTTAGTGACCAGATTAATGGAGGCAATTATTCTACTGTGCTCTGCAGTGGTCTGACTATACCTAGAATTATGTGTGTGGGTCTGTGTTAGATGTTAAAAGAGACACAGATAAAATGAAAAGAACAACCAGGGTTTGGAAACCAGTTATCTGACTAGTTGTCTGACCGATGGAAGACATTTAAAATTGTGATAGTTGTTTCAAAAAAACCCACAAAACCAGGGGGACTATGAGGGAATCACAGCATTCCATAGAATTTAAGTGGTTGAATATAGAACAACTAAGTAGTGCCTACAAAGATTGTTCACCATGTAAAAGTGCATTGTATATAACAAGACACTGCAATGAAGTGAATAACTTGTGAGGTAGCAAACGTCTTTCCATTGAATGAAGAACAAGGATGACCCATTTTTTAGGATGTTATAATGGGAATTTTTTGCACTGAATATGAAGTTGGATGACTCCCAGAGACTCCAAATTTCTATTCATCTTTGTCACTAGTTGTCCTATTCTATCTTGCCCTCGTAGGCTTTTAAATTAGTCTGTACTACACTACCAGGAACATTATCTATTTATAACAGTATTTCTCTATTTTGTAATATATTAAAATAGGAAAAGCAGGCCACTCATTTTACTCATTTGGATATGGCCAGTGTTCTATTACTATGCCCAAGCTACCTCATCCCCACGTCCCTATCCCTCACCACAACCCATACAAAAACATCCTCCAACTATCTTTTTCAATTTTTCATTCATACTTTTCTGTCAATACTCCAGTCAATATGTTTCTTTTCTTTTGAAACCACTTCAGCTTACAATAACCTTGCCACTCTAAAATCCTCTACTTGTACCTGTATTATCTTCTCTATCAGTTACTTAGTTACATATTATGCTATGCTTTGTATTTTCTCAATGTGTCTTTTTCTCCTTAAGGACAAGGTTAATGATTTAAACTCTTGTACTCTTGTATCACCCAATAAGTCTTGTTTTATCTATTAATCATATAAGTAAAACCTAAATGCTTCCAAGGGCTTAAAGATATTTGAAATAGTTAAAAATAATTATACATACTTCAAATTCCAAAAGGAAAATTGCACATTAAAAAAATAATAAATGTTAAATGATGTTAAAATATATTAGAAAATTAATTTTACCCCATATAAATATTTATAAATTTTATGTAATATAATATATGGGTGTTTGTGTGCCACATGTTGTGAGTTGAGAAGAAAATAAAGAAAACAAAGAGTTAAGTGACCTTGTTTCCCACAATATCTCATTCTGGGTTAGCCTTCAACTGACCCTAAGCATTCAGCTAAATACTGATCAGCCTATGTTTGTGAGAAACTACTTAAATGTGGGGGGAAACCAGCAATAGAAGTGAGAGTGCTCAGTGCTCAAAACAGGGCTGAGAATAGAGCTTGTTTACACCATGCAAGCTGGAAATTCTCTGACTTATGGGGCACTAAGTAGGGTACCCAGAAGAGACTTTCCTCAGTAATAAAAAATAATTAATTCTAAATGGAGTGCTGCTGCTGTCCTACCTAACAAATCTTTACAGCAACATTTGACAGAATTGAAATGTTTCCAAGTAACTTCCATATAAGCATGGAGTTCAAAATATTTGTAGGAATGCACAAATACCCAAGAGCTAACAAGTTTAATTCACAATATCTGGCATTCATTCAAAAGTTGCCAGACATATAAAAATGTAGGAAAATATGGCTCATAGTGAGGAGAAAAATCAAATAATTGAAACTAACCCATAACTGAAGCAGAAGATAAAGTTACTAGACAAGAACATTAAGGCAGTTATTACAATCGATTCTAAACATCACAAAATTAAAAAGGCAAAGAAAATATTTTAAAAATCTAATTTTTAAAAAATTTAATTAAAGTTTATTGGGGTGACAATTGTTAATAAAGTTACATAGGGTTCAGGTGCTATAGATGAAAAGTAGAGAATGTGAGATGAAAAATACACTGAATGCTATTAATAATAGATTCAATATTGAAGACAAAAATATTATTAAACTAAAACACATGACAGTAGAAACTATCCACAATGAAGCACAACACAGAAGTAAAATTAAAATAATAATAATAATAATAATAATAATAATAATAATAAGTAGAACATCAGTGAATAACGATACAAGTGACCTAATAGGTGCGTAATTAATGTCCTTGAAGGATGAAGGGAGGCAAAAATTATCTGAAGAAATTGTTTCTAAATTTGATAAAAACTGTAAGTCCATATAATGAAAAACTCAATAAACTCCAAACACAAGAAACACAAGGAAAAGAATACTAAAGCATATCATAGTATGACTCAAAATCACGGGTAAAGAGAACATTTTCTAAGCAAGCATCCAGATCAAAAAGGCACATTTGGTACAGAAGATCAACTATGACATCAGATTTCTCATGGAAAACAATACAAGTGAGAAAATAATGAGCAGGATCTTAAAAGTGCCAGACAAAGAAAATGGTCAACCTGTAAATCCTAATCCAACAAAAATATATTTCAAAAATTAGCGAAAACTAACCACATTTCCAGACATACAAAAGCTGAAATAACACATTGTTAGCAGACCCACACAATAAAACACATTAAAAGACGTCCTCAGAGAGACGAAAATTATACCACATGGAAACACGGACCTAGATAAAGGAATGGAGAGCACAGGAGATGGCAACTGTATGGTTCACTCCAGCCCTGAAATCGGATGTAAGCAGTGGAAAGATTCACCACAGAACAGCAGCCTCTTTGCTGCTCACAGAACACACAAGCACACTCCAGCCACTGGACTTTTGCACTTGCCATCCTCTTGCTTGGTGCTCTTTTACTTCAGATTGAAGAATGGCTTGCTCCATCCCTCCATGCTGGTATCCCTTTTCAACATCATTTCCTGACAAAGACTTTCCCTGAATTAAATGTGAATTACATCTGAATTAAAATAGCACCCCCCTATTATCTTCAAATCCTCACTCTGTTTTGCTTTGTATCACTTCAACAAATTTTATTATATGTAACTTAACACTGTCCCCTATATTATTTTGAACTGGCTAGAGCTTCTACTATGTGTACACTTTTTTGAAAATGTATCTAATTCATGTACACTTTATGAAAACTCACTTATCATTTTTCTATTTTCTACATTTATGTTATACTTCAATAAAAGCTGTTTTTAAATAACAGAAAAACACAGTGAGACACCTCCACTCACTTATTAGAATGGCCAAAATTATAAACACTTAGTATGCCAACTGTTGACAAGGATATTGGGCACCTGTAATTCCCATTGAATGCTAGTTGGTATTTAAAACTGTACAAAAAGCTTTGAAAGTTATTTGGCAGTTTCTTAAAAGTTTAAACTCTCCTATAATCTAGCTATTCTATACCTAAACATAGCCGCCCCCCCAATAAATTAAAACATATATTCACACAAAGACATATACAAATGTTCCTGGCAGCTTTGTTCGTGATAGCTAAGAAATGGAAATATTAATAACTCATCAACTGATGGCTATTCATTAGTTGGATGGTAAAATAATATACTTAATATCTACCTGATTGAATTCTACTCAACGATAAAAGAGGATAAACTGTTAATAATACAACAACATAAATAAATCTCAAAATTATAATGTTGAGTGAAAGAGGTCAGACACAAGAGAATATATACTGTATGATTCCATTTATATAAAATTATAAAAACTACAAAGTAATCTATAGTGACAAAAAGCTGTTTGACAGTTTGCTGTTTCTGGGAGCAGAAGGAGGAATGAACTGCAAAAGGGTGTGAGAAAACTTTGGGATAATTTAAACTTATTTATCTTGATCGTTTCATGAGTACATGCATTTTTCGGGTCTCATCAAAGTATACTCTTTAAATAAATGACGTATATTGTTACATAAATCATACCTCTTTGAAGTTCATTCAAAATTTAGTTTTCCTTGACACTTTCTTATAGACAGTTCCCATCTCCTTTCCTACCTTCTGCACTTTTTACGTTTCTCATGCTTTTACCCAGTTTCGGCACTAAAACGATACAATAAATTATGCATAGAATTTTCTTATATTTGGCCTCAATTATGTACTAGCCCAAGATAGAAACTTGAATGTGCCTTAGTCAAGTTATTTTCTCTCAAAATTTCTACTATGCTAAAAAATTGATTTCTGTAGCTTCCAATATGTGACATGGTCTGGTTTTGCTTTCCCACTTTACTGGGGGAAGGAGGTAACAATATGCTAGTAATGGATATTCATTGCCTACCTATGATTACCATTCAGAACCACATGGATCGGACTGAATTCCATCACCTGAAGCCTTCCTTCTGGCACGTATGCAAAACCTATAAAAATGGTAATTTGAGAAAAGGCAGGGTTTAGTAAATTTGGAAAACAGGGGTCTGTTCTCAGGACATTATTATGTAATAAGAGTTTGTTCTCGCAAAGCAAGTCTTTTAACTAGGCGTTTCATTTGCCAAATGTGGACTCCCACTGGAATGCTCTATTAACACTGCAATTCAATCCTACAGTTTTCAGGGAGATGAAAGGTGTTGTTGCACAGGCAAACTTTCCTCTCCATCTTATGCATTTCTGTAAGCAGCCTAATAAATTTGGTTCTTCCTCTTTTAATCTGCTGAAGTTTCCTTGTGACTGAAAAAAAAAAATCTTTCATTTGATTAAAAAAAAAAAAAACTAAAAAGACACACATTTAGAGTTCTTCATTTAACTGTAGCCTCACTACAGTCTTGTGTATTTAATGAAACAGCCATTATTTTATTTTGATGGATAAAAGATAAAACCAAGTCACAAAGAAATGAGTGAAGGACAGTGCATGCAAGTTTAGAGCAGTCAGACAAACATTTAAATATTATCTCTGCCTGTTTGCAGTGGGACTGGGCAAGTCAGACTCTATTAGACGTTCATGCATTTTCCTCATAAAATCCTGACAGGCAGCAGCATACAGTAAGGATAAATATAATTTGCATAAAGTGCTTCATAGGTCTTGTTTTTATCCAATATATAGAATGTATTACCCAAGATATAGGTAATCATTTAGTTTAAAAGATTTAAGTCCCCATAGGGAAATAAGTATCATGCTGAAAAGATCAGGAGATAATCAACTGTTTTGAAAGAAAAGACTTACTACCGTTATGAGTACTGCCAAATGCTTGCATGGGGAAAGCCAAGGAACTGCCAGGTAGAATAATAAAGCATTACATTTTTAAGACAAATGTATATGTAACACAACCTGAAAAACTCAAGTGCCTTAGACTCACTTAAAGCAATTGTGAACTGACAGAAACTAATGATTGCAATAAGCCTTAAAATTAATGAGTGCTACATAGAGTTCATTCTCTGATTCAGGATGAACTCTGCAGAACCTCATTCTATAAAATAATGAGAAGTAAGTCCTCACTTATTTACATAATCTTACATTTCAGAACTGATGAAAGTGATGGTTAGAACATCATTTTGACAGCAGATTGAATTCCTTTGAACTTAACATATCACACAGGGGAATCTTCTTCTTGATTAGTTTGTTTTATACTAGTTTAACAATCTTTCATGTTTAACATTAAAACAATGTATTTCCTGATATACTTTCAGAGTGTCTCCTGTGAAGACAGGCCAATTATTCTGTTGTGTTTAAAGGGATGCTATAGACAATACTTCCAAAAAGAGATGGCATGTTCCAGAGTATTCACAGGCTGTGGACTCAGGTAGACAGTGGCCAGACTCCCCACCCTAACGTGTAATTTATGTACGATCATGGAGCAAACACTTAACTTCATTCAGCCTGTTTCTTAACCTATTAAGTGGAAAGATTAATGCTTACCCCACAGGGTTGTTGTAGAATTAAGAT
The DNA here is from genome assembly GCF_004115265.2 of Rhinolophus ferrumequinum. Classification (NCBI taxonomy): domain Eukaryota; kingdom Metazoa; phylum Chordata; class Mammalia; order Chiroptera; family Rhinolophidae; genus Rhinolophus; species Rhinolophus ferrumequinum. Next base: position 79,277,662 of record NC_046291.1, on the reverse strand, counting down.
AATATTTGTGAATTGACTATAAAGTGGTAGACAATAAATAAGAGTTCTCATTTTAGGACATGGAGGAAAGATAAGCTAGTTGTCTTCTAATACTTGCTTTTCACAATATGTATTGTTTTGCTGATATCACATTAATATTTGTGTGTCCACTAATTTGTTGCAAATATTGATTACTGTTGACAAGAGAAGTCCCCCGGATGCTCTGTAAAATTTCCACAGCATAGAAAAGAACTACTGGTCTTTGTGTTTCTAAGGACACAAAAGTCACAATATACTTGGCAGGTAATTCATTGCCCAATGAGGTAATCCAGATTTGTAACCTTCAGTGCTCCCTTCAGGGGTGGAATGTGCTTTGCAGAATCAGAAAAATATTTTGGCAAACTACTAAGGTTACATTTTTCCTTCAAGGCTCAAGTGGCTGTAAATGTTTTAGGGAGAAAAGTCTTGAGGCATTATTTGAACAGTTAATCTCTCTCTCTCTCTCCTTCCCTCCTTCCCTCCTTCCCTCCTCCCTCCTTCCCTCCTCCCTCCTTCCCTCCTTCCTTCCCTCCCTCCCTCCCTCCGTCCCTTTCCCCTCCTCTGCAAGACGCAGGGTAGAAATCTTAGAGACATTATGCCAGAAATGGATCCCGACCTCTGAAGCACATTCCTCTTCAGAAATCTAAAGACACCAAGGAGGAAAGAAAATATTTTCTTCTTCCCTCTTTTCCTTTCTCTCAATCAATATTTTTTGAGAATATATATACTAAGCACTGTTCCAGACACCGAGGATACATAATAAACAAAATAGATGGGAACTGTTATATTGTAGGAGAATCAGACAATAAATAACTAAACAAGGAAATCATATTTTACAAGGTAATAAGTACTATGGAGAAAACTAAAGTAGGGTCAGGAGAATAGGGATACCAAGATGGGGTTATTTTTGTTGCTATTTTATGAAGTGTGGTACAGGAAACCTTCACTGAGAAAACAATATTTGAGTAGAGAAAGGAAAGGCATAAAACCTATGAAAACCCGGGGGAGAGCATTCCGGACTTTACTGATGAGTAGCTTGCTCTTTTGAGATTCATGAAGGAGACCAGAATGGTTGGAGTAAGAATAGAAGAATCTGGTAGAAAATTAGGTCTGAAGTTAATGACTAGCCAGATCATTATAGGTCTCCTAAGCCATTGCAATGATAACAACTTTTATTTTGAATAAAATAGGAAGCTATAAAATCTTTTTGAGCAGTGGTCTGATATAATCTGGTATGTTTTTAAAATACCACTCTGATTTCTCTTTTAAGAATAGACTGTATTCGGTGGGGTCGGGGGAGATGGTCTAAGTAGAAGCAAGACTGCTAAGGGGACAATTTCAATAATCCACATGAAATTTAGTGATGATTTGTACTTTCCTGGAAGCAGACAATTTGGTAAAAAGTAGTAAGTTTCAACTATTTCTATGGGAATTGAAAGAATAAGCTTTTGGTTTGGTTTTGGAGTATAAAATAAAGGGAAAAGGAAGTTTTCCTTTTGGGTACTAGTAAGATGGAGTTCATTTACAAAGATGGGAAAAAAGTTTTCTATTGGGGTCAGAAGGGCGTTTCAAATTTAAAATATCTATTAGACATCCAAACAAAAATACGAGCAGAACAGTGCATTCAATTTATCCTGAAAAGGGTGTATGTCCATTTAAAATGTAATGTTGCAAGTCTCTAAAAGCATCATGGTTGATATTAAATATAGTTTAAAATATTCAATAAAATATTAAAATACCTTAAGAGGACTTTAATCCCCAAAGCATCTCTCATTAGGGATTCTATAATCCATCCAATACATACATTTGTTGGAGCAAAATATTAAATTTTTAAAATTACTTCAGGGCTTAACTCTAGGTGCCTCTTACCTTGACCGTGTGTTCTGCCTTCTTGTGTAAGAGAAGAAAGAAAACTAAGATTTAGCTCCTACTATGTGTCTGACAGTTTATAAATCTGACTACCTTGAATTCTCACAAGAACCTTATAAAATAAGGAGTTACTGTTTCTCTTCAAAAGATAAGGAAAAAGCCTTCAATTAATTAAACGGCTTACCCAAGATACCCAAATAACAAATAGAACTAAGATTCAAATCCAAAAGTCATCGTAATTTTTTTCCACTATGCCACTAAAAACTTTCCCATTTCGCTGCCCACAGAGTGATGAAACTAGCCATGCAGAGTTAGAATAAATGAACCAGTCATATTAAATTGAGAAAGAGTGATGGTATTGAGTGAAAGTTAAAATGTGACTCTTATTTTTCCCTATTCCCTTTAGATCAGGCTTGCTCAAAGACCAGACTTTGTGTGTGATAGAACTCTGTGTTATTATGGAACCAATTTCAGATAGGATTCAATCTACTATTTACAGACAATTTAATTTGTATATTCAAGATTTGCTCCACAGAGAATCTCTCCTACTTCTTTCCTTTCCCACAGGACTCATAATTGTTCTAGCACCTCCATGTGGTGCTTCTCCAGCCATGACTCAAAGGCTTTAAATGACTGTATTTATTTTAAGAGAAACTTTAGTGCCTATAAAAACAGCATGTTCTCCTGCAGCACATCTGTTCTCTCTCTGAGTTTTATATCATCACTTTGTCAGGGGTTTTACCTGCTACTTCAAGGGAGCTTGGTGTGCTCTCATTCAACTGGATTCTTATCTGCACTGAGTATAATATGCTTAATATGTCAGACATACGGATATATTTATAATTGTATGATCTTTGCCAATTTCTAGATTCTTCTGATCTGCAAGATCTTCATCTGTGAAAAGGAAACAGGCTTCTCTTTTTTGCAAGGTGTTTATATTCATTTACTTTGCAAAAGGTTTTCCTTCCTTTGGGGCTGTAACAGTACCATTTCCTGGTATTTTCTTTTAGTTACACATCAGATTAGTGACACATTTATTGCTATTTATGTTAGTACCCAAATCTGTGTACTATATTGCTTTCTTATATTGTAGTTCCTCTGTTTGGGACTCGATGACTTAGAGTGTTAAAAATGAAGAAAATGGTTGAATACTTTTTGATGACATATGTATATTTGTATCAGACTTTGAGAAATTACTCCACCTTGCTTTAAAATGTGCTTTTCTAGTCAAATATCTTGGCAGACCCTTGGTTAAATTTAGCAACTTTGTCAGTGCCTTCATAGGCACCACTTGTAATAAGTAATATCTGAGATCTTATTAATTCCAAAGCATGAGTGTATTGGATCAGGGTTGGTCTGCTGTGGAGTCAAATTAACTCTGAAAATCTGATAGGTCAGCCAGTCTTTCTCCATCATCTAACGTTGCCACCTGAAGCATGTGACCTCCGAAGTCATGGCAGCAAGGAAGAGAGATGTAGGAGGTTCTTAATTACACCTGCCAAAAAGTGACACATCAATTCTACATCAATTCTGCTCACAGTTCATTGGCCAGAAGTAATAACATGGCTCCAACCTAATTGTGAGAAAATTCAGTGAGTACCAAATTTCGATTTCTCCACAATAACTGAGTATCAATTCCTCTATTTGCCATCTGGATTCTACCGCTTCCAGGAGGCTAAATTTTACAGCAAGCAAAAAATTCCTAGCAAAGAAATTCATAACTGGAAAACAGAGTATTGGCAGAAGTTAACCTATTGCAGAACAAGAAAAGAACACTAATATAAATGAACATCTGTTTAATGACAAGATTATCTTCCTTTCTAATAAGACTGCAAAAAAGTATCAATGGTTTTTATAATTGTGTATATTGAATTTGTTTTCTTTTAGTAAATAGTAACTCTCAGAAATTCATTAACCTCCATTAACTCTCAGCTATAACTCAGTAACAATATTCCTAGGGATGAGAATTTTAGTTACTATAGAAATACCTCGCTTGCAATCTCTCTACAGGCAGTCAGGCACTTAACACTTTTAAAGTAGGAGATTTCTTAATGTCACAGGAATAGATTTCTAAAATCTCAAAGACTGTGGGACTTCAACATCGAACAACCTCTAGACACCAAACTGAGCTTTCCTTTCCTGCGTTTGTAACTTTAAAATAAAGTCACAACTCTAAACATTTGGAATCCTCTAAAGTAAAACAGATTCAACAAAGATTGGCACAAAATAACTGAACAATTTTGGAAGGTAAAGAAAAAGACAATACAAGACAAGACAAGACAAGAGAAAACTGGCAAATATTTGGTCTCTCTGATGATAGTCACTGATTTGGATCTTTAATGTAGAGTTAATTCACTATGGAGATGGACTTTTGCCATCAGCATTACACGCCCAAAGAGGGCTCAGTAAACCTGAGAGATGAAGAAATTTTTGCATAATTCCAGAAAACAGCCCAAATAATATGTATGTTGAAAATAATCTATTTATATCGTGTGAATAAGGCCCAAAAGATTGAGATAGTTTTGTATTTTTACTAATGATATGTTTTTCTCATATTATTTTAAAATTGCACTTGGATTTTCTTCTAGTTATAAAAAAAAGTATATATTTACTCTAGAATATTTTGAAAATAAAGAAAAGCAGGAAAAAATCAATCCTACAGGTAATTATTTCAAGAACGAACAATGTTTTGGTTTGTTTACTTCTGATCTTATTTTCAGAATATATCAATTACGTCAAAATTTAAATCATACTGTATATGTCTGATATGTGATACATGATTTTCAAAACATAATTTTTAATGGCTATATGAATACACAAACACACAAACATACAAATAGTATTCAACAGTCCCTATTTTTGATGTTTGAGCTTTACCTAAAGTTTTTACTATTGTAATAAACACCGCACTGAACATCTAAATATATGTCTTTATTTGTATATACCATTTGCTTTTTGAGATAGATTGCTGTCCCTAGGTAGTATTTTTGACTCTTAATAAGTATTGCCAAGTGGCAGTGGCATTCTATAAAACAAGCAAAATGATGTTTTTATTCTTTTAAATTAATGAAATATACACATTGCCCATAAAATTTTGCTTATTGTCATTGGGAAATGAATTTAATTTATAAAAAAAGTTTTGTAGAAAAAGAAGAATCTTACTGAATGGAAACATGTAAGCTATTTCAATATCAGAAGATATTTCAGATATAGCATGGGACCAGCGGAGCAGGGAGTGTGCAAACTAGAGTGGCAAGTGCTTTTAGGATGATAATATATTCCTTCTAGAAGAAAACTGTGAATTACTTTGATGGTAAGGTGAGAAAAGCCACTCTAGTTTATAACATACGGGAACCGATTCACATTTTAAGGAAGAAAATAACTGAAAATTATTTTGAAGAATAAAAGTGAATCTTTCAGAAGTGTTTAGATTTCTAATATGATTGAAGTATGGAGTTTAAGAAGCTTTTGTAAGAAATCTGATTTTTCTTTTTAGTATTGATTAAAGAGACCACCCAATTAATACTGGTTGAAGCAAGAGCAGAACATTGGGGAACATAAAATACTATAGCAGAGCTATTAAAGTGTTCAATCATTCATTCCAATGTCATCTCTTGTTCATTTTTTTCTTTCTTTCTTTCTTTTTTTTTTTTTTTTGGTGAGGCACTGTGCTAGGCAATACAGACAAAAAGATTAACAAGAGGCAATTCCTGTGGAAGGATAAGTTATTGACAAAGTTTACATCATAATAATGAGAAATAACAATGTAAAATAATAGAGAAATAATATGATATAATAATAGACGTTTCAAAAAGAGCAAATCAGAAGAAGTGATGATTAACTTTGTGAAGAAGCATCAAAGAGTTGATGCAGATGAAATTAGAGTTACTCAAAACATGTACAGGAGTCTGTCAACAGGAAAATTTTCCAGTAAGCAGTCCAAGCAGCAAGAAAAGCACAGAAGCGTAGGGTGCACCCAGGGGAACACCATTGGTTCAATAAGAATGTGGCTCAGGATTAACGCAAACTTAGAAGGAAAGTCATGCCAGACTTAATTTTGAAAAATCTGGTAAGGAGTTTGTGTTTTATCAAGTTTTGCCAGAAATTCAATACAAAAATTAAGCAGGGTATTAATGACACATTGTGGTCGTGTCCTGTCTCATGTGTTACATAAGCACTACTTCACATATATTCATAGGTAAATGGTTTATCTAAGCTCTTAAGCTAGAATTAGTTTGTAATGACTTATTTTGTGCCTTACTATATTTATTTTCTGAATTTAGAGAAAAACATTTTAAGTGACAAAATGGATGTACAGCTCTGTAAATAGCTTGGTTTAGATGATATTGGCGCAATTATGTAATGAAAATCTATGCAGCTATAAAAAGAATAATGTGTGTGTGTGTGTTTATATAGCAGTGTGCAACTTTATTTTTTCATCTCAGATCTAACATATCTTGAAATATCAACCTATGTATACCAGGGACACACACACACACTCACACACACACACACACACACGAACAAGGTACAAGAAGCACGTTCGCCAACTCATCCCCAAAAAAGTGCTACATACCTCATTGCTGAATATCACTATGGTCAACTTGGAAGTAGTCCCCTTGGGAAGTTATACACCAATGCCAGCACCTAGTCTACTCTTCAAAGCAATTTTGGAACTCTTTTTTCTGAAATGGTCATCAGAGCTGTAGTCATATTAACTTTGATGTCCTGAATGTCATCAAAATGTCTTCCTTTCAATATTTCCTTTATCTTTGGATAAAGAAAGAAGTCTTTGGATGCCAGATCAGGTGAGTAGGGAGAGTGTTCTAACACAGTTATTTGTTTACTGGCTAAAAATTTCCTTATAAGACAGTGTTGTATGAGCCACTGCATTGTTGTGATGAAAGAGCCATGAATTGTTGGTGAAAAGTTCAGGTCATCTAACTTTTTCATGCAGCCTTTTCAGCACTTCCTAATAGTAAACATGGTTAACTGTTTGTCCAGTTGGTACAAATTCATAATAAATAATCCCTCCGATATCACAAAAGGTTAGCAACATTATTGCAACAAGTTAGCAAACTTAATTGTCAGATTGCTAGCAAGCTCATGAGCATGTGTGTGAGTGTGTGTGTGTGTGTGTCTGTGTGTGTATAAATTAAAACACTAAAATGTATAGTTTCATTAGTAAACAGAAAAGCCAGTGTAAAAGAATAGAAATTCCAAAACTAGATCACTATATGTATTTACTATAATATAGATACATATTTACTATAATATAAAAGTGTCATCTCAAGTCAGGTAGGAAAATGTTGTAATTATCCAATAGATATTGTCAAGACAACTGAAATAGCCATGTGGAAACTGATTTTGGTCTATGCCTCATACACAGAAGGATAAATTCCAGATACACCAAAGATTTAAATGTAAAAGTAATAAATCTTTTTAAATCCTGAAAGAAAACATGGGAAATTCCTTTATTATGAGAGAGAGAGAGAGAGAGAGAGAGAGAGAGAGAGAGAGAGAAGAGAGAAAGAGAGAGAATCTTTCTATATCTCAGAATCCAGAAAGCATAACAGAATAAATTGATAAATTTGCTGAGACCATGGTCCTCTGCAACATTATAAGAATGGATATGTTGGGGGCCGGCCCGGTGGCTCAGGCAGTTGGAGCTCTGTGCTCCTAACTCCGAAAGCTGCCGATTTGATTCTCACATGGGCCAGTGGGCTGTCAACCACAAGGTTGCCAGTTCGATTCCTCGAGTCCCACAAGGGATGGTGGGCTGTGCCCCCTGCAACTAGCAATGGCAACTGGACCTGGAGCTGAGCTGCGCCCTCCACAACTAAGACTGAAAGAACAACAACTTGACTTGGAAAAAAGTCCTGGAAGTACACACTGTTCCCCAATAAAGTCCTGTTCCCCTTCCCCAATAATAAATTAAAAAAAACAAATCTTAAAAAAAATGGCTATGTTACCAACATCATATTTTAAATCCATCAGAAAACATGTCTAGAAAAACGACTAGATAAATTAAAATCCAATCTGTTAGGGAAGATGACAATGGTCAACCAGTTTCTTCACTGAGGGCATTTGTCAGTTGTAGTCTTGTGCTGAGAATTAGTTATGACGTAAGTAGAAGGACTGTGCTAGGGAAACGAGAAACAGTGGGACTTGCTATAGTTTTGATAGCTGGCATGACAGGTTGTTAACTACAGGAGCTCAAACTGCACACCAGGCTTTCTCCATGAGAAATTTGTTGAGATCTGTGGTAGAGCAAAAAGCTGGAGGACTAAGGTTGAAGTTATCTGAAAGGACAGAGTAGAATCTCTTGTGATGCTTAGGAATCAAAGCCTTGCTGAAAGAGAAGTCCTGCTTCAAATACACAAAGTCCTTTTATTTAAGACATGTGCCAGTTTCTTTAGCATTGTGGATGGAGACTTAGGAGCTAAGCTCTGAACCTCCAAAGGGCAGACCTGAATCTTCTGGACACACTCATGGCTAATGAGACAGAAACCATTGCACTTAACAAAACCCCACTCAACAAAAACATAGCACGGTTTTGGCTGAGTAAAGGGGACAAGCCTGAGTAGATAGAATCTTATTGAAACTGTAACCCAACCCAAGCTCCATTCCTGATCAGCTATGGTTACCATATTATCACCATATTTGGCTAACAGAGAAAGGAGAATCATTTCACATTATTTGCCTAACAGAGAAAGGGGGAAATAACATTACTACAAGATCTCCAACTCTCTTACACATATACCTGGCACAGAATCAAAACAAATTAGGAGAAATGTGGAGGCAGGAAATTATGACTGGTTTTCAAGAGAAGAAGCAAACAATAGAAATAATCAATGACCACTCTTCTCCTAGGCTCTTCTGAGCCAAAGATTGGGCCCAGAAGGGTTATATGCTGGTCCATTACTACCCAGTGAGAGATTCTTCTAATGGATAATCTTGCTTGATTATTTACCATCACCATGACTGAAGCTTTCTTCTGGAATGTGCTACAATCTGAGGTTCCTCCTAACTGTTTGTATTGCTCTCCTCAGGTAGTTATGACAGAAGGTCGTACACTTGGCAACTTAAACAACAGGAATTTAGTTCTCACAGTTCTGAAGGCTGGAAAGTTGAAGATGATGGTACCGGCCAATTTGCTGCCTCTGTGAGGGTCATCTTCCTGGCTTGCGGATGAATGCCTTCTCATTTTACCCTCATGTAATGGAGAAAGAAAGTTCTGATTTTCTCTTCCACTTCTTAAAAGGACACTCATCCCATCATGTGGGCTACCCTCGTACCTCGTCTAAACTTAATTGTCTCCTGAAGGCTCCACCTCCACATACCATCATGTTTAGGGTTAGGGTTTCAACATATGAATTTTGGGAAGACACAATTCAGTTCATTACACTGATCCTTCCCTTTCTTCCCTCTCAGGAGTCAGACCTTCATTGCAGTCTTAAGGCTCTGACTGTCTATTGCTGCTTCTTCACAAGTGTCTCCCCCAAAAAACAAGTTGCACACCTCATTCCAACCTGGCATCTGTTTCTCAGAGAATCCAAATGATACAGATTGTACAATAAATGTTAAAGCTATCGCTTTGCTTATTCAGAGCCCAGTATAAAGGGACCAAGAATGCTGAGCTAATTTTAATGTTAGTTAAGAAAATGTCAAATTATGAGCAAATCTACTATGTAAATGAAGACATTTAAGCTGGTCTAACTCCTATTATTTAATATATCTGCTATATCTGAATACCAAGCTTCCCTCTCTGGCTTAGAAATGTGAAACCTTCCTGCAATCGATAAAAGGACCAGACCTTCAGAAATGAGCTGTTGAAGGTGAGCAATGTAGTGAGCAGTCTACTCATATCATATTTGACAGAATCCAATTCTCACTACAATATAATTGAATAGCTCTAACCTGCCTGAGTAAAATTCCCTTGGAGCTTAACTCCACAATGTTCATTTTCTTCCAGCATCTGTTGATAGCAATACACCATCAGTCTCTTAGGCTACCCGCCTGCAATCCAGTGGCTGCTGCCTTACAGAACTGCATAAAAACACTTCCAGTGACCTGGCCTTGGTCTCAAGAGATGACGCAGAAACAGGGATGCAGATGCACCAGTCATCCATAATTATAAAGTCTGTACAATTGCTCTAGAGTTCCTAATCCATTAGTTCTTTCTAATCATACCTTATTAATTGTGAATATATGTAAACAACAGTCAATTTTGTGAGTAAACTAACACACAGGTTCAGACTGTCAACTCACACACAAACTAGAAATATATATTATGCATTATTTTCAAAAATGGCAGAATATTGGCTACCCAGAGGCTCACACAAAGTATAAAGAAATCTTGAATTTCAAAGGCAAATTCCCCAGGTCCTCCCTTCCTATATCAGACATATGCTTCAGGCCCAGAAAAGACAAGATGTCAAGCAAGGTCCATGCAGTTCCTCAGACAGCAGGAGGCATTTGAAGAGAGTTATAGAGGGTACACAACATTCTCTATGGAGCCATGCCTTACGTTTCCTGCATCCTATTTACTAAAGATAATAAGTAGCCAAGAAGGTTCTGTTAAGGATATTTCCCACATATGTCTCTTCCTCCTAGCAAATATCATTTGTCAATTTATCTTCACATCCAGTTGACAGGAGATTGGTCTTGGTCACCTACCTATTTTTTTGTCCTCTGGGGGTAAGGCTTCACCTGCCATCTGCCTAAAGGGAATGATTGGATCAAGACTAACTGGCTTCACTCCATCTTCCCAGTGAGTAAAAGGGGTAAGAACGAGGCAAACCAAACAGTAAATATAAAAGAAATGGAATAGATCTTGAAGAGATATCAAGGAAAGACTGAATTCTTTGTCAATCAGAGGCAGAGTGGTTCATTCAAAAGACCTAGAATTCATACTTAGGATCTGGTTCCCCCTCCATTAAAAAACAAAACAAAACAAAACAAAAAAAAAAACAAAAACCTTTTCTCATGCTGTTTAACCTCTCTGGGCTTGAGCTTCCTCAAAAGAAAAATGGTGATAATATTTTCCACAAGAATGCTGTAATCTAGACATGGCAAATTATGTGAGAGTGCCTGATACCTGATCGGAGTGTATTAAATGTTGTATGTTTTCTTATTTTACTTGTAAAAATAGAATCTAATACTTTTTTGATAATTTTCACAAACACCCCACATATCTGTGACCTATTCTCGTGTACTTTACCTGTTCTCAAAATAAGTTTTACATTCCTTTGGGGAAAACGTAATTGGACTTACTGACTACAGAAGTTTGAAGAATAACAAGGTCCGATGTCAACTCTATTACAGAGTATTTCTCTAAAACTAAGTTAGGTTTATACGGTGGCTTTAACTAATGCTACCTCTGTGAAAACTAGGGCGACATTAGACAAATTGTAATTTACAGATTAGGGGTCGAGGGACAGGCCAAATAATTAATCAGCTTCATTTTAGCTCTTGCCCCTTTTGTACAATAGCTATATTTGTGTGACTCGATAACACATGCTGGGGGGTGTATCTAAGAAGGCTCTTCTCTCAAGATATGCAATTTCCCTGATAAAAAACAAAGTCTGACTCTCGAATAATGTGAAAAGGAATCTCACTTGCTACCCCTGATTGACAGAAGTCAGAAGCTAACGTCACTTCGGGCAATGTGGTAAAATCTCCAACTTGAGAATTGCTCTCATGCTTTCGGGAGCAATAAAAGGCAGTGCATGAGGCTCGTATCGGATTGTCGCTGTTTTCCAGAAACAGGCTCCCTAAGCTGGGTCACTTTGAAAAGCATACCTAGTCTCTCTAGGTATGTGCACTTTTATGTGCACACATATCTGTATTGGATCTTATAGCATCGCTAATCTAATTAAATTTTGTATCAGGCTGAGAGGGATATTCTCATGAAGACAGAAAACTAACAGTGTACACTGCACCTCTCTCACCAAAGGTCTCCTAGGCTTTCAGCACAGGTGTGCCCATGTTGTCATTCACTTTGTGCTCACAAAAAACTTTGTCTTTGGATCAGTCCTGCCACCAGTAATTTGGCACCAATTTCAATCTACAATGGACTTGAAAGTATTCCTTTATCTTATTAGATTATGAATCTTTTAAAAATGGAAAATCTTTTCATGGGAGAAACCTCACAGAAAAATGAAAATCTTATTTTTTCTTGCCCCTGCCCCGCCCCCCCACACTCCTGGTTTGTAAGCCGTTGTTTCTCAGTCTAGTTGTGTAGGGTGCAGCTCCCTGGCCCAGGCTGGTATTATGAGCCTTGAGCTCTCCCCCGCCCTCCAACGCAGTTGGTCCCCCGTTGTTGGTTGGGCTGCGGACCGCTCACGCTGGCCACTGGCCACTCATGTTTTGTTTGTTTGTTTGTTTGTTTTTGGTCAGAGTCCTTTCATCTTCTACTGACTTGAAATTATTAATCTCCCATTAAGTAACGCTCTTCTGATGAGTGTCACATCAGGCTATTGATTAACTGTGGCAATTGAATGTCATGATTAGGAAGCCATGTCCCTCCAAAGAAATTCGAGTAAGACATGTTAACAACTTGAGCCCTTGGTTGGAGCCCCATGCGTCTGTATTTTTTTGTTTTTTGTTTTTTTTTCATATTTGTTATTTTTAAAAATTAATAGTCTTTATTTTTAGAGCAGTTGTATGTTTACAGAAAATTAAATAATGCAAAGATTTTCCATATTCTCCCTCTCTCCCCTCTCACAGGTTCCCTTAGTATTAATATCTTGCATTAGGGTAGTACATTTAGTACAGTTAAACCAATATTAATACATTATTATTAACTAACATCCGTAATGTCCATTAGAGTTCACACACACACGCAAAAAGGGAAATATATACTATGTTCGTCATGTGGTACCATTTATAAAATGAATGACCTAAACATCCAGAATGCACATTTGTCCCCAATGTGGATGCCATACCACACTCCTGTGGTAAGGATGAAATTTCAATTGAATGAGGATTCTTTCTGTTATCCTTCAGCAGGAAAGTAGGCATGACCCAGACTAGGATAAAAAAAATTTTCTTCCATCCAGCATCTGGGAAAAGTTGAGCCTCACTCTGAGGCATGGGAGTTCTGGAAGAATTTTCAATAGTTAGAGTGAGCTAGCTCTAACACTTTGAGTCAAACTGGGGAGGTGATGATAAATATGAGAACCAAATCAAGACTTTTTTATTGCTTCTGTTATTAGAAAAATTAGGGGAGGCAAAATAACAGCCCGAAGTGGACGTTTAGACAAAATGTTTAGTGAACAGGTAGTGAAGCAAGAAAAGAGGCTACTAGAAATTGTGGGATGTGAGAACAAATGATAAGAGACAGAGGGTAAGAAAGCCCAGCCTTGCTTTATATTGGCTCTCTTTGGCATTCTGTATGAAACACCTGTAAAAATATGAATGGTAATTAAAACAATTTCAGTTGTTGGTTGTGCTATGAACGTGTCATGACAGAGGAACATGCAGTCTATGCTTATGTTCAAATAACTCAGGACTAATAATCATTTGAACACCTGTACAACTTAAAGATTGTTGATTAACTTGCTGGTTAACAGCAGCCTTAACTAGGGAAGACACAGCTTTGCCTTTGTCTGAGTAGAGGATTATTTGACCTTCCTAGATTATAGTAGAGCAAAACGAGGGAAGGAACTTAATGGAGTGGACTTTCTAGGAGGCGTATATAGTTGATGAGATTCATTTGGGGAGTGGCAGAAATAGCAGCTTGGGGCACAAACACATGGTGTGGGATGAGATGATGTACAGACAAATGCACAGCGTTGTGATGTCCCTGCCAAATGCATGTCATCATGTAAAGCTGCATTGGACTTGTTGTGCAGGGCAGCCTGTGAGGTCTCAGCTCCCGCTCCCCACTCAAGAACGCAGGACATGCTGAGGCCAAAAAAGGAACACCCACGGAGCCATAGGTAGGGGAGTCATACCACTATAGTCTCTCTGGAGGCTGGGTTGGAGACACAGGAAATAGGAACCACAGGATCCATAACCTGCCATCCACTTGTCCCCGCCAACCAACCTCACCCGCCAGCTGCAATCCAGTCTTGCCAGCTCAGCCACCATCTTCTTGCTAGCCCCCATTTTTCTGCTAGCGTAGCCACAGCAGTTATATTAGTGGCCAATGGCTCACTGGTTACAGCTGACGGCCAACTAGCCACAGCTGATGGCCATCCAATCACAGTTGATGGCCATTTACTACCTGAGCCAGCACCTTTCCAGGTGAGGCCGAGAGCCTGGAAACTACACTCCTGGCTCTGTCCCCACAGACTTCTTCTGGAAGCTGAAAAGGCAGAGTTTTGTTTCAGGTTGGCATCAGGTTGGAGGGTGGGTCTGGGATGAACTGAAATATTCTTGTTGGGTTTAGGAACAAAAATAAAGGAAGTAATAAAGAATTAAGTTCAAGAATCCAAGATTATATATTGGACATATGATATGCCCAAGTTATAAAATCAAGAGATCAACTCAAGATTATCTAAACTGCTAAAATAACTTATAAAGGAAAATACCAGAGAGTAGGGGCACATACAGAACAAATTAGCTCCCACAGGAGAAACTAAGCATAGGACCTCATTAGTCCAAGGAAGAGGAAAGCATTGACTTTCTCTTGCAAATAAAATAAAGAAAGAAAATAAAGCCAAGGATCCCCTAAGTGTTATGTGGAATAAATCAGTGTTCTGTCAGTGGCTGCATATGGGGGTGTCTACAAAAGTAAGAAATTGAAAATTCAGAAGTAAATAGAAGAGAGTGTGTAAGTTTCAAAGTAATTTTGTTTTAAAAATAATAAACTGTCACCTTGAGATCTGGACACTTCTTTCTGGCTTTGCAAGTTTCAGGAGGCTTCGGAATTGCTAAAAAAATGTTTGTGTGTCTTGAACATGAGCCAAACAGTAGCAACAGTTGGCAGAGAATTGTGCATGAAAAAGGAGGCTGCAGAATCAGAAACATGTTTGTTTTTGTGAGGAAATGCTTTGCCTATGCACAAGGCTTTCCCTGGAGGAATCTGGAGACCTGGGCAAATCAATCACACAATAGGTTCCCTTCCCCATCATTTTTACAAAGATGAACTTGGATTAAATTGAACAACTTTTTCCCTTAAAAGAAAAAAAAAAATGAGCTTCAAAAAAGCAGCTCATAACTTTAGGATGGACAGCTGTGTGGTAGAGAAGAATTTATGGACTGATTGTAGTAACAATAGATATAATATATATTGAGTATATATTCCAGGCAACATGCTAAACACTCTATACGTGTTTTTCACTTAATTCTCATAAAAACTTGTAGATAAGTAATAATACCCTTATTTTATAGGAAAAATCAAAACAGGTACAGAGAAGTAAAAGTCCTTTGCCCAAGTACAAGATTACTGTCACTTATAGTGCTAATATCATCAAACAATTATTAAACATTTATTATACAGCAATAACTATTCTAAGAATTTCTCATACATTAGCTCATTTAATTCTCATTTAAACCTAGTCTCTAATAATATTATTTGCCTTTTAAAGATGAAAGTGAAATGACTGAGTTGGGTTCTAAATTCAAGTAGCAGATCGGCACATTAATAAGTATCTGACTTTTAACACGCTCACTTCTTTGAGGTTTCCAGTCTTATTGAAAGTGCCAAATGTTGGTGTAAATTACTAAAATCATTCATGATCGTTCCTAGAATATGATTAAAACTTGTAAAATGGTACCAATCAGTGGAAGTTTTTTCTAGGCTTTCCCAGGATATGAAGATTTCTGCAAAATATACTCTATAGGAATTTTTCTCCTTATTTAAATTGAAACCATCACTTTTTCTGACATCAGAGAAGTCATCTAGTGAAAATTCAGATGCAAGGCAAAAGCACACCTTACTCCGTTATTTCTTTTCCATGTCCTGGACAACTGATCAATATGTTTACAGTCCCTGATAAAAACCTACTTTCCTACTATCTCTTTCTAGATATGAGTGAATATTTATCAAATATCATTGAGTCAGATCTATCAATATACTAACTAGCTCCTCTGCTTTAGTGCTTATCTTCTAAGAATGGGATCAGTGGTAGATCTGTGAATGGCCCAGTAAAAACACTTCACTTTAACAAGGATTCTTAACATTTCTTTCCTGAGAACGAGTTTTCTTAAAAACCCAGCATTTTCAAAAGCAAACATTTAAAAAGTCATTTGAAAGCTATGCTCTTAAAAATATTTTTCAACATAAAAAAAAAATACAGTTCTGATTAAGAAGCCTAGAAAATACTGATTGACAGGTAGCATACTCATTTAGATACTCTAGTACACATTTCATTTGGCAGGCGTGCACAATGAATTTATCTGTGGAGAATCTATAAAGATGGATGCAATTATAGACAATAAAAATCTTTTTTTTCCCCAGAACTAATAACCTATTAATATAGAAGAGAATAATTAGCACAGCCAGTGGTTTTATTTGCACATTCTAACTGGCTTGATCACAAGGGATACGTACCTCAAATATATGAGGCCTCTATCTACATCTGGACAAGTATTATCTGGGGACTCTTTCATCTATAACATTCTATTTTCTAGTAAGTTCCCTTTTCCCCATGCAGAATATCCCTACCTAGAATAATTAATCTAGAGAGCTATATAGTAGCAGTCATACACTTCACAATGTAGTTTTCCCAAATGATCACATTTCCAAAATGGTCAGGAATAAAGTAAAAAGCTGAGTCAAGTAATTAAATTTTTTATTTCAATTACAACAAACAATGGTTTTCCTTAATGTACATCCCCAAAATAATTTTGGTATTTGCTGATGGCATTGCCAGATATTACAATTACAAAAGAGTATCAGAGTCCATTGAGTTTCAACACCTTGTTTCTTTTCTTTGCACAATGCAGATGTCAATTTGGCTAGCAAATGCGATGAAAAATCTCTTGCTCACTGTTGAATCCCAAGTACTTCGCCAAGTATTTGACGCGTAGGTGATATCAATAAATATTAGGTAAGTGAATGAATGAATAAATGTTTATATTAGGTAGAAGGAACTAAAGAAAACTAAATAGAAAAGCAGGAAACATTTTTTAGTGCCCACTTATGTGGTGCCAGGTGTTGTGCTTTACATTGTCTATCTCACCTATTCTCAGCAAGGTTCAAGAACTAGGACTTAGGGAAGAGTAAAATGACTTGCTTAATTAATTGTTAACAATTGAAATTCAATATATCATTTTTAATAAAGTAACAACAATAAAGAGAACATTTCATTTTTTTATTCCAAATTCTTTCACCCTTGAATAAAATTATTTTCTCTCGATGGTTATTAAAACTATTACATTGTTTTCTACACCTAAAAGGAAAAAAAAAGAAAAACCTTGTGAATAACTACTGGTCACTATTTTACTAATTTGTGTAGCATCTAAATGCCAAAATTAATGATAAATACTTTGTAAGGAAAAAAGAAAAATGCCTCATGGAATTGCAAAAGTTGTCATCTTTAAAGGTAGTGATGACATATAAGAAAGCATTTGAGGAGTTGATAAAAAGAACATTGTAGTTATAATTATTGATTATCCTTTTCTACTTCTCTGTTTAAGAATGAAAAAGGAAGAGGACATATTGAAAGGGTCTTTCTTTCCAGTAATCTCAACTAAACATGCATCCTCAAGTGTTTTCCTAGAGTAATAGCAAAATGAACTAAGGTGTTTTGGATTCTTGAGCCCAGAGGGCCCCATTCTGATGTAAATTGACTTCTATTGTTTCTCTTACTGAGAATGTGTATCTCCAGTGCACTTACATGATTTAATTAATGAGTAAGAGTCAAATGTATTCAGAGTTTATCCAAGAACAGAGAATTCCAGCAACACCTACAAGCTATTTGAAACTGTTTTTTACATCACTGCTGGCTCTATAAAAAGCAAGATGTGCCACCGTGTTGGAGATCTGGGCAAAAAATAAGAAGCAAACTAGTTTTCCCAGATTTACAAAATAAGTGAGGCCAACAGTGGTAGAGGAAGCAACTTTTTCAATAACCTGAGATTGAACTTGATTTTTCTCTGGGCCTGTATCATATACACCTCCATATGGTACTTGAATCTGGTTCAATATTCTTACCTCTGGCTCTGACTTTTTAAAATAACATTGGGTTCTACAAAATCTTGTGAAGACTGTCTAGTCAAGGTCTATGTATAGACCTTTTCTTAAAAGATTTCATATCTGTTATGAAAAAAAAACAATGGCACCTATCTTTTACCATTATGGTTTCAGTTTATTTCAGTTCAGCAAACAGCCACTAATACTTTGGTTAGACAGGCAGGATTCAAAGACATGGCACAGTCCTATTTTTTTCCAAGAGCTTATGTTAGCTGTAATACTCCTCATTTTGACAGCCCCTTAAATTCTACTCATCAAGGAAAGCCATTGATTGGTAGTTTGATATATGTTTGTACCACGCTATTTTTCATTGGAATCAACCTCACAGCATTTTCATTTTAGTTAAAATGTAAGCTCCATGAGGTCTGTTTACTCACAAGTTTCTTCCCAGTGCTTAGTGAGGGCCTGATAAATACAAAGTTTTAATGCACATGCGTTCAACAAATAAATGTCTTTTGCGGAATACGAGAAGATTCCTCATCTGGGTCTTATCATTCCTGAGGAGGAATAACCAAAGCATTCATAAAATACTGATGTTTATGCCTTCTCTTTCAGAATGTTAGTGTGTTTTTGAGCAATAACATAACTCTTTTAAAATTCATTTCTATTTATTTGTGCAAGTTTCCTCTATTCCATTGTCTAAAAATATTTTTGGGGGGCTTGGTTTCTTTCTTCCTCAAATTGTTTGATGTGAGTTGATGTGTATTGATCATCCAGACTAAGAGTTCTCCCCACTGCTTAAGCATGTAATTGATAGTAGAAGGAGAAACTGTATATCGTCATGTTGGAATAGCTTTTAAAATGTCAGTGAAAGAGTTCAGAAAGAGAAACACTCAACAAGTCTGCCTGGCCAGCATGATAAGCTATGACTTTATACTCCCAAGCATGAATTAAAACATTAATTCCAACAGCTTTGTTGTAACCATAATTTATCACAAATCCACAGTGTTCAATTTTTCAGCATTTGCCAAATGTGCTGCCTATACACATGGTAATGATTCACTTTGCATATTCAAATGCTTGAGCTTTCTATTGCATTTTATAATAAAAATAGTAACAAAATGATTTTGGTTTCTGTTGGCAGTGTCACTATACCCACGTGATGTTTCTTTAGGGATCCTTATACTTCTGAAGAGAGAAGGTAGTCTTCTTGTGAACATGTATCTATTGGTTATTACAGAGATACAAAACACGAAAGAGCATGTCTTTGGCACTTGCGAATTAAAAAAAAATCTAAAAACAAAATATCTGTTGAATGGATACACAATTTTCTGTATTTCTTTCAGGAGAAAACTTAGTTTTTTACATTGTTCAAGATAGTCTTCAAATAGGGTATAAAACCTCCACTTGAAATTTACCAACAGCAATGAATTTTGTTAGAACAAAAAATTCTGCTTAAAAATGGTCATTTTAATTGCAATTAGTAATCTCAAGGGCATTAGGCTTAAAGTACTTATTCAAATGTTCTGAGTAGATTTCCAACTGCCTATCTTTAAGGGGCACCTTTCTTCAACTTTGTTATTTCTCCACCATCATTAACAAATGGGATTCAGGATTCTAAGAAATGATATTCAGAATAGGTATGTACTGCAGCGAGCAAGAGATTTACTAACAATCCCCAGTAATTCAGAATATCTGACTTATTAACCAGGATGAATTGATATCATATTTCAATTGTAGGTTCAGAATTTATATTGTTACTCCAAATTACTTGCTTTTATGAGAAAATAAAAAATACAAAGCCTAACCAGAGTCACCATAATAAATAGATGGACTCTATTTGTAATTAAAAAAAAAAAATGAAGCCACGCTGTTTTATTAAACAATTCAAATATCATTTTGCTATTTGCTATGTTATTCACTATCGAATTACATAATTCCCAACTTTTTAAAATAGTTTGTGTACATCTAGAAAACAAACATAAATGAGCAAAGCTATTATATTTCCTTCTCTTTGAAAACATTTTACAATAGCACTAAAGGAATATCTCCTACTCTGTAAGTAAAATATTATTATAAAATTTTGCACGTTTATTGTTTTTGTGTGAATTTGTTTCAATGTAGTATAGTTTTCAGATGAGCCACGTAGAGGGAGCTTCTCCCATCTCACCCAATTAACATATACATTGGGGAAAATAGTGCAGGAGTGCATATAAGAAACAATACAGGAATAAGTCATGGTATTCATATTAGTGAAATGTCTATAAAAGTCACTAAAGTGAAGTAGGTGAGTGAGGGAAAAAAAAATCAGAGCATATGACTCTTTAAATAAATGTGCTACTGAGGCCAGGGAAATGAGTTTTATACTCTCAGAACAATGAGCTTTGCTCTCTTTCATAAAGAACCTGAGAGGGAAGCCCAACTCAAGCTAACTCTTGCTAAGATATAACAAAGAAGACAGAAAAACAGAATAGATCATTCTTTTTGAAATTATTTCTACAATAAAATATACTACATATATATATATATATATATATATATATATATATGTACATATATATATGGAGTGCCAAAAAATGTATACAATTGGACATTTTGGTCAACATTGCTCAAGCAGCAAGAAGTTTGCCGTAACCAGAAGAGTCTGGACGCTGATGGTAACCACTTTGAGCATCTCTTGTATTTGCAGAAGTCAGACATGACTTCTATTCATCTTTTGTTATTGGTATATATTGAGTATTACAATTTGAATACAGTTTTCCTTTCTTAAAATGTGTATACATTTTTTTGGCACCCTCTGTATATCAAATACTTGTATTGATTCAAGATGAACATCTTTATCTTTTATGAAGAACATTTATGGAAGAGAAATTGCCCTAGTCTTCTGTTTTGATAAGAAATTGTGCGGTAAAATAATTCATCAGAAATAAAGGTGAAAAATACCATTTATTATTAAGTAAAATATAATGGCTTTAGTACATGAGATGGAAAAAAATGACAGAAAGATAGCAAATCCTCCATTTTTACCAATTAATGCATTTAATTATATGATTACAAAGGTTTCTTATAACTTTAAGATTCCATGAATTATATAATTATTAAAGAAATGTAAGTTACAAAGATATCAATAACCTATAGTAGCATCTGACTTTTCTTCTACATTGTATTATGGTACATAATGTAGATATTAGATCAAGAGGATTTGTGGGGGAAGCGAAAAAAAGAAATAGCTGCAAAGTTGGTAGGTCAAGGAGTTAAGTGATAGAAAACTTACTGGTCCCTGAATTCCCAGAGTTAATTAAACCCATGCATTTAAAAACCCAATGATATAATTACAGGTTGAAATGAAAATTATTTGGCCCAAAAAGTAAAAAGATTTCAAATGCCACCTACCTTCACCAACCAATTATACAGACAGAAAGAGGCATCATTTTTTGTTGTTTCCACAGCTTTATGAATGGGTGCCATGAATAATCACGTATAATTTTATTCTCGTACTAACAGTACTACTACTCAAAGAAGCTGCTTCCCAGAGGATGAAGAAGAATATTTCATTTTAGGGAAAATGAAAATATGTTGAAAGGTTTGCTTTTAAGAAACGTTCATTGCTACGTCTGTCTCTCTCTCTCTCTCTCTCTCTCTCTGCCATATTATTTAGTGGATGTCAACTACATGGCAGGATGTGAGCTCTTTACATGACCTAGTTAAAGCGGCTTGCACTTCGTCAGTTCAAAATCAAAGACTTGTGAGGCTGAGCGAGGACTCAGGAGGTCGTTTATCGCAGACCCCTGCCTGGAGGAGTCACTGTACCAACCCATCCTAGACTGAGGTTGGATGAGGAGCCCTTTCCAAAGGACCCCAGGGTGCTATAGAACTATGCTGGTGACTCAGTTCTCTGCATTCTATTTCGCAGTCAGGGCCCAATCAAAGTTCCTGAGAGGTGCAAAAAGGCCACCGCACGTTTAGATGTTCTGCCTTTCAAATGTGCTCGAAATGAGTTCCTCACAATGAACGGCCATTTAAAATTTCCTAGGCTACCTGCAATCTATAGATTTAACCAGTCCTTTAAAGAACTAAATTTCACTAGACATATAGAGTCTTCTTTCTTTTCCTTATAGTGTCAGTTCACTTACCAATCTTCCATTTTCTCTCCGTGCTGAGCATGCAGTGGATGCCTGAACATTCTTCGGTCATTTATTTTCCCCAGAGATGATGATTGTTGTGCACGGAGTGACTTGTTTGTGCATTTCTCATAAATAAATGTCACAGGCACACTAAAGTACACTTTATTTAAATATTTTAGATAATTAAAAATTTTAAACATAAAACACGTATTCTGATTCATGTACAAGAGAGGTGGGTCAAATATTGGCAAGTGATATCTTTATTTGGTTATCATATTTGGAACCTTGAATTCAGAAAACTTATGATGACAAGAAGGTCATGGGTAGATTTTGAATTTATGTTGTGCCTAAATTAGCCTGGTCCCCAGCCCACCTGTTAATCATAAATGACTTGGTTATACTCTAGTCTCCTGGTAACCAGGAATGGTGATATAACTTTTTGGTGACTGATATATACTTTAATTAATTTCTTTTCTGAAATATATATATATATATATATATATATATATATATATATATATATATATATATATATCACCAATAGATGTCATGGACCTCAAGTGGAGCAAGGGGAAAGTCCATTGATAATTCTCTAACAATCCAATAAGACTAGTGACAAAATAATTGAAAATGCTTTTTTAGAGGACATTGCCCCCTCATTGATTTTTGCACTCAAGAACAAAATATAATCCTCTCCCTCAAAGATGCTGGCAATGATGACGTGTTAAGCCAGATAGACAGATCTCATACGAGAGGTATTCTTCTAGTTATGTCTGTGTTACGCATGCACACAACAATTCCCTACTGATAACTCTTAGGAAGAAGGAAAACATGACTAAGTGATAAACATCTGGGATCCGTCTAATATAGGAAGAGGAATCAATACCACGTGAATTTTGTAACATTTTCTTGGAATTCAGGCCATAGTGCCTCGGTAGAAAGAAAGACCCAGGACTCATTCACATAAGAGACTGCAAGGAATTCATTTAACTGGATTTTCTGAAGTTTGGATGCTTATGCCTGTCTTCCATTTCTAAAGATCTTTAAAGATTTAGTACATTATAAAGATAGCATTCAAATCAGTAGACACATGACATAAACAATGTGCAACTCCATACCTAATTTTGTATTATTTATCTTAGGAGTCAAGAAACTTTTTCTTCTGTAAAGAGCCAAATAGTAAATATTTTTGACTTTGTATATTTACATCACTTTATTCAATGTTACTGTTGTACTGTGAAAACAGTCACAGACAGTACATAAACTAATTGGCATGGCTGTATTTGGCTTACTGTGAACCACATTTGGCTCATGGGTTGTTTTCTAACTACAGTGGTACCTCAGTGTTTGAACATAATCCACGAGTTCTAAAACGTTCGCAAACAGCCAACAGCTCGGCCTCAGGATCTTGCACTCAACAGAAGCTATGTGACATGTTTGACTTCTGAGTCATGTTCGAAAACCGAAGCATTTTTACTTCTGGGTTTATGGTATTCATAAACCAAAATGTTCGTCAACAGAGACATTCAAAAACCAAGGCACTACTGTACTTCCTTAGACCATAAAAATTTCAAGAATTATCAAAGATTTAAATGTATAAAAAATAAAACCATAAAAGCACTAGAAGAAAATTGAGAGAAAAATCTTGTGAATTTTGACGTCAAAGTATATTTTTGAGTATCATCTCAAACCCATAAATCAAAATGAAAAAAACAATAAACATAACCACATAAAATTTTAAAAAGTAATAATAATAAGTATGGCAAAATACTAAAAAAAAGACAGATAAAAACAATAGAAAAATATATTTACAACTCATGTCATAGATAACAAATTGATATCTTTACTGTATAAAAATTCTTCCTATAAAAAGGGCAAAAAATGAGGAGATACTGCACAGAAAATAAATATAAATGAATCTTCAACTTTTGACCCATATGCTCAGCCTCATTCATAGGAGAAAAATTTGAAGTTAAAACGACCATGAGTTATCATTTTTCACCACCAACATTGGCAAAGATCAAAATGTTTGATAATACCTATTCAAGAGGTGTATAGAAACATCATTGGTGTTGATGTAAATCAATAAATTTTCTATGGATAGCAATCAATCTTGCACTTAACCTTATATGAAAAGGATTCAAAACAATAGACAGTTGATGTATATACTTTTCTGTTGACATTTTAAAACTTGCTTTGAAGTTTAAAATTTACTTGACAAAAATCTAATAAAGCAATTAAAATCTTACATGATTTTAAACTTCATGTTTAAACTTTATGTGGCCTGCACATAAAGAAACTGCAGGCCATCAATTCATCATCATTTACTTCCTCATAAGTCATAGCAGTTTCATACAGAAATTTTTAAAGTATTGCCAAACCCATTATTTGGATGTCTTCTAACCTGCATTTTAAATGACAGCCTTGTTGAACTCTGACATCACCTGAAAGCAGTAGCATATTATCCCTACTGTATGTAGTGTCAGTTAACTCATAATGAATTTCCAATTTTCAAAGTATTTTTTAACTATGAATGCTGTGGTGACATGTTTCTATATGTATATTTCTTGTGCTTTTCCATTTTTTTCCCAACAATTCTATAATTTTGATAATCTTGACCATGACTCACTACTTATAAAAAGCCCTACCTAATCTCTTTTAACTCATAGCGCTCATACAGCCTGGTGTTCTACAGGAGAGTCTGTACACTTACCTTTATCTTGCCTTCCTCATATTGTTGGATGAGTCATGAAGAAACATACCTTGAGAATTTTTGGATACTGAAAACTGGAAAATGTTGGAGCTAAACATAAAGCTTCTTGATATCTGTATTAAAAATACAGGTATCAGGCAATCAAGCTTTCATTGGAAGTTTTTAGCACTGAAATGATCAGATAAAATATATGACTCAGAAACAATGCAGACAAGATGTGTGGAGCTGGAATTCATGACAGAGATTACAAGCAGAGAGCTTGACTAGAAGTTTATTATAATAGCCCTCATGAAGGAAAGAAAAGCATGAAAACAGGAGTTAAGTATCAAGAAACTTAAGTTAACCCATTAGGCTATGTGAGTGTATGGGAAGGGATGTTTATGTAGGGTTTTATTTTGCCTACTCATTCTCATATCTATTATAAAACAACATAATTACTGCAAACAGCTAATTATATTCATTTTTTGGAGACGGGTTTTAAGCAGACACATTTCCCATCCAGTTTAAATAACAAGCTGTCATCTGCTTAACAGCAAGGCCCTTTTCTATGATACAAAATTATAAGCATTAATACCAAATGCTTTTCTACAGCTAGTACAGTATTCCTGCTAATTTATAGGTTACCTCATATTTCAGATAGGTTTTAAAGCCTTATCATTTATACTTTCCCTATGAAAAATCAGAGTTTTTATTAAATCTTTTAATGAAGGTGTACCAAACTGAACAAACGTTACTTGAAGAATGTGAGACCTTTGTAGTCTTTGAGAATAAATTGTTTTCAGCAAATAATTAAATGCAATATTTTATGTGGATGAGATTTGTTTCGTGAATACGGTCATTTGACTGGATAGCTCATTGCTGGCATTTTTCACTTCATTAATCAGAATAAACACCAGCAAGCAGTCTGCTTCTCTTCTTATATTTGCCTAAATCAACCAGGCAATCTGAACACAAGGAATGATATTATTTTCAACTCCATAAAATGTCCAGATTTGCAAGTGAGTGGGTTTCTTATCCGTAGAGATGCTGTATGTTTAGTGAGGTTAATGCAGAAGTAATTCAAGTGTTAGTTAGCGGATGGGTATTGATGATCTATAAATTTCTATGATTCTTTGTACTGAATATAATATTCAATCTGATCAATTAGAGTTTTCCTGACAGAAGTTACAGGTCAAGACTCTGGGATGATTCCCAAGTTTGCATCTAACTCCATCATTTAAGATTTAGTTGACTGTGGACATGTTATTTAATCTCTCAATGCTTCAATTTTCTCATTTTTAAATTGCGGATGACAATACTTCTTACTTCACATGGTGTTTTGTGAGAATTAGGTAAGCAAATACATGTAATTTGCTTAAATATACCATAGTACATAGGAAACACTTAATAAATGAAGCAATTATTGTTTTTAGTTCTTCCATATGGGGTCAGAATTGGCTGAGGCCATTACACAGATCGCTGACTTTTGACATGAACCTAAATTACCATCAGAAAAATGCCAGTCTCTGAAAATTTCTAATTCAGATAAGCCAAGAAGTTGATATCATTAGGATATCTTGGTTAAAACTTCCCTCTAGGAATAGTAAAGGCAGGTTTACAAGGCAAAATATGCTTGTGGGAGAAAAACCATCTGCTTCAGGAACAATAATGTCCATATTTTCTGTGTTTTTCATCCCATCTGACAAAAGCATTTTGTTCTTATTTTGTTCCATGAACCCCACAGAAAGCATTTTCTCTGTGTTGTGACTGTACCCAGCTGGTCATGCCAACAGTTCAAACCAAAGTGGGATTCTGATTGCTCAGGAAAGCACAGAAGACACGTTGCAGAGACTGAAACTAATAGGATTAAATAGGGAAAGCAGAATAAATTATATTTTGGCCATTTCCTTTACATAATTCACCATAATAAGTTCATTCCTTTCTTGAAAAATGTCCATAAATCTTGCCCTTCTCATTTGGTCAGAAGGGAAAAGAAACTCCACTCTAATCCCTTTTTGTAGGTCAAATGGTACTCTAAAGAATTGAGGGAAGTTTAGGAAATAATTGAATAATGAACAGCAAAAGAGATCTCTGCAAAGAACATCTGTAGGAATCCCTGAAGATCACTCAAGTGACTGCAGTTACCTGATGTATGTTTTTTCTTTAGAAGATTTTTCATTTCCCAATGAGAAGATTGGTATCCATTATTCCATGAACTTTGCTACTGTTCTGTTTTTGCATAACTTCAAGTACATTCCTTTCTTTAGTTCATGAGCTTTACACTTAACTTTGAATAGCCATGCTAGTTGAGAGAGGAAGAGAATATGGAAAATGAGTATCTTCAAATCTCATTTCAAATAATAAGGTATTCTTCCACCTGGACAATGCTGTGTGTAGCCCATGCAATAACTTTCAGAGAATTAAAAATGGAAACTTTCAGGCAGGTGCACCATGCACCAACACAAAGGGCAGAGCAAGCAAAACTATCACTTGCTTCTTAGCAAATTTGTGCAGTGCACAATCTGCATAACCACATGTGGCAGCTTGATCTTTGAAGCAAATACAATTTTACTTGACAATTTTACTTTGTAAATTGACAGCAGGGGCAAAAAAAATGTGCTGCTGGAAAACAAATTAGCATTTTAATTGTATCAACTAAATTAAAAATATTTAAATTAAGTGAATGATCTAGCACCCATAATCCCAACTTCTTCTCATAACTGTATCTTTTTTGTATATTATATTAAACATTTATCACACTTATTATGTATACTTTTCACAAAAGTACATATATTTAATTTTCCTTAAAACTATCCATAAATATGTACATGTAACCTTTTTAATTATCTTTTGTATAAATTAGTAACATTCAACTTTAAGTAAATAATTTGTGGTAGTTCATGATTTGATTCTTTCTTGGGTTTTATAATTTCATTTCCCAACAATCACCTTTTACCTTATGATTTCAAAATGTTGGTGTTTTAGTACAATTATCAAGATTTCTCTCTTTGAAATATTACATGTGTTATTCTATCTGGAAATGGTTTTCTCACTTTGGCACTTTCGTCCTCATATTTTTCTTGCTAATTCTCCTCATTCACCATGTCTTAGTCTATAGGATATTTCCTATGGCAGATACCATTAATTACTGAATAGCCAAACTCTACTTGATCTTCCTTTCCTTAAGGGTGGAAGTTCCTTGATTTCAGAATGAATATTACCCCTCTGCCAGTATCAGGATATGAATCATTAGGAGATGAATTTAATCATGGAAATCCCATTCCCTTTGTCAGAACTTCACTTTATTCTCTCACTAATCATCATTCTGGCAAATACACTAGTGTATTCTCGAGATAAAAAGACAAAACTTCTTGAGGAGGAAACCTATTGTCCAACTCCACCTCCTTTTTTCCTTGAAAGTGACAGTCATAGACCTGCAGCAATCCTCCTTACCCAGGATTTAAACCCCAGCATGTTGAATATGGCACAGCAGCAAACAGAATGACGGATTTGATCATATCACTGGGTCCTTTATATCACTGAGTTTTTGGTCCAAATCTGGTTTTTGCCTACTTGTCTTATTTTGCGTTTGACTAAGTATATTTCTTTCAAATCAATGTTTTGTCTCATAATTAAATAACTTATTTGTAAGTCACTGCTAATTTGTTATTTTTTCACTCTATTCTAATTTGTTTACTTCTTTTGAATAACCTACTGTAGACTCCCAGGTCTGGGTGCCACTCTTATGTGATCCAATGGCAGAGGGTTCATTCCTTATCAAGGAGGTTATCACAGAATATTAAAATTATCTATTCGTAAAATAAATAAAATATTATTCCCTATGCTAGTGTTAAAATATAGGGAGCGTGTCTATCTTTTTCAATATTTTATATTTGGCATCTAACCAAGAGCCCAGACCATAATAAATATCAAATAAAATATTAATGAGAGAAAGAGTCAAACTATTTGGTTATTTTCTCTTATTTTTAAAAAATTATAAAGCATTTTATAATAATAGTTATATGAAGTGTGACAAATTCGTGAACTTGTTGCAACGATATTGATAAGTTTTTTTGATATCAGAGGGATTATTCATTATGAATTTGTACCAACTGGACTAACAGTTAAACAAATTTACTATTTGGAAGTGCTGAAAGGCTGCATGAAAAAGTTGGATGAAAACGACCTGAACTTTTAGCCATTAATTCATGGCTCTTGCATCATGACAGTGCACCAGCTCACACTGCACTGTTTGTGAGGGAGTTTTTAGTCAGTAAACAAATAACTGTATTGGAACACCCTCCCTACTCACTTGATCTGGCCCCCCAATAACTTCTTACTTTACCCAGAAATAAAGGAAATATTGAAAGGAAGACATTTTGGTGGCATTCAGGACATCAAGGGTAATACGATGACAGCTCTGATGGCCATTCCAGAAAAAGAGTTCCAAAATTGCTTTGAAGGGTGGCGTAAGTGCTCGTGTCAGAGCACAGCTTCCCAAAGGGAGCACTTCAAAAATGACCGTAGTGATATTCAGCAAGGAGGTATGAAGCACTTTTTCTAGGATGAGTTTGTGAACTTAATTGTCCGACCTCATATACTTCCAACCCTAGGACAAAATTTCAGCATTAGAATTACTATATGAAAAGTTATGTACATTTTTATTGCAGGAATCATGTTTTGACATCATTGCTTCCCAGAGTTAGGCCAAACTCAAGATTCAGGGCACAGTCCTCCAGACTGCCTGGTCTACCCAAGACTTTAGACATCATTCACAAATTTGGGGGTCCCCAGGGACTCCCTCAATTCATACCAGCTGACTACAAGTTTAGGGGTTCCCATGCACCCTCACATTTGATAATTTTCTTCACAGTTCTAAGAACAGCACTATATTTGCCATTAGTTTTAGTATGGCAAAAGAACATGAAGTAGAAACATACATAGGCCATATATGGGACTGAGAGCAGGGTTCCAAATGCCACACTTGCATGTCCTAAGGGATATGTTATCCTCCTGGCACTGAAGGGTAGTGATATGTGCATAGAACGTTGCCCAACCAAGATGCTTACTCTAGCTTTGGTATCCAGAGATTTTACTGAGGCTTCATTAGGTAGACATGATAGATTATTTCTCACATGGTTGAATTCAATTTCCAGCCCCAGCCCTGGGAGATCAGGGTGGTTTAATTTGGCCCAAACTCCCATTTCTCTCTTCACATGGTTAGTATTTCTGGAGTGGCCAGTCCCTACTGCAGTCTATTTCTTTAGCATAGACTATCAGTTAGGGTCTGAGAAGCTTATTATGAGTCATCTTGTTAGTGGAAGCTATCGGGTATGGTACCAGAGGCCCACCAAAAGTAACAAAAGCATTCTATTCACTCCGGAAATTCCAAGGGTTTAAAATTAACCTCCCAGGAGCAAGGACTAAGGCCAGACATCTCTGGGAAAAGTTAATTCTTCACTACACATCTATCTAATGATCTCTTCATATATTTTTTTTTAACAGATGCTCGGCTCTTGTAAGTTACAATTTTCAGTCTGATATTAATATAGAACCATTACATGACTTGTCAAAAAAAAAAAGATTCAGAAAAGAGCAATAGAAGAAATGGGAAATCTGGATAACCTACAAGTTGGATCATGAGCCTATAACCATTTTTTTCTGTCTAATGGCATGCTCATTCATAGACTTCCTGTCCATGCCCAAAAACATTACATATACCTGTGAGTGAGAAAACAGCTTAGCAATGATGAAAGAGGGAATGTATCCCCATTGTGGCCAAGTCACAATACAGGAAGAGCTTCTTGGCAGATCCTCACAGCTTGATTCAAAGTACAGAGTTGGGGTCCAGAACTGTGAGTATCTCTTTCCAGCTGGCTTAAAATTTAAAAGCGTATTACCCTTTTGTGGGCTGATCCAACCATGTTAATGACTTGCTATTGGGACAATAAACAAGGATATAAGAATCTGGATACCTTGTGATGGTATCATGAGGAAGGTCAGCTATCTGGCTGCTAAAGCAGGTTTTAGTGGCTTTAATTGACCCCTATTTCTGTCCTATCTGTTTTTCTATTAATAAGCCCACAACGGACATAGACTAAATATCTGAGAATTCACTGACCCAAAAACTGGAAGGAGGATTTACAAATATTTAGTTCTTTATAGAGATATATTTTGAATTGTATTAACACGTCTATTTTATAGTCAATATTCCTCACATGTCTGAATAATAGAAAAAATATTTCACTAAAAGATTAATAGAGATAGTATACAAAAAATGAAAAGGACCATGGACCTGTTGTCAAAAAAGCAAGCTCTTAAACATTCTTCTGAACATCTTTAATTCCCAGATTTACCAACTGTAAAATAGAAATAAAAATGGGCTATACCTCAAAAGATAGTTATAAGAATCTTTAGATAATACAGATACATTGCTTAGGTGGATACCTGATTCATAGTAAATGCACAATAAATAATAACTGTTATTATATAAGCGCATAGCACTTTGTGATGGCTAATGTTCAGATACGGGAAGGCAATGATAACGTTTTAACTAAGTTCTTTAACCCAAAATATGAGAATTCGATCAATCGCTAGCCAAAATGAAGCCCACAGATTTTAAACCAACTTCTAAAATATAAATCTAGCCACCTTAATGGAAGTAAGGAGGTCATCATATTAAACAAAGTAATTCAGAGGAAGAATGTAATCAAGCTTGTCAATATCTCTTTAGTTTTCTCATCATCAGATCAAAGAACAGATATAATCTAAAGACTGATATAGACTACCAATATCTCTACCATTGCTTTAAACATTATATAATAATCTTACTAAAACACATTATGTTCTTTATAATGTGCAGTAATAAACTCTGTTAATCAGTTAACTATTTACCTTAGTCGTCATACACTTAGACTCCTTTAAACAACTTGCTTTTATCAATATGTCTTTTATTGTGCTAGCTCAGGCATAAGTGCATGTATTCTTGTATTTTTGTCATGGCATTTTTCACAGAGATAGGTAGCTGAAGCTGCCCACCGGCCCACAACTGATGCATTACGTTGATGATATAATGAGTATGGCTGACAATAAAACAAGTGAAATAACAGGCTTTCAGCTTTTGTAATCACCCAAAGTCCTGTGGATGAACTTAATGGACCATTAACCTAACTAAAACCAATGGTGGAACAACCAATATTGAATTCCTTGGATATCAGTGAATGGTGCTATTTGGAGTCATTCTCAAAGTCAAAGATAATCTTAGGTTGTCCCAACAAACAAGTAATAGTAATAGATGACTTGGGAAAGATCTTGTTTTGGTATATTCTCACCTATAGCAATAAGTAATAGAATCTGTCAGAAGTTTGCTGCAGAGATTATTCAGTGGTCAGATTATTCAGTGACTGCTGTCCTACTGGGACAGGTTTAGGAAGAGGTAGCCTTTTCTCTCGGTCCTTATTAATTAATTAATAATGTCAATAGCCAATGTGAATGAATGCATTTTGACAGTTCCCAAAGTGGAACAACTCAAAGACTATTGGGTTTCTGAAGTAAAGCACCTCCACAAACTACTCTGCTATATCTTGTAAAAGGAAAATAATGGCCTCTCATTGGGCTCTTATAAGGTCTGAGAGATTGGCGTTATCATTATAGAGACTTTGAATCAGAGCTGGAAATTATAGCCAATCACCTGTTATTTAATATGCCCTTTCCGGTGCATGTTGTCTATGCCTCCTTCTGCACTACAACTGCAGAGTGGAACACAGTTGTGACACAGGCCATATGGATCACATTATCTAAAATATTTACTATCTTGCTCTTTATAGAAAATGTCAACTCCTGGTCTGAATGATAGAAGCGCCTCATCACAGACTATAATAAAGATACATAGAATCTTCGTTTTGTCTGTCAGAAAGCTACCAAAATGAAAATATATATAAGAGATGGAGTATATGCTCAGCTCAGGTACCATGGGAAGTTTTGAAGGAAATGACTGTCACTACAGCTGCGGTATGCCCCAGTTTTCAACTATTGTTTTGAATGTCCTATGATACTTATTTTTTTGTGAAATAATGGTCTTTCTGTAGCCAATGCTTTGCACTTATCAAAATATTTATATTAACATGTGTAAACATTTTATTAATAAGATTATTGTGTACTTACATTGTAAAATCAATCATAATACATATGAACTAGGTCTAATTATTACAAAAGAAGACCAACAATTAAATTGTACTTTTCACATACAATTTAATTTTAAGTAAGAAACTATGCTTTTAAGAACTATAGAAGCTATCATTAAAAATTGACTAATGAAAGGAAATAAAATTAAGAGGTTGGGAAATGAAGAGTCTGGGACCTTTGGTGAAAAGGTAAAATTAATAATATGATATTTTTAATTACCAAGTGTTTCAAGCATTGATAAAAATATAGAGAAGAGAAAAGTGATGCTCAGGAACGCTTGTGCATCATTTTCTTAAGGTCCATTTTTTAATCAAATAAAATATGCCAGTTATAGATTAATTCCCATGCATGATTTTATACTGTACTATACATGTACATATCCACTAATAATATGTAATATTATTTTCACGTTTTAAAATTATGTAAATATTTTATGTATCCTTCTCTAAAAATGTCTTAAATGTAGTTTATTGAAATCCATTTACACTGATAGATACAGTTCTAGTTTATTTTTTTGTCTGTTGCCTGGTCTATTGTCATGATTTATATTAATAATAACAGCCTGCAATTATTGTATGCTCACTATGTATCTGACTATACTCTGAACTCTGTAGTAATCGTTACATCTTCCTGACAAATACGTGAGGTTGGTAACAACACCTCAATTTTACAAGTGAAGAAGCTAAAGCATAGAGCTACATTTTTGCCCAGAGTTGACAGAGTTCGACTTCAAACACTGGGCAGTATGGCTCCAAAAAAATCACTCTTAATCACTGTGCTATCGCTGCCTGCCTTAAGCACAATTTATTTGTTCTGCTGTTGGTGGGAATGTAGGTTGACTATGATATTTTCCTGTACAGAAAATGCAGTAATGAACATGTTGGAGTATTTCTTCCTTTGCTAGTGTGGAAATGTCTTTATGTATATAGTAGTGAAATTGTTGACTTATTAGGTATGTGCACCTTCAGCCTTATTAGGTACTGGCAAATATGCTCTCCAAACTAATTGTATGTATTTAAAAATCTCATTAAAATAAAAGAAAATATACTTGGTATTGTAGACTATTTTTTTATTTATTTTTTCTGAATCTGATGGATTCAAAGTGATATCTGCTGGCTTTTAAAATAGTTATTTATTGAATTACTAGCGAGTTTGAAAAATTCTTCATAGGTTTATTGATTAATCGTATTTCTACTTGGAAGAATCATTTGGTTTCATCATTGGCCTATGCTCCACTGATTTTTCTTGATCTTACTAAATTTTAGGGCTTTGAAAAATACATTGTAAACACTATATTTTTAATTTGTAAAGTTATAAATTGATTCACTAATCTGTTATTTGCATTTAGTTTCACTGTGTATTTAGTTCAATAAAACTTGGAATTTCAATATGGTCAAATCCATCTATTTTTATGGCTGTGTTTTTCTGTTTTATGTTAGTAATAAGTACCTCTTTCCAATCATAAACTATTATTTTGCTTTTTCTTTTAAAGTTTTAAAGTAATATATATTTATATTTAGATTTTCATCTTTCTGTATTTGATTTTTAAGTGTTGTATGAGATATTGTTTCAATTCCTTTCTAAAAAAGAAAAAAAAAAAACGTGGCAAAATTATTTATCCAGCAACAGTAAATGGTGAAGCTCTTCTTTACACATTCATTTGTAGCTCCACTTCATTATTTATTAAGATATGACAAATTGATTTATTTTTAAGCTCTTGATTTTATTGCATTAGTTTATCTTTTTTTATGTCCTATAGCTTTATAATTAGCTTTGATATATTGTAGGAGAAGCCTCCCCATTTTGGTAGTCTTCCTCATGAATGTCTTCTAAATACTTAAGCTCTTATATTTCATAAATATTTTATAATATCTTACTAGGGTATCAACTAGAGTTTCATTGAATTTATGGAGTGAGATATATGTATATAGTCTTGCCATCCATGATCATTGTATAGCTCTGAATTTAGTTATTATTCTATTTTGATTTTCATAGAGTTTTACTTTTTTTTAATAGATCTTAAAAGATGTTGCCGCTGTTACATTTATATCCGTATAATTTTGTTGATGTTGTAAATGGTATTTTTACAATGAAATTTGACAAAATCGGGTGTTTAATGTGAAGGCAATGAAAGTGTGCCATTCAGACATACCTTTAAGAATGAAACTGTAACATAGAATTCAGTCAGAAAACAGCCTCAGGCTGTTGCTTCTTTGGTATCCATCACAGTATGTGATTCAAATACAGACTCTCCCTAGGCAACTCCCAGCTAATGACTAATAAAAATAGACATACTAATCCCTGGTGTTGATTGCCTTATACAGTACAGTTAATCCTTGAACAATGCAGGAGGTTGGGGTCACTGACCCCCTTGCAGTCAAAAGTTAATGCATAACTTTTGACTCCCCCAAAACTTAACTAATAATAACCTATTGTTGACCAGATGCCTTACCGATGACATAAGCAATCAATGAACACATATTTTGTATGTTATGTGTATTATATACTGTATTCTTACAATAAAGTACGCTATAGAAGAGATGTTATTAAGAAAATATACCAAAACAATACTTTTACAATACTGTACATAATTTTTGCTACCGTAAGTTTACCTGCACTGTTTACAAGATGAAAAAGTCTACCCATAAGTGGACCCATGCAGTTCAAACCTTTGTCATTCAGTGGTCAACCATAAGCCTCTGTAGGCAGTATTTGCCTTGGAGCCTGCTGTTGGGCTTCCTAACATTTTTTCAGAGCTGTATCACAGTTTGAGACTCTGCCTTTCTATTTCTTTAAAATTTTGAAGAGACTATGTACTTTGTAAAGATAAGGGTTAATTTAAAGTATTAGCATAACTTTATAAACTGAAAAACTCACTTCTGCTACTTAAATAATCTGTAACCTCTTTTTTGTCACCACTTCTATCAGGATTTAATTTATCATGCTAGTTTCCACCAGAGAGAATGAAGCTTCCATGAACCATGGTCAAAAAGCATCTGCGTACATTACTGTCTCAAGCCAAATTCTCCTTTCCCAACCCAGAACACATTTTTATACCCAATTGGAGCATACATAATCCACTAAAGAATCTGATTTCACATTGTTATTAAAACATAGGGAAGTTACAGGAAAATATATGAGAGATTATTAAAATGCACTCATAAATTTCCATATTGCCAAATATAGAGAAAAATAATACAGGTTGTTTAAGTTAGGTGATATGAATGCTGTATCAAAAATTCAGTTTATATCCAGGTTACTGATACAAACTTTTTTTTTTTTTTTTACATATGGCTTTAAATATTTCAAGACATTTGGTTTGATATTTACACTCTACAGTGGTTGAATATTCCACATGGTAGTTTTGTATTATATGTAGTATTTGAGTTATATTGTAAGATAGTGTTAGAAGTTTTCATTAAATGCTAGTGGATGTGTTCATGTACACACACACACACACACACACACACACATATACATACTCACATCAGTGTGGTATTGGTTTAAACGGGCTTTTCAATTTTAAAACATTTTTTCAATTAACAGAAACATGACCAAAGGATTAAAAAAAACAAAAACAATGTCTTAACGACTTAGTACAAAATCCATCTAATAATCTGGCAGACATGTTTTGAATACTCATCACACAAATGCTCAATTTTTTCTTTTTTTTTAATAAAATGCCCAACCAGAATGTAAGCACCTATTCCCCTTTGTGCTTCTGATCATGGATGTTTGTGACCAGAAATTCTTAAAAATAAGACATTAGGGGAAGTGCTTCAGCAGATGATAATATTACAGATGAGGGGGCATGGAGAGAGAAAAGAAGGGAGGAAGGAAGGGAAGAAGGGAAGGAGAGAAGGAGGGAGGGAGGAAAGGAGGAAGGAAGAAAAGAAGGAAGAAAAAGCAAAGGGAAGGGAAAGGAATGGAAGGGAAGGGAAAGGAAGAGAAGGGAAGGAAAAGAAAAAAGATGATACCATAGATCTCTGTTTCTTCACTGATAAGTGTAACTCCAACTCACCATCAAATCTTGGAAAGCAAAAAATTCTGACTTTAGAATTCTCAGTTTACCATAGCACTGACCACTCTTCCTTGCCTGGTAGAAATTGCAGAAACAATTGTACCATATGTTTGACAATGACTAAATGACCAGGAGGCAGTTTCAGGGGCAGTCACTCTTTCTACAGAAACACACAAACAAATTAATTGGAGCTGATCCACACAAGGAAATGGATTGACATTGCAAGGGTCAAGACCAGCTGTAAATTTCACATCACAGGCAATGCATTAGCTCGTGATTCCTTTTCTTAAATCCCCAACTTTTCTATGGTGACAGATTTGGGGAGGAACCAGATTGCTTTGCCTAACAAATACGATAATCATACTGCAACAAATACTTCTTCAATTAATCGTAATTATTCACCTCTGATGTAAGTGACAGTAGTTGAGATTATGATATTCGTTTTTAGCAAACCCATAAAGGTGAAAATTTAACCCAAATAGGAAATGGGACAAAGATCATAATGGAAATAAAATCTTTCAACAGACGAGCATGAGTTAAAAGAGAAGGACAGTATTTTTACATGTAATCTCTATGAATATGACCCTGAATAAATATAAATGGTGCAGAAATTGAGTTTAAACCTATGTTGATAATAATATTGGAAAAGGAAATTTCCTCTCAGGTCATTTGTTGCCAGATGCTCCTGTTTGTAAGTGGTATAGCCCAATGCTACAGAATTTGCTACTGTAATCTGACTGATGTTTCAATGGCTTACATAAAAAAAAAAAAAAACACAAAAAAAAATGATTAGTTAAATCAAGTGCTATCTAGTTTCCCAATCTGTTTTGATATTAAATGTCCATTCTTGGCAATATGTTATCTCATGAATGCCTTTGGCAACAACAGTCATTTGATTTCTGTGTGATACACAATTAAGATCTAACTTAAAACATGTTATTCAATTTTCGAATGTTAGTGAAATCAAATCTTTAACAATATTTAGTTTTCCTGGACATATTTCTATCTTTCTCTGTATTAATATATTCTGTATAGCATTTACTTTAAATTAATATGTAGGAAAAAGCATGCTTTATTCACAATTACATTTCTAATGACACAAGTGAGGTTTGACTGTGGACCTATTGCATATTAAGAAGGTAGGTTATAATTTATAACCTAAAATTATAATATTGACAAATGTTTCAAATACTCAATCTTTAAAACTATTTCACTTTATACTATAACAGCTGGTTTATCTGAAAATTGTACGTTTTTCTAGATAACAAAATTATGGCGACAACTTCAACCTATTATGTGTAAGCATAACTCCATAAATAATATTTTACATGTGTACATTGGCTTTATTTACAGCACACTTAATATATTTATGATTATAACTATATTGTCATGCTCATATCTAATGCCAGTGTCTTCACTTGTGTTGTACATCCTGCCATGTTTCCCCGGAAATAAGATCTAGCCAGGCCATCCGCTCTAATGCGTCTTTTGGAGCAAAAATTAATGTAAGACCCGATATTATATTATATTATATTATATTATATTATATTATATTATACCTGGTATTATATTATATTATGCTATGTTATGTCATGATATGTTATGTTATGTTATGTTATGTTACATTATACCCAGTCTTATATTATATTACAATAAGAACAGGTCTTATACTAAGTTTTGCTCCAAAAAACACATTAGAACTAATGATCTGGTTAGGTCTTATTTTCAGGGAAACACAGTACTCTTTCTTGCTTAACCCAGGTTCATGGTCCAGAAACTTTCTTCTTTATCTTTTATCATTAATTTTCTACTCTCTACTGAATCATTCCCGTCACCATACAAATATACTCTTATTTGTCCTTAAAAAAAAAAAAAAAATTTTTTTTAGACTCCTCTTTCTCTACCAACTACTTTCCTATTACTCCGCTTCCCTTTAGAGCAAAACATCTAGAAAGAGGTTGTTATTCCCTCCCCTCACACGTTCTCACAAACCCATTTCTATCATGTTTTCTTCCTCATCATCCTATTAAAATTATAAACAATATTGCCATTAAAGTTACTATAGCCAACTTACTTGACCTGTAGGTAGCATTTAAAGTAGTTGGTCATACCCTTCTCCTTTATATACTTTTCCACATTCCTTCCAAGACTCCGCTTTTTCCTAGTATTTATCGTCCCTCAACGGTCATTCTATCTCAATTTCCTTTGATGATTCTTCCTCTTTTCCCCAGTCTCTAAACTGGCATTCCAAGTCTTCGTTTCTGGCCTTCTCCTCTTCATCTATACTCATTCTCTTGGAGATCTCATCTATTCTCATAACTTTAAAAATTATATATTCCAAAGATTTCTAAAATTACATCTCCTGCCCATAGTAATCCATCAGATTGCCAACCTGTAAATCTGGTTGTCTACTTGAAATCTCTGCTGGCTATATAATTGATAACTCAAATTCAACATACTTTAAAATAAATTAGTGATTATTTCTCCCGAAATCTCCTCAAATATAGGCCCTCCACCATCATTTTCCAGTACTGAGGCCAACATAAGGGGAGTCGTCCTTGAATCCTTATTTTCTCTCCCGACATACATCCAGTATGTCAGGAAATGTGTTGTCCCTATCTTCAAAATATAATCCAAATCCAAACACTTCTTACCACCTCCATTTCTACCATAAAAATTTATTCCCAGTATTACAATTGTCTCCCAACTGAATTCTGTACTTATAGTTTTGTCCAGTAGAGTCTATTCTCAACACAATAGCCAGAGTTTGTTAGGAAACAGTCTCAGAATTAGAAGCTGTTGGGACAAAGTGTGGTGAGGGGGGACAGACAAAAGCATCTTTGTGCAAAGGGAGAAGCTGAGCTGTGATACAGCCTCAAAAAATGTTGTTCAGTCCCATAAGACTCTAAAACTGCAAATGGCCATTCTAAATTGCCCCAAGGTGATAAGGAGTGGCACAGTCTTTATTGCCCCATCACCTATTCATTTATTGTAGGCTGCCCCCACAGACGGAGTGAGACTTTGCAGTATTAGGCTCCTCAGCTGAGGGCAAATATAGGAAAGTTTGACAGCTCCCAGCTATTAGGCAGCAGCACTGCCAGTAACTAAAAAAATAAGGCCTTCTGTTCTGAAGCAACATGTTGTTGGAACATCACAGCATCCATTTTATAACCAGTTGAATATCACTCGTCTTAAGAAAATTATTAAGAGAGTAGGTCGGTGGAATTTGTCTAAATTCCAATTTGAGAACAGAATATTGCTGGAATAGCTGTCTGACAAAATATAAATTCTATCCCTTCCTTACGAACTTCAACTACACTGTGTTTACAAAAATTGTGTATTCTAAGGTACTTTCAAGTGGGACATGTGATTAATGATTCAAGAGAGACTTTCCTAAGGTGTCAACTACGTGACAGGAATTTAATCACTTCAGTGGCTTCAGGAAAGTTCCCTTATTACCAGATATTTTGTACATTGTTTTCTTTCTGTATGAAATCTCAGTCATTAATTTCTTTAGCATATATATATATATGTATATATACATACATATATACACACACGTATATATGTGTATATATATATATATAATTTTTCAAACATATACATCCTAAAAAAGAAAACTCATTGAATCTTTTCAGTCATTACAACTCACGTTTTCCAAAGCATTGACATTCACTAGACCATTGACCTTTTATTTACCAGATGCTGTGTGAGGTTGTGAGTTTATTGAAGTGAATAAAGTACTAAACACATATGATTGCAAGAAACTCTGCAATTTAGTAACAAAAAAATGTAAAAGTACATTATTTCCATGAAGCTTGATATGTGCATTGACAGAGACTAGCCTGGGGTCCTGGCCAAAGGTCACCAAAGAGGAATCTTGAAGGACAATAGGGTTAATAGTCAGTTGAAGGCTGAAGGTGGAGATAATACTTCAGACCAAAAAAAAAAAAAAAAAATAGCTGTCTGCAAAGGGTAAGAGGACAGGAAACACTGAACATGCAAGGAATCGAAAGGCCTGAGCCAGAGAGCCTGAGAGAGACGAGTTGTGGTGAGAGGCAGGCTAGAGCCAGGGCAGGGAGGATGCAATTCTACTTACAAAATAAATTGTCCAAATCAGAATTTCTTTAGTGGGGTGGCAGTATCCCTTTAGGAAGGAAAAATGAGTTGGAACATGAAGGTCAGAAATTATGGAAGAATTCTTTATTAAGAGTTTATAACACATTGAAATCATGTGAATCTTCCTTTTCCTGGCTGCCAAATTATCAACAAAAAGTGGTATTTAATCTTTTGTGTGTGTGTGTGTGTGTGTGTGTGTGTGTGTGTGAGAGAGAGAGAGAGAGAGAGAGAGAGAGAGAGAGAGAGAGAGAGAGAGAAAGGAGAGAGACTGTAGAATATACAGAAACTATGTAGAGAATCCAGTGAGACATAGAGCTTCTTCCCCTGTTAAAATGCCACATATATATACTTATAAAATTATGTATATTTAATTTCAAGGTGTTTATAGATTTCTGAAGCTCGTCCATGGTTGCTTTAGGACACTGAATTAAGAATCCCAGTTTCGGGACTTATATATCAATTTCATAAGAATAGAACTAGTGTACCCACCCCTCACCCAAAGTACACGACAATAACTTTTGTTGCCAATTCATTCATTTAGTGACATCCTGAATCATGATGTACTGCATCATTGAGCTTTTGGGCAGTGCCACATGTATATCACCTTGGTACGTAACCCCTTATCTATAACCTTTGAGGGAGTAGTAACTTTCCTTATGCCTGCTCTAAATCACTCAGATGGTGTCATAACCTTATCTCCTCCTGTTTTGCCCCCACTGGATTTGGAAGCAAATGCGAACTTAGCTTAAAACAGGAGCTCCACCATTTATAATTGTGAGATGTCACGATAATTTTATTGGGGGGATAGATTTGATGAATATCACGGATGAAACTCAATTAAATAATTACACTTACTCTCCTGGATTTTTCTCGAATTGGCAAATGAAACAGCTATTCTTTTGTTGCACAGCACAGAGTGGAAATCTTTTGTCATAGGGAAATGTGGAAGTGTTTTCAGTTTGTCTTCATTTATTCCACCTCTGCCACTTCTATATACCTTTCAGTGTAGGACTATTTTATAGCAGTAGATGCATATTCACTTGATTAAATACCTTTTTTTTCCAAACAAAATATGACGCATAATTGCAAAACTTCTAGATAACGTAAGTGCGAATACATCTTTTCCATACGTTTTTTCCAAATTTGAATAATATAAATTCTTTGTCGAACATTTTAATCACTAAAATGTGGACCTACAATAATAGAAATGAAAGCCACGTGAGAAGTCTCTTCCATCTGCAAGTGATCTAATATATTTCTCAGTGAAAGGCAGACTGAAGTTTTGAGAACTGCAGGAGATATGTTTTCACAATCATGTTCGCAAATCTCAGGGGTTATTAGGAAAAGAGTTTTTTGGTGGACTTTCGTTAATAGAAAATGTCCATAAGCTGAAATTTCAATAAGGGTAATTTACCTACGTTTCATTTTATTAGCTTGAGCCAAGTGTCTGATTGTAAGAAAAGTTATCCATATACAGTGATTGATTGTAGGATCTGTTGAAAGCCTTCTTAGCCCAAACTATTTTTGTCACAAGTTATACTTTCTATGTACTAGAGATACTGCTTTCAGTTAAAATCTTCAGGCATTACTAGGGAATAGTAACACGTAAATCCATTCATTAACCACATTGAAATTAATTTGTTAAATCTATCAGTTCATCCAGCAAAATTCTGAGGGCATATGACCCAAGAGAAGTCAAGAACACTATTTTATCTGAACAAAGACCCAATTTTTGAGTTTTCTGATCCCTAAGGACGTTTCAAGAGGAAGGAACAAGACGTAAAGAAAAATTTGGCTTATATCCTTCATAAAATTTTCTCTTACTGGACCAGAAATTTGGCATTTATATATACACACACACATATATTCTTTGTTGTATTTTTTCTCTCAGTATTAATTGATGACCATGGACCTTCTTAGGTGTTAAGGATATAGTCATGTTTCTTACCCTAACGGAGCTTACATTGGATTCTAAATAATGCAATCATATCTCATTGTATACAGTAATCAGAGTATC
This sequence comes from Rhinolophus ferrumequinum, assembly GCF_004115265.2. NCBI lineage: Eukaryota > Metazoa > Chordata > Mammalia > Chiroptera > Rhinolophidae > Rhinolophus > Rhinolophus ferrumequinum. Next base: position 79,234,531 of record NC_046291.1, on the reverse strand, counting down.
ACAATTCTCACTCAATCATTTCAAACTGTTCATTTACATTGGCTATCCCATGTTAAGTTAATCTTTAAACCTGGAGATGATCTATGAATTGACTGCAAGGATTCAGGTACCAAGCCATACATCATCATTGTTGTAAAAATTACAAATTAATTTATAATTTTCAAAAATTACACAAAATCAGTGAAATAGATATGTCCACTACTCAGGAATATAAAAACTAAGTTTTATAAAAATGAAAAATTCCAGCTTTTATTCCACTGGCAAAGCAGAATCTTAAACACAAACAATTTTGAAATTTTTTGCCCCAGGGTCTTATCTAAGTTCTGAGTGTAGAGGCTTGCATGTCCCCAAAACATTGGTTAGATGGGAAGTCACTTGGGAGACAGTGTATTGGCTAAAATACTTCTTCATTCATCCAGTTTTAGCCAGTCTTTCATGAGTTATGTGCCATGTTTCAGGGAACAGGAATCATTCCCATGCCATTCCAGGGCACATGAATTTTTATGAGGTTATCTTTGGCCCTATAAGCCAAGTTTCCCTGCACAGCCATTTTCTCTTTTTTCCCCAAAGGGTCCTGAGTTACTCTTCTACTACACAGAATTAGAAAAAGAAAAGAAACAAAAAGAAAAAAAGAGGAAAACGACTGTTTTCAAAAATTGGACACTGGCAGAACCAAGATGGTGATTCCTAAGAGAAGGGAAACAAAGACCAGCCCAACAATCACTCCAAGTTTTTCATTATTATTCATGATTTAAAAAAAAAATTTTTAGCTCCGGTACCTCAAGTTTATTTACTTCTAAGATAGGCATAATATTAGTACCTACCTTATAAGATGCTGTAAAAAATTAATGAGGTAATTAAAACATTTACTTTGGTACTCAGCACATTAAAAAAACTTAGTTTGGTGCTTAAAAATTTAATGGATACTATCAGTTATATCATTATCATCATTTTGTTGATAACAATTATAATAGCTACTGATCATTATTTGTGTACATCTTTGTTCAGTGCTGCTCTATCTTAGTGATAGCTAGAGAGAGCTTCTTTATATGGCAACATTTCCTCTTCCATCCACTTGCGTAGCTCTCAAATTTGCATTTTGGAATTGTTTATCATGAGCTAAATTAGTAGTGCTTCTCTGTGGTAAGCTAAAAGTGTTAAAATATTTAAATTCCAATATCGTCTAAATATGTTGATGTTCTTAAATTTATAATGATAAAATGAATTGATGAAATTATCAAGCATGGGGAAACTTTGAGTAGTTTTTAAGTGTATTGCATTATCGTCATGTAGGACATCATGTGAAAACATCATTTTTCAGACAAAAGATGATCAAATCTATATGTAAGTGGCTTTAGAAAAGAAGATGCCTAGTCTCCCTTAACAAGCCATTCTAGAGTTTGACCAAAAAAAAAAAAAAAAAAAAAAAAAATCCTAAACTAAGGAGCCTCTGTTGCTGTTCAAAGGTTTGTTTTGTTTTGTTTGTTTGTTTTTCACCTGAGAAACAAGGGAAAACACACCAATTTCTGCTCTGACTGCAAGGAGATACAAGAGCAAAAGATATTGCTCTCATTATTATTAAGCATAGTTTCTAAATTCAACCTAAACATTTGCATCTAAAAGCAGTTATTTTAAGACCTATGGTTTGAATAACTAACTTTAATAGTGGTGAATGTTAGATATCTTCAATTTCTTAGCTGTGAAATTTAGTGAATCATTCACTGCATATAACTTCGTACATTTATATCCTTTATTTTCTAGACCTTCCAGAAACCAACTTCTTATTTCAATTATTTCTTTTCTCTTGAATTATCTTTAATATAATTGATATTGCCATTCTCTTCAATGTGACATTTTCTACTTTAGTTAACTCAAAAACGTACTCGTTTTACATACGGCTATAGATATGTTGGAGGCAAAAGCAAATACCATGTTTCCCCAAAAATAAGACCTAGCCAGAGAATTAGCTCTGAGTCGTCTTTTGGAGCAAAAATTAATATAAGATCCGGTCTTATATTACATTATATTATATAAGACCCGGTCTTATATTAGAGTAAAATAAGACCGGGTCTTATATTAATTTTTGCTCTAAAAGGTACATTAGAGCTGATTCTCTGGGTAGGTCTTATTTTGGGGTAAACACGGTACATCATTACATATACATATATCTAATGGTCTGTCTTAGAGTATTCATGGAATCCATTTACACAAAGGAATTACAGAGACAACCAATCTAATTAAAAAGAATATTTTGTTGAAGAAAATACAAAATTGAGATATATCCCTATTACTTATGAAACTGTCTAACCTTATTAAGCTTTCCTAATTACAATTTATTCATCTGCAAAAGCATGTGTGTTTTATTATATCGGTGCTACTTATTCATAAATTTTTTAAATGAATTTCAATTTAAACAACAAATATGAAAACATTTACAACTATGATCTTTACTGTTATTGTTGTTACTACATAAGTACTGTACTCTTACCATATCAAAGATATACACTATATACAAAAATCATCTTTATTAAAATTCAAATAATAGCTTATTCTAATATTAAAGATTAAAAAACAATTCCCCTGACAACTTCATCAAATAATCTAGAAGATACTTATATTAGTTATAATGTTTTCCTCTGCAAATAACAGTACATACAAATAAAAATTGCTTAAATAATATGAAGAATTCATTATGTCATTTACAGAATATCAAACAAATGCTGGACCAGCCTTGTTCTTTTTTTTTTTTTTTAAGTGCCATAATACACTATGATTCAGCTAATGGCTGAATTTATTCTAAACTTCATCTTTTTTTTTAACTTTTATTTATTTTAAGTGTGTTTTTCCAGGACCCATCAGCTCCAAGTCAAGTAGTTGTTTCAATCTAGTTGTGAAGAGCAAAAGCAAAAGGTACAGCTCACTGTGTCCCATGTGGGGATTGAACCGGCAACCTTTGTTGTTAAGAGCACTGTGCTCTAACCAACTGAGCTAACCGGCCGCCTCCAGCCTTGTTCTTCCTTGCTGCTACTATTCATGCTGCAATAAGCTTACTGCCAGAGTTCCATGCAGTGATGCTATGTAAGGCTTTGTCTAATGGGAGAAGAAAACACGTTACTTGCCAGCAACACTCGCTTCCCATCTGTTGGCAAACATTTTGTCTAATGCTTGATGTTCGCCCAATTATTGGCATGTCAATGGGACTGTCATTGTTAGCTGCTCTGGGTTGTCCAATACAATAGCCACGTGTGTCTATTTAAACTTAAATTCTTATTAATTAAAGTTAAATAAAATTAAACATTCTGTTTCACCATCTTACTAGTCACATTTTAAGAGCTCCAATAGGCTAAGGGCTGCTATATTGGACAGTGCAGGAATGGAGCATTTCTGTTATCACAGACATTCCTATTTAACAGTGCTGAAACTTTACAACAATCAGGATTTACCTCTGAACTAGAGCAAAGATCATTTTCTTTGAAAGCTGGGTACCTGAATAAATTGCATTTCTATACAGCAAGGAATATATGGAGATTGGATTTGAGTACACAATATGCTATATCTGCTACATCATTTTTTGAGGAGAAAAGATTGTCACGTAACACAAACCTTACTCCCATGCTCTATATAACTCTCTCTTGCATTACATTTTAGCTGGCAAATGGAAAAGTGGAAGGGATATTTACATAATAATGTCTGTGAATTAGGGTTGGGCCTATAAATTGGACATAAGACAGCTACTTACAACTAAAAATAAGACAATGCCTGAGAAGGTAGCATAGAAAATACATGAATGAATTATACCACACTCCATAGCAAATTAAATGTGTCCATATTTTAATCTTTGCAACAAATGCCTGGTTTTCTTTTCATATTGCTAGATATCAAATGGAAACATGTTTTGTATTTAGGAAGTATAGCCTGTTGTTCAAAACTAATGTATTATCTATAGGAAGAACTGTATAAGAGTCCGATGAGAAGTTGAATTAGTACATTGCTTACTCCCTTGTCTTCAAGGCAAATTAACTGTCTAACTTGGAGATACAGGACTCCCGATACATTCCAGTTCATGTGCAGCCGTCTGTAGCTTCCCTTTTTGCTCCACTGCCCTCCTCCCCACAAAAAGGAAGATGCCACCGAGGAATATTGGAATGGTCCCAAAATTCTATTTAAACTGTTCAAATTTTTAAAAACTCCACAATGAAGAATAACGGATAAAAATTATTAAGACTTTCGTATATATGGAACAACAAATTTTGATTTTAAAGGCATTAAAAATTGACTCTTGGAGAAAATGGTCAGAATTCTTCCTGGTAGCTGAGATGAAGGATATTTTCTCTTACACGGGAAAGAATAGCAGGGCAAATATACCTCACAGGTCACAAGGCACTAAGGCAATTTACTCCTGTCCATATTTTGATCCATGGCCCTTCATCTATAATCCTTGACCTCTGAGAAATTTTGGGCTTGGCGAATTCATTCTCTCCCCAGCTCGAAGGTCATGCTCTGTTCTGTTTGCTGTGTCTGAAATAGCTGTGCACTTTCGTCTTAAATCCATGCTTTGGTTTCAGGACGTTCTAAGTATCTAATTATCTCCACCTTTTATCTCCCATCTCTGTGGCTTTTGACATTTGGCCCTGTGGTTTCTGATGTTCCCTCCACATTCTAACTGATCCAGAATGGCAAAGGTGGCTCTGAAGCTCTGAGTGGGACTGGCCCCGTCTCTTTGCACTCCACTGACTACATTGCCAAAAGCAGTCTGGTCTCTAGAAAACTATCCACCATTTTTTAAACAGTAAATTAAAAGTTTTCATTTATTCTGTGCCTTTCTTTCGTGCTTTATAACAAATTGAAATTAAAAAAATGAAAAAAAAACTAAACAAAAAGGCTTGAAGGCATATTAAAGGTGACAAGAATAAATTTCATATTATATATGTTATGTTATAGCATAAACTGATCTCCCCTTGTATTTTATATTGCATGGTGGATATTTTAAACTCTATTTAGGTTGGGATTATTAAAGTCCATTTCTGATTTTCATTTTTTTTATTTTTTTTACGGTAATTACCTTCATTACAAAATAACACTCAAACTATGTATTTTATTTATTTAGTGGATTCGGGTCTTGTGTTTTATATATATTCTTCTAATTCTTAAATTAAACCTTAAATCTTGTTTCTAAGTCAAAATATGTGTTCATAATTCTAAATATTTCTGATTGCTTCAGTGATCATCATTCTTTCAATATTAAGCATTATCCTCCTAATCCTAGTCAGGTATCTTGAACATCTCTGTTGGTTTATGATGTAGCACACAAAAGAAGTTGAGTAGGACAGCTTGAACAGATGGGGGGTAGAACACTACATCTGAGTCCTAACTTCAGTAATGACTGGGTGAATTTGGTTATATCAGATGACTTTCCATTGTCTTAGTTTCCTCACTGCATTCTTGTGTTTGTGAAAATTATCACACATACAAGGTTGGGTATAATGATGTAAGCAGCTGAACTAAAATTTAGGTTTTTCATCTACTTTAATAAGTAACATAAATGTGTAGATATTTAATAATTATGATCCCAGTGACAAACTTGGGTATGAAAAAAATGTATTTATTTTTTCATTTCTAAAATGGATTCAGAGCTCCTTGCTGCCTATTTTAGACCATTTAATTTAGTCATGTCCAGGTTTAATTTTTGTGCAATGCAGTGATTGATTTCTCTTTCAATTCCGGTCTGTAGTTTAGTATTATTCTTGTTGAAAATTTTCTCCAAGGTTTAATTTTTTCCCCTTTGTCTTTCTCCTTTCCCCTGTTTTAGGGTTCTTTTACATTTCTGGTGGTCTCTGCACCCTTTTTCTAATGCCATAACCACTGGTGTGTTTATCCTGTCTTCAGGCTGGAGAGAGAATACTTAGCATAGGTGGTACCTGTGAATGATAGGTACGATAGGTTGGAGGGTGATCCCCAGTTCTGCCGGGGAGTCTGAGGTTGGGTGGAAGCTCCTTGCCAAGTATTTTGCGTTCAGGGAAGAAGCCTTATCCCTACAGGTGGTCAGTCTACATTTTGTTGGAAGTACATTTGTCTAATAGAGCCACAACTGATTCTTTCCCTCAATAACCTCAGCATTTCACTTGAGGCCACGAAGGCTGTGGCATTCAGAGGGACATCCCCAGTTCTGCCCAAGTCTGGGCTCCACCTACTGTTCTCTCCCACTGTCCCTGGACTGGTGCTTCTGAATGTATGCACCTTTCAGGAATTCCAGAAAAGAAGCCAGATACAATGTCACTTCCTCTTATTTCTCCTCACACTTCGGAGGGAACTTTAGTGTAGTTCCAAACTTACACTACACTCTAATGCGAAGAGCACATGCAGATTACGCAATTTGAATGTGCAGGATATATACAAGGTCAGACAATTAAGTTTGCGAATTTGTTGCAAGGATGTTGCTAACCTTTATTTTGATATCAGAGTGATTGTTCATTATGAATTCGTACCAACTAAACAAACAGTTAACCAAGTTTACTATTTGGAAGTGCTGAAAAGGCTGCGTGAAAAAGTTAGAGGACCTGAACTTTTCGCCAACAATTCATGGCTCTCGCATCATGACAATGCACCAGCTCACACAACACTGTCTGTGAGGGAGTTTCTAGCCAGTAAACAAATAACTGTATTGGAACACCCTCCCTACTCACCTGATCTGATCCCTAATGACTCCTTTCTTTACCCAAAGATAAAGGAAATATTGAAAAGAAGACCATTTGATGACATTCAGGACATCAAGGGTAATATGATGACAGTTCTGATGACCATTCCAGAAAAAGAGTTCCAAAATTGCTTTGAAGGGTGGACTAGGCACTGGGATCAGTGCATAAAACTTCCCAAGGGGACTACCTGGAAGGTGACCTTAGTGATATTCAGCAATGAGGTATGTAGCACTTTTTCTAGGATGAGTCTGTGAACTTAATTGTGTGACCTTGTATGCAAAGATTTGCAAACACACAGAATGATCACACCGCCCCACCCCCGCCATCCTCAACTAAATAAAAGTGCTCAGAACTTCCTTTCCTTTTCCCTTTCCTTTCCTTCCTTTTCCTTTCCTTTTATTTTTTTCTGTCCTTTCCTTTTTCCTTTTTTCCTTCCTTTCTTCCTTTTTTCCTTCCTTCATTTTTAAGGAAAAAGGAAAGTTTAAGGCACTGAAGGAAAGAAAATACATTAGTAGCAGAATTTCATACTTAATTAAATACATTCAGTTATATAAAGAAATGGGATTGATTTCCATAGCTATTTGATTTTCATCACATGTTCCCACCCAACTGAGTTAGGAGGGAACAAAATCTCTCCAAATTAGTAAAAATGTGATTCATATTTAAAGTTGATTTAGGTAAATATTCAGGCAGTGATGGATAAAATTTCAGAATCTTAACTTCAGTCTCTTGTTCTCTCCTGGGTGGTATCTGGGTGCGTGGAGGAGGGAACTGTATCAAAGGCTCAGGCTTTGGGAAAAAGACAAATGTCTCTAAGAGACTTCCAAATATTTTAGGGAGGTAGTCTCCTCCCTACCTTCCTCTCCACCCTCTTTGGGCTCCTCTTCCATCCCTGGATTTCTCTCCAGCATGGTTGGCCTGGCCTTCGCTTTCAAGCACTGGCTGTTGTGATGTGAGTGCTCTTGGCCTCCCACCCCCCAAGCCATCTGCTGGTATCTTTTGCCAAAATCTGTGGCTAGGAAAGAGTCAGTCCTTTCTCAGCTTAATCAGGGTGCTGACAGCCCTCTTCGCTCAACTGAACATGTCTCGGTTCTCACTGTTTAGGGAGCCTGCTGAGAACTGAATGTGAGAGTCCCATTCTGTCCTGGGCCCAGGTACAGTTAAAGAAATTCTTGCTGGCACCTGAGTATTACCCTGCCGAAGAACATGATAACTTTTCCAGATCCCACCACTGTCCACAAAAATTTCAAGGCAGCACTAACCTAGGCATTGCTGACCTAGGCTTTCTCTCCTCTGAGTATATGGCACAGCCCTGTTTTGTCTACATGGCTGTCCTTAGGGATGTCTGGGGTATCCTACCACATTGACTCTGTCAGGGTACCTGAAGAGAAATTGGGTAGAAGTTCCGAAGGTCTTAGGATTCCCCTAAATGAAAGGAACTCATCCCTCACTACATATAACTGCCTGCCTGCCTCCTCCGTTCTGTCTCAACCCCATTAATCTACCAGGACTGTAGGTGGTGATGGATATGTGAAATCTAAAACCGGTCCCCATACGCAGAGAGCAGGGAGTTCTAGGAGAAAAGGGCAGACCAGTTGAGATCGGTAGGTGGCAGGTTTAATAAGCAAGGGAACTTGCTGATGAGGCTTCTCTTGGGTGACTGCAAGAGGAATAGATTTCTGCAGCCCCCGCCAAATCTTAAAAGTTTATATAGAGGCTTTCACCAGGGTCAGTTACATACACAGGAGGCCTTACCTGGATTCAGCCACATACCCACTACAGATAATCTCAACACCACACCTCTCTCTCAAGGCTGTATGTATCCTGGAGAAGCTTCTGGGATTGGAGAAAGCAAGAGAACGGACATTCCAAAGCCTGGGGTGGGATGGGGGATGTGAGGGGAGGAGCCTCCAATTGCCTGAGTCCAGCTTGTGGGTCCAATCAGTGGTCACATATTCTTTATGAACTTCCCCAACAGGATATTATTTCATTTCTCTTCTTTCGGAAGTGCCTTCAGTGAAACTCAACAATGACATTCTCCAAACATTTCCTTGATATTTTAAATGGACAGATTGAAAGACTTTCTCTCTTGAAACAGCCTTGTTTTCAACTTGTCGGTCCTGCTACAGTCTCAAAAACACTACATTAGGTGTTAAAACTTGAATATTAATTCTTTCTGCCTTTTGGATTTAATAATCCTAATACTGCCTCACCTCCATCTGTCCCAAATTCTATGCCCACTCAGGCATAGACACATTTAAGAAGAATTTTCCAAGACACGGTCACAGGCAAATGAGATTGCCAGGTGTCCCTTTAATGTAGTGCTGAACATTGAGGATTAGCTACATTTCTGGGGTTGGTTATCTTTATTAAACTGCTTTTTTTATTATTGATTACCATATTATACAACTCTGTAAGGATAGAGGTTTTTACAAAACCAGCGTTAATGCAATTGTTTCTTAACTGAGAGCAATACAGCTGATTCTTGTTCAATAGGGATTTAAAATTATATCCATCCAGAAGAAAAAGTTACTGCCTGTGTTAGAGTTTATTACCATGTATGACATTAATTGTTTTTATATCTAGCTGCAAATTATTTTCAACACTACTGTGACTGATAGATTATATAAAACACCATTTCTTGAAATCTGATTCAACTAGTTTTAACCATAGTTTTTACTGGTTCCCTTATTAGTATATGCATCAAGTAAAATTTTTGACATATTTGCTTGTAACCTTTTAAAAATTATACTTTAACAACATACATGCTATTGAATGACAATGGAAATAAATTATGCACACCTATCCCTCATATAATGAATTTAATTAATTTCAGAAAATCTTGCTTATAAATGAAAAAAATCAAATAGAAAAAATGTATTATGTATATTTTTATTAATTTTAATGAGGGCAATTATGTTACCTTCCATACTAGGCCAAGATACACAATATTTACAAATTGAAAACATATCAGTTGAGTTATACAGAACAACATACAAGTAAATAAAGTGGTATAAATATAGCTTAAAAGTTAATTCTAATTAATGAAGGTTTATTGTGCTTATAGGAAGAAAAGAAGGTTGATTTGGAATTATTGGTGAAGGACGATGGAGAAATACTGAAAGAGAATCAGTCTTTTAAAAGTGCATCTTTACATTTTTGGGGGTGCATGTTTATCTTTCACTCAAATTGCACTTAGAAATAAGTTATGGAACAGAAAAACACTTTTAGGGCAAAATAGAGGATAAACATTATAGTTTTTTGAAATATGTGGAAGTAGACCATATTTACAGAAGTGAAGAATCTGAGAAAACATTGACTTTTCATCATTCTTGTTTGGCATAAAAGTCAAAGCAAAACCATTTTGGTTCATCCAAACATAGTACACAGGTTCACATTTATTCTTTATGATATTTTCTAGCTAGAAGTTTTGTTGAGTAAATTGGTAAGTGCATCTCTGCTTCATGTCAAAATATTATTTCCTTCAGAGTACCTATGTAGTATATTTGGAGGACGGGGTATAACAAAGGTTTTGTTCTGAAAACAAAAGTAACCCTTATCCCAAAAATTGTATAAATTTTTCATAATTGTTTTGGTAAAAAGAAAAATTGATAATCGAACAATCACATAACGTAGGTGTGAATATGGAAACCAAATAAGACTAGCTATAGATATAGCTACAATATTAGCCTTGTAAGAAATTCAAATATCTAAAATATCTATCTACCTATCTATCTATTTATATACTTATTTTAACAAGCTGAATATTTTGGTTTTGAAAACTTCCAATAACCTATTTGGGTTCTTTTTGTTCAGTGCCACAAATATTTTTATCTTCATCATAATCTGATCTAACAGAGATAAAATAAGCCAGAGTTCTCAACACTGACTTGTCCAGGTTTGTGAAAATTACATGGCTCTTTCCCTTACAATGGAGCCTTCCAAAATTCCTTGTTTGCGCACTCACTCAGATGTCAATTTAAATCAAAACAACTTTATAGGGGGAGAGAAACATGGGAGAATATGAATTGTCTGGCTAAGACATGGCTACAGAGAGTATCTAGGATTTTGAGTTCAACCATAGATAACCAGAGCAAGAGGACATTTTGTGGTCTATACTTGACATTGTTTATGAAATAATAGTTCATTATTTATAAAATTATTCTCTCTTAAGGTCATTTGAGTAAAATCATTATCTCCTCATTTGGGTGAAGTTGTGATTTGAGATATTGTGAGCCAGATAATGGGTGTCCCATTCCAATTATATACCCATACACCCATCTGACTCATTATACCACTTTTTCCCTTATTCATATGTCTAAGCCTCTTCCCTTGACACATGATTTCTGTTTATCACTACAAATATTTTTCTTTGTATGCTTTTTTGTTCTTCAATTTGCTCTGAACCTCAATTGACTTTCACTTTATAGCTACTTGTCTGATTACCATTTTTGCAAGACAATGGATTGAACACATGTTACAGCCTATCCCCTTATGTTCCTGGTCCCTATTAATGGTAAAATAAAGAATAATAATAATAATAATAATAATAATAATAAAGGCAATAAATCTAAGATCACAGCGGAAATCACAAGGAGGAAGCTCATTGGCCTACAAACTGAGAATCCTTGGAAGTCCAAAATACTTGAAGGAGAACTAAAGAAGAAAATGACTACTGAGAAAGCTTGAAGGAGATTGTTGCTGCAAAAAAGCAGAATCAACACCAAATAGGCCACACTTGGAAGTGTTTGTGGTTATCAGGAGCAGAGAGGGCTCCGGGACCAGAACTGGAATATGGCGTCGGGAATACCATTGCAGGAGCATCAAGCATCTTGGTCCATGACCATGCACTCTCACTTCATCATGGTCCAGGCAGCAGCTGTGAGAAAGTCTAGAGGCAGAGTGCTAGAATTTGATTTAGATACTGTCGTGTGGGGCGGCCTGCGGGGTCTCTGCTCCCGCTCCCCACATAAGAACGCAGGATGTGGCTCTCCAACGTAGCTGTGGCAGTTATATTAGTGGCCACTGGCTCAATGGTTACAGCTGACAGATGTCTACTACCCGAGCCAGCACTTTTCCACATGAGGCCGAGAGCCTGGAAACTGCTCTCTGGGGCTCTGTCCCCACAGATACCCAGGGCGTGAGATTCATTTTTTAAAAAAATTAGTGTAACATACATTATATGTGTAGACTTTAGGTCTATATGGTGTCGTGCGGGATGGCCTGCGGGGTCTCTGCTCCCGCTCCCCACATAAGAACGCAGGATATGGTGAGGCCAAAAAGGAACACCCACGAAGCCATAAATAGGGACGTCATATCTCTATACTCTCGCTGGCAGTTGGGTTGGAGAAACAGGAACCAGGAGCTACACAATTCTCAACCCTCACTGTGCCGCTTGCAGGCTCAGCCACCATCTTCTTGCTAGCTCCCCCTTTCTTTCTGCTAGCGTAGCCACGGCAGTTATATTAGTGCCCAATGGCTCACTGGTTACAGCTGACAGCCAACTAGCCACAGCTGATGGCCATTTGATCACAGTCGATGGCCATTTACTACCTGAGCCAGCACCTTTCCATGTGAGGCCGAGAGCCTGGAAACTGCTTTCTGGGGCTCTGTCCTCAAACTGGCCTAACAAGTTCATATTCTTTAGATAGCATAGAAGTTCAGTTCTATTAAGAACTGAACATAAGCCCCAATCCGCGGTGGCTGGAGTCCGGAGAGAACATTATTTTAAAACAGACCAGACCCCAGGAAGCGATGTCAGCCCTACGACCTGCCTGACCAAATCCCCCTTTCCTTTGTTCTTCTTCTTATATATGTATAAAATGTTCTGCCCATTCTAGGATTGGAGAGATCGCCTTTGGACAGGAGTCCACCATCCTCCCAGAATGCCAGCATTCTGAATAAATCTGCTTTTCTTTCCACCAACCTTGTCTCTCAATTTTTGACTCTTTTAAGAGGCAGGCAGCCAGACCTTAGCACGGAACTAATATGTGGAGTTCTACAGTCACTTAGTAGCAAAATCATGACTAAAACCAAGATTTTCTTGCTCTCAATCCAGTGCTTTCTCACTACATTACATTAAATAAGAACCAAAAGGTGACCGATTAGCTATGATTCTATAATCAAGTCTACATTGGTCTGAAAACACCAATTCAATATTTTATTTAAACTGACTGAAGCCAAAGGGAGCAAAACAAAACTTAAAAATATTGATGGGAGTTAGTATTCAATCCTTTATGCAGTTAATAAACATTTCTAGAAAGTATACTATAAGGGGCAGGCGGTTAGCTCAGTTGATTAGAGCACGGTGCTCTTAACAAGGTTGACGGTTCGATCCCCACATGGGCCACTGTGAGCTGCTCCCTCCACAACTAGATTAAAACAACTACTTGACTTGGAGCTGATGGGTCCTGGAAAAACACATTTAAAAAAAAAAAAGTTAAAAAAAAAAAAGAAAGTGTACTACATATTACTAAGTAATTCATCCTCCCCAAAGACGTGAATTCTGCATGTTATACTTTCTGGTTAATAGGACAAATTGTGGCATGTAGCTATGGAGGTGCCTATTTTTCTGAAGTGATGATTAAAGCAGTACAACAGCTGGCAAATAAATATACTGGTAGCAAGGAGTGCTTCTGATTTCAATGGGGGGTTTATTGACTTCTATTCAGTTTCTTACAGGAAAACCTTGGGAAAGAGGTGTCTAAGAATTTGGTGGGTGAGGAAAATGGCATAACTGAAACACAAGTGGGAGTCCAAGAGGTTGAGGAGAAATGAAGTTACAAAGTTCATGAAAGAAATGGTAGAGCTTTCCTTTCTTTAAAATGTTGCCCAGAGCTGTCCAGCTAATCACAGTTGGCAATTACTATAAAAGTGTCTATTGCTCTTACTGGATCTGATTGTGAGTAGCAAATCTTACTCTCCTTAGGAGCTGCTTTTGATGTTACTTTTGTGAGTCTAGTGAGGACAAAGGGGACCTGCAGCCCCAAAGCTTAACCATCAATACTAAAAATGAGTGCTGCCTCCACCATGACTTTCTGATTTATTTCAGAAAATTGTTTCCCAGGAAGACAAAGGTGTAAATCAGTAAATAAATATCTTTATTTGTGACATGAACTTACTCAAATCCAATTTTCTAAAAGGAGTATGCTCAACCAGACTCTTTCTAGAAAAATCATTTATTTAGGTAGGAAATCTTCTCAAGACATTAGATTGCTCAAATGGCCAAAGAGATCCCTCGTTTGAAAACTGCCAATTTATGGGTACTTTGCTAAGACCCTCACCGTGCTTTGTCCACAGAACCTAAACCATCATATCAAGAACTGTGCCAGATTCCAATGAGATTCAGGCACTAATTACTTGACTCCAACCACTGAAGCCTTAAAGCCTAGAAATATCTATTCCTCCCCTTCTCCCTTTAAGAAATGAAGTCTCTTGTAAGGTGATGCTCTACCTGAGCTTTCTTTCATTAACAGGTGACTCTGGTGTCCTGCTTGGAAAGTTGGCAACTGACACTACTGATAGAAAAGAGAGCATTTTGACCATGGGAGTTGCAACTACTTTACTATTCAGAAGATACATAGATCTTAAAGTTTTTGATTGGATTCTGATTTATTTTCCAATGTACCACTTATTTGTAAGACAAAAGGTTATGTAAAGTATCTGTATAACACAAATCATTTTTACCAGCATGTTCTGCCCTTTCTCCTGGTGAGAACCCCATAGGTACCAGTAAATGAAGCTTCTGGGTTCTTCACTTCTGTTGAGCTGCTGTGAGACAGGGCATCCTGGCTGGCTCATGCCTCCTCCACTCTCTCCTTTCCTTAGGACCACTGTTCCCAAATTCAAGGATTTCACCCCTGAGTTCTATCCAGGAATTGAGACAATTGTTGTTAGGCAGTTTTATTTATTTGCAACAAGTGAAGGAGACAAGGGGGTCACATCCAAAACTCTGTCTTCTGGAAGGGAGGCTCAGCCATTGTTTATATACACTCTTTGGTTAATTGCATGTTGATTTCTTCTTTGCTGTTGCTTAACTTAGCCAGTTGTGGTTCCAGTCAAGCTCATCCAGTGGCAGCTGTGTCTGCAAAATACCGTGCTACATTTTAATGGTGAGCAGGAATAGAATTTAGTCATTACTGCCCAAACCTTGAGACCCTTGCCCTATATAATATTACCTCTGGCGAGCATAGCTGATGTTTCAGCTGCCCTGTTCTCTCTCAACTCAGATAACTCCTTTGCTCTGTGGGGGCATGAAGAGGTCCTGCTGACATTACACGAGAAGCTGGGAGTTCTACTGAAGCCCTGCTCTGCAGGACGGAGCTGTGAGCAGAGTTCCCCTTGATACAATTTCCTTTCAGTTGGTGGCTGTGCAGCCATGGGAGGACCACCCTAGCCTTGATTCCAAATGAGAATGTATGTAGGGGAGGATAATCTCCTCACCCTAGGAATTTCCTTGAACCTACAAAACAAGCACTGTACTTTGAGGCGGAGAGGAGAGATGGTGGCACATATCTGATCAACCGCCTCCCCTATATTTTATCTCCCTTCTCTCCATAATCCAACAGGGTCAGAAAAGGCAGACTCAGGATTAGCTTCATGGTCCTGTGGCATGTATAATTGTACAGGGCCCCACACTTTGTTTAATGTTCTGTTGTCACTGTCTTGATATTGTTAATAATTTTTTAACAAGAGACCTAAATTTTTATTCTGTAAATTGAAAAGCTGGCTCTGGGCAGGCTTCTGCTTCCCCTTCTTTTTTAGACACCAGGGCCCTTATGTAGAGCTTTATAATCCAGGGTTAAATGGAAGAGAAAAAATTCTCTAAAATCTACTCTTGACAATCTTGCCTTTCTTGCCACAAAATATTGTTGTCTGTCTTGTTGAAGAATCAAAAATCTAAATTCAGGTAACAAATTTGAACATCTCTCTCTTTTGAAATCTTCTTTTAATAATTTTAACCTCAGGGTGGCTGGTTAGTTCAGTTGTTTAAAGAATGTGCTAATAACATCAAGGTTGTTGGTTCGATCCCCACGTGGGCCACTGTGAGCTGCTCACCCCTTAAAAATAACTAAATGACTTAATAACTAACTAACTAAATAACTAACTAACTAAATAAATTCTCCTCTTCCTTAAAAATACAGTTTAAAACAAAATAATAATAATAATTTTAACCTCTACTCTAGCTAATCCAAAAGCGAAGAAATCTTGGGCTTTTTAGGGAGATGCCATGTACATAGAAATTCAAAAGAGAAAGTCATTAGTATAGTTTTTATTTTATATACTTGTTTAGAAAATAAAATAATTGGGTTAAATATTGGCACTACATATGACAAAGTTTCATCTTTCATAACAAATGACAGATTAATTACTGTAACATACATGGCACTACAGAAAAAATTTATGAAAACATATGCCAATAGCCCATTAACATGTAAAATAGTAGTGAAGTTTGTTAAAAATAAAAGAAATGCAAATTAATACAAAAAGGTATTTTATTTGCCTATCAATTGTAAAATAATTTAAAATATAAACATCGAAAGATTGTCAAGATTGTCAAAATCCATTCTCATCTGTTGCTGCCAGTAGAATTGAGTGTATTATATGTAACTCAGACCTCTTATTTATTTATTCATTTCATAGAGTAACCTCACTTGAAGTAATCTACCGTAATGACAGGTTCTGTCGAAGAGTTATGTATAAAAATATTCACAGCAAGGTTATTCATAGGGCAGACTGTATGACTCTAGAAATGGTAAAATGATCAGAGATGCAGTCCACAATTGATATATAAAGATGTCTACTACAGTGTTATTCATAATAAAGATATTTCTACCTTTGTGTATAATGCCTTCTTGAAAATATGTATGTGTTCTGAATATGTACAGGATAAAAAACAGATTTACATAAAATAAAGAGGCTTCTATTCCATGAGAACCAGAAATATCAAAAAATCTCTAATAAAACCTTGCCAAAATTACAATTTCAGTGAAATATTTCCAGATATCTTGCTTTATATTCTATGTTATTTCAGTTTTTTCTTGAGACTGATACTTTTTTCATAATAGGATCTATTGTTGTTTCATTCTTATATTTCATATAGTAAAAAATGAGTAATTCTAAAATACAATAAAATCCTCAATTAATTGTACAAACTTGAAGAACCCAAATCAGATAGCCTAATGTGTTGGGTCATTATCTAATTTACTTGTATTAAAGATTCAATTCACCATGTGATAGGTGCTTTAGGGAGAGTAGCACATATTTTATGAGAGTTTTGGATTTTTAAAAATGAACTGTATTTGTCAAGGACTATCTATGATTCAAAAAAATCCCAAAAATACACATAGTGTACAACATAAATTTTGAAATAGGAGAATTATAAATACTTTACAGGAAAGCCTTTCAGGTCTTTGGATTATTATTGTAAGAGTTGTTCCAGGTGGAGAACATTTTAGTCATTGGGTTTTCTGGACAACATACATAGTCTTGGCTGTTTTAGAAGCAATTGCACTGTTTAAGGAAGAAAAAAAAAATTTCCCTTGGCCCTCTTAGGTTTTTTGGCTGGTTCTGAAAATTAAATGGACAAAGACAGATTAACAGGGGAAAAGCACACACATTTATTTAACGCCAGTTTTATGTGACACAGGAGGCTTCATAAGGAAATTAAAGCACAAAGTAACAACAGTCAGGCCTGCCTGAGTATTTTTTATACTAGGTGTAATATAGAGTGGGTGGTACTATGGAAATACGATAGGTTAGAGAGTGCAAATTACATAGCTGGCTTTGGGAGTGCTTCTTCTTAACCTTTTCTAGACACCAGACCCCTTATGTAGAACCTTATAATCCAGGCTAAGTAAAGTTAACTGGGAGAAACTTAGCAAGGCGTGTTTGTTAGGAATCTTTGTGGTGTCTCTCTGTCTTCAGAGAAAACAATGCTCATTTCCTGTTGGTATATGGAAGGCACCTCTTAGGTGAAGGTTTTATGACCTGTTTTACAGAACAAGCGCAAACGGAAGGTTGTGCTGACCTCCCTGCTTCTGTTTGCTCAAATTCCTTCAGCTTAATATATTCAACATGGCAAATTTCCATATTTTGGAGTAGTGTGTGCTGAACCCCTTCAGGACCATCATCCCAGCCATGCATGGGTCTGGAGGCTCTTGATCATGGAGGAGACAACATTCCTGCAGACCTTGTGTTCCACAACTTTCCTACTGCAACCAAGGGTCTGGATTTAATGTATGGTTTTGATTTAACATGTAGCTCCAGCACTCCATTCAGTTTTTTCACAGCATGCCCTGTAAGTCTTGGCCTTTTCCTTTACATTCATTAACTCCCGAAGCAGCAAGAAATGACGGCCAGGTCCTGACTAATGGTCACAAGCTACGGGTTTTGCTAAGCTAAAGATATCATCCAGTCCTACGTTGTGTTTCATCTCTTGAGCCCTGAAGCAGAACAAGCCCCTGCCACATACCTGTGAAACCAGACTGAGGAACGCCAAAGTTGACTTCAACACTTGGAATCATGATTTACTGCCCTTAGCTCTCTCTTGACCAGTCAGCTTCACCCACTAGCCAAACCCCTTACTCATGATGACTTATTAATTTTTTCTCTACAAAGCATCTTTTCTGTAAACCATCAGAGAGCCAGGGTTTTTGGAGCCCAAGCTCTTGTGTTCTCCAGATTGGTGCCAATCCTAATAAACTAATTGTTTTTTCCACTGCAAACTCCTGCTTGTGCATTTCTTTTGGTATGTGTGTAAGAGAGGATAAGCTCTTCTTCAGCTCAGTAACACTTCTTCACCCCTTTGAACAAAGTTGAAGATCAGGTTTGTGATGGAGCTGGCATTCCTGTGATTCAACCTATTGTGCCAGATTTAAAGCAGTTTTCTCCAGGGTGTGCTAAAATAAATTTATACCATGTGGTATTAATAACATGCAGTAATAAGTCTTGGATACAGATAAGAAGGCAAATAATAAATATGTTTTAGATTACTGGAAGTTTTCCTTGGCATCTGTATTTCCAGGATGTTAACATAAATGTCAAGCTTTTGTATATCCCCTTAGTACTTCCTGCCAACTTTCTACAAATGTTTATTAGTTCTCTGATCTATGGTGAGCTCCTTAAGGGCAGATAATTTGTCTGTGATATTTTGTTTTATTCACAGCACCTAAAAGACAGGCACGTACAATGTGCTCGGTAAATACATATGAAATAAACAAGTAAATATTTGTTGAACGAATGAGTGGTTAAGCTCCAGGAAGAAAATTTATGGAAATTTGCTTAAGACTACACTCCATAGTCTAAGGTTTGACATGATGTGCTGTAATTAGTCCTGGTGTTCCATGTGCTATGTTAGTCATGTCAAGCTACCCTCGGCAGTTACATTATTATTAAAATCAACCATATACTTGCAGACTTTTTCTTTTATGTATTCTTAGAGCTGATAAAATAATATAACAGAAAATACTTGTGTAATAAATGTTGAGTTGTATGGAAATGTAGAGAAGGAAAATGATTTCCTCTACCCTCTTATGTTTTTTTCACCACTGGTGTGTGAACTAATTTGACAAAAGACAGATTAACAGGAGAAAAAACATGCAAATTTTATTTGATGTTAATATATATATTTTTTATGTGTACAGTGATTCACAGAAAGTAAGCAAAAACCCCAAAGAAGTAGTTAGACCAGGGGATTTATGTATCATTTTAACAAAAGGACATATAAACTGTGGTGGCAAGGTGACTAGGAAGTATGTGGTAAATAAAGGTGTGTGTGTTTTTTTTTTTTTAATTTTTATTTATTTATTTATTTATTTATTTATTTATTTATTTATTAAGGTTTGTTCGTGCACACTTATCTCAGTGTCATCTCTCGTCGTCCTGGGAAGGGAGGGGTAACATCACACAAATGGAAATTTACAGTTGCATTCATAAAGGAAAATGTAGGTCCTACTTTTAGGCAGAAAGGGTGAGGGCAGAGGGTTCTTCCTGTGTCTACTATTTCTCAATTGCCTGCAGCTCAAAATAATCTTTATGCTATAACCACATATTTCGGAGTAGCTCATGCTGACCCCTCCTCAGAAACTTCCCTTTTTGAGCATTCTAGAATTGGATCATGTGCTGGTGTTATATTTGCCCTAGATTTGTGTCAGTCTCATATCCTTCAAAAGGAATTATAGTTACAGGGACCCTTTGTATTTTAGGTTCCCAAACCTCTCATTTGTCTTTTTAGCATACCTGTGTATTCTTGGTCTGTATAATCCAATAAAAAACAATAGATCTTAGCTATTCTTAAAGCCTGTTCTGGAAAAGTTCTGTGGATAAATAAAAACAACTTGAATTGGGGGGAAAATGTAAATCACTTTCAGGGACATTTATAGTAAAAAATGATTTGAAAAGAGGAAAATAAAATTATACCTCTAAGCTATGTTGGTTTATTTTCCTCCAAGCCTTACTATCTCAGTATGCTGCATTTATTTCCTGAAAATTAAATTACTTGTAAGTACACTGTCATTGCAGACCTTCTTCAGTTGGCCTCCGATATTTACATATAACTGCTATTACAGTGAATATGGGTTTTGCTTGGCAATTAATCAGTGTCAGATGCCTTTCATGACAGAAAGTGATTCACAGGCAGATAGTTTCCTTAACTTTCTTTATTGAATTCAAAAAAAAAAAATGTATGAAGCATCTGGATTTTTGACATACGTCTATCTCAATAGCTGAAGTGATAATGTTTTCATTGAAGAGATGTAAAACACCTGGGGTGTTAACATTTAATTGAAGCTTGTTTTTTTTGAAAGAACAAAAATGATTTTATGTTTTGTTATAATCCATTTCCCAGAAGATGCAGTTACTCCACAGAAATCAGACAATTAAACTGTTACCTCATTTAATTTTTAGTGAAATGATCACAACGCTCATTATCCAAGGAATACTGATGCAATTGTAATGAAAACACTGGAAATAAGAATAAATACTATCATGTGATAAGTGTATATTTTATTCAACAAAAATATATATTGTGAATATATTTTTTCACTTTTACCTTTTAAGTCTATAATATTTAAAGACTAGTTTGCCCAGAATAATCTTGTCTCATTGAATTTGGAAGAATATGAATTGTGTTATTAAACTTTCCTATATGCAAACAAAACACATAATAGAAAAAAGTTCATTGCAATTGGACAAGTGCACAATGTTTCAGGGTGGTAGTCTTTTTTTTTTTTAATTAAATTTTATTGGGGTGACAATTGTTAGTAAAGTTACATAGATTTCAGCTGAACAATTCTGTATTACATCATCTATAAATCCCATTGTGTGTTCACAGTGTGGTAGTCTTGATAAATCTTACCATTTCAGAGAAGGATCTTTCACATTTTAAATTTTAAAGTAATAAATAACTAAAATTGTTGATCTTCAATTTTATCTTCCCAGTCATAACATTAAATAGGAGCTATGGAACTGGAGAATCTTTATACACAAATATTTAAAATCATGTGTCCATGCAATATGTTTTTTTTTTCAATTTTATTACTGTTAAGAACTTAAAATATGTGTTGAAGAATTTTTTAAAGGTGAAATTATGACAGATATATCAAATGAACACTTTCACAGATTTTATTCAGCACAATAATTTTGAGGGAACCAGCAAGATGTGAAAGCTGGTTTAAAGGAGAATTCAAAGGATACACACATGTGTAGAGAAATAGAAACACTGAAGTGAATTTGCACATGTGTACAAGTAAATTCACAGGGTAATAATCATTTGCATTTTCACTGGAAAAAAAGTTAATTGTATTTCTAACAAAAAGAATTGTTTGCATTACTATCATTTTTCGACAACTTACTGTGGACCCTGAGAAGAAAGATTATTTTGATGTGAACCCCAAGAAGAAATTTATCTGCTGAGATGGAATTCTCATGGGCAACTAAGGGCCCAGATTTTGTAAATAATAAGATCCTAGCTGCCATTTGCTGACAGGGGCTTCTCATGCACTCTGTATACAGAGAAAAACCACAGGCTGAATTCCTTGCTTCCTGCACCATCCCCTGCTTGTTTATGTTGTCTGATACACCACTGCAGGGAAAACCTGGTTTCATCTTTCTACCAACAGACTGAGACCTGCCTGGTCCAATCAGAAATGCACAATTTGGATACCTCATTTACATCAAACAGACCTGAGTGGGAGCTTTCACTTTAAAAGGCGGTCTCCCCTTTGTCTCAGTGGGAAACAATATAAATTACTACCTGAATCTGTGTCTCCTGGGCTGTAGATCCCTTTTGCTCCTTTTTATTCTCTATTACAGTCTAAAATTAATTTTGGTTTACATTACAAAGTTGTAAAACAGATTGAAAACCAGGAAAAGCTAAACTAATCTGAATTCTGGACAGATACCAGTAGTCAATTTTGCCCATTTCATGTTTTGTTTTGTTTTGTTTTTACAGTTTTTATTGACGTATGCTTTTGTGAGATCTTAATATGATAAAGAAGGTTAATATTACTTTGCACTGTGATGCAGTAAAATTAATGAAATAAGAAACACAATCATAATGTGCTGCTTTTCAAGGATGATTTATCAAATTTGAATACTTGCTATCTATTTTTATGATAAGTAACTACAATTAACCTCTACCAAGGATAACTTTAATCTTATATCCCACTTCACATGACCACTTATGTAACTGTTTAGTCTTCTTTTGTAATAATTTTTAACATAATATGACAGAATACATTGTGTTAATTGAAAACTAAA
The DNA here is from genome assembly GCF_004115265.2 of Rhinolophus ferrumequinum. NCBI lineage: Eukaryota > Metazoa > Chordata > Mammalia > Chiroptera > Rhinolophidae > Rhinolophus > Rhinolophus ferrumequinum. The sequence goes on along the minus strand of NC_046291.1, from coordinate 79,212,077 downwards.
AGCACAAGGAAGTGTTGGACTCCATAAGTATATAAAAAAAACATTAATTTGGGGTTTTATGGTGTAGTTTATACAGAGTGGAATTTATATGTAAACTATGATGTGGATGTCCCCCTGAAATTTTGCAATGTAGTTGACTTGGTATATTTGCCTAAACTCATATTTCAGGGATGATAACTAATTCTTTTTTTCTTTTTCCCTTTCTTCCACCTCCCCCCACCCCACTCCAGTTCAAGCTGTTGTTTCTCAGTCTAGTTGTGTAGGACACAGCTCCCTGGCCCATGCTGGTGTTACGAGCCTTGTGCTCTCCTGGGCTGAGGCAGTCAGTCGCTTGTCATCCGTTGGCTGCTCACAGCAGCTCCCAACAGCTCTCGCCGGCTGCCGGCCGCTCGCTATAGCTGCCGGCCACTCAAGCTGGCTGCTGGCCACTCACACTGGCCACTGGCTACTCATGGCGGCACACAGCAGCCCACAGCAGCACACAGCAGCCTGTGGCAGCTCACACCAACCTCTGGCTACTCACGGCAGCCCACCTCCAGGGAGAGCTGTTGTTTACTATCTTAGCTGTAGAGGGGGAAGCTCACTGTCCCATGTGGGAATCGAACCAGTGACTTTGGCGTTAGGAACAAAGTGCTCCAACCACCTGAGCCACCGGGCTGGCCCTATATCAAATTCTTAAAGTGACCCACAATTTTTTTAGAGGTAAAAACTACTTTGAAACAAAATTATTCTGACCTGTTTGTCTGCCTAATATCATTGCATTCAATCTTTTGGATTATTTACATCAGGGGAGACAGCTAGGCTTTCACAGAAACTGAAGTGTACTGAGAAGACAAGCAGATTTGTCTGAAAATCACTCTAGGATGTCACACGGGGTTGTCTGGACACTAAGCTCTTTGGGAACAGAAGGGGACCAAGGTTCGCCACTCCTAAATATGCCTTTTGGCATACTGATTTTAAGCTGATTAGTAAGAAACAAAAAACTCAGAAAGAACCTTTAACCCAACCCATTTCCTGTCTAAGGGAATTTGATAGAAACCCCTGTTCCGGAAGAGAATCTTAGCATTTCACCTTAGATTTTTTTAATTAATTCTGGTAGACAGGAAGGCTCCATGCAAAAATCTTTTCATTGGGTGCCCCACTGTGTCCCTTTGTTTCCCTGTTGCCTAACAAGAATTTGTTTGCCACATAGTCACTCTTTTTCATTTATCTGTGAATTGCCTACTTTCTCTTCAAAATCCCAGACCCTGTTCCTGTTTCTCCTTTATCCAAAATGGAGTATAAACCTCAACCGTTCAATGACTTTTTGAGTCTCATATCATGGCACCCCCCAAACATACCTCTATAAAATAAAGTTTGGATATTTTCTCCTGTTAATCTATTTCATGTTAATTTGATTATTAGTCCAGCTAAAAGAACTTAGAAGGCAGGAGGAAAGTTATTTTTTTATACCTCCACAGAACTCCTATCTCCCTACTCACACTTTATTACATCAAAACTGGGTGCATCATAATTGAGCTTGTCACAGAACTGATAGCTTCTTTCCCTTAGCAGGAAAAGCCACAAGCTACCCGTAGCAGACAACTCCTGTAAAGCACTGGTACGTCTACAAAATCTGTCTGCTCAGTTATTTGCCAATTGCTCTATAAGGACGGAGAACAATGGGCTGATGAATTGTCTTTCCTGAAATACAAACACAAACTACACATCGTGTAGACAGCCCTGGCAGGATGCCAGCCTCTGTGATAACACTGCAGATCAGAAGACCAGTGCCTTCTATTTTTTTTTAACCTTTGGCTGCCAAGTTTCTCAATAAAGCCTTTTCCTGTTCCCCAACCCATGCCCTAAGATGCTATGGAATTTTTGCTCACACCCAGGGAAATACAGTAGGTGATACTAAAGGAACATACTTTTTTGAGAGGTGGTGATCATAAAGAGATCAATTATCCTCCCATTATCACTATATTATATTATTTGATTTTCCCGATAATTATGAGCTTGCTAAGAAAAATAAATTGTTTGAGCTTTGGGGGTTCAGAGATATATAAACAGGTAAGGTGAACTTGGTGTTGTCAAGGATGTGAAGAAAAGGGAACACTCGTGTACTGTTGGTGGGATTGCAAAGTGGTGCAGCCACTATGGAAAACAGTGTAGAGATTCCTCAAAAAATAAAAACGGAACTACCTTATGACCCAGTAATTCCACTTCTGGGTATTTATCCAAAGAATCCAAAATACGAATGCCAAAAGATATATGCACCCCTATGTTCATTGAAGTATTATCTAAAATAGCTAAAATATGGAAGCAAACTAAATGTCTATTATAGACAATTGAATACGAATGATAAAGAAGATGCAGTACATATATACAATGGAATACTACTTGGCGATAAAAAGAATAAAATCTTGCCATTTGTGACAACACGGATGGACCTAAAAGGTATTACGCTAAGTGAAATAAATCAAAGAGAAATACAAATACCATATGATTTCACTTATATGTAGAATCCAAAAACCGAAAGAAACAAGAAAACAAAACAGAAACAAACTCATTTATACAGAGAACAAATTGATGATTGCCAGATTTTGGAGCAGAATGGGGGGTAAGGAGGATGGGTGAAAGTGGTAAAAGGATTAAGAAGTGCAAATTGGCAGTTATGAAATAGTCACAGAGATGTAAAATACAGCATAGGGAATATAGTCGATAATATTGTAATAACTATGTATAGTGCCAGGTGGGTACTCAATTTATCCAGGGCATCACTTCATAAATTATATAAATGTCTAACCACTATGCTGTACACATGAAACTAATATAATATTGTGTGTCAAATGTAATTGAAAAATTAAATAAATGAATAGAAAGCAAGAAAATCAAAATATGTTGAACCTGGGCGAAAGAAGCAGAAACTAAGCACTGGGCAGTTCTCCGGGTTCCTCAGGAGATGTTTTGCTATTAGAGAAGAAGACAAGTACGTTCATCAGGACTCAGGAACTGAAATGAATTTAGAAAGGAGGATCTTAAGGTGGTTTCATTTGAATACTACCTCCCTGAATCAGCCAATATGTGCATATGCTGGGCAAGAAAGGATTGCTGTTAAAACAAAGAGTAAGATTTACTTAAGCTTTGGAACCCTAGAAGCTCTGATACGATGTCCCTATAAAGAAAATAGGCCATAAAGTGATAGGAGACATTTCTGTACCAATACTAGAAAATTAAACACAGTTTGTTAGGAGCATTAGAAGGCCTTTGCCAAATGCCTGAGATGAGTGACTTCAGTGAGATCAGCAGACTGAGGGACACGAGTCATGCGATGAAAGAAATACAAGGGATCTTTGAGCCATCCCCTGGAGCAGCCTAGGAGTAGGGTGGTGAGGGGAAAGTATCTGGGTAACATTCAACAGCAAACATCAGCAGTTCAAGGTAGAGATGTCAAGAATTTCAAGGGCAATTGAAAATTTGACCTGCCAATCCAGAAATGTTTGCATACACTGACACATAAACATAGATGTAGATTTAATCTAAAATACTTTTTGCAATATAAGTGGCATAATCCATCCTAGCTCTTTTGCTTCTTGGGCGTATCTTGGATATCTTTTCAAATCAGTATCTGTTCATCTTCAGATTCACAGAGCTTTAGTTTAAAGCCTAGATCTGCAACATACTGAGCACACCCGCACTTCGGGTTTGCGCTGTGGTTCCCTTGGCCTGGGAGGCCCTTCTTCCATCTGCATAGTTTATATCATCACTGGATACATATCTTTCCTCAGTCATCACCACATCCCTTTTAATATAGCCCCATATTCTTTTCCTTATCACTCTTTATCCACTGGCCCTGCTTCATTCTTCTTGATAGCACTTGCCACTATCCACTTTGACATTATGTATTTATCTACTTTATGTCTACTTTTTTAACTGAAATGTGAGCTACAGGAAGATAAGATTTTATAGGTTTTATTACTGCCATACTCCCCAAGGCCTAATACAAAGTAAGTTCTCAATCAATATTATTGAAACGATAAATGAGTAAAGTATTTAATTTGGTGATTATCAACAGTGTGACTTTCTTACAATCAACCTTGTCCACCATATATACAAAAAGAGGATAATAATGTTGCCTAACTCATAGTAGATGTAAAAATAAAAAGAGACTAGTTTACTAATTATAATAATAACGAATTCTTATTGAATGTGTACTGAGCAGACTTCTCATTTAATCTCTCCAACATACAAAATATAGACTATGGTTAAATCCTTATGGATAAGCAAACTGAGGCTCGGAGTTCAGATAGGAATATGCAGTCAGATTTCAGAACTCTTTCTCCAAAACTGCACCATGCTACTTTCTTAATACATATAGCATGGGCTCAACTAAAGATGATTGATGTTGTTGGTGACATTATTACGGTTGTCACTGTCTTATTCTTGTCATGAGTGCATAGTTTTCCATCCCATGGATATACTGTATTTTGCTTAACAGGTTCTTAACTGTTGCATATTTAAGCTACTTCCATTTTTATAAAGCACTGCAAGCAATGTTTTAATAGAATCTTTGTATATCTGTGTGTATCTGAGAAAATATACTTACAGAATACATTTTCAAACATGTAATAGCATTTTAAATTTTGATATATCTTACCAATTTACACTTTTAAGAGACTGCACTTTCATCCTTTGAATCCACAGAGAGTATCTCACTCATATTTGTTGCTCACTGATGCCCTTGTTTTCATCATCACTATTTTAATTTACATTAGATGTTTAGAAGTTACTCTTCAGAATTCACAAAGTCTCCTTGTAAAACCAAAAAATAAATAAATAGATAAGTAAAATAAAATAAAATACACTACTTGTCTGAATACTCAAGCTACAGAGGCTACCAAAACATGTATATACACATGGCTTATATTCATTGTCTGTTATTGGTGTATATTGACTATTACAATTTTAATACAGTTTTTTCCTTTCTTAAAATGTGTATACATTTTTTTGGCACCTTCTGTGTTTTATTTGGCTGTGTCATTTTCTTTGAGAAACTATTATATCTTTGCTTGAACCATTTGACTTCAACAGGAAGCTTCCATATTTACTTACATTTTAATGAAGATGGGGCAAATGTCATAGCCACGCGATCTTGAAATTTCTAAGTGATTATAAAGTGTTCTAATAAATTATTAGCTACTTATACTAGTAAATATTTTGGGAGACCTACCCGAAAGTGTTCTGAACAAAGGGACTTTTAGAGCTTTCATTAAACTGCCATAAATGTGCTCTTTGATTTTATACCATTTTACAAATTATTCAGGCAAAAACAGAAGAAGAATTTAAATAATATACATCACCTTACAGCCCAAAGGTGTTCAGAAATATCCATATTTTAAAGGCATGGTATCTAAATCATGTTTGCAGTCTCTAGCCTATCAGAGCACAAGTCCCTGTAATCTTTTCTTGAAGAAGACATGTCTAACTATGTCACTAAAGAGATTACTTAATGCTTATATAAATACTGAAAATATTTGAGATAGTTATGGCTTAAGATTACTATTAGCATTTCTAAATGGAATAGAGTCCCTACAAGACACTAAGTTGTATAAAAATATACTAAATGTGGCTATAATAATCTTAATTGCCACCACTTTTCTAGTGAACGTTTTCAAAAGATACTTGAGGAGGTTTGCCAACTTAAATCGTCCAATTATTTGGAACGCCTTGCAAAGTACCACTTGCAAAGAGCATATTAAATAAATGAAATACAGATATTTGATTGTGCCTCCAAGTTTTCTACAGGCAAGTTAGGAATGTGTGTGTGTGTGTGTGTGTGTGTGTGTGTGTGTGTATGTGTGTGTGATTTCTCTGTGGGAAATTGTTTAAAATTCAGAATGAACTCTTATAATTTTCCTGCTATTTATCATCAGTGGGGTCTATTTTAACTGAAATAAGCACAAGATACTTTTTTTTCTTTAAAATAATGTTAAAAGGGAATGCATGGGAAGAAAGGCTTGTGAGAACTGCAGGTAATTTCCTATCTGAGTTTGTGTGTCTAGTTTTGTGTGTGTACTGCAAGCTTAGTTCAATATGGAGCTGAGAACAAGGAAGAAAACAACTCTTTCATCTTCCTCTTCCTTTTCACCCTCACCGCCATCCTCTCAGTTCAAGTCCCCATTCCTTGTGCAAAGCCAGTGGTGCAGGACTCTCTTCAGAGAACTGCAAATTGGTTAGATTTGACATTTAGTCAGCTTTACCCCCAGTGAAAGGTAAGCCAGTTCAGTAAGTAAAAACATGGAATTTTATCTGAGCCATATCTAAAATGAACACCTATTATATTTATGTGTCCGCATTATCCAGGATGACTTTATGCAGTTTCCTGAGAGATTTATTTGATAAATATACAGGCATTTCATTTTTCCTGCATATATTACTTTGCTATTTCTGACACATATCATTTTGATTGTTTCCTTTTTTTTTTACTATGTGAATCTAAGGAACCCGAGTGAATACCTCCTAAAAATGTAGAAAACAATAAACTGAATTTTCATTTGTAAACCTAGACATCCATCATTATATTTAATTAATTTGGAAATGTACATAATAGAAAATACCTGCCATGTGAAAAACATTTTTGAATGGGTGTGTGGGGGTGTGCAAAGCTTTAGAAGTTGTGATTCCTGTCACAGAGTGCTCACAATTTAGTTAAAGGGATACTACAGAGTTTCATAAAAACAAAATTCAAGGGAGTGTGTAATTTGGCAGGAGATGAGAGAGATATAGCCAATAAGTACTATGGAAATTCATAGGATGAAGATAATACTTAGTAATTTGCAGCTGAAAAGCCCTTTGATTTACTCATCTTCAACACAATCATTTCTGTTTTTATCTTGTTTTATTTGTTTATGCTCCTGGCTAAGATTTCTTCCAAAGAAAGGGTTCTGTGGGAAAAATATGTTTGAAAATTACTGTTCCCATAATGAAGTGGGCCAGTGGCAAGTATTTTTTTTAAAACAATATTGGGAAATCTAACTTATATGCATATGGTTGTTTTATGATGCATCGTGTGATGCTTGGGGAATATGTTGGTTTAATTTCTAACCTGCCAACCTGCTATGGGTTGCAAAGAAAATATAGATGCCAGTGTATTTTCAAATCTTTCAGCCACCTGCCATTTTCCAAAGAATAAAACCCTGATGTTTTAACAAAACACAATCCCCTTCTGGTTCCACCTTTTCTTTCTCTATTTCATGAGAAAGAAATAGAGCATGAGAAACTTTTTTTTACCTTGGTGACAGAGCATGAGAAACTTTTACCTGTCCCTTAAAAAATTTAAATTATGGACCTTGCCTATAAGAGTTAATACCAGAGATAACTTTCAATGATACATATATACATATATAAATGGCAAACATCTAATTTCTGAACATGTGCTCTTCTTATCATCCTACGAATGACCTTCCTCTCCTCTGAAGCCCCAGGGTGTCTTACCTCATCCTCAGCTCAGAGTGACATGTATACTTCACTTTAACTTTCTGTCTTATGTATATGGGATTTCCATATATATGCATAGGTATATAATTAAATTGGATTATTTCCACTTATTAATGAGTCTCATGTAGATGTAATTATTAGGCCAGCTGAAAGAAACTTGAAGAGTAGAGGAATGTTTCTTCTTCCCCCACACTATATTTCATTTCCATCTTTCAAATGAGAAAACTTAGGTTCAATGTGGTCCTTCAACAGTAGCTGAGAAGCTGTTACATGAACTTAGCTTTATCTGCTTCCAAATGTGTGCTCTTTCCTTAATGTTATTTCCCATGAGTCATTTACCTCTACAACTCCAATGCTAAGCCCATAACCCTTGCTCAGTATGTGTTTGTTAAATGAATAATGAGCAGGAAATTGGATATAAAAGAGAAATATAAGATAAAATTTCACCCTCAAGCTTACCGCCACATGATTAGGAACATGGCATAAAATTGTGAAAGCATTTCCTAGTCTCTCAGTACAATTTTTTTTTTTTTTTTTAGAAAGGACACAGTTTAGCATACTTGAATGGTTTCTGAAAACTGATTGCTCATTAATCTCAGAGGCAGATTATTAAATGTTGTGATAACATTTTGAGAGTTTCTGTCACCATCTTTGGAAAGAAAAATGCTAGTCTCACAGCTTTCTAAAATATTCTATGGAAGCTGTGGTCAGGTAAAAATGGGAGGAGAAATAGAGGGTATGCAATTCATGATCTCATCAAAAGGGCCTAGAGTGATTTCTATTACTTTATATGAAGTGCAGTTCACGTATTCGAAAATACTTCAAAAGAGAGACATTTCCATCCAGTCAAGTTACTTAAAAACAAAACAAAAAAACCTCCTTCAGTTAACTTATTGGATTTTCAGATAATGTTTGACAAGCTCATTTACTATGTCCCAACTTCCCAGGCAGGGCTTAAGAAATTACTTTTATTTTGTCTACCAATTCAGAATAACACAAGCTTTTGTAGAAAGCTATCTCATAGTTACCAAATTTAGAGAAAATGTACATAACCTATTGAAAAAGAAAAACTATGAAAGCAGAACTGGAAAGAGTTCCACCTTCTCCATAACAGCACTTAATAAAATGACTGCAATCCATTTCTACTCTAGAGAGATTGCATTAGATATATGTAAAGTTTTTCTCCTCAAGAATATATGTGTGGAGTTTCCATGAAATTAGAGGCTTTTGAGGAAATGAAGAAAAATTTCGTTAAATTTTATGTCACCAAGGTAAAAATGTGATTGGAGATAATCTGTAATAAATTATCTTATTTACTTGTTACTTGACTTTAGACAAAGAAAAAAAAGAGCAACAACACAAACACGTTAACTTGTTCTATATTTAAAATACTACCTCAAATTGTCCCTAGTATCCTCCTATTAAGTACAATATATCAATGCATTTTTATCTTTAACATGCAACTTGCGGTAAAACAGTTTTTGCTTTGTTATGACAGTTAAAAGTCATTTTATCCTTGGTGCAAACCTTTGCTCCTGGATGAGGGGCTGTTGCACCTTAATAAAAATGGCAAACCTTCAAAAGGATTCTGAAAGCAACTGTGATATTTGAAGATTAAAAGGATGAAGGCATTGCCCACATACATACTGTCTTGTAAACCTGAGGGGGAAATCCTTTGATGTTTAAATGACAGAACTTTAAATTCCTTTATCTTTCTACTTGAAAAATACTGTCCATGAATTCTTTTTATAAAAACTACCTTACATTTTCTATATGGAATCATTGCTATTTTGTATGTAGACTAGATACTAAGTATACTCCATTTGAATGTCAGTGTCTCATTACATTTATTTTTTATATCTTCACTGAGGCTGATTATTTCATAGTAAGTGGGAATTTGGGATCTTAATTATATTAGGGACTCAAAATAACCTAAACAATTCAATACCAAAGAAATATTTACTGACCCACCCATTAATCCATTATCAATCACCATTTTGTTGTCATTTTAAAATGAACAAAGCTTCAAATTCTAGTTTATGGTTCTCTATGGATGCTACTGAGCAGCAGAGAATAAACATATGAAACAAATTTTATAGAACCTGAATTGCCTTATGGTGTAAACCTATTTACTCACAGAGAATGTCCAGTCTTCTGCAAATCCCCATAAGTATGAGGTGGGACAATTAAGTTCGCAAACTCATCCCAGAGAAAGTGCTACATACCTCATTGCTGAATATCGCTACAGTCACCTTCAAAGTACTCCCCTTGGGAAGCTATGCATTGACACCAGTGCCGAGTCCACCCTTCAAAGCAATTTGGGAACTCCTTTTCTGGAATGGCCATCAGAACTGTTGTCATATTACCCTTGAAGTCCTGAATGTCATCAAAATGTCTTCCTCTCAATATTTCCTTTATCTTCAGGTAAAGAAAGAAGTCATTGGGGGCCAGATCAGGTGAGTAGGGAGAGTGTTCCAATACAGTTATTTGTTTACTGGCTAAAAACTCCCTCACAGACAGTGCTGTGTGAGCTGGTGCATTGTCGTGGTGCAAGAGCCATGAGTTATTGGCGAAAAGTTCAGGTCGTTTCCATCTAACTTTTTCAGGCAGCCTTTTCAGCACTTCCAAATAGTAAACTCGGGTAACAGTTTATCCAGTTGGTACAAATTCATAATGAATAATCCCTCTGATACCAAAAAAGGTTAGCAACATCATTGCAACAAGTTTGCAAACTTAATTGTCAGACCTTGTACACTACAATATTTGTGGAATTTCCTGGGAAAGTCTTATATATACTCCAAAACTTAGCCTGCTCTCCATGGTCACAGGTCAGGGCCGCTGTGACACATTAATGATGTGTAGCTTCACCACACTGTCCTTCTGGGCTGCTTGGTATCTCCCAGGGCTCTTCCAGACCAAAGCCCTTAGTACAGAACATTGCTTGGGACTACGCTGAAGCACATACTGTGACTGACAGTTTGATATTAAAGACATATCATTTTAATCGGGTCAAGTAGTCAAAAAGGTAAAAAAGATGATACAATCTCTATATCTCTATCATGCAGACAGATAAAAGAAATATCATCAATACATTTGACGACCCCTGTTAACCTACCCCTATAACATCCCTTTCTTTGTCCATATCATTTAAATGCGTTCATCTATATTTCCACTGTGTGTATATATATATCATTAAACATTGTATAGTTTTAAACATCAAGTAAATGGTATCCTGGTATATATATTTTTATTTTTGCCTTTGCCCCCTCGATACTATGTTTATTTTGTTCAGTGTTAATTTTTCAATTATTTTTACTTACCTTTCACATTAGTTCATTCATTTAATTACCATATAGTTATTCTTTGTATATCCTACCATATTTATTCAAATTTAAACTAATTTAAATAGTGTGCTACTGGTACAGAGGTAGATAATTGAAAGAATAAACAGAAAAATTATATATATATATATAAAACATATATATGACAAATACTGTTATATGCTAAGTTACCAACTACAGTATTGCTGATAACTTGGTATGTGACAGGAATTATAGCTCATCTGGGGGGAAAAAACTGATAAAGCAGGTTGGAAAAACTGATTATTCTCACTAAAAAAAAAATAGGGTGTCTTCCTCATAACATATATACACAGAAATCAACTTTGTGTGAAAACAAAACTTTAAAACGTTTAGAAGTAAACACATGGCACTCTTGCCATAGCATTGAGATTGTGTGATGTCTTTATCATGTGTCAACTTGCCAGGCTGAAATCCATTTCCCCAAATTGCATTCTTTGCATGCTTCCCATTAAAATAGGCTACAGAAGAGATTCTCTGCTTGTTTGGAGGGAGGCAACAGCTGGGCCTGCAGTCTACCTGGATTACTTTGTCTACCCTGGATTTTTTCCTTCAGTTTCTCTGACTACTGGACTCTTTAGATGTGTGTGTTTACCTGCATGTCTAGGGGTCCCGGGTTCTGTTGGATACCCAGTCACTAATGTCAGAGGCAACAAAAACAATTTTAATCCATCTTTTTGGGGTTCCAGCCCAGGCTTGTGAGATTCTGGCCTGCTGTGATCTTCCTTTTCCAACTGGCTGTCCAGTAGATTTTAAGTGCAAGCATCAGAAGCAGGAATAATCTTCTTAGAGATGTCTTAGACCACATGTGGCAACCCCAAGTGCAGTCATGGTTGCATTATTTTCCAGAAGGTTCCTCAGCTCAAAATAAAATAGATTTTATTGTACTTTGTGCCAACACTTCACCAGACCTGTGTAAACTTATCAGGTTTTTTCAATGGTATAGAGATATTCTATATAAATATATGTATACATGTTTTCCATTCTTGAGGCATGATTTTAATTCTATCTGTATTAAACTGCAAATATTTTTTAAAAGGTGAATTTTGAATTTATAGTTACAGGTGTCTAAAAAAAATGTCAACCATGCACCCATATTTTCTAAGTCTAAAATATTATCTCAATTTTTAAAAATCCATTTTCCTTTTGTGATTCATTTTCTCTTACAAAATTGCATTCCCATAGCTTTTCCTAAATAAAACATACAAACAAGTGGCAATACATTCAAGTTTGTTACTCAGGAAATCAAATTTGCTATTAGAATATATCTGGAAAATTCTAAAATCTAAAGTAATTTTTAACAAACAAGAAAATAAGGACTATTTCAAGTTAGATAATTATCTCTTTCCATCTGTTGGAAATAAGGACTTCATAAAATTTAACTGTCAGAGTTTGAAGTTGAAGGAAAGATAGCATGGTTGCTTGCAGATTCTAATACTGTTTTCATCCAATGCTTATCAAAGTCTTTCTCTTTGGTTCATACTGTGCTCTTTTTGCTGTAAGCAATGATATAAATATTGATGCACGCCAGCACTGTGTCCCACCTCTTCTAATTTTGCACACTTTCAAACTTATCAAGCACATTAAATTGATTTTAATTATTGTAATGGGCTCTCCTTTTCTTTCTCATGCCCGCCCCCTGCCCCCACTTCTCCCACTGCCGCCGAAATTTTGTGCATGCTCCTTGTTCGGTCAGAGACATTGCCTCCATCCTTCAGGACAGCAGTCGTCTTTGGCTTATTCATCATTGCACTCCCACAACACCACAACGGCACCATGTCTGGCACATAACATGTATGAGATGAAATCTTCACTAAGCAATTAATGATAGCACCCTCATGCTGTTCTGCATTTTCCCTCTAATCAGCCACCCTCTCTTCCTAAGCCTTTCTCCAATCAAACTTCATGAGTGTGTCTGGCATCTTCCTCCATAATCAGCAACATACAATAGAAAACATCTCATGAAACTTTTTCTAGCTTTTCTATCTTTATCACTTTCAGTAAAGAAAGATAGTGTCTATATGCCTTTTTAACAGTTATTTGTAAATCATTACTAGTGTGATCAAGAGCAACTCTACTAGCCATTCTCCTAGTAGAAACTAGCTACGTAACTTGTGTAATTTCGGTACAGTTTAATAAAGATACGATTAGGCAGGCTTTAGAAACACATAAGACATAGTGCAAGATTCTGGGTCAAGTAGCACTGTTAGCACACCTAGGCAGATATTGGGTTATTGGAACCTTGAAGGAAAGAATCATGTGGAGAGGACCATCTTGAAAGAGCTGTAACCTTTATTCTCGGGAAGCAACCGGGCCTAGGCAGCCACATAAAAAGTGGGCAGAGAATGACATCCTGACATTTTCTCCTTTCTCTCTCTGATCTCCTGCTGAGGAGTTCCTTTGGCCATAGCCCAGGGTAGGAGTGCTTTGTTAATATGGTTCATACAGATGAGCCTTGGTGACAGAGGACAGGATGAAGAAGCTTAAAGAGTGGATACAAAAGACAGCAAAGTAATTATTATTCAAATAGGTAAGAAAATACTGTATGTGTTTAATGTGTTTAAGTTTAAGTACTTTATATATACAGTCAACCATAAAAATACTATAAAATAATGCATAATCCCATAAATCCCATAATCCTATAAATATTATAAAATAATACGATCAATAATGCATTAAAAAGAGTTATCAAAAAAGCATCAAAACCATGAATTGAAATTAATAAAATTTCATTTGGATTAGGACTAAATTATAAAGCACTACACAGTTTTTGTTTGTTTGTTTGTTTGTTTATCTACCTATATTTTTTCAACTGAAATATTCTGTAATTCCCTTTATACTGTGAAACGTCCATGGTATAAAGCTGATGCTCTGATGTGGCCCATGAATTCTGAGTGTGTGTTCAGTCAGCTTGATAAAATTGTGCTCTCAATTTAATCTGTAATACGAAGAAATTGCTTTCATAGCTCAAGGTCCATTCTGGCACATACAGCATATAGGTTGCTTTATCCTGTACTCCTACTTACATTTTCTCCTAATTTTTCTTCTTCTTCTTCTTCTTCTTCTTCTTCTTCTTCTTCTTCTTCTTCTTCTTCTTCTTCTTCTCCTTCTCCTTCTCCTTCTCCTCCTTCTCCTTCTCCTCCTCCTCCTCCTCCTCCTCCTCCTCCTCCTCCTCCTCCTCCTCCTCCTCCTCCTTCTTTTACATTTTTATTTGTGACATTTCAATTACGCTATTTGTTCTGCATTTTTTTTAGATAATGTTTTTCAACTTTACCATGCATTTTATCTCCTGAAGGGCTTACTAGAACACACATGACTGTTTCTCACCCTAGAGCTTCTGATCCAGTCAGTCTGGGGTGGTGACCAAAAATTTACATTTCAAGCAAGTTCTCAGATATCGCTGATGCTGTGGGAGTGGGAACTACACTTTAAAAATCACTTATTTATGGGATTATACAAACCATTATCTCTCAATATAATTCCCTTTTTAAAAAAATATCATTATATAATACTAGAAGTTATAATTTTTGAGAAAAATATAGTTTTTCTCCATATTTTACGTGGGTTACTATATAGTTTACTGTGTTCAAATAAGGTTAAACAGAATCTAATATATGGTGATAGGAGAGCTGACTCTGGATGGTGAACACACAACATAATATATAGATGATGTATTGCAGAATTGTGCACCTGAAATCCATGTAACTTTACTAAAAATTATCACCCCAAAAAAACCTTAATTTAAAAAAAAAAAAGAAGACTTCGGGGATCGAATTATAATAAGAGTTTTAGAAATGTGACATTATATTGTATTCAGAGATTTAAAGTAATTAAGGGACTGTTGGGGGTGGATGATTCTTTTATATTAAGAATGATTAAGACATGTTATTAATCTGGTTTTAGAATAGTGAAACAAACTGGATTTGTTCAAACTCTGATTCCTAATTGTTTTGTACAATTTGGTAATTCTAATACAACGGCAGGAGCACTTCAATCAAGTTATTATATCACTTAAATAAACTCATGCTGTTATATAAGAAGATATAGTGTCTTTAGTGGTTTTAGTTTTGAATGTCAAAAGTAAGTATTTTGGTCACATTTAAAAGTGTAATATTCATTGATAAAATTAATAACACAACTTTAGAACTATTAGTGGCTAATTCCATCTTGAATTTAGAGGTATGAGCTTAAGGACTGAGTTTTAGATTAAAACTGAAAAGACACAATTCTTATTTATACATGATTATCTATTTTTTTTAAGTATAATTCATTAAGAAATTGTCTTGTTCTAAACCCTGTTCTCCTTGATAAAAATTCCCTAATGTGCTTGTCTTTCTTTTTTAAAAATTTAGTATGGTATTCAGCACAGAGTAGAATCAGCATGTTGATGAATTCATGAATAAAAAGAGCATAAAATGTTTCTATGTAATATAATAGAAGTATGTACTGGTCAGAAAAAAAAAAGACGAAGTTAATTCAAATGCTAGAGCACCACTGTTCAATAGAAATCTCTGTAATAATGGAAATGTTCTATTCCTACACTATCTACTGTGGTATCCACTAACCACATATGGCTATTAAGTAGTTGAAATGTTGTTGGTGCACCTGAACTGAGAAACTGAATTTTATTTAATTTTAATTAAGTTAAGTTTTAAAAGCCACGTGTGGCTAGCGGCTACTATAATAGTTCCACCTTACCCCTGGTTTCACTTTCTGTGGTTTCAGTTCATAGTTAATTGTGGTCTGAAAATATTAAATGTAAATTCCCAGAAATAAACAATTCATACGTTTTAAATTGCACGCCATTGTGAGTAGTGGGATGAGATCTCTTGCAGCTCCACTCTGTCCCACCTGGGGCGCGACTTATCCCTTTGTCCAGTGTATCTACACTGTATACACTCCCATGCATCGTCACTTAGTAACCATCTCAATTATCAGATCGATTGTCGTCAAGATAGTATCACAGTGCTTGTGTTCAAGTCACCCTTATTTTACTGAATAATGACCCCAAAAGAGCAAAGAGTAATGAATGATGTTGGCAATTCAGATATGCCAAAGAGAAGCCATGAAGTGTATGTATGTATGTATGTATGCACGTGCGTATGTATATAGTATAGGAAAAACAGAGTACATATAGGGTTCATCAATATCTGTGGTTTCAGATACCCACTGAGGGTCTTGGAACATATTCCCAGAGGATAAGAGACTGCTGCACTGGAAAGCAAAGAGGGGTCTGAAAAGACGGCATAGAGGAAGAGAACCAGGCCATGAGCTAAATCTTCAGAAAGGACATGGTATTTACCAAATAATTGTCATTGAGTAGGTTTGGAGAGAGATTCCAGAAACTACATTATTTACTAACTGTCTACCTGACAAGTCCAGCCAGGATTCTTATATTTTAGTTGGACCCCAGACCACAGTTTAAGACACACTAGCATATTCAGGGTGTAAGATAAGGCCAAAGACAGTGGCCTAGGAAATGTGGGCATTTAAAAATTCAGACAGGGAAAAAAAAAAAAAAAGAAAAACACTGAGAGGGACTGCCAGCTTTGGGGAATGAGACAAGGAAATGTGTTTTCTAAAAGAGCGGTGGGAGATGAATTGAGTGGTCAGCAATTTTATTGCCAGAATTAAATTAAGAGGTGGACTGAGGCAAAAACATTAGATTTGGCAACTAAGTAGCTTTCGGTAGTGCTCTTTGTGATGCAGTGGAGTGATGCTAACAACCAGAAGCTTTGTGGTATTGATACAGGAAGATGAGAGAGTGAGTAATTATTCTGAGGGTCATGCTATGTACAGAAACACTAAGGCCTCTTTGATTGTTTCCATGTCTTGCCCACCGTAAATAAAGCAGCAATGAACATTGGAGCACATATATCGTTATGGATAAATGTTTTCAGATTTTTTGGGTAGATACCCAGGAGAGGGATTGCTGGGTCATATGGTACTTCTATTCTTAATTTTTTGAGGAACCTCCACACTGCCTTCCATAGCGGCTGCACCAGTCTGCATTCCCACCAACAGTGTATGAGGGTTCCTTTTTCTCCACAGCCTCTCCAACACTTGTTACTATTTGTCTTGTTGATGATAGCCATTCTGACTGGGGTGAGGTGATATCTCATTGCGGTTTTTATTTGCATTTCTCTGATGATTCGTGACGTTGAGTATTTTTTCATGTCTATTTGCCATTTGTATGTCCTCTTTGGAAAAACGTCTCTTCAGGTCCTCTGCCCATTTTTCAATTGGGTTGTTTGTTTTTTTTGTTGTTGAGTTGCATGAGTTCCTTGTATATTTTGGATATTAGTCCCTTATCAGAGGTGTTGTTTGCAAAAATCTCCCATTTAATTGGTTGCCTCTTTATTTTGTCAATGGTTTCTTTTACTGTGCAGAAGCTTTGTAGCTTGATATAGTCCCATTCATATATTTTAGCTTTTACTTCCCTGATGATTAGATAAAGAAGATGTGGTATACATACACAATGGAATACTATTCTGCCAGAAGAAAAGATGAAATAGTGCCATTTGCAACAACATGGATGGATCTCAAGATTATTATGCTAAGTGAAATAAGTCAGACAGAAAAAGTCAAGAACCATATGATTTTACTCATATGTGGGATATAAAACTGAAAGCAACAAACAAACAAGACAAACAAAGAAACAAAAACTGATAGACATAAACAATAGTTTAGTGGTTACCAGAGGGTAAGGGGGGAGGGAGGTGGTAGATGAGGGTAAATTGGATCAAGTATGTGGTGAAGGAAGGAGAACTGACTCGGGGTGGTGAACACACAATGGGATATATAGATGATGTATTACAGAATTGTACATCTGAAACCTATGTATCTTCACTAACCGTTGTCACCCCAATAAACTTTAGGGGAAAAAAAGAAAAAGAAAAGAAAAGAAACACTAAGGCAACATTAGGAAAGTAAATTAAAACATAGCTTGTTTTATTTATTTTTTGTTTGTTTGTTTTTGTTTATTTTTCTGTAAATGAGGAAGATTTGCGTTTGTAGCCTCTCAGGAAAGACTAAAAAATATGTAACAGAAACAAACAGAAACAATCGAAAAATATCTAGGAAAAATCAAGATCAAATTGGATGAAAATCCCAGGTGATGATTAACTGAGAGTGTATGAAATTCTTTTTTCATGAATAGTCAACAAACATTTATTGAGCTCTTATTATGTGCTAGGCATCTCTCTCTCTCTCTCTCTCTCTCTCTCTCTTTCTCAGGTTTGAATCAAATTAAGTCATTTTATCCTCACCTCAATATAATGAGGTAAGAAATTCATTCCAATATTACAAAGGAGTGCTTAGGAAGGTAACTGACTCACCTAAGTCATCCATCTAGTAAGTGGCCAAACAGAGATGACAGCAGTTTAATGAAAGCTCCAAAAGTCCCTTTGTTCAGAACACTTTCGGGTAGGTCTCCCAAAATATTTACTAGTATAAGTAGCTAATAATTTATTAGAACACTTTATAATCACAGAGATGACAGCTAGTTTGTTTTGTTTTTTTTTCTCCAAAAGTGTTCTGTCTATTTTTTGCAGCTTTATTTAGTTATGATTGCCAATGAAAATTGTATATACTTAAGGTGTACAATGTGATGATTCAATAGATTTAATGTATGTATACATTGTGAAATGATTTCCACAATGAAACTAATTGACATATTTATCACCTCATAGTACTCATTTCTTGTGGGTGTAGTGAGAACACTTACGATCTACTCTCTCAGCAAATTTCAAGTACACATTACAATATCATTAATATAGTCATCGTGGCACACATGTGTTCTCCATAACTTTTCTAGTTTATCACTGAAATTTAAACCTTTTGACTAACATTTTGTGTGTGTATATATATATATATATATATATATATACATACATTTATATATGTGATTATATATACATATATGTATATACATTTGTTTTACCAATTCATCAAAACAGATTCATTCACCTAGGCAGAAGTTTCCTCTTCGACACTTCAACAGGTAATCATTTTCATCTCTGCCGCCCCCAAATATACCACTTGGATTACCTAAAGCAACTTCCTTTTGCCACCTGACCTCATCTTTCTCATGCAAGCATAGCCTAAGTTGACCCCTTTTGGTGAAGCAAACTCCCTTGGCTGGCCAGTAGGCCTCATCTCTCGTTCCTCATCTCCAAATGTCAGTACAATACATGATACTTTAGAAAACTGTGTTCTAACATTTTCTATGTGTCTAGTATTAATTATAAACTCATTCCTCTCAGCTCCACTTAAGAGAATATATATATATATATATATATATATATATATATATATATATATATATATATATATATATTTATGAGGTAATTACATGTAAAACACCATGCCACTATATTCTTTGTACTAAATAATGACATATTTTAGGTCAGCTGTAAATAATTCAAAAGAAACCTCTGTGGAATCAAAGTCCTGACTGCAAGCCCTGATTCTGCCCTTTACTCATTATAAATGGGGATCTTAGAAATATGGCTTACCTACACCAGTTCTTTCAGTATGTGTCATAGGACTTCTCTGAGAATTGTCAAGATCATGAAAATGGAAATCCTATGTGAGTTGAGATATACTTAACCAATACTACCTTCTAAGTGTGTGTGTGTGTGTGTGTGTGTGTGTGTAACAACTTTATTGAGATATAATTCACATACCATACAATTCAGTGTACAATTCAATTGCTTTTAGTATATTCATAGAGTTCTATAACAATTACCTTTATACAATCAACTTTAGAGTGTTTTTATTACCCCCTCAAAAGAAAAAAAAAAAACCTGCACATTTTAGCCCTCCTATTATTTCCCCACCACCATCCCCACCAGTCCTAGGTAATGATTAATCAATCTACTTTCTCTCTATATAGATTTGCCTATTCTGAACACCTGACATAAATAATATCATACACTATGTGGTCTTTTGTGACTGGCTTCTTTTACTTAGCATAATGTTTTCAAGGTGCATCTATATTTTAGCATGTATCAGTATTTTATGACTTTCTATGGTATGAATATACCACATTTTATTTTTTTCATTCATCACTTGATGGACATTTGGAATGTTTCTATTTTTTGATTATTATAAATAATACTGCTATAAACATTCATGTACATTTTTGGGTGGACATATGATTTTATTTCTCTTGGATATATACCTAGGAATGGAAATGCTGTGTCATAGAATAACTATCTTTAACCATGTGAAAAACTGCCACACTGTTTCCCAACATGCCTGCTTACGTGTTCAAATAAATTAAGCTTGTCTTCTATCAATTTCTGTTTTACCTTTGGATCTCAGCTTGAATGTTACTGAACAAAGCATTCTCTGAGTTAGGTTCCCCCTTTTTTGTACTCCCATGCAGTCTAAGATTATGTCATGAGAGAACTTCAGGTTATATGCTGATTGACCATTTATTTCTCTGACATCTCTTTGAGTGCATTCTACACTGATGCTTGCCCAATGCTTAATGCCTAGCAGGTATACAATCGATATTTGTAGACTGAACGCACATTTTTGGGTTATAAGAAATTTCTATGTTCTTTATATTTCTCTGAAATTTCTACTTCTTAATAGTAATCATGTTTTATTTTTTTGCATTAGATACATAATTATAACATATAGTTATACAATTATATATATAATTTACTTTTAATTACTTCTACTGAACAAGTTTAATTAGTCATCAGGAAAATTTTAACTTATAAAATTCTTTAAAATATATGATGCCAACTATTTCTGGCATAGAAAAAAAATAACTTAAATTGTTTACAGTAGCCCTTTGGGGTAGTAGCTTTTTTGAGAGGTATATCTTTTATATTCCAAATCTGTATAATAAAATGATTTATGTTATATTTTAAAAGATCCTTATTTTGAAATGTAGCATTCTTTTTTTTTTTTTTTTTTTTTTTTTTTTTGCATTGAGGCCATCTTCAAAAAGAAACCTCATAAGTTGGATTTAGTTTCCAAGAAAGCACTGAAAATTTACTAAGCAGAAAACGTTAAGTATTATAATCTTTGAAAAGGTAACTATAGACTCTTACATACAATGGATACATTGTTATTCTGGAACATTATTTAATAGATCAGTCTCCAATAAATGATTAACTCTGAGTGCACTAACATGATTGAGTTTTCATATCTGTAAAATTAAGAACCAGAGTATATGTGGTGACAGTTTCAAGAGATCATCATCATATAGGACTGAGCCTAAAGCTGGCAGCCTGCCTTCCTCTATGACACATCTATTTTATTATCGTGAACTTTGGTCAAATATACAAGAGGATGAAAATTTTTTGGCTCAGATCATTTCAATTTTTTATGGTACATAAGAATGTATTTTGAATGGAGAAAATATCACTGACTGAGTCAGTATGTGATTGCTTCTATGCAAAATGTACGCTTTAACACAAGATGGAGAGTGGTTAAGATATTGGCTTTGCAGTTACACTGCCTGAGTAGGAATCCCAGCTCTGCATCTTAGCAATTGTGGGAACGTGGATATATTACTCACCTCTCTGTCTCTGTTTCCTCATTTATAAAATGAGTACACAAGTACCTACCTCATAGGATTCATCTAAGGATTATATATATTAATGTTTATACAGTACAGTAATTATATATATATATATATATATATATATACACACACATATATACAGTAATTATATACAGTAAATATATATATATATATAGTAATTACAGTATAGAATATACTTGGCAGTATGTAAATATGAGCTAAGATTACTAAATGTATTCATTTTAGCCAGTCACTGGGTGATTTTGAATGTCTGACTGCATCTCTTTTAAATCTGTTTATATTGCAAGCACTAATAATTTAGGCTATCACATCCTCAAGTTGTTCAAAATATTGGGACTTTATATGTTTTTCAATACCTTATTTACTCACATTTTCAACCAAATAGGCTAATGATGCATATAAATATAAATTGAAAACACATTGTTTTTTTGATCCATTATATTAACTAAATATCCAGAGAGTGAAAAACCCCTAAAAAACCATAACCTTATTGAACTTGAAAAAAATGTTCCATTACTTGTCAAAGTTAGTGTGCTAGACATACTTTCACATGTTTGGTGGAGGGAATATAATTAGGGAAAATAAAAAAATGTACTTCTTTTTTTGAATTAAATGTTGAAAGCTCTGTAACCTCAGATTAAATACAGCAGCCTCTGGTAAAGTGAATGAAAAAGGTGCTTAAAAATCGCCACCGGGGACTTGAAGGAAATAACTTTCACATTAATAAGTTAAAGCTATCAGTGTAGCGGTTCGTCCATTCTCCCTTGAGCTGTTATTTCTTGCCCAGCGAAGGGAATAATAATATTAAAAGCCAACTTTGAATTTTGTTTTCTTTTTTTCTATAAATGCTTTGCACTGATCATTCTTTTAATCATTCTTTTTCAGTTACTATTGCCTTTAAGGAATAACAGAATTTAGTGCTCTGGAAAAAAAAAAAGAAAGAAAGAAATGACAAAATGTAGGGCAACAAAGTCAAGGCAGAAAGAGCCTGAGCTGTACCTGAGGATTTATTGGATTGCATTGATAGGAGAATGTCGTCTTTGGACACCTTTGTACATGTAATTCTCTGCTTCTACTCAAGTGATTTTCAACCTTGACTGCCCTTAGAACCAATTGGAGAGCTTTTTCAAAACTCCAGTGTTCAGGCTGCACCACGGACAAATTAAATCAGAATCTCTGAGAGTGACACCCAGGCATCAGTATTTTTTAAAACTTCCCAAGTAATTTCAATGTGCAGCCATGGTAGAGAGCGACCATTCTGGAAAATCTCTTCCACTTCCTTGGCAAAATACATTAGGGTCCATTTCCACAACTAATACTCTGTTCATTAGTGATCATGTCGTACTCCACACCCAAGAAGTTGGGGAGATATTGGCAATGACATTTTCTTCATTTGCTGTGACCCACATCTCACCTGGCATTTTAGAAACTGAAGAAACACCACACATTGGATCTTACTAGTATGCTCTCAAAGTTCTTCTGATGATTGTTACATGGTCTGAATAACAGTATTCATCCTCCACAAAATAGTAACAAAACAGTAACAAATATTTTGCGTACACTTAAAGGTTGTGGGGAGAAACATTTACATCAGTAGTCTCACAAAGGCTTTGTAATTCTGCAGTCAGTAGAACACCTGCTATATTGCTACTCCTAGTTCAGAAAAAAAGGAAATGGAACTTCAAAATCTGTCACAAGGTTATTCAGCTAAAAAGTGGACTTACTCATAGGCCCCAATACTCACCTCCTCATTCTCTTTTCAGTACACTTTATTCAGGCAGTTTTACTCAAATGGCTTTTATTATGATGGGCCAAATATAAACATCTTTTGAAAGCCACTGGTCAATTCTATCCTCATCTTATTTCTTTTCCCAGCATCATTCAACACAGCGGATCATGCCCTTCTTGAAATTGTTTTTTTGTTTGTTTCTTTGTTTTTCTTGGTTCACATGATACCAGATTCTTCTGCTTTTCCTCCTATCCCAACAACTACTTCTCAGTCTGGCTTGTGGGCTCTACCTGCTCTGCCTGACCTCCAGACAATGTAGCTCTCCTAGGCCTTGGTATCAGACCCTCTAGTTCTCTATCTAAACTCTCTTACTGGATGATTTCACTAGTCACATTACTTTTAAGTACCATCTATAAGATAATACAACTCACATTTATATTTCAGGCCCTGATTTCTCCACTAACCTTCATCTCCCCTAACCTTTCCTCTTACATATCTACTAGACATTTCAATCTTTATCAATACCGAAGTATTCTACTTGATTTTGTCCTCAGATCTGCTATGCTACTGCCCAAACCATCATTATCCTCACCTGAACTACAGCAGGAACCTCTTAATTCTCTCTCTGCTTCTGCTCTTCTCTCCTCACAAACCATGTCCCTCCACAGAAACCAGAGTGATTTTTAAAATTATGTTTTAGATCACAGTACTCCCATGCTTAATACACTCTAGTGATCCAAATTCTTTACCATGAGCTACAAATCCATGTGTTAGCTGATGTCTGCCTTACCTCTTTTATCCATTTACCAAAAAAAAAAAAAAAAAAAAAAAAGCCAACATTTATTATTCACCTATCATATGCCCCTATGGATCCACAATGTATCTACTCATGTAGAACTGACATATTGGTTGGGAGAGAACAACTAAAAGGAAGAGGGTGTGTGTGTGTGTGTGTGTGTGTGTGTGTGTGTAGCTGAATATTCTCTTAAGATGGTCAGGTAAGCCTTTCTGTCTCTGTCTCTGATGGGGTGACATTTCACAGATACTGAAATGATATAGGGCTGGGACAGTCTTGAGAAAGGTAGAACTGAAATCCTTGATCACTCCTAATTTGACCATATCCTTCAGATATAGTAGCTCTCTTTCTGTATACTTAACACCTCAAAATTATTCCTGACCTGGAGTCTATGTACTCATCCTTTCCTTTGCTTGAAGAATCTGTCACTGGATGTTTGCGTGTCTGGATTCATCATGTCACCATTTGGATTTCAATCAAACATCACCTCTTCCACTAGCCTCTCCGTAAGCACCCTAACTCTCTCCACATCTCTGCTACTTTCACTCTCTGGTCCACTTAAAAGTTACTTTAAAAAAGTCTCATTAGTTACTTTTTTAGCTTCATTAATCACAATATGAAATGGTTTGCTTTGGGGGAAGTGGAGGGGTTATTGTTATTCTTTTTTTGTCTAGCTACTTTCATGAGAGCAATAACCTTAATAGTTTTACTCATCACTGTGTATGTAACCAGACTGTAAAACAGTGACTATAATTCAATATTTATTTTTTGACGGGAAGACTGGATTTAAACCCTGGTCTTCAGACTCCATACATGTTCCACTTTACCAAAGTAGTCAGTTGCTTATTATTACAGGTTTTCCAATATCTCATAACCTCTACTTGCTTTAGCTATTTTTTTATTGTTTTATTAGTGTGAAATTCTCACCATTAGACTATATTGGCAAGAAGAAAATTGGGTATAATCTTCAGAAAATATAAATTAAATTGTATATATTGCCTCTTCTTTTATTAGCATGAATTGGCAGATTCCCGAGATGAAACAAATCTTAAGCCCTTAGAAGATGAGATCTGAGTGGGAAATTTTCAGTGTTGAGAGACGAGAATAAGTACAGTGAGGTATACAGGTTCTGAACAAATATTACTCACCTATTCCATGGCCCTGAGGATCCCATCAAACTTTCATCAGCAGCTTTAAGTTGTTCACCTAGAGCAGGAGTGTCCAAACTTTTTCCAACGTTTTTCACCAAGGGCCATATTCGGTAAAATACACAAACAGCCGGGCCACTCACTCGAGGTGAAGTACGTATTGCCTCACCTGGTTTATTTAAGTAAACTAACTATATTTTTGGAGTTTGCTGCGGGCCAAAAAAACATGGATCGCGGGCCGCAGTTGGCCCGTGGGCTGCGGTTTGGACACCCCTGACCTAGAGTGATCAGTTACGCTGATCTGGTCAACTAGGTTAGCTGGTAGCCAAGGGAAAAGGTCGATTCCCCTTACAATAGTGATGCTTATCATGTCCCCACGTTAGACTCTTGGGGAGATTTTATTACATACCCTATGCCTGCACCTCACCTCCAGAGACTGAGCTATACTCAGTTTGGGTGCAGCCAGGGTATGGCATCTACAACTCTCCTGCAGTGATTTGAATGTGTAACTGAAACTGAGAAACACTGCTCTAGGAAGAAGTAGCCCACCCAAAATGAAGTGACAAATAAGGGAAGGGATAACTTAACTGACTGTTTACACAGAGCATGGCTCTGAAAAGTGCTTTGAGGATTTTGTACAACACTTTTTAAAATTACCTCAATAAAATCAGAATGGTATATAGAATGCATTGCGCATATCACAGGAAAGCATATGAATAGCGTTATCAGGAAACAGGTTTACGTACTTTAATAGGATGAGAGAGATTCTGAGTTTCTTCTCTGCAGGAGAATACTTTTTTTCTTTTTTTTCCCCCTCCTAGTATCCTTTCCTCAAGCTCTGAGTTATGGCAAAGAAAAATGAAATGGAGCCCTGGAGGAGCCCTGGGAGGAAATTCATGGAGGAAAATGCCACACTTTATAAATGCATGCTGAGTAGGTAGGAGTTACAAAACCATGCCTGGACCTGATTTTTGCTATACTTTCAACACTCCGGATTTCAAGCAATAATTATTTAGCCTATAAGCAAAATGTTGTTATATTATTACTCTAATACAATAAATACAATTTGTTAAGAGCCAACTATTTAAGCAGCACCGAAGTAGGAACTTCGAAGTCGTTGTCCTAAAATCCTTCCAAGTACGTATTTTTATTACTATTTTTTCAAATGAAGACATAGGCTGAGAAAAATGAGACAATGGGTTCAAGATCACGCAGCTAATTAATGATGGAGTAGGTTTCCAAAGTCAAGATTTCTGGGGAACACATCCATGCCTTTTGATGACAGTACCTCATGGCACTAATTGTGATGGGTCTAATGTTAAGTCCGGTGCTGGGGAAAAAAACACTTACAATGAGAAACTGTAACTAAGACTGCAAATAACATTTCTGGAGTGAAAATATTCCTGATGGCACCAGTTCGCTTTTCTCTCTTCTCCCATCTGCTTCCAACTAAATCAACAGATTGTCTCGGGATATATCTTTCTTGAGAATTACAACACAGGGAAGAACAACCTGCTGTAGAAAAGGAATCCGTTTATCTCAAAGCCAAATACAGAGATCATCACGGATGTGGGGCTTGGCCTGCCGTTAAGGACTAGAGATGGATGGTAGTGTTAAATTTCCCGACGACAGCCAGAGAAGATGAGCTGTCTAGCTAGCAGCCATCTTCATCCAAATGGGAGTCAAACCTCTATAAAGAGGAATTTTGGCTGGGAATCTTGGGAATTTATCTAGTCAAGCTTTGGGATTCTAAACTCCAGGTTGAGGAAAACTAGAACTACAGCTTCTGATATGAGGATAACGAGACACTTAAAAATGAAAATGTGAAAATTGTAGAGTGCTTGGGAAGACATTTCATCCCTGGGGCCACCAGAAGAGAAATTTCAGCAATTCCTTTTACTTCTTTTCTAACCCCCTAAACAAAACCCACCAGTAGCCAGTAAATAATACAAGGGTGTGTAAGAGCCTGTGGCAAAGGCTTTGAGAAAACCCACATGCACTAACATTCTTCTAACTAGATTTTGTGCTTTTTAGGTGTTCAGTCAAGAATGAAAACAACATTATAAATGTTATGCTTTCCAGGCTTGACAGATGCTCGTCTTGGGATGAAGTTACATACACAGATAGAAAATGAGCTGTAACAAGTTCTTTTGCAGAGGATAAGTGGGTGTTTTTGGAATCCTTGATGAAAACCCACTGTAGCATATATATCCCTTATTACTCAGATTTATTCTGTAAAACCTTCCTTCCACCATTTTACCATCCAACTGACAATTTTCAGTGCTCCCAAGTTATTACTACTTACTTGGTATAAAGCAGAAATGATGTTTTACAGGAGCTATATGAAGTACCATTGAGAATTAAATTGCTTTCCTTTCTTTCTCATCATTGTGAATTTGGCGCAGATGAAAGAGGAAAGATTGACAGCCAGGGAGTCGAAAGTCCTCTGTTATCTATGAGATGCACATGATATGGGCAGAGGCAGCCCAAACTTTCCTCTCACAGCCATATGCCAGCTTTCACATCTTGGAAAAAGAGCTATGTGGGAAAGTGTGTCATTTGTAAAAGATAGGATTTCAAGATAGGTCTTCTTTAGGGAAAAAAACAAAACAAAACAAAACAAAAACCTGTCCTACTCAAACTCTTCCAAAAAATTGAAAAAGAGTAATAATCCCTAACTCATTTTATGAGGCCAACATTACCCTGATACCAAAACCAGGAAAGGATAACACACACAAAAAAAAAACACCAAAAAAACAAAAAAACAAACAAAAAAAAAACCAAAAAAAAACTACAGGCCAATATCTCTGATGAATATGGATGCAAAAATACTAAACAAAATTCTAACAAATCAAATTCAACAAAGCATTAAAAAGATTACTCATCACGACCAAGTGGGGTTCATGCCAGGGGCACAAGGATGGTTCAACATATGCAAATCCATCAATGTGATACATCACATAAATAAAATAAAGGACAAAAAACATGTGATTATATCAATTGAAGCAGAAAAAGCATTTCACAAGATACATCTATTTATGATTAAAACATTTAATAAAATAGGTATAGAAGGAAAATACCTAAACATAATAAAGGCCATATATGACAAACCCTCAGCTAATATCATAATTAATGGTGAAAAACTGAAGCCCTTTACCCTACGTTCAGGAACATGACAGGGTTGTCCCCTATCACATCTACTTTTCAACATAGAGTTGGAAGTCCTCGCTAGAGAAATCAGGCAAGAAAAAGAAATGAAAGACATCCAAATAGGGAATAAAGAAGTTAAATTGTCATTCTTTGCAGATGACAAGATGCTATATAGAGAAAACCCTAAAGACTCCACCAAAAAGCTATTAGAAACAATAAAGGAATACAGTAAAGTTCTCAGCTAGAAAATCGATACACAAAAGTTTGTTGCATTCCTATATACTAACAATGAAATCTCAGAAAAAGAAATTGAAAAAAAAACAATTCATTTTGCAATTGTAGCAAAAAGAATAAAATACCTAGGAATAAACCTAAGCAAAGATGTGAAAGACCTATATGTTGAAAAGTACAAGACATTTTTTAATAAATTGAGAAGACACAAAGAAATGGAAAGTCATTCCGTGCTTATGGATTGGAAGAATCAACATAGTTAAAATGGCCGTATTACACAAAGCAATGTACAGATTTAATGCAATCCCCATCAAAATCCCAATGGCATTTTAAAAAGAAATATGCCATTTCTTTAAAAACAAAAAAATCATCAGATTTGTATGGAACCACAAAAGATCCCGAATAGCCAAAGCAATCCTCAGAAAAAAGAACAATGCTGGAGTATCACAGTTACTGATTTTAGCCTGTACTACAGGGCAACAATAATCAAAACAACATGGTATTGGCATAAAACAGAAACACAGACCAATGGAATAGAATTGATAACCCAGAAATAAAACCACATAAATATGGACAGATAATTTTTGACAAAGAAGCAAAAAAACTTACAATGGAGAAAAGACAGCCTCTTCAATAAATGATGCTTGGAGCATTGGAAAGCCACGTGCAAAAGAATGAAACTGGTCTGTTACCTGTCACCATGTACCAAAATTAATTCAAAATGGATCAAAGATCTAAGCATAAGACCTGAAACAATAAACTGCATAGAAGAAAGCATAGCTACTAAACTTATGGACTTTGGGTTCAAAGAATATTTTATGAATTTGACTTCAAAGGCAAAGGAAGTAAAAGCTAAAATAAATGAATGGGAGTATATTAAACTTAAAAGCTTCTGCACAGCAAAAGAAACCATCGACAAAATAAAGAGGCAACCAACCGAATTAGAGAAGATTTTTGCAAACAATGCCTCCGATAAGGGGCTAATATACAAAATATATAAGGAACTCATGCAACTCAACAACAAAAATACAAACAACCCGATTGAAAAACGGGCAGAGGACCTGAAGAGACATTTTGCCAAAGAGGACATACAAATGGCAGTTAGACAGGAAAAAATTCTCAACATCACTAATCATCAGAGAAATGAAAATAAAAACCACAATGAGATATCACTTCACCCCAGTTAGAATGGTTATCGTCAACAAGACAAATAGTAACAAGTGTTGCAGAGGCTGTGGAGAAAAAGAAACCTTCATCACTGTTGGTGGGAAAGCAGATTGGTGCAGCCGCTATGGAAGGCATGTGGAGGTTCCTCAAAAAATTACAAATAGAATTACCATATGACCCAGCAATCCCTCTCCTGGGTATCTACCCAAAAAATCTGAAAACATTTATCCATAAAGACAAGTGTGCTCCGATGTTCATTGCAGCTTTATTTACAGTGGCCAAGACATGGAAACAACCAAAGTGTCCTTCGATAGATGAATGGATAAAGAAGTCGTGGTACATATACACAATGGAATACTATTCAGTGGTAAGAAAAGATGAAATAGTGTCATTGTGACAACATGGATGGATCTTGAGATTATAATGCTAAGCTAAATAAGTCAGACTGAAAAAGTAGAGAACCATATGATTTCACTGATATGTGGTATATAAAATTAAAACAACAAAAGAACAAGACAAACAAATGAAGAAACAAAACTCAGACACGGACAATAGTTTAGGGGTTACCAGAAGGTAAGGGGGGGAAGGGGGCACTAGAAGAGGGTAAAGATGGTCTAATATATGGTGATGGAAAGAGAACTGACTCTGGGTGGTGAACACACAATGTGAGATATAGATGATGTATTACAGAATTGTACACCTGAAATCTTGTGTAACTTTACTAACAATTGTCACTCCAATAAACTTTAATTAAAATAAGTAATAAATAAATAAATAAATAAGATTGGGATTTACAAAACTGTCAGAAAGAAAAAAGAAAATACGTTAGAGGAAAGATTTATAAACGTGCTTTTTTGGGTTCCTGCTTAGTTTAAAATAATTTGAGCTCTACTTCCTCTCCTATCCTCCCTCCCCTCCTTTCCTCCCTTCCTCCCATTCTCTCTCTCTCTCTCTCTCTCTCTCTCTCTCTCTCTCTCTCTCTCTCTCTCTCTCTCCCTCCCTCTCTCTCTCATTGATTTGCTCCCCACTTTCATCTGTGTGTCTTTACCCACCCTGGTATTCTCTACCTATTTTCTTGTATCTAAATAGGCTCAGTTCCTGTAACAAACTGCTTTATCAGCCATAGCCAAGTCCTGAGGCTCCCTATGAACAGACAGGGTCTGAAACAACAGACCATTGTGGAATGTCTCCATATGCTGCTTCCTTCACTTCTCTGTTTCCAACTTGCCTGTTCTCATCTAGGTGATTTAGCTTTCTCATTGCCTTGCACCTGGTCTCCCCTCACAGCTTAGTTTGATTCCTGCTTTGTTCCTGGACTAATCTTTTAGCTCCCTTCTGCAGCTTCGTAGCCAGGTCCACACCACCATCGACCAAGCGCACGCGCTTCGAAACCTGGCCCAGACTCAGGGAGTTCTGACAGGATACTTCACAGGCAAAATTTATCATGGGTTTCTTTCCATCCTGCCAAAAGCCTCCTCTTTCTTTTGTTTCCCATGGATTTCAAAGACCTTCCAAACTGCCCAGGGCTTCACCGTGAAGGAGTTCACCAAATGCTCAAGTCAAAGCTTTGGTCCTACTTTTCCTTAGGCAGTCAGTCCTCCTGCTGCCCTCCCTGCTGCAGTGTTTACCTCCCTTTCCTCCTACTGTGAGAGTTTGGCGGCAGACCCATTTAGCTTGCTCTGTGAAGCACAAGCTTCCATAACGCAGTATTTAATAAAATTTGTATTTGGTAATGAGTGTGCTAATTGACCTCATAATTATACTTTGTCTAAATTAAATTTTTTATCTCCCAATGCAAACCTGCTACTCCTCTTGTGATCCCTGTTTTGTTTATGGCGCCACCATTTTTCCAGGCTCCCAGCCCTAAGTAGAATGGACTCCTCTTTGAGTTCAGCCTTGCTGTCACATTAAATCTCTTTCAAATCCTGTTGATTCTCATCCATCCCCTATTTTTCATTTCCACTACCACAACCCTTTTTCCTTTTGATGGACTATTGAAAGAGTCTTCTAATTTGCCCTCTTGTCTGCTGACTTTTCCCCTTGGAATCTGTATTATACCCTACTGCTGATTGAGCTTCCTAAAGCATTTGAATTTATTTGAATTTTTGTTATTTACTGATTTGCTGTGTGATCAGAGTCATGGTTATGAGTTCCTTTAAATTTCAGTTTCTTATCTGTAAATTATGATAATATCTCAAAATAGTATATATATATATATACACATATATACATATATATGTATATATACACACACATATGTGTATATACATCTCTCTCTCTTTCTCTCTCTATATATATACATATATACATATATAACATAATATAGGTGTGTGTGTGTGTGTGGTGCAGAGGGTGCCAAAAAATGTATGCACATTTTAAAAAGGAAAAAAATGTATTAAAATTATAGTACAATGAATGATGGTAGCATTCATTTGATTAACGCCACCTTTTGAGCGAACATCAACTACACATTGCTACCGTAATTCAATTCAACTTCAAAAGTAATACAGATAAAATCTCTTAATATGTGTACATTTTTTGGCACCCCTGGTATATATATTTTAGTGTTACATTGTCACAGAATAAAGCACAAAGTTCTTAGCCTGCTCTTACTGCTTTAAATGTCCAGTTATTTGGTCAAATTTATTTCTCAACTGTTCTCCTTTGTTTGCATTCCCTATGTCTAATGGTGATAAAGATGATATTTCTATTCTCTTATTAATGAGACCTGGAATAATTCTACTTTTCAGCTACTCAGATGTAAGTAAAGCTGCTATGAACATTCTTGTAAAAATATTTTAATGGACATATGCTTCTCTTCTTTGAGTAAATACCTATAACTGAAATTGCTACCTTATAAGGTAGGTACATGTTTAGGTTCATAAAAAACTGTCAGAATTTTTCCAAAGTGTTTTTCACTCCCCTAAACAATGAAGAAGCAGTCTGGTTACTATGCATCTTTGTCAACATTTACTGTTATAGGATTTTGTTTTGCTGTTTGAAATTCTGATGAATGTTGTAATTTCCATAATGACTAATGATGGTGAAACCATTTCAAGACCTTATAATCCATTTATATATATTCTTTTGTGAAGTTCTCATTCAATTATTTTGCCATTTTTCAAATTTGGGTTATCTTTTCTGATTGAGTTTTAGGATTAGATAGATAGATGATAGATATAGGTGTATATTGTAGATTCAAATCCTATATTAGATATATGCTTTGCAAATATTGTCTCTCATAATGGATGCTTATTTATTTTCTTAATATCTTTTGACAAGCAGAA
Organism: Rhinolophus ferrumequinum; assembly: GCF_004115265.2. NCBI lineage: Eukaryota > Metazoa > Chordata > Mammalia > Chiroptera > Rhinolophidae > Rhinolophus > Rhinolophus ferrumequinum. The sequence goes on along the minus strand of NC_046291.1, from coordinate 79,179,164 downwards.
TTTTAAAATGTTTATGAAATTTAATTTAGCTTTTTCCTTCCTTCCTTTATTATTATGGCTTTTTTGTCTCGTTTAAAAGAAACTTTGCATACTTCCAAGTTGTGATGATAGTGTCTTCTTTTTTTGTTTTAGAAGCTTAAAGATTTATTTGTAATTGTCTATAATACATTTAAAATTATTTTTTGTGTATGGTAGGGTTGTACTTTATTTTTACCTCAAGCTCTAAGTATTTCAATAGATTTATTAAATAGACTTTCATCCCCCTATTGGATTATGTTAGCAATTTTGTTGAGAATTAGTTGAACATACAACTGTGGGATAATTTTTTAGATCTCTCTTCAGCTCTATGGATATATTTGTCTATCTTTACGACACTGTCATTCTGTCTTGATTGCAGTAGCATTATATTGTCTTGAAGTCCTGTAACTTTTTTCTTAAAACTAAGGATTGTTTGGCTATTCTAATACAAAACTTTGCATTACCTTTGAATTTCCACACAAAATTCTGAATGTTTGTCTATTCCTTAAAAAAAATAAAAAGGGGCTGGCCCGGTGGCTCAGGCGGTTAGAGCTCCATGCTCCTAACTCTGAAGGCTGCCGGTTCAATTCCCACATGGGCCAGTGGCTCTCAACCACAAGGTTGCTGGTTCAATTCCTTGAGTCCTGCAAGGGATGGTGGGCAGCGCCCCCCTGCAACTAAGATTGAACACGGCACCTTGAGCTGAGCTGCCTCCCGAATGGCTCAGTTGGTTGGAGCGCGTCCTCTCAACGCACAAGTTTGCGCGGTGGAAAGGAAAGAATAGGAGGGTCGACTCCCGCCCAAGGGATGGTGGGCTGTGCCCCCTGCAACTGGACCTGGAGCTGAGCTGCGCCCTCCACAACTAAGACTGAAAGGACAACAACTTGACTTGGAAAAAAGGCCTGGAAGTACACACTGTTCCCCAATAAAGTCCTGTTCCCCTTCCCCAATAAAATATTTAAAAATAAATAAAATAAAATAAAATAAAATAAAATAAAAAAATCTGCTAGGATTATTACAATTGCTTTGAAGCTATAGATCAATCTAATTTACATCCTAACAATTGATCTTTCAATGTATAAATGTGGTATATTTATCATTTATTTACAGTTTATTTTATTATCAACGTTTTCATGTTTTCAGTATACAGGTCTTTTTGTTGTTGTTAAATGTACTTTTAAGTCGTATATATTTTATAATGCTATTTTATGAAATATCAACATTGTTGAAGTATAAATTACATATAACAAAATGCACATTTTTAAAATGTAAAGTTTGATGAGTTTTTAACCATATAATTTATTTATTTTTTAAATTCATAAGCATTATATTTTAGGGACATTTTATATTTACAGAGAAACTGAACAGCTAGTACAGAGAATTCTCATATAACACTCCCTTTCACCCTGCATATAGTTTCCCTGTTATTAACATCTTGCATTAATAGGGTAAGTTCATTACAACTGGTGAATCAATATTGATACATTATTCTTAACTAAAGTTCACAGTGTACAGTAGGGTTCACTCTTGATGTTGTACATTCCGTGGGTGTTAGTGAATGTATAATGACATGTATCCACCATTACAGTATCATGAAGAAATAATTTCACTAACCTAAAATCCCTCCACTCCACCTATTCATCCCTCCTTCCTTTCCCATAAACACGTCAAAACTATAGTCTTTTTATAGCTCCTACAGTTTTGCCTTTTCCAGAATATCTCATCTTTTAGAGCCTTTTCTTTTCCCCACATGGAAGGGCTACAGGGGGGCTGGAGTGGATATTTACCTTCTCCAAGGATGGTTAGTCTCTGGAAAAACCCAAGTGCCTAAAACTTTGGCAAAATAGTTTTTCTTGAGAAAAACTATTTTGTTAAGGTGAACAAATTCTCGGACATATTTCAAAAGGGTTATTTTCTCTCCCTTCCACACACCCTCCTCCCTACCAGAAAAGCACAAGGGGATTTTTGTTTGACTTTCACCTGAAGGGGCTCCTGGAGCTAAAATTGAGGAAAGTTTTTAATTCAAGCTTATCCACTCTGGACCTCCGGAAATCTATCAGTTACAGTTTCTGTTTTACCCTATAATGGTTTCAGGAGCGACTTCTGCTAGTAGGCACGGATACCCAACTTGGTGAACTGTGATTTCCTGTATTTGCTTGTCCTTCTCATTTTGGAGGCAGCAGTTTACCCTGTGGCCTAAATTCTCTGATAGATGTAAGAATAGTTGTTGATTTTCTATTTTTTCAGCTTTTTTTTCTTTTTGTTTACTTCTAAGATTCTTCCTTACATGTGAGACCAGAAATAGGAAGTTAACAAAATAACTCACACTTTAAAAATAAATAAATTAATTAATTAATTAATTATAGTTTGTTTCATTGAAGTGGGATGGTTAACCCATATTATATTGTCTGATTTCACTTAAAGCAGAAGTCTCCATTGTTACCCACTCTGATTTCATATCCACTTATGAACAGTTAATTAATGCATTATTCTTCAGTAGTTCCTATTAATGCCCTGTTTGCTATGTCTTTGCTATTCTCCCTTACTATCTGGAAAGTATCTCTACCAACTAACCTAAGTAGTTTTGTGTGTGTGTGTGTGTGCGCGCGCGCGTACGTGTGTGTGTCTAAATTCTGCCCATCCTTTATAGTCTAGTTGAAATGGTATCTCTTCCATGAAGTATTAAAAGCATTACTGCTGTATATTAGTTTAATACAATTTCAAAATCTACTTGTTTATGACTTAAAGGAAATTGTTTTCATCTACTTGTTTAGGACAAAGACAAAAATAAGGAGTTTTTAGAAGTAAAGTTACTTGTTATAAGAACGAAGTAAGTTGTGTCAGGATGGCATCATCTCATCTGTTGTGGTACATAAGCAGTCACCAGCTGGGGGCTTATCTGATAAGAACATGTGGAAAAGCAGCAATGGCAGGGGGACATTTAGACTATAAATACTGAGAGTCTGTGAAGACTATTCAAGATTTTCCAGTTTGGGCAAGAACTCTTTGCTAACTTAAAAACTCTCCTAAGACCTTTGGGACATTAGCTCCTGCATGATCAAGGGGACGTTTTGGTTGATAATGGTGAAAAAACAGGCAGTGGCCCCAGGAAAGAGATTAGCTCACCTCCGATCCCCCTACCCCAGACCCCCGATACCCCCACATCACACAAACACCGACTTCTTCGTTATCTAACAATGTGCTCTAGCAGAAAAGGACTTTTTTGAGGCAGCTGTAAATCAGCTCAAGGTTAGTTAAAATTGTCTCTCCTAAAGGCCTATTCCTATGAAAAGGTACATCTCTTATTAAATTTGGACTTTATTCCTTTTATGTTCCCTTCCCTGAAACAACAGTGTGATTAATCTGTCAGCTGCTTAGAGTATGTTATTTCTCTGTTAGGCTTATTAAGACATATCATCCTGTATGCTATTGGCTTGTGAAATTGTTATAATTCCCACAGTGAATCTGTGCTAAACAGATTGCCGGCAAAGACAGAATCAGTCTCTGAGTATAATTTGCCACTTAAAATGAAATAAAATAATTTCTTTCTTTCTTAAACTCTCAGCATTTCATTTACACTCTTTTATGGTCCATATCACATTTTTTAAATGCTTAGTTACTTATGTGAAGATCGATCACTACGTAGATTATAAAAGCATATCATTTTTTGATAAATTTTTATTTACCACTCAGAACCAAATTCAGTGCTTCACAATGAATAAATATGCTTATTCAGATTTAACACTGTATCCCACATCTTAAAACAATGAACTCTAATGAAGTTTAGCACTGATTTCAGTCCTAAATGATACAGTCAAGACTGAACAATCACAACACAGAAACCTCTTCCCCATAACTTACTATGCTTTCATTTTCTTCTGTTGTCTTAAATCCCATATTGGTTAACACAAGTATGGTCACAAATTAAATTATGTTTCATGTCAAGTAACTAAATACGCTCTTTTCCCAAGACTTTTCCATTTCTCTGTAAAGTGTCCAAACTTAGAAGAGTTAGCAGGATCAGCAGAGTAGAAAGAAGAGGAGAGCAGATGAGACCAATAATTAGCTGTGCTTCCTATTAGAGATGACGTGGATGTACACAGGTGCTGTAAGTTTAAAGTCTCTATGACTACCAAATTGGGAAATTCTGGATCCTGCAAATATAAGGAGTGCATATTTTTAAATCTGCATTGGGAATCTATAAGATGAAGCTATAGGTAAACTTCTTTGTGCATAGAACCCATTCTAACAAGATAACTTGTGGGACTAGAATGCTCAAACATATTTTGTGAAAAGACTTCCCAGACATTAAGCGTTCTCACAGACCTTAGAAACTAGCTGCCAGCAAATTAGGATCGATAGGAGTAAGACAGTGACAGGGAAAACTGAGTTGAAATGTAATAATGAGAATTTTTTTTTCCTCAAAATGGAAACATCTATTAGAATTTGTATGGTCATGCTTCTACTAGAATACCCGTATATTTTGGTTTCCACACTTTACAAAAGATATTGAGAAATAGGAGAGGGTCAAGAAAAAAGCACAAAAGTAATTAAAGAATTATAAATGAAGAACTTTGGTACTATATCACTTAATGTAAATAATTTCACAAATACATATCAAGTGTGACTTTTACTCTCCATGATTATATCTTCTATAAGAGAGAATATATAAAATGAGTTATGCCTACAGCAAGTAGCCTTACATTTAGAAAGATACATTTTTGCAGGTTAGCTTTTACTATATTTTTCAATCGGAAGTGTTTCACTGGTAGGTTGTAGTTAGGAGCACCATGCTGGCCTTAGATAGATCTGGTTCATGTCTCAGCTCTAAAATATCATAAGAATTTGGGGTAAACTGTTATTCATTTTTCTGTACCTTGGTTTTCTCTATAAAATGAGAGATAACAACACCTAATTTGGACATTAAATGAGTATTAATCTAACACACAAACACACAGTTCTGACAATTAAGTCAGTGAACACATCCTAGAAAAAGTGCTACATATCTCATTGTTGAATATCACTATGGTCACCTTTGAAGTACTCCTCTTGGGAAGCTATGAACCAACACCAGCACCTAGTCCACCTTTAAAAGCAATTTGGGAACTCTTTTTCTGGAATGGCCATCAGAGCTATCATTGTATTACTGTTGATGTCCTGAATGTCATCAAGATGTCTTCCTTCAATATTTCCTTTATCTTTGGGTAAAGAAAGCAGTCATTGGGGGCCAGCAGAAGTGAATAGGAATGGTGTTCCAATACAGTTATTTGTTTACTGGCTAAAACTCTCTCACAGACAGTGCCACATGAGCTGGTGCATTCTCGTGATGAAACAGCCATGAATTGCTGGCAAAAGTTCAGCTTTTCATGCAGCCTTTTTAGCATTTCCAAATAGTAAACTTGGTTAACTTTTTGTGCAGTTGGTGCAAATTCATAATGAATAATCCCTTTGATATAAAAACGCTAAAAACACTGTTGACATGAGTTTCGAACTTGACAGACCTCGTGTGTGTGTGCGTGTGTGTATGTATACTGTGGATGCCAAAAAAATGTATACAAGTGGACATTTTGGTCAACATTGCTCAAGCAGTAGTTCGCTATAATCAGAAGTGTCTGGATCATAATGGTAACCACTTTGAACACCTCTTAAAATTGCAGAAGTCAAACGAGACTTGTGGTCATCTTTTGTTATTGGTATATATTAAGTATTACAATTTTAATATAGTTTTCCTTTCTTAAAATGTGTATACATTTTTTTGGTACCCCCCCCCCACACACACACACACATATACAGTGTTAGATTGAAAGCAGCTCATATGGGATACAATACTCTATTGGTCTATAGAGTTGTTTTGCAACTTCTCTGGAAACCGAAATGAAAGCAATTAACACAAATTAAGAGAAATGCCTATTATTGGCAAAAGCCAATGACTTCAAGATAATAATAGCCAATAACTGTTGAGCACTTACAATATGACACTTTCTATTATAAATATTTCACATATATTGACTTGTTTAATGTTCACAAAATCTCCATGAGGTGCATGCTCCTATTACACCCACTTTACATGTGAGAAAGAGAGACTTTAGTAATGTTTCCTACATCACACAGCTAATAAGACAGGAGATAGGTTTCAAACCCAGGGAGTTCTGACCCACTGATCCAGTGTCACGAATAGCCAAGTATCTTTAGGAGTTCTTTTATACTGAGATCGATTCTTATATAACGTACTTTAAATATCTTTATTTCTACCTGAAATTCGGTGCATATTAGAATGCAAGGGCACGCTGACAAAGATCTGATATTTTTTTAAATTTTAGCATAACAGTGTAAGTACCATCCCTAATACACAACTTAAAAACCAATGAACACGCACACACATGCACACAGAGTCTGATCTTAACCTATAGACAATAAAATAAAATTTTCTTTTCCACACTAACTGAGTATTTGATTTTGGTCAACTTCCTTTCTGTGTATTGAATAATGCTTTATCAAATCCGATGTTTTTGCAGTATGTTGATTGTCATAGCATTCTGTGTCCTAGAATGCAAAATTGAAACAAACTTCAACTACAACAAAGGTTCCTAGGCAATAATCCACATATCCTGTGTTTGATCACTTGAATACAGTTCCACAATTGATACCAATAACAAAGAAATGGTTCATTTTAAAGGGGGAAAAAAAACCCACTATTTTTTAAAATTAATTACTGTTGATGTGGATTGAATGTATGCAAAATATTAAAAATTATAAAGTGGCTTAGACATATATGGAGAAAAGAAGCCAAGTATGTACTTCAATTCTGCCTGTGTACAAACATAATCTCACCCCGAGATTATGTTTGAAACAGTTTCAAAGATAGAGTGACAAACAAATAAAACAGCACACCACAGTGACACAAGCTCATCGTGGCTGGGGTGATGTCCAACTACAATTTCCCTGAACTTGGGCCTGAATGACAAACACAGAAAGATGATATAGAGAACATGAAGCAGTCAAGGCTAAAGAAGTTTCTTTGCTCTGAAGATATCAACATTTGCCCAGATGCTACAGAGGAAAAGGTAGAGCTTATAATCAATCCATGGCCCATTAAACAAGAAAGGAAAATGGAAATGTGCCATACTTTGTTAATCTGAGTATATATGTTTCTTGTTGTTTTGACATTTTATTTGTATGTATTGTGCTCGAACAGTGGGTTGATGTAATGAAAAATTATCCACATTTTGTTTTTTTTTTTACCTTCTCATAAGTGGTAGGTGAATTAAACTATTGTATTCTATGTTCACGATTTAAGTTTTCCTTTTAATTTCTTTTCTTTGTATGATTAAGGTAGATTCATTGTTTAGTTTTTTATATCTAGAGTTTTATTGCATTTTTGACATTAGCTGAGAAATATAATGACAACAAGCAAGAGGAGAATATTCCCTTGAAGAAAGAATACATTGACCATTGTTAGTGATTACGACCCTAAGCACAGCATTCTTAAATGTATAAAGTGTTTGAAAAGATACTGGTCATTTATATCTGTTTTATTTTTCATTCAATTACTTAGCTTGTAATTGTGGCAATAACTTCTTCTAAAATGGTAAATGGATAGTAAATAATCAATAATCTTTACTCACATGGGGACAACATCATTTGATATGAAAATTATGATATTATCTTAGATGTAATAATGAAATGTATTTAACCAAAATGAAAATAGCACTTAGCCCACAATGAACAAAAATTCATTTGCATGTATCAATTAGTCAGCAAGTATTTACTGAGTTTTTACTTTGTGCGTAAGTAAAAGGGAAGGTAACCAATAGTTTTAGAGAGTATACTGTTTGTCAAGCGTTATGCTTGGCACTTTGCATATCCCATTACATTTATTACTTAGAAAACTCAAGTAAGTTGGACATAATTATATACAGTTTACATAGAACATAAGTACTATAAGTTACTTTCCCAAAGTCAAACTGCTAAGAAATTGTATAGTCAGGATTTGAATCTACTACCACATGGCCTAACGTTTGTACTATTTTTACCCACACCATGTTTTCTACCTTCAGTTTGATAGTGAGAAAACTAAAATAAGTAAAATAATGACTAAAACAGATAAAGCACATATCAGTGAAAGACAAAAAGTTTGGAAAGAGGATAAAATACTGTGGAAAAGGGAAGAGGACAGATGTAGTTGTGTAATAAGTGCTACATGATGTATTCCAGCTCATAATAGCTGCTACATCAGATTATTGGGGATATAAGAGTGAAATCATGTTGCATGTTCATAAACTTGGTCATTTCCAATTACTGGATTATCTTTGGGAGATTTTGGTAGAACTTTGGTGACTTCCAATAGTTAAAGGTGTGTGAGGATTATATCTCGTTTTGTCTTCAACTTCACTACCAAATGGAAGAAAAAACAAAGCAAATTCAGTATAATCTGCCAGACGTCCAGGCATTGAGCAGTGAGTATGTACAAATGTATTCAGAAAACTTGTCTTCTCAGCTCAGTGAAATGTCAGCTCCCTCTGCCTTTGCAGGTATTCCATTAACAATTTGCATGAAAAGTTCACTCAGGTAACCATACTTCTATTTCATTTAAAAATATCTTTTTGCAAGTGGGTTGATATGGGACCTGTTCATAATCTAAATGTAGGGCACTATCCCCAAAGGCATAACTATCGAGTCTGCTACATTTTTATACCCTCTTCATGACAGAGTGGGGTTGTCTAATAATACTTCTATTCAACCCACACACGATCTCCAGGGGGAAATGATGTCCTGCCATTTATTGTGTTACAAGGCAAAGTTTCTCGGTTTAGGCTGAGATAAAGTTGCTTGCACATTTAAATGACTATTATATATGTTCCTAAGTGGTTGTGTGTGTGTGTGTGTGTGTGTGTGTTGTGTCTGTTAATCAATGCCTCAATCGAAGTATTTTAAGGAAAATTAAAGAAAATAGCAATTAGTCATGCAAAGCTTGATAATGAACTTGAAGCTTGACCAGAAGCTAGAATTCTGAGAATTTGTCCAGACCAAGGCAAGAATAGAAGGGATTATATAAAAGAACTGACATGCTTGAAGACCTGGAGGTAGAGAAAAGCTTAGTGTGTTCATTCCCTAGGGACACTAGAGTGTAGATAATTGTTTTTACACTCTCTACACTTGCCGTCCTATTTTGGCTCATGTCTACGTTGATTATAGAGAGGCATCTTTGCAGGATAGTGGCAGTGGGAAACAAAGTGGTGTATTAAGTAGGGGAGGCCCACGTGAAGTGCGGGAAGAAAATCTCAAGAGGACTCTCAAGGTCTCAAGTAATTTTCTCCTAGTAAAGCTTTTAGTAAAACAAAGAATTGTCTCAGGAGTCTGTATTAGAACTCTAGGGACTATGTTGTTTAGCTTTGGCTTTCCAGGAGTCAGGAAGATTGTGCTGCCTTTGGACTAATGTACCTCTCAGCCTCTGTGATTCTGTCAGTGAGGAAGACTTTGAAAAAGCAACAATAACAAACTTTAATCTCCTTCAATGATTTCTTAGTAGTGTACATCTCAGGAGCTAGGCCGTAAGGCCACCTTCTAGAACATACCACTTCATAACAGGTTTCCTTTGGTAATTTTTTCTCCTTAAGGATATATATATATATTTTTTTCCTTTGTTACTTTAAAAAGAATTGATAGTCATAGAGAAACTGATCTTGGTCTGCCTTTTTTGGAGTGACAGTTATTTCAGAGTGATTGGGCAGTTAGAATTATTTCAGGTATAGATTCTTTCAAAGGATAATCTGCTAAATAATTGCACACACTTCTCGCCTTTAAAAATGACATGAAGTTAATTAGACAATAACATATGATTTTAAATTTCCAGGCCATGTTTAAATATGAAAATTACTAGCTAAAGCAAGCATTAGAAGAAATAAAAATCGTAAACAACTGTCTATTATCACCTTAAACTTTGTATCATCTTTCTTCTCTAACCACTGGTTTATTATCATTTTTTCTCACCCATGGGGTGCCTCAAGCTTCATGTACAACTTGTGACTGACAAGAACAATTCAACTTATAGTCAGCTACAGTAATATCCTCTTTGTCAAATTCATCGCTAATACTGTTTGGCTACTCATGTTGAAACAGGAAATTCTCTCAAGAACCTTTTATTTAGTTGTCAGATAAATTGTCCCCTTAGCCATCAATTTCCAAAGATAAGTTTCAGTTTCCTATTTATTTTTCCCAATGGGAAAGACTCTGACCTGTCTCTGATAAGGGTTATGTGTAAAATTACCACTTAATAAGAAAGGATGAGTAAATAAGTAAAAAAATAAATGAAAGAAAAAATACTCTGCTACTTATTAAATGCCTATTAAATGATATTTACAGAACTGTAAACAGTATACATTATGTTCTTTACATTTATAACTGAAGTAGATATTTCCATTTCATTGATGAGAATGTGGAAATCTAGAGAAATTCTATAATATTACACAGCTGGTTAGTAGCAGGACTGGGATTAGAACACAAACATAATACATACCCTCTCCCTCTATGATATACATCTCAAATTCCAAAATTTCTTTCACCAACTGGCGGTGGGGCGGAGGGGTTGTCATGTTCAGCAGCTTGATCTGGAGCCACTGCACACACACACGTGCGTTTTGTAAAATTTCATCTGTCGGTACACAAATGAGAGTGCACCACCCCTCTCTAGTATGTTAAACTTTTTTGAAAAACTTTTTTTAAAAGTTTGAAATTGCTCTGGATTCTCTTTGAAGAATGATCAAGAGAAACAGGAGTGGCTGCAAGGAGAACACGATTATACCAGAGTAAATCCTCAAGGGCTCTCTGTCTGGAGTCTCAGAACTGAGACAACACCAGGGCCTGGTTCCTGACAGCCCTTCAAAAGGAATTTAAACATGTACAGCCCAGATAAAGCACCGCATTCTCACTGAGGCCTCCCACTTGGAGCAGACACCCACTCGTTCAGACAGGACCCAGTTTATCCCAACTATGAGAAGGCACTTTGTCCACAGATGCCCAAGCTGAAAATATCATCTCAGTCCCAGTGAAGCCCAAACCTTGAAGGTTCCCAGAAATAAACCGTATTTTCAGCAGCTGGGAGCTTCCCCTTATGAGAACAGACTGTCTGTGTTGGGAGATGGTTTGGGACCAGAGAGAGAGAAGGGATGGCAGCTGATTATGAAAATATACATGCACACGCACACAAATATGTGTGTATATATATACACGTATATATACACACACACATATATATTTGCATTAATATGTACATATATATTTGCATTGATGTGTGTGTGTGTGTGTGTGTGTGTGTGTGTGTATACATGAAGTCGGACAATTAAGTTCACAAACTCATCCTAGAAAAAGTGTTACATACCTCATCGCTGAATATCACTATTATCACTTTCCAAGTACTCCCCTTGGGAAGCTATGCACTGACACGAGTGCCTAGTCCTCCCTTCAAAGCAATTTGGGAACTGTTTTCCTGGAATGGCCATCAGAGCTGTTGTCATATTACCCTTGATGTCCTGCATGTCATCAAAATGTCTTCCTTTCAATATATCCTTTATCTTCGGGTAAAGAAAGAAGCCATGGGGGCCAGGACAGGTGAGTAGGGAGGGTGTTCCAACACAGTTATTTGATTACTGGCTAAAAACTCTTTCACGGACAGTACCGTGTGAGCTGGTGCATTGTTGTGATGCAAGAGCCATGAATTGTTGACGAAAAGTTCAGGTCGTTTTTGTCTAACTTTTTCACGCAGTCTTTTCAGCACTTCCAAATAGTAAACATGGTTAACTGTCCACTTAGTACAAATTCGTAATGAATAATCCCTCTGATATCAAAAAAGGTTAGCAACATCGTTACAACAAGTTCTCACACTTAATTGTGAGTTCTCACACTTAATTCTTCTCCTTGAGTTCCCGACCTCATATACATACATATATTTTAATTAATTATTATTATTTTTACCTTTTAATCCCCTTCACTACTGTTCAGAGAGTATTCCAAGAGACAGGAAGGGGAAACTGTCAGTCTTTTATAGCTTGGGCTTGGAAACCAATACTGCATCTTGAACTAACACACAGGACCAAGTTGTCAAATGAGATTCACATAAATCAAACATCTTACCCCATATTGAGATTTACTAATCATTTCATGGATACAGACAATTGAGAAGCTCATACAGTATAGAGAGAGGTCTGGACATCAAGGGTACTCCTCCAAATTATTCTCTCCTGAATCAGAAATGAACCTCTAGTACAGAATAAAAGATGCAATCTCTTCATGGGGAGAGTCTTGGCGAGGAACCCAACAGAGATTCAGTACTTTCAATGAATATACTCCTGGTTTGTGGTTTACCTTTGATTGATTTCCAGAGTGCTGAATAGTTGTTTTAGACAGTTTTAGCCAGCTTATTTCCCTGAGAAATGAATTTTATGTGATATTCTCCAAGAAACCATACCTCATAGATTTTGGAAAAAAAATTTTTTTTTTTTTAAACTCTGAGTGACCCAATAGTTAGAGAATATCCAGCTAAAGACTTTCAAAAGATGAAGTATCCTCCTCTTGGCAAATATTATTAGTTCATGCACCTGGAAGTCCAGGACATTAGACCAGGTATTCTGCATTCACTTCATCCCCCAGGGACATGACACGGGTAAAGAAAGTTAACGGATCATAATTTATTCTGGTAATCTTTTCTCCCATGTCACGTCTGCTAGGCTCTATTCATAAAACAGTCACTATGTCCAGCCCAGATTCAAGAGGAGGAACATAATACTACTGCATTTTCAATGAGAATAGTGCCCAAAATATTGGGAGCCATATTTAATCTAACATACTCCTCTTACCCATTTTTTAATTTTTGACTCATTTTCTGAGAACACTGATTCGTTATATTTTTCAAATCTTATAATAAACATTATTTCTACATTGTTTTAAATTTCCAAAAGGCCATTTTGTTTTCTGAATGTTCTATTTCTTAGCTCTTTTTCTTGTGTAATGGATATAATATTTACTCTTACATTTCTAGGGAGATTGATGGTAGTTTTATGTATGTATATACATATAAATATGTAATATTACACATATATATGCACACACAAACACAAATCATATATGTGTGTATATATGTATATGTACATAAATACACATATACATATATATAATTTTCTTCTCCTTGAGTAATCTATTTCTCCTGATATTTTCTAGTATTCTGGTTTCTGGTATTCATATTAGAGGTAATCCTTGGTTGTCTGCCTATGTTCAGGAGTGGGGAACTAAAAAGTTTATTGCAAGCTCTAAGCATGTAGATAAATCTCACATTTGAGTTTTAGTACACAACAATCACTAGGGCCATTTAAAAATACTACAATCTTAAAACCTGTAGGTCTTCTTGAGGTGGTAAGATTTCTCCAATATTCAGCATGTAGTATAAAATTTTTCTGGGACTCTAAGTCAAGGAAGAGAACTGGGTGGGGGGCCTTCGCATTCAACAGCCAGAATATGTACAACTTAAACCCTTCTTTTTGGTATTGTACCCACAGATACAACTGAGAGTTTTACACCATATCAAATCTTTTCTCTTTTATCATCTTCAGAAAATAAACCTCCAGTCATTTTCCATGGGTATTCATAAAGTAAATGAAATAGGGTATAGGGATCAGTATCTTCTTAATTTTAGCGCCCCACTTCATTCTTGAGTTTTCTTAAGATTTTATAATGTAAACTGGGTTGGTTCTCAGCTTTCTCCATTGTTGGTTTTGGAGTAAGCTTCTTTGAGTCAGCTAAATTAGTTTTGAATCCCTATGATTTCTCCAGTTTCTAAGATTTTCTTATTATTGCTTCATTTCCTGTTCTCCCTCTACTTATGGGTTTATACTTTTTAAAAATGATTTCTTTATAGTTGCTTTAGTGAGACTTGGGATTAAAGTAATTTATTTATATATGTTCAATCCACTACCTTAACCCTGAAGTTCTCCATTCCATAAATATTTCTTCAATTGTCTCTAGATGAGGTCAAGGAACTTACTGGGGGAAAAACAATAATAAAATAAATAAATAAATAAATAAATAAATAAATAAATAAATAAATAAATAAAGAATACATATACTTTATATATATATATAAATAATTATATATGTGTGTGTGTATATTTACATATATATGTATATGTATTCAAATATTGGAATTTCTCATATTGCTGGTTGCTTTTTCATAATACCTATTTTTTTCTTAAAGGGAGTCAGTTGACACAATTTGAAGTGAAAATAGCCTACAAGAAACCTCAGTAGAAACTTTGTATCTTTAAAGTAAAAATAAAAAAAAAATGGAAAAGAAAATTAAAATACATTTCGTTCGGCTGATATGAAAGAGTGGATGTCTTTAAATTCTGGAATGCATATGGATACCATGACGTCTTACAACTTGTAAACAGCTAACCATAGAATTTCCATTGTTTGATAACAAAATAAATTCAGAATTTCATAACCTGTTATTGAACACCAAACTGATACCTTCAACATTAAGCTTTTAAGATAATAAACACTTCAGGAATACAGCACCACCCTTACATTTATTATTGTTGATATATTTGTTACTGTTCCTAAATTTCAAAATTAAAATAATATTCAACATAAAAAGCTAAGAAATAGTATAAATAGAACTCAAACCCCATCAAACACAATAAAGCACTTTGCCATGTTTACTTGAGATCCTTTAGAAAAAAGAAAAAAATGATTTAAAATTTTTGAAATTTTTTACCTTTCCCCTTGCCCTTCATCCCTGTCCAGGAATATCATCATTCTGAAGGTTCTAGCTCTTATTCCCATGCAATTTCATTTATATGTATGCATAAATTATATACAATTGTTTTTTGAAATGTATTTGTATTATGTTGTATATCTCATTCTATAACACTCCTCCCTCTTTTTGGTCAATGTTATTTGACTTTTGATGTAGATACATTGATTTACCCATGTTCATACATCTTTTAGTTCTTTTTAACTATGTGATACGCTTCCAATATATGAACATATCTCAAATTTTGTATACATTCTCCTTTGATGTAGGTTTCATACTCCCCTCTTTTTTTTTAGTTATTAAATACAACAATTTTGTAAATATTCTTGTATCTTTCTCCTTGAATTTATGTGTAAGAATTTCTCTAAAATAGATACATAAAGAGGAATTGCTGGAATATAGAGGCTATGCCTTTTTATTTAGTAGGTACTGCAAAAGTATTTGCTATATGGTAGTTTTACTCCCTTGAGTAGTGTATGAGAGTTGCCAATTGCTTAGCACCTTCATAACCATTTAGTGCTTGAGAATGTTTCCAACCTGAAAAATTGCAAATTGTGTCTCCTTTTGGTTTAAACTTGCATTTTTCTGAATACTAGTGAGATTGAACCTCTTTTCACATGTTTATAGGCCATTTGATAGCCCTCTTCTGAGAAATGGCTAGGAATATCTTTTACTCATATTTCTTTCTTATTTCCACTCTTTCTTTTATATTAATTCATTGGCTGAAGACTAGTATTTCATCAGATACGTATGTTGCACAAATTAAATTTTCCCAAATCCGTGGTTTGTTTCTAAAGTTTACCTTTTGTGTTTTTTTTTGTTTTGTTCATTTTTTTTTTTAATTTCATGTAGGCACATTTATCAATCATTTTGTTTATGGTTTGGCTTTGTTGTATCTTATTTAAGAAATTCTTCCCTACTCTTTATATCATAAGTATATCTTTATATAAGTTCTTCCAAAACATTTGATTCTTGCAAACAAATCTTTCATGCAGCTGATATATCTTTAAGTGTGTGAAACGAGAATGAATCCAGTATCGTTTCCATGTGGAAAACCAATGTTACCAGGACCATTTTTTGTACGGTTCAAACTTTATCTACTGATTTTCTAGGCTAACCCTCTCTGATACCTAGTTTCCATAAATGAAAAGGTCAGTTTCATGCTCTGAAATACCTAGTAACTTATTTGTTTATTTCCTTGTCAGTTCTATACTGTTGTATTTAGTGTTAAATGATAGTAAACTAATTTGTGGTTGCACAAGGGTCATGAGTCATGAGCATGCCCTAGCTATTCTTACTCATTTACCCTTCTCTATGAATTACTGTGTCCTGCTTGTATTGATCTACAATAAAACCTGTTAGAATTTTGACTAAAATGTATTAAATGTATTGACTTACCTAATCTGGGAAAATTTTTATATTTATGACAGTGAATCTTCCTCTCATTTGAAATTTCTCAAGTATTTTAGGTCTTTTTAATCCCTCAACATTTTCTAAATTTCACACATCTTTTAAAAATTTAATTATAAAAACATTAGTCTTTTGACTCCATTTTCAATCACATTTTTATTGGTTTACGTCAAGTATATTTTCTATTTGTTGTGCGTATATACTCACCGATTGAGCCAACCACTTGATTTTCATATTGTTTTGTTAATTAACAAATTTACTGGATGCTTTATTAATTCTGATTCTCTGTAGGGGAGGGAAAAGTTTTCTTACCTTCTTAGGGTCTCTGACTGGGTCTGAGTATTAAACTGACAAAGACAGATTAACAGGAGAAAAACATACAAATTTATTTAATGTAAGTTTTATGTGACATAAGAGTCTTCATAAGAAAATAAAGACCTAGAGAAACAGTTAAACCCATGTATTTTTAGGCTAGGCATGATGAAGAGTGGACAGTCATATAGAAATGGGAAAGGTCACACAGTATGAGGTAAGTGTAGTAAACTGGGGGAACTGAAATAGTATTGTTTGTTCAGATTTTTCTCAGCTTCCTTTTGCCTTCAGACATAAGGATGCTCTTTTCCTTTGGGTACAGATAGGGTACCTCTCACATGAGGGTTTACTATCTGTTTCAGGGGAGAAGTGGGAGGGAAGGACAAAGTGACCTTCCTGCTTCTGCTGTTTTCTCAAACTTTTTCAATAATATACTCCATATGGCAAGGTGCCATATTTTGGGGTAGCCTGTCCTGAACCCCATCAGTCACTTTTCTTGAATTTTCTAGGCAGATATTCATATGACTGTAAATAATGAGAAAATATTTGTCTTTGTTTTCTATCCCTCCAAGAGTTATTTGATAAAATAGATCTTAAAATAGAATTTTAAAAGTGATTTTAAGTGGAATTCTAATATATTTCACCATTAAGTGTAATACTTATTGTCGGGCTTAAGTTAAGGAAGTTTCCTTCTGTTATGAATTGCTGTTTTTTTTAATGAACCAGTGTTGACGTATGTTAATGTTTGTATCTACTAAGGTGGTAATTTTGACTTTTAATATGTTAATAAGAAAAATTGTATTACTAGATGTTTTATGTTAAAACATTCTTGCATTAATTAAGAAACATAATCTGATTATGGTGAAATTTTATGTATATCATTGAATTTGCTTTACTGTTATTTTATTTAGTGTTGCTGTTTTTTAAAATTTAGGTTTAAAAGATGTGCCTCTAATTTCCCTTTCTCATAATCTGATGTTAGTATCAGATTATACTTAAATTTGGAAATAAATAAGGAAGAATTTCTTCAATTTCTATTCTCTGAACAGCTTAAAAATTGAATAAACTTGTTCTTAAATTCTTTTGTAGAATTTATCTTTATTTAACCTTTGTGTGATGTTTGGGCCTAATGTGTAGATGTTACTACTAATTGATTAAATTATTTGTTATAGAAATAGTCACGCTTTCACTTACTTCTTGAATCAGTTACTTTTTCACCCATAATTGTTGCCATTAAGATGATTATAATATCCACGTTATTGTTTAATCTCTGCTGTTACTATAAGTATGCAGAATTTTTCACTGTTAATATTAGTTTTAGCAATTTTACTAAACAGTATTTTACTTACCTTATTTTTTAAACTCAATTAATTTTAGTTATTACTGCTTACATTTTTAATACATCTATATATGTAAGAATTTATTTGCTCACTATTCTTCCCAATATCTCTTTATTTCTTTCTGGGTTCCAGTTTCCTTTTTCTCATGGAGGTTATTTCTTTCAGAAGGTGTCTCTTTGAGCATCTGTTGGAGGAGTGTGCAGTTACTGTGTGAATGAAAATCATTTATTCCACTATCACTGTTAAATAATTATTTTATGGGGTGAATTCTGGATTACTAGTTACTTATTTCTCAGAACATTGAATATATTTTTATTTCTCTAAATTCTCCCTTCTTAAAGAAGTTTGTTGTAGCTTAATTTTTATTTCTTTGTAGGTAGTTTGTCTTTTCTTTTTCTTTGCTTTTAAGATTTTCTTTCTATAATTTCTGTATTTGCTTAAAGGTGGATTTATCATATCTAATCTATTTGATACTCATTGTGATCCCCATATCTATGTATTTCCCTATTTCTTCCATTCTGGAAAATTCACATCCATTTACATACTAAATATTCACTCTTTCTCCATTCATTCATTCATTTTACTTTTTTTACTTTTACAACTCCAAATTTTGGAGAGATGTATTCTATCTTCTGTGTCTCTTAAACTCTATTCATGTGTTTTATTGCTTTATTTTTCTGTACTGGATTCTAGACCATTTCCTCAAATCTATTTTACTTCTTCCATGTATTTTGCTTCTATGTCCATCATGCTGTTTTATTCTTTATTGAACTTTTAATTACTATTGTGTTAATTTTCCATTTTCTCACGAGAGATTAGGTTTTCAATTGAGAGTTATGATAACGGAGACAAAGGAGTCAAGCTTCCTGGTGGTCTTCTTGTGTCAAGATTAATATTTGTTTTTATTTTTATGCCACAATTACTCTGTGGATGTGGTTCTTTGAGAGGACCAACAATGTTTTGTGCATTGGTTTGGAGTCCTTCTTCCTGACTCTTCTAAACGAAAGGCCTCATCTCCTGTTTCTGGGCGGCCATTAGCCTCAATTCATTCATTTTTCTATCTATCTATCTATCTATCTATCTATCTATATATATATATATATATACACACACATACACATACTGGTGTCAAAAAATGTATACACATTTTGCGAAAGGAAAGCTACATTAAAATTGTAATACTAAATATATACTAATAGCAAAAGATAAATACAAGTCACGTTTGACTTCTACAATTATAAGAGGTGCTCAAAGTGATTACTTTCAATGTCCAGACACTTCTGATTACAGCGAATTACTGCTTGAACAACGTTGACCAAAGTGTCCACTTGTATACATTTTTTTGGTACCTCTGGTGTACCATGTTTCCCCAAAAATAAAACCTATGACAATCGGCTCTAATGCATCTTTTGGAGCAAAAATTAATACAAGAAATAGTCTTATTTTACTGTAATATAAGACTGGGTCTTATACCGGGGAAACACGGTATATACATATATATGTACAAGTAGGTATATATGAATGAATATGTATATATATGTATATGTTTATATATAATATAGATAATACTTTCTATTGTGTATATACATAATATATGTTATATGATACTTTCTGTTGTCTATATGTATATATAATATATAATGCTTTCTATTGTGTGTGTGTATACATATATATATATATATATATATATATGAAAGTCCTCATTGACACCCCATTACAGTCCCATTAACCAGTTCATGTTTATCATTCTGTTTTTTCCTTACTCCTTACTCCTTAAAAATCCAGCGGCACATTTAAAAGGAATTTGTTACATTTTATGCATCATTCTGGGTATTGTGATGAGTAGGATATCTGTTTAATCTAGTCTATATATTGTCATCGAGACATGGAGAAGGGAAGGAGAGAGATCAGCATGTATTGAACACCGCCTTGTACTGGAATTTTCACATACATCACTTCTCTTAATACAAGAAAAATGAGGATGGAAGATGTTATTAACAATAATATGATAAGCAAAGTAACTTTAGAGCGATCATTCTAGAGGCTCTCTGAAGAACAATTTGGGGACTCCCTCGATGCTTTTCAAGGCTTGGTTTCTCTAATGTGGGAGGAGAATTAAAAATGTTTGTTTTAATATAGTATACAGCAACATGTTAAGTAATTAGTGTCCCATGAAACACTAAAAAATGTTTCTCTTTATTTAAAAAATGAACTCTTTATTAAACTGAAAATATGTTATTAGATGACATAGTGAAATTTGATGTGTTAAGGTTACTTTCTACGTTTCAAGGGTTGTATTGTCAAAACAGTGAAAGAAATGTAATGATGAAGGAGTCTCACTTACAAGGCAGCCCTAAGATCTGGATCCTAAATTAAAGATGCTGCATATCCCTGATAGCTTCTCCTAGAACAAAACAGATCTGAATCATACAAATTGAAGTCACATAGATAATTGTGACATGGCTTAAAAAAAATTATTTCCACTTCTATACTTACATTTTCACACCTTGAAGGGAGAAAAAAAATCAGCTAACATTATTCTGCAATCCCTCTCTCTCCTTTTTCTCTGTGACCACTGTGTATGTTTCATGCCGATCAACTCTTCTGTTCTTTGACCTTCTCTATCATCTGTCTTTTGGGGAACTTTTTATGGTAGATCTTTACTGAGTCTTTTCACCCTAACCTCCTAATATTTGTCAACCTTTAAACTTGTTAGCTCAGTACAGGTTCAGCATCTTCAGAAGCCACTTGATATGGGCACATTTTTCTCCCATAGCCTTTGAACTTTTAAGTGAGGGCAGGACCTGTTTCTTTATATGAGCTGCTGCATGAGTTACCTTAAAAATCTAAAGTCTGCAGCTGTTAGCTCAAGGACAACCCAGGGGAAATGTCATTTTCCTCCTAAACTCCTGACGAAATTTCTTTGTGCTCAGTGCAGGTAGAAGGAAGGGGGGGGGACATAAAGACACTTATAATAAAACCGAGCCCCTAAAACCAAATCGCTTAAATCCCAACAACCTTTTTTAGTTTCTCCTTAAAGAAATGAATAGCTGTAGGAAGGACATAGTATCAAAATGTCATGATTTTTCTTAGCAGAATAAATGTGCATGTATTTTAAAACAAGATCACTAAAAAACTTGCAACTTTAGGAGAGAAAGAGACCTGAAGTCAACTTTTTCATCCTTTAAAAAATCCTTCACAATTTTTCTTCCTTGTACTTCAGAAAGAGAATGATTAAAAGCCCAAATTAAAAAAATGGAAAATACATCAGAACGAGGACATTTTCAATGTCCTCTGGCAAACCAGTGTGCACCTGAGTTGTCTAATGATTATATACAAACAGTATTTTCTGTGCATAAATCACCTCTCTTTGAGGCTGTTCTTTAGCATTTTATGCTCAAGGAATCCTATTAAATCCAGGGCAAACTCTATTATCACTGAGAATGAGTGCCACAAAAATGGTTTTTAAGGCATTTAAGTTACAAAAGACCAAGATCGTGCTCTTAATTGGTGATATGACTATGGTGTTTCAATCCTTGGTATATCTTCACATGCAAAAGATGATATTTTGCACTCTTTAATTAGTTAGAAATCTTACTACTTAAAGCCTAAAATAGAACATGCACATGTATGGTAAGGATTGGGGGGCAGAAAAGGAAAGAGTAGACATTATTAGGAAACTGTCGAACTCTCAGGGAAAAGAATCAAACTGTTTGTAACTATTAGTAGTTACCAACTACAAAATTCCCTGTTAGGAGGACCAAGAGAGTTCATAGCAACATGCCACCTACTCAGCTTCTC
This sequence comes from Rhinolophus ferrumequinum, assembly GCF_004115265.2. Classification (NCBI taxonomy): domain Eukaryota; kingdom Metazoa; phylum Chordata; class Mammalia; order Chiroptera; family Rhinolophidae; genus Rhinolophus; species Rhinolophus ferrumequinum. The sequence goes on along the minus strand of NC_046291.1, from coordinate 79,157,480 downwards.
ATCTAGCTTGTGAGACAAACAACTAGAAAACTAATGTGAGATTTTATTGGCTATATCCAAGAGAAAACCACAAAGATAGAAGCAGCATTTGCTGTGGGCTTCAAAATGTCTGTAGGACTTGAACTGAACCTGGGCCAGAGATAAATCCCAGCCAAGTTCCGATGTGATATAAACCTGGTGAGAAAGAACATTTCCATAAATCTCTCAGAACACATCGGTGAAGAAACCTTTATAGGATTTTCTTTAATTTCACATGCATAATTCATCACTTCCCTATTATTGCACTTCAAACCCTTATAATGAGGTTTAATATAAATAATTATTTTAATCATGAAAGTACATTTTATTTTCAAAGAGCTCTCCCCATCTTATCTCAAGTTGATAGTAACTCCATAAGACCAGGTGCCACACTTTAAATCCCAGGTGTTTAACATAATGCCTGGAACACATTCAGTGCTGACTGAATATTTCTGAAAAGGAGAAGAAGAAAGAGAGATGAGAAGAATGTTTACTGAGAACTAGACAATCATCACTACAGGGAAAACACTATGTAGTTTTTTTTTTTTTTTTATTTGTTTGTTTGTTTGTTTGTAGCTATAAGATAAAATATTTTCCATTGAATAAAATAGTTTTGGCCAAACAGCCTTCTCCCAAATTAGACAAAACTAAATTAACTGGGAACATGATTGGTTCAGATGAACAAACTCATTTGGCATCAGAGGCATGTGGCTTTTGTTACAAGCTCTCTTTGAAGGCACCTACCATGTCTATCATGTTTATTGTGTGTCTCTTTTGATTAGTATTGTCTCTGATAATTTTTGTCTTCAATAAATAAGTAAAAATATTTTTGGTAAAACTTTAGAGAAAGGAACAAATGAACAAGATAAACAAACAAAAACTCATAGATACAGAAAACAGTTTAGTGTTTACCAGAGGGTAAGGAGAGAGTGAGGGTTGTAGAAGAGAGTAAAGGGGGTCAAATATATGGTGATGGAAGGGGAACTGACTCTGGGTGGTGAACACAAATGCAATATATAGATGATATATCATAGAAATGTAACCTTGAAACCTCTATAATTTCACTAACCAATGTACTAACCAATCAAAATTTTTTTAAAAAATGGAATTTTTTTTTAATTCCACGGTATTTTTGTACAGAGGACATTTAAAATCACTTTATAATAACCCAGATTATGATATATTTACTTGCCATTATTAGACTAGGTTTTAATAAGGTATTCATTCCAGTAATAGTTACATTGAAGAACCCGCGTTTTTCAACCAGTCCAACCTAGAACTATTGGTGTATGTCATTGAATTGCTGGAAATTCTAATATGTTGGAAAAATAAATTTAATATACATGCTATAACTATTACTGAGTAACTTGTCATTCAGCTCCACCCCTTAGAGATATGAACATAAGTGTTAGTTAAAATGAACATCAATTTTTATCAGACCATATGCTTAACAAGCTGATGGTACCTGACAGGCTTTGAAAGGAATAGGGAGTGTGAGGTTGTAGACACATCACTGATAAGGTGGCATTCCCTTGTTTTCTGTCCATTAACAAAATAACTCTCTTAAAGACTGCTCTTAGGACTTTCTTGCCTTAGGCTGAATAATGACAGCTCCAATAAAGGCAACTCAAAACCCCTCAAGGAAAAGAAAAAGAAATGCCTGCCTTATAACACACTATGATGGGCTCTCTCAGTTCTTACTTAAAAGGCAAAGAAACAGGAAGATTTTGAAGAACAAAAGTGTCAAGCTGAACACTGTCCTTTTGTGGTAAAAGCGAAAGGTCACTGAGAAAGAATGCTTCAATTAAAATTAAACTCTAGGGCTTAAAGATCTAAATGTGGATCTAACCTTTCACAAAATAAGCACACAATTGTAAGATGAGGTGTTCTTTTATACCCCCCTCTTCCAGTATCACCTCTTCAGAGAAAATGCCATTTGTGATATACAGATATTAACTCTTCTCTTTGGCTTAGTTGGAAGAGCGATGTGAAAATGACCAATATGAAAAATTAGACCTCAGATAATATCTTGATTTATAACATGAAGCTAGTTTGCTCGGTGAGAAGTATTATGAATCTGTAACAAAAAGTTTTATAACATCAGCAGAGCCACAGAAAGACTCTGAAGACTAAAGCTTCCCTCTTGCTAGCGACCTGTATTCTTTTGTTCAAGTTGATTTGATCATATTAGTGTTGGGATAGGGTCTCCACTGTTACAAATTCTGACTGAATCCCTGGCCCAGATCTATACAAATAACTCTAGTTATCACTTTGTCCTAATTTTCACTTTGATCTCAGGAAGTTTTTCTTATGCAATTTCCTTATTTATCTTAAATACTTTATATTAATTTGATAGTAGTTTACATCCTGGATGTGCAACTGTTAGACATGCTTGAAGTAGAGTTTGAACACAACACCCCATTAATATAATTTGAAGGAGTGGAAATGCTAAGAAAATAATGCACATCTACCAGATAGATCATATTTACCCATTTTACATTTTATTTTTTATTGGTTAAAAATTCAAATGAGGTCAACTTGCAATTTGAAGTCAATTTGACAAAGACATTAAGTATACACCATGTATGAGGCTCGCTAATAAATATTGAGGATTGAGATCCCAGAGGCAATAAGACATGAAAACTGCTCTCCAATAAATAAAGAGATCCTAGAGAAAAGAAAAAAAAAACAAAACAAAACAAAAAAAAAACATGACTATAGAAGACTAAAACAGTGAATTACGATAAAATCAGAAATACAATGCTTTGAGATTTTAGAAAACAGAAGACTGCTTTTTGTCTATGTTCTCCTTTGATTTTCATATTTTGATTTTCTGCCTTGAGATGTGTGAAGCCCCTGCCCTATCCTAGGACTGCTAACTGGCTCCCAAACTTGTGTTTTCTATTCATGGACCCATACCATGATATCAAACCATATACATTTCCTACAAGACTGTAGTTTGCCTTGCTCTTAATAACCTTGCTTGTGATCCAGAGGTCTGACCAGAATTCCAGCTCTGTGATACATCTCGTTTGCTAGGATCTCTGCATAATGTATTCCTTAACTCTTAGCCAGCCTCTGAGATAACAGTCTGTCACTCTGTCTTGATTTCCCTGACCCCAGCATCCACTTGCTTGTATCATTCTTACCAAGGGGTAACCAGAAGATGCTGCTGTGGTGTTCTTTGCTGCATTTCTAGTATGCACAAATATTTGAGTTCCCTCACTCCGACTCCATCGCCCTGGCAAACACACTAACACATCCCATTGATCTTACTCACTGCCAGAAAAGCTGTGTGTAGTCAAATCCAGAATTAAATACTTTGATTTGTTGAACTTGTTTTGACATTGTAGTAATAGTGACATGACCAATTTGGTCATATCAGATTCATTAATTCATGTAGATCATGTGTGATTAATCGACAAGATGGCAGCCACATGTAAATAGCTACTGGGCACTCTGCCACGTGCAGATATTATCTGATTGTATCTGTATCAAATTTCCAAGCACCAAGCGTTTTATCTGAGAAGAAATGTTAAAAGGTAGTCCCTGTTCAATATATTTCAAATCTCGTTTTTTACAGAGGTACTAAATATTGTACAAAGAATTATCTGACTCATTGTATAAAGATTTGACAACTATTCATACAATAGAACAATAAATTATCTTTAATGGAAAAGAAATCACATTAGCTAGAGCACTTGAATCTCTCTGCTTATTGATAATAGACACTAATCTTAAAAGCAGTAATCTCTCCACTTTCTTTCATTTTGATATACATTTGTTTGAGCAGAAGTAGTGTTTCATCAACCATGATAATGCTCCACTAGTTCCACCAGCTACAGAGTAAACCTATAGTCATCAAATATTTTGCTTTTCCAAAAGAAACATGTCAAACCTCCCCATACTACTTTTCCCCAATAATTTGTGTATTTATAAATATACTAGATCATTATTCAAAGATCTTTGAAACTTAATGTAGCTTCGTTGTGCTAATTTATATTAGGGAGATACCTCTTAAAGTTTATCCTTGAAAGCCTTCATATAAAATGTGCTCTTTGCAGCAAAGATGTAAAAAATATATATGTATTCCAATATTGCAAGCTCAATGCATAATTCTCTAAATACATTAGTTTAGCTGTGAGGTGATACATGAGGGACATGAACTAACACACATTGAACACTTAATATATGTCAGGTACTGTGCCTGTTCCTTGTAATATAATTGGCCCCAGGTCCCAGGTTGTGGTTAATACCATTCCTCTTATTATTGTTCAAAATTTCTTACATTTACTTTTTTAATACATCCAATTCTCACAGTAATTTTATAAGTTATGCATGAATGATATTAGGATTATCATTTTAGAACTACCAAAAACACATAGAGAAATGATTTGTATATCATAGGATCCATTCTTGGCAGATGAAGAGCTACATCTACGATTCTCTGAATCACAGTCTCTGCATTGCATTTTCATATAGAGAAAGTTGTTTCATTATAGTGTTCATATACACATATTTATAAGCTTCATTTTATAATGAGAATTTAATTAACAGATGCCAATAAAAAGATGACTTAGATACAGCTCCTTCCTATAAGGAGCTCATAGTCTACAGAAGAAGAAACTATGAAAATATATATTAAATAATGACACTTGAAGTATACTAAATCTGAATATGGGGGTTAGGGATGGTTTCCAAGAGGAGTGATATCAGCCTAGACATTTGTGTGAGGAACTGTTAATAGCCAAATTAAATGAGAGAAATGGAGAAAAGGAGGGAGAGTGAGGAAAGTGAGGATAGAATTAAATGCCTAGAGGCAAATAGAGAGACCAACATTTTGAAGAACCATGGGCTCCATTGTTGCCTTACAGCTGCCAAGCCGTTTGTTCCCCCGCGCTCTTCCCAGGATTTCACAAGGGAGTGCCTCAGCAAACTGAAACTGAGGTCTGATGAAGAGATATCGGAAAAGCTCCTTTGAGGGGAAGTCTCAGCAAACTGAGATCCAATGGAATGATATCGGTCCCTCCCCTTCAATGGATTCCTCAGAGATGTGCCTGTGTGTGAAGGCAAAGTTCAGGCTGGAACACAATGGGAACTTTCGGGAAGACAGCCAGCAGGCAACCAACACACAGATCTTGAGATTAACAATCATTACCTCTTTAGAAGTTTACCAATAAAAACCACACATTGGTCCGATTCGTGGTTCAGTCCCTGAGACTGTTCCCCTTGGCCTGTGCTTGTACTCTATTTGTGACTACTGTCTTTTCTTAACTCTGCGCTGCTCTTCTCCCTCCCCACAACCCACGGTTGTGCTGGATGCGACACTCCATGGGTCCAGCAGCTGGACCCCAGAGTGTGAGGAGGCAGTAACATGGGATAGGATGGAAAGTTAAGTAGAGGTCACAGGGGACATGAGATAATTTTACTTTGTTCTGAGAACAAGGAGCACCATGAATTCAGTATAAGTGGTAAGACAACCAGTTTTGGCTTAAACGCAAAAATTCAGATAGATGCCAATGACTTTCTCAAAAATACCTAGTCTTCACTATTGGCATCCTACTGTTAAAAGACATTTCCCTAAGCCAGATATGGTCACATATATGGGAGGCTCCAAATATGACCTTCATTTATGATTCGTATCTCTTTTTAACTCTAGAAAGAATTTGAAACAATGGATTATCTATGTAATCTATTCCAACACCTGACCAGTCTTCTATATGGAAAGAACTTCTGTTCAATAAATCAGTTACTTTTCAGGTAAATGTAATGCACTGGTTTGCACTTTCAGATTTGACTAGCACAGCCATGATTTAAATTAAAAAGACTGAAACCTCAATTGTCCTTGAAAAGATGATGATATTTTAGTAAAGCTTAGATCACATATTTATAGCACAAAAGTGAAAACCAAAACCAAAACCACTGTGTTGTAAAATGAATCAGACCCAGGGGATATAGACTAAGGGTAGAGGAAAATAAATCATTGCTGATTATTGTCAAAGCTAGGTGATTGGTTCTGAGGAGTTCATTACATGATTTTCTCTACTTTTGTATGATGATAAAAAGAAGAACATTCATAACTTGTTTAGCATTAGTTTCTTCATGATTATCAGGAAAAATATGAATTCTGAGCTAGCTGGGGAAGTCTTACCTCTGCAACATTAAGAGATCTTATAACACTGTTTTCATAATTAAGAGCTTATTTTTAGCTCAATTTTCCCAAGTCAATGCGTAATATTAATTTGATCTCAATAAAATTCTAGCAAGATTTTTTTTTTCCTGGAGGAAGGAAATTCAATTCAAAAGTTGATATAGAAAAATAAATATCTAAGAGGAGACAGGTAAACTCTGAAAAATGAGAGAAATGGGGCAAGGAAACTAATTAACACCGAATATTAAAACAGAGTACAGTACCTGTATAATTTAACCCCTACATTAATAGATGGATCAATAGAAGATTCGGGAAAAAAAAAAAAAAAAAAAAAACACCAACAACAAAAACACCAAATAGGTTAGTTTCTTTAAAATGTTAACATCATAAATAAGAAAACACAAACAAAAATAAAAAAAAATCAGTGGAACAGTTCTAGATATAGCCCCTTAATTTGAGGAGCTCTTAACAGACATGAAAACCAAGCATAATATGTGGTCTCTAATTGGATTGTAAATTTTTATAAAAGAACATTTTAGGTGCAATTGTATAAATTTGAATATGGACTGAACATTATACAATATCATAATACAAATTTTAACCACCTTGAATGTTATAAAGGTATCATGGGTATGTAAAGAATACTCCTGTTCTGAGTAGACAATGCTGAATTATTTGGGGATGAAATTTCACTATTCTGCAACTTTAAAAATATAAAATGAAGGGTCCTATGGCCTAATAATATTCAGGATTTGCCGAAGTCTAGTGATCATGGCTGCTTACCCTTAGTGAGACTTGATGTACTTGCAGACTCAAGGACATAAAATTTCATGGCCAATCACTAGGCCTCTCATTTGTCCAGAGACACTTAAGCTTCTGAGAAAGCAACAAAGTAGTCCAATAAAAGACTATGGGTCTGTAAGTAAAAGCTCACCTTGATAGCAGTAAGAAAAGCTTCTTTTTAAAGAGAAGTTAAGGGACATTGCTAGAGCTAAGCCTATTTGGGCTCAGTGTGTATATATGCCCTATTCCATGGGCATATAATAGAATATAATAGAATCTTATAACTCCTGCCTGACAAAACCCATGGTTGCCTCTCCCAAGGATTGTCTGGAGGGTCTGGATTGTGACTCTGATGGCATTAAGTTGTAAATGCAAGAGCTATATTAAGGATACCTCTGATGCGATATCTATTTACAAATATTATCTGTTCAGAATTGGTCCAAAGGATACTAATGCTGAGTGGTAAGGAGCAAAAGCTGATAGTTCACCCTGCTTTAAATGTACTATGTACTTGACATCGCTCATTGTGAGGAAAAGAGGATTTTATACCCTAATATAAATGAAAAATAACAGAGTCATTTTCCCAGGTTTTGGTCCTCAAGATAAATGAAAACCTGAGCATCAATTTTAACCTGAACTTTGTAGCAGAAACAATTTTATCCCTGATTTTTGCTATAGTGATGTGTGAAGATAAGACAGATCCTTCTGCATATGATAATCACGTGGAGTTTTTCCACTATGAATACAGTCATGTACTCTTGGTAACCTCGGAAACATTGTGTTTTTTTTCCTACTAAATGCTTGCTGTGTTCTTTACTTTAGTCTTTTCAATGTCTGACACTCTTGCATTTTTTTCAAGTAAACTTTCCCTTCCCTTTTCTAAATGATTGTGTCTCTGAATATTCCTTTGACTGAGGTAAGAACTGCATATCCCAGAGGCAGGTCCCATTTTAAATTCCGATGAAGGTGGTGTCACCGATGCACTTGAAGCAGCAGCCACCACACCAACTCAGACAGGGGGAGAGGGCCCACAACAGACGGGCAAAGCTAGGAAAGCTCCAGACCAAGACGAACTCAGACAAACTGTCAGTGCTAACAGCAGGAAGCCTTCAACAATGATTCTGATAATAATGGCACACAGCAGAGGAGGAAGGAATCGTTGTACCTGAATTAGAGGGCCCCAAGGCCAGTTTAATCAAAATTCCAATTGTACACATGAGGCATGGCAGTGTACCAAGGCTCAAGAGTACAAATTAAGTGTGTTAGCTCTATGTCTGAGCAAGCAGAGGCACTGGCAGCCCTTAGAGGCCACACATAGCATTTAAACCAGACTTACTTGAAACACAGAAGGAAGGCCGCAATGTTCTAAGTAACACCAATGACCAAGGAATCTTATCATATTCTTTTTTACTCATATTACTTCCCTATATTACCCAACCACTTACACTGAAAATTATGACATAGAAGAAAAGGTGAAAAATAAGGTAACACATAGTTCATTTTCATTTTACTCAAGAAGCAGAAGGTTATTATTAGAATATTAATAGATTAATATGAATAGAATAAGCATGTAGAAAGAAGTGAAATAAAAACCAGTTGCGTTAGAGACAACCAAGATGGTACAGTAGGTAAATGCTGTGTTTACCTTCTCTCACAACCACATCAAAATTACAACTAACCTACAAAACAACCATTATTGAGAATTGACTAAATTCAAGCTGCGCTGAAGCCTTTCAACTAAGGATGTGCAGAAGAAGCCACCTCTAGACTGGTAGAAAGGTCAGAGATGCGGAATGGGCTGGACCCACACCCGTGTGTGATAATTAAAGATTGGGAGGGCTATTTCAGCTGTGGGAGTCCCCTCATCCCCTAAAGGAGTGAAAGATACCAGCCCCGCACTAGCTCAGTATTCCAGTACTAGGGAGAGAAGTTCCCATAATTTTTGGTTGTGAAAAACAGCAGAGATTGTGACTGAGTGACACAGTGTGGCTGCACTCACAGGGGCTCCTTTTAAAGGAGCCACGTGCAGACTTACCCACTAGTGGAATCACTCGCTCTGTGCTTCAGTGCTGGGGCAGAAACTGGAAAGTTGGCAGGGACAAATGGTGGGGACAAATGGTGAGTTGTCTGGCTTGGGATGGGGGCTGGAGAGGCGGCTTTCTCCTAGACAGGGTAGCGGACAGAGGCCATTGTTTTATTGTTGAGCCCTCCACCTTCCTGGAGCGCGAACACAGGTGGCCTCAGTTTCTTTTTTCTTTCTTTTTTTTTTTTTATTAAAATTTATTGGGGTGACAATTGTTAGTAAAGTTACATAGATTTCAGGTGTACAATTCTGTATTACATCATCTGTAAGTCACATTGTGTGTTCATCACCCAGAGTCAGTTCTCCTTCCATCACCATATATTTGATCCCCCTTATGCTCATCTCCTACCCCCCTCCCCCCTTACCCTCTGATAACCACTAAACTATTGTCTGTGTCTATGAGTTTTTGTTTCTCATTAGTTTGTCTTGTTCTTTTGTTGTTTTTGGTTTATATACCACATATCTATGAAATCATATGTTTCTTTGCTTTTTCAGTCTGACTTATTTCGCTTAGCATTAAGGCCACCATTTCTGAGTCTCTGCTGTTTGTTCGTCCAGCCCTGACGATTTGAAACCGGGCCCCACCCAACTTTTGGGCACACCCAGGCTGCTTTCAGTATCTTTCTCATGCAGACCACCTGCCTTGGCTCAAGCTGAACTTTCCTAGGGTCTCTCAAAGACTTTCGGAACCTAGACAAGCAGCATCTGGCTTGAATGTGTCCTGTACCTCTGGTTGAGCAGCCCTAAGCCGGCACTAGTGGCAGCTGGCCTTGGTTCATGACTTGGCCTCTCTAAGGTGCATCCAAGTATAGCACAGGTATAGCACAGGTATAGCACAGAATACAGGTATATCCAAGTATATCACATCCAAGTATAGAACAGGTAGGCAGACATCTTTGGATTTCTTTCTGGCTCCCACTAGGTGGCCCTGGGAGGGGCACGGGCTGTGGCTGAAGTAGACCTACAGTGGATCCCCTCCAAGGTGGTCATGGGGCTGGCGCCCCCAGTGGCCAGCTTCAAAACAAGTTGGAGCATCATCCAGTCACCTCCAAGTATGGCACACCCAAGGGGAGGATTGGGAAGGCACCAGAGTCCTGCTGAGGCAGATCCTGCTCTGTAGGATTAGCCCCTGCACAACAACCCTTCCACTGTAGTCAAGACCAGTCCTCACAACCACTGAGCCCAAGAGTCAGTCCCTTACATTGATGTGCAATTATCAACCAAGGTTCTACTACAAGAGGAGGGCAAACACAACCCACACAAGGGATGCACCTGGAGTGCATGGCTCAGTTGACCAGGAAGACTGCACCACTAAACCGCACAGCACACCTACTACATAAGGTCTTCCAAGACCAGAAGACTTTGCAACCCTACCTAATACACAGTAATAAACAAAGGGAGACAGCCAAAATGGGGAGACATGTCCCAAATGAAAGAACAGATCAAAGCTCTGGGAAAAAATAAATAAATAAACTAATAAAAACAGAGATAAGCAATCTATCAGACAAAGAGTTCCAAACACTGGTTAAAAGAATGCTCAATGATCTCATCAAAATGGAAATAAAAACCATGAAAAAGAACCAGTCAGAAATAAAGGATACAATAATGGAAACAAATAATATATTACAGGAAATCAACAGTAGATTAGATGAAGCAGAGGATCCAACCAGCAATGTAGAAGATAAGGTAACAGAAAACACCCAACCAGAACAGCAAAAAGAGAAAAAAGAATCCAAAAAATTGAGAGTGTAAGGGACCTCCTGGACAATACCAAGCATACCAACATTCGCATTATAGGGGTACCAGAAGAAGAAGAGAGAGAGCAAGGTATTGGAAACTGATTTAAAAAAAATAATGACAGAAAACTGCTCTAACCTGGTGAAGGAAATGGACAAACAAGCCTAGGAAGCACAGAGAGTCCTAACAAGATAAACCCAAAGAGTCCCACACCAAGACACATGATAATTAAAATGCCAAAGATTAAAGGAAAAGAGAGAATCTTAAAAGCAGCAAGAGAAAAGCAGTTAGTTACCCAGAAGAGAGCCCCCATAGGATTTGCAACTGATTTCTCAACAGAAACTTTGCAGGCAAGAAGGGAGTGGCAAGAAATATTCCAGGTGATGAAAAACAACAACATACAACCAAGATTGCTTTACCCAGCAAGCTGTCATTTAGAATTGAAGGACAGATAAGGAGCTTCCCAGGCAAGAAAAAGCTGAAGGAGTTCATCACCACCAAACCAGTATTACAAGGACTCTTAGAGGGACTTCTTTAAGATGGGAGGGGGGTTAGGAGAGGTGAAAGGAGAAGAAATTAAGAAGAACAAATTGAGCATTATACAGTAGTCATGGGGATGTAGGTTATAGCATAAGGAATAGAGTTAACAATATTGTTAATAACCAGGTATGGTGCCAGACAGGTACTAGATCTGTCGGGGTGATAGATGGGAATGGGGTTGGGGTCAGGGTGAAAAAGGAGAAGGCATTAAGAAATATAAATTGATAATTAATACAGTATGGGGAATATAATTAACAATGTTGTACAGATCATGTAAGGTGCCAGATGGACACTGGACTTATCAGGGGGATCACGTCATAGACTGTATGGATGCCTGACCAATGTGCCTGACCTGTAGATGCCTGACCTGAAGAGCTGAAGTAGAATAATACTGAATGTCAACTATAACTAAATATATAGGTGTGTATATAATCACGGGATGTGGAGTACAATATAGGGAAAATAGTCGATGATGTTGTAACAGCTATATAAGGTGTCAGAGGGGTAGTAGCTTGGGGGGGAGGGTTATCACTTTATAAGGTGTTTAAATGTCTAACTATTATTTTGCTTTGTACACCTGAAACTAAAAAAACAAACAAACAAAATAACAGTTGAGTTAATTTGTGCAGCATTTTTATTGCTCTAGTAAGAATGAAACACATATGTATGCATGAGCTAGGAAATATGAATTGTGCTATTTGGGGAATGCCACATATAAAATAAATACTTATATCAGGATTTAAAACTGATATTATACAATATACAAAATAATAAAATGTATGCTAATAATTTAAAATTTTAATTTATGTTTAATTAGAACAAAATTAAATGGGAAATAAAAGTATTGTGACATATTGACATACACAGAGAAAAGGGAAAGTTTTACATTTTAGTACTTTTATTGGTACTTCCTCCCGTACCTTTTTTGAACAAAGAACTCCACATTTTCCTGTAGCCCTGACCTTGTCTACTGCACTGAGGAAGTCAGAGTAGAGACTTCCACACTTCGAAGAGAACCAATTTAGTCCAATCTAGATGAGAAGAATTGTATGCTTTTCTCTCAGAGAGATGAGAATTTTGAGGATTTTGGAAAGAGGCACATATACCCCATGACAAAATAGTGACCTTGCTTGCAAAGTGTAGAAAGAAGAAGGAGAAGAAGAAAGAGAAGGAGAAGGAGAAGGAGAAGGAGAAGGAGAAGGAGAAGGAGAAGGAGAAGGAGAAGGAGAAGGAGAAGGAGAAGGAGAAGGAGAAGGAGAAGGAGAAGGAGAAGGAGAAGGAGAAGGAGAAGGAGAAGAAGAAGAAGAAGAAGAAGAAGAAGAAGAAGAAGAAGAAGAAGAAGAAGAAGAAGAAGAAGAAGAAGAAGAAGAAGAAGAAGAAGAAGAAGAAGAAGAAGAAGAAGCAGCCAATTATTTCAAAGTGTGAAACATAACTCTAAAGGGAAAAAAAAAATACATATGGAATTTAGCATATGTATTTAGCATAACTTAAGCATCCCTGCCCAAAAATAAACATCAAACAAAGGAAAAATTGGAAAAAAATAAAAAAATAAAAAAAACAGCAATAACAAAGAAAACCTTAGAAAATTAATGAGAAACTAACAAACTTGGGCCAAATAATATAAACAAAAATCACTTACTAAAATTTGCAAGTACAGTTAAAACTATTCTTAATCATAAGTGATATGTTTTCACAAAAAATATGTAAATAATTTGGACTCACGAGAATACAACTTCTAATGATCTCTAGAAGCCGACTTGCAATTTTCTCTTTTCTTAATTAAGAACTACATAACTAGACTAATGAAAATTTACTATATCAGTGACCTTACATAAGGTGGAAAAGTGAACCATCTTAGCAGCAAATTGTATAAAATGAGCAACAGTCAACCAAGACTAATGTCACAGCCACAGGGATGCATGGGTGGAGGTATCTACCTTGTAAACAGAACTTTCATGCTCCAAAAGAATGAGAAAAGCTGTGAGGGAAATAGAATAACTTCAGACTAATGCCTGGGAAAATAAAGAGTTGTGGATATTTTCATGAGAGTACAGCACATTGCAAATGCTGAGGCTCGGCAATGAGTTTATTGCCCTTCCCTGGAGGGTTGGCCAAGGATTTCTCAAGATCGGGGTGGTAATATTACATAGAGCTTTGGAGTTAGTCCCTGATTTAAATACCAGTTCTGCTACTTACCAGCTATGTGAGTTAGAAAAAAGTATTTAATCTCTGTAGGTCTTGGTTTCTATAGGCATTAAAGCCAGGATAAAGAGTACTTATATTTCAGGGTTGATGTGAACTTTAAATAAGTTAATAGGCATGAAAGACTTAGTCTAAAGACAAACATCACATAAATAATTCTACTTATTGATATATAAATGTACTCAGTATTCATACACATATTATCATTATATGTTCATTCTCAATAAATAATCGCTATTATTGTTGCAAGATTACTGTATAACTAACCAGCATTATAAGAGATACCCCACACAGATAACGTTATAAATTTGGAAAGTATCTCCTATTACATGGTTAAGGGCACAGAGAGTACACATTTAAAATCCTTTCCTTTGTTTCAGGCAAATTACACAGAGGGCAGCATGTTGTGAATCAGAAAAGTTGCTGAGAGATGACCCCTTCCAACTTATATCTAAAGAAAAGCTTTGACTGATTTGGGGGTGGGGAGGGCATGAAGTAAAGAGAGAGAGAGAGAGAGAGATTTAATACACAGAGAGGTCAATCCCCAAAGAGTCGCATTTGATCCCAAAGAATCTATGAATGGTTCCAGGGACCTGGGGACCCTTAGCAAGACTGTGGTGATAGAAGGGTGGAGAAGGTAGACATTTGAAAGGTAGAAGGGCAAACAACAGAGTTTTTGAGGTCATGTTTGTTTATTTCAGTTGGATGTAGAATGGACTTGAGAATAAGAATTAAATTTGGCAAAGAGTAAATTTATATTAGAAGAATGAGTCACTTTATTTTTATCAAAATGGGAATCAGATTTAACCTTTGGTAAGGTTAAGTTTCTTTCTTTCCTCCCTCCCTCCCTCCCTCCCTCCTTCCCTCCTCCCTCTCTCTCTGTCCCTCCCTCCCTCCTTCCCTCCCTCCCTCCCTCCTTCCCTCCCTCCCTCCCTCCCTCTCTTTCTTTCTTCCTTCCTTCCTTCTTTCTTTCCTTGATAGGTGGATGCTGCCAGATTCACGAATCACTTAATAGAGCTAATTAGATCTTCAAATTCATTCAGTTGAATTTTTTTTTCTTTACCAGATTCAAAGATATAAACAAACAAAATCTATAGATACATAGCACAGAGTGTGGACCAAAAAAAAAAAAAAAAAAAAGTTATGGACTATCCAACTATCCAAGTTATCAGGGTGGTCAAGAAAGGCTTTAGAGGAAATGATGTTCAGCGTGAACATTCAAACTGAGGTTTGAATTGTTTGTCATATGGACAAGGGAAGAACTGGCATTTTAAGCAGCAACAACACCACAAGAAAATTAATTAATAGGTGTCAGCATGCCATGTATGAGAAATACCTGTGTGTTATATGACAGTGCTGCGTTTTCGTAGGAAGGGGATAAGTTGCAAGGATGCTAAAAATCAGTCGTGTCTTAATCCTGGAGGCCTTCACTTGTCAAGCTAATGTGTTTAAATAAATAACATTTTTAATATAATAAAATTTTAAGAAACATTGGCATCTTTCAGAATACATATTTCCCACTTCTGCCCAAAGTTGTAATGGGTTGACACTTCTTAAGACATAAGGGAGAGTTGCTATTGCAAACTATTCTGTCAGGCACCTAAATATAGTGACTTCTAGGGTATGTATGTGATGATTTGTTATGTCTCAGGGGCTATAAGTCGCTACTGTTATTCTGAGCTGGACTTAAGAGTATGGATGACATGGGCAATAGAGTTTTCTAAGATTCTGTCAATATTTTGCTGTGATCCAGGACATACACATGAATGGTTTTAGGCTGCTTTCACAGAAAATGAAATTGTCATTCAGATAGATTGCCCTCCAAATTTTATTGAGTTCATGGCCAGTAGATCTATACAGTAACTTATTTTGTCTAATTATGAAAGGGATATATTTTATATTTATTCATTCAGACTGATGTAAAAGGAGATCATTTTGCCTTAAAGTAAACCTTTCATAGTAATATTAGAGAAATATTTCTATAACTGGTATGGTTGACTCACGGGGTAAAAATATTTGCTAAAACGTTGTCTTGGCTGTTGCCTAAAGATCTTGATCATTTTTGATGTTTGACCATTGACAACTTTTGGATCCCCATCATTCTTCCCTGCTTGCTCTATATTTGGCTACCAGGATAGAAGGTCAACACTCTTCAGGCCAAGTGAACTTCCATAGTGCAGCCTCTAGCGCGTATGGGAATCCCCCACACCAGCTCCAATCTGTAACCACAAGTGAAAGTCAAAGCTACTCCCCTACCTTTCAACCCCACCCTTGGCTTGACTTCTCATCAGACCTCAGCTTGAGCCCCTCCCTTCCTGACAATCTCCAGCTTACTTTGAGTACTAAATACATGTTATTCATGTTCATTGTTGAGTGCATTGTGTCATCTGTCTGGACATTCAAATGAATTCCTGGGTAGGCAATCACGTTTGCCTCTGGACAGACTGATCAAAACAACCACGTTCTATAATTACTGTTTAGTAGTCCTCAAGTTTTTCTAAGTACACCAAAAGGATCGGACGTGTCCATTAAGAACTGTAGCCCACAATAACAAGATCTCCAGAGAATATGGATAATGAGAATAGTTCTTAATGTAAAGAAAGAACTAGCATGAATTGCTGCCATAAATTCCTGCAGAAGACTGGTCAATGGTATTAGAAACTCTCTTAGTATATTCTTAAAAGAAAAGAGAGAGAGAGAGGGAAAGAGAAAGAGAGAAAAACTAAAAATGTTTTCTATATTATAATCTAAAATTTTAAAAAATAATATATGCATTCAAATATGAAACTAAATGTAAACAGTGATTATCTGTGTCTTGTTGAAATTGCAGCCAAATTTGAATGTGAATTATGAACATTAACATTAAAAATAATCATTATGTTTTAAAGTTTATTTAATACCTTTATTGAGATACCGTTCATACACTATACAATTTACCCATTTAAAAGTGCATAACTCATTTTTTTAGTCTGTTTACAGAGTTGTACAGTCATCACAATCAATTTTAGAAAATTTTGACTGTTCCAAAAAGGAACTTTGTCTCATAAGCAATCAGTTCTCACTGTTCCCCTATTCCTGTCCCAGTGCTAAGCAGCCATTAACTACTTCTTATCTCCAGAATTTCTTTCTGGACATTTCAAATACACTGTAATAAGTGGCTTTTTTGTCTGGCTTCTTTTACTTAACATACTGTTTCAAGGTTCATCCATGTTGTAGCATGGATTAGTACTTCATCCCTTTTTATTGTGAATATCATTGTATTATTTGGATATATTAAACCTTTTTTCAGATTTAAACTACTTATCAGTTGATAGATATTTAAGTTGTTACCATTTTTTGGCTATTATAAAAATGCTGTTATGAACATTAATGTACAAGTTTTTGTGTAAACATGTTTTCATTTTTGGGGGTTACATAGCTAAGAGTGCAATAAAAAAATAGAATTCTCATACATTACTGGTGGAAATTTAAAATAGTACAGCCACTTTGAAAAGCAGTTTGGCAGTTCCTCAAAAAGTTGATAAAATTGTCAACAGATAAAATATTATTAATATGATTAAAATATTACATTATAATGTAATATTATTTAAATAACAAATGTAATTTTTAATGTTATAGAAAAATTTCCTCTGTGTTTGCAAAGCTAGATCAAGAAAATTTACATTTTTAAATTCATCTATCTATCTATCTATCTATCTATCTATCTATCTATCTATCTATGTATCTATCTATCTATCTCTGGAGGCAATTCTTTGATATTCTTTACTTTTTTCTCTAAGTTACCTGAGATGGAGTTAGACAAGCAAAAATCTTATACAGGATTGTATTTACTTAGAGTCAGGCAAAATTTCTTCCTATTGGTAGCCTTTCAATGTATTATCCTTTGCTTTTTTAAAAGAATCCCAGTAATCTGCCATTTGAAAAAAATATAACTGTATGAGGTATAGAAACACTAATTGTGAACTCATTTACCACTTATATTGCTGCCTCTACACATATTAGTCTGCTTGGGCTGCCATAACAGAATACCACAGAGAGGTGGCTTAAACAACAGAAATTTATTTTCTCATAGTTTTGAAGTTGGAAGTTCAAGACCAAGGCGCTGGCAGAGTTGGTTCCTGATCAGGACTCTCTTCCTGGCTCATAGAAAGCTAACTTCTCACTATGCCCTCACATGGCCTTTTTTCTGGGTGCACAAAGCCCTACTATCTCTTCTTCTTCTTAAAAAGACACCAATTCTATTGAATTAGGGTCCTACCACTAAGATCTCATTTAATTTTATTTATGTATTTAAAGACTTTTTCTCCAAATGCAGTCACATTGGGCTTTAGGACTTTAACGTATGGATTTAGTTAGTCCATAACATTAAGGTACCTTGCTTTTTCTTTAAGATCATAGTGTCATAATGCAGCTTCAATTGCCTAAAGAATGATGTAGTTCTGCCCTATAATAACCATAGCTATATTATGTCTTTACTTTAATTTGTAAGTAAATATAAAATTTAATTTAAGTTTCAATGACCACAAATATGTGGACCGTAAAACCTGAGAGCATGGATTTGTTTGGTTCTGTCTACTCCTTTTCCTTCTACCTTCTTATCTCATGGACTCTACTCAGCAGTGAATATCCACTTCATTCATATTTTCCCCTATTTTGGGATCCTTGCTTCTTACTTTTTTTTCCCCAACTTTTTATTATTCATGTTATTGTTGTTAAATGCCTCAAATCTTTTCTGAAACAAGGCAAAAATACATAACAACAAAAGAAAAACCCCCCAAAAAAAACAAAAAACAAATGAGTAGTCAACACAGTCAGAGAACTTGAATCATCTCAGGGACACAACCTAAATCCATTATAACGTATAAACTGTGTACCTGTACCTGTAATTCTAGTTTACGGTTCAACTATGTTTTCAGTTTCATTTTCCTTTTGAATGCCACCATTAAGCAGAAAGTTAAAAGGTTTTTAAGGGAATACATTTCCATTCATTATAGCAAAAAACATGTTGGGAGACTTTTATATGCATGTATCAAAAGAATCACACTAGTGCTAACAAAAAGGAATTGCATTATAAAGTCATTTTTTTCAGTACCTACATGTTTGTTTTTTCCCAAAGGAATTCAACAGTATTCTGAGGAACAGGAAGCAATATAAGAAGAGAGATTCCTCTCCTTCTCTGCATGCTTTATCCATATTTACCAATTTGCCAGAAAGATTTCTCAATTCCTGAAGTAAGACTGTCATACCAAGAATTTAAACTTCTTTATCATAACTTCATTAAATATCTTCCAAAGATATATAGGGCAGTAATGGAAAGAGAAAATGAACACAGATAAAAACTGAGATGCTCCTAATGGAATTTAAAACTCAATAATATGTGCTTTTAGGTGTAACTAATATTTGCTTAGAGAAGAACAAGGTAATTAGGACATCTATCTCCAATAGATGATGTGATTGAGATCAAATACACCTTTAAGAGATGTACAACATTAGTATTTGTGCTGGACTTCACTGGGTAAATTAACTCATTTGTCATTTTCTCAAAGAATATAACTTACTCAAAGAGAAAATCTTATTGACCAGTTGATAATCTATTACATTTTTTAAAAAAATAAAATGTTCATAACAATTCCTTGAAAACAAATTTTAAAATTTCCTGCATATGGGAAAAGCACAATGAGATAGAATGTGATAAAAGAAAATGGAAACACATTTAACAGTTCTGTCTAGGTCACTAATGAACTTGAAGACATTTCTAAAAGAGTATTGTGGATTTTAACTACAGATTTTATCTACCACATTAACATATAGTCCTATTACTAGTTGAAGACATTATGTTGCGTTGAAACGTATACTAGAAAAAGAAGTAGGAATATGGGTTTGAGCCAAGGTTCAACTTGCGTTTGCTGTGTGACCTTGAACGTCTCATTTACTTTTCCAAAGCCCCAGAAATATATTTTTTTTCTCTCTAGCTGGCCCAATCGTTTAACAATCAAAAGACAAAGGAGCAAATGAAAGATATGAAATCAGTATATATTCAAAAGACACTACCACTACTACTACTTTATTATTTAACATTATTAAGCTCTAATTTTTCAAGTGTTCTACAATTGGCATACTTAACACCTGAAATATTTCTATATTGATTTTAAGGATGCCACAGATCCATCCGTAACACGTAAAATGCTGACAGCAAGGAATTTCATTATCAGCATAAGTAAAAGGGCATTTAATCTGGGGTTGAGAAGAGCAAAGCCATGCCCTCACGTGTGCCAAGACTGTGCAACACAGAGATGAATAACTCTATGGTAGCAGAAGTCATGTGCCTAAAGACCTCCAGAGAACTTAAGAATTTTGAACAAATGATCTTAGATGAGTTACAAACCCTACTCCTTAGCTACCACTGCTTTATATTTAAAAGAACCACTTCATAGAACATTTTAGAACAGGATTTAAGAAACTATAGCCTGTGGGTCAAATCTGGCATGCTGCCTATTGTTTTAATTCTTTAATTTAAAACGTTAATATAAAGTTTAATTTAAAGTTTTATTGGAATGTAATCATACTAATACTTATATTTTTGTGCTGCAACCGCAGAGTTGGGTAGTTCAAAACAGACTGCACAGACTACGATATTTACTATCTAGCCCTTTACAAAAAGTTTGTTCAGTGGGATCTAGATCACTGTTTCATTGATGGAATTGGAAATCTCCCAGATGTTGTGCAAAAAGGATGATTGAACCATTAAATGCCTATCTGTAATCAAACACACACTTGGACATTGACTTAGGTTACTGATGTAACAGTGCTTCTCAAATGTGAATATGAATACTAACTGTGTAGTGTAAGGATAAAATGATGAAAGTATTTTTTTGAGAAGGGAGTTGATGCCTTAGGGTGCTCCTTCAAAACAGAAGAGGTGTAATTCAAAAAAAAAAAAAAAAGTTTGGCCTTTAATTATGCAATGCAAGCTTCTGAGCCTTCTGACCCTTGGAACTGTGGATTTACCTCCAGAATTAGCGTCTCACAGACATAGATGACACCATCACAAATTTTGTCCTCTTGTCTCTCAAGGGAGTAAGAAAGTTTTTAATTGTCCTCTCTTCCAATTTTTATATACATTTGTGTGAAATTCTGTCCAGATTCTATAGTTACTTTCATTTGAAGGATAGAAGAATATGCTACCCCAAAATATGCTTCTTTGATATAAGAATTATTTTGAGCTGATTATTTTTGAGAAATATTAATAGCAGACACAGGAGAATCTCTGAAAACAGAGTTGAAATTACCCTTTTGTAAGGAAAATTTACTTTCATAAGGGAAATCTGCATTTTAAGGGTATCTCCCTCTGGGTACCAGGAAGAAAAGGGTGACTAAATCAGAATCTTTATTTCAATGGAGAATGCATAGACTTTGATCTGCATGACAAACCTGTTTTTTCTGCTAACATCCCTTGACTGGCCTCCCCACCTACAACCCACAATATCTTTCTTTTTTCTTTACATGAAGGTGGTATTTAAACCCATTTCTGAGAATATACTCATTTTTTTCTGGGCTTCTCCTCCTATGGATATGTGAGGTATATATGTTATTAAACTTCTGTTTGTTTTTCTCTTGTCAGCCTGTCTTTTATTACAAGTGGTCTCAGCCAAGAAACAAGAAGGATAAAGGAAAAATTATTTTTTTTCTCTGACATAACACCCTGCTTTACGTGGAAGGATCTCTAATAATGCTTAACCAATATTCAAATAATGTTCTCTCTCTCTCTCTCTCTCTCTCTCTCTCTCTCTCTCTCTCTCTCTCTCTCTCTCTCTCTCTCTCTCTTCTCTCTCTCTCATTTTATATTAGTATGAAAGGTCTTCTGTTAGTAGGACTACCTTATAGTAGGGATTTCGCTAAAATGCAATTTTTTTTTTTTTTTGTAGATTTTGTGTGGCACCCAAGATTCTACACTTCTAACAAGCACCCAGGTGATGCTGAAGCTACAATGACCACACTTGAGTTACTAAATGCAAATAGAAAAAAGTATATTTTAGATTTTCTAAAACTATATTAATGTAGCTTGTAAAACCCTGTTTCTATTCACAGTCACAATTTAAAATTCAATCTCTTTTGGGTAATGTAGAGAAAGAAAAAAACAATTTTACCTCTACCCTTTTAGGTTCTAAGCTGGGGAAGCTGAACAAAAAGATGAATAAGAGAATAACAAACAGAAGGGTATTAATGTGTACAGCTCATGTATACATGGGAGATAACCAGGGAAGAATGAGTAACTCTCACAAGTGGCTTAGAATTCAGGCTTGAAGACAATCTTTAACTAAAGACAAAAGAGAAAGGCTGTGGGGAGGCCATTTATAGGGAGGTGACTAGAAATAGTGTCAGGCAGACTTAAGTCCATGCCTCTCCATTGACAAGTTTCTTTGATTTTGTCATCCTTCTCTTCCGGGTACAGGGAGGGAGACACCCTTAAAAAAGAGATTTCCTTTATAAAAGTACATTTTCCTTATAAAATAGTAAGCTACTTTGTTTTCAATGCATTTCCTGTGTCTGCTATTTCTCAAAATATTCAACTCAAAATAATCCTTATGCTAAAAAGGCGTATTTTGGGGTGGCATATACCATCACCCTTCAGTAACAACTGAATCAAATGCATAGCTCTCGCTCTCTCTTTTCTTTTTGTTAAAGGGGTTTTACTTCTGAGGTGTGGGGAAAATCTACATATCTTAGTTGTTTTTTCATGCTTTTTCTCTGTATCTCGAAGGTGTCTACTAAGGTCTGATTTGGCTCTATTGTGTTCTGTTTGGCTCATACTTTTGCTGCTGTGTCTGGCGTTCTCGCCGTATGGCCAGTTGCTTGGTCCCTCCCATCTCAGGCCTCCTTATCCCGGGCTCAGAACCTTTGTTTCATCTGGCCTTTCTCATATGTCTGAACCTCATAAAACCCCCAGATATATACTCTCTCAATGATGCAGGTAGGGACTTCAGGAGGCTTCCCTTGAAATCAACAAACTAGACATGTATGTGTATTTATATACACATGCTTCCCCAAAACATTCACAGTGTCTTGGACTATGATGGGAGTAAGAAGGGTCTATAAGGCAAAAACCTGTTGTTCCCTTATTCTAAGCCAATCTATGGATTCTATCATGACTCTCCCTCTCCTGAGACTCATTTTGGATAGAGTCATGACTTACGGTCCTTTCAGAGACATTCACTCACTTATATAGTCCTGCTTTGATCTAATTTTTTGCTGTTGTTTTTGTTCATCATGGATTTTGTTTTTTTTTAGTATGGATTTTTATTTTTTAAAGACACTGCATTAAAGTATTACTTATCTTTATTACTGATTTCTTTTTTGGTTTCCCCCTGAATTTTGCACCCAAGGTGACTGACTTGCTCCCCTCACTCTAATCCCAACTATATGGCCTCTTCCAATTTTCTTATTTCTCCCCATGGCCAGTGAACTATAACTGCCTTTGAGTAGAGAATGAGCACTTACATTTTCATGCATCATCACTACCGACATTTGTTATAGGTGATCTCACTACTCTGTTTTGTTTTTCTTTTGACTCTCAAATGCCTTTTTCTCATTCAGGAAACAAAAAAGTAAAGGAAACAAAAGGCCTAATCCTGTGAATTAAATGTATTGACTGTTGTTTTCTTCCGTGAGTTTAAAAAATATATATTTGGCCACTCAATTAACTTTGTTGTTATTATTATTATTATTATCACTACTACTATAATTGTTTGCCACCTTCATCCATTCTCTCTCTCTCTCTCTCTCTCTCTCTCTATATATATATATATATATATATATATATATATACACATATATATATGTATATATATATAAAACCCCACATATATATATATACATGTGTGTATACACATATATAGCATAAATAAAGTTATGATTTTTGCGTAATGAATGCACAGCTAATATTTCAGTATATTACATTCTATAGTTTACAACAATAACTAAGATATAGGATCATGGTAGACATGTTAATGATGTCATTGTTTATTTCCTCTTTATTACATTTTGTGGCATCTTTAAAAAGTTGACCAGAATAAGAACAGTTAATTATAAGAATATATGTTTTCTCCAACTATTTTATGTAAAGGCGTTTGGTTATTAAAAACTGTGGCAATATAATTTTTTTTAAAGTGAGGAATTTCGATTCAGGCCTCATTTTGAAATTAAAAAAAAAAAAATGAAGTAAAATGGAAGTGGGAAGAAAGGGAGTAGAAGACCAGATAGAGAAAATAAATCGTCTAAGTTGATTTAGAAAAGAAATAATAAACTGGACACAAAGCATAAAAGCTCTGCTGTAGGTGGAATAAGTTGATGGCGATTCCAGAGGAAGGAAGAGCCATATACAGTTTGTAATAGATGTGTGGGAGGCAAACAGCCCTCTGGGAGCTGTAAGGTTAAGGAAATCACTGTGCATGAGGCAGACTGACAACTGACCTCTTGCTCATTGAAAGAAATCAGCATGAAGGAGGATTGGAGAATGCCCTGAATTTCACACTATGTTCTTCAAATAGCTAGTAGCTTATTTTTATGAGAGCCCTGAGACTTACTTTCACTGATCATTTATCCAGACAGTTGAGTTTCTTTAATGAAATAACATTACACCTTTGGGAAAAGAATTTGAGGACAGGGAACAATCAGGCCTGCTAGCAACTCCCACTCTGAGAGGTGTTCCTTGTGAGCTGGCTGGCACTCGGTGGTGCAGAAAGGAAGCGATTATGCTTACATCTCGATTCACTGCTGAGAGGTAAGGATCTCTTTAAAATATTTCTTTTTAAGTCTGTCTCTCTCACTCCTCATCTTTATCTCAATGAATGTAATCTAAGTTTTAGAGAAACTGGGAAACTAAACTGCTGATGGTGATGATGATGAAGATATCTATAAATTTTAATAGTATGTTATGGACTTTCTTGATGGAAATGAGTATCTCACAGTGTTTATTTAATGTGACTAACTCCAGATATGATTAGTCTTATTAGGTAAGAATTTTTACAGTTTGTATTTATATATTATTTATTTTGTGCCATATTATGAAGCAACTCAGCGCACCTCCTCCCCCTTTCGTTTCTATCATTTTCAGTTTTTTCCTTAACATGATAAATGAATTCAGGATTAGACAGTAGATGGTGCTATTATTTCAGAGACTGTACAGTATCAAAGACTTCCAGATTACTTTAAAACTACAGAAACAAGTCAGAGAAAAGTGTGGGAACTTGACAATAGTTTTCTGGTTTGCAAAGGTTATATAGAGTGGGAAGCTATTTTCTTGTAGTGATCTATTCTGTCCCTTTGGGGGGTAAAATAACAATCAAAGCTTCCCTTAGTAATTAATAAATTCTGGCTCCCTAGAAAAGAAACAAACTACACCCACATTTAAATTTCCCCTTTGAAACAGAAAAAGACACAGATGCTTGCTCATACCGACTGCCATTGCAGACAGAAAGTAATTCACAAGAGCTCGGCAATGCAGAGGATATTAAAACGTAAAACGCATAAATGTGAAGTTTCCTTAAAATTACTGAAAGGAAGATTTTTCTAATATAAAGCGATTTATATGGAAAACATCTGTAATCACAAAAGCACCTTAAATACAATATTCAAATGCAAGCAATAAAACCCTGTATTCTGACAATGATAAATCAACATATTAAAATCTTGCCTCTCTTGGCAGCAGATGCTCTTCGAAAGAGAATTCATAACAGATGCCTACTGTGGAGGGGGTTCAAACAGCGGTGACACAGACAAGAGGCTGAGTGGAGCCAAAGCTGCACTTTGTTCCATGTTGGATCATGGAACCTGCAGCTAAAGCACAATTGCGACCGAGGATCCTAAGGAGCAATACTACAAGTTGTTTCTTTTAAACCTCATTACTCAAAAGTCAATGGCCATTGATGGGAACCCTTTCCCTGTCTCAGTGACAAAGGTTTAAGTTATTCTCATTTTTCATGCCTAAAAAAGCATATGTTGATGGGCTGTCTTAAGGGTGATCACATTCTCTACAACTCAGAACACCTAAACGTAAAGACAAATTTAAAGCAAATGACTGGTGATATTGTGAAAGTAATAGCAAACATTGACATTTGAAACATCTAAATAATTAATTGCAACATTTTTAATGTATGACTTTTGCATTTGAGGGCCAACCATATTTTCAAACATGCATTTCTAAGTAATTTCAGTCTTTTACATGGCATCTCTTTTAACCCTTGACCTCCTAATAGGATAATTTTGAGGTAGAAATGTTTTTAATTGTTGATTAACAATTCTGTTTCTGGTTCTGTTCCATCAACATTGCTAATGTCTTGTGTCCATTATATGACCCCTCATTTTGACTACTATCCAATTGCATGAGTAGTGTCAAAATAAGTAGTATGTAATTTTTAGTAGATTCTTTGAAAACAGCTCCTATAACTGCTTTTATTGTATATTGCATACATTTTCCTGTTATTACCGTGTTTCCCTGAAAATAAGACCTAACCAGAAAATTAGCCCTAGCATGATTTTTCAGGATGAGATACCCTGAACATAAGCCCTCATGCATCTTTTGGAGCACAAATGAATATAAGACCCGGTCTTACTTTCGGGGAAACATGGTATGTACATGTGTCAGTTTTAAACCATGGCCTCAAATTTTTGGATGGTCCTACCATTGAAAAGTTAAGTACATGCCCCTCTCGCTTGAATCTGGGTGATGGCTTTGATATAACACAAAAGAAATGATGTTGCATGACTTTGCGACAAGATCTTAAGAAGCCTTGAAGCTCAGCCTTGGTCTCTCGGAATGCTCCCTCACTCACCGCAGGACCTCCCATGCTGAGAAAGAAGTGCGAGCTGTACGAAGAGGTCATGCCATGACTAGGTGCTCTGTCTCACAGTCCCAGCTGAGGCTAGCCTTTCAATCATCCCAGCCCAGGTGCCAAAATGAGTAAAAAAATTCTCCAAAGAATTCCAGTCCCCAGATGTTGAATTACCCTGTTAAACAAAAAACTTTCACAGCTGAAATCTTTTTTTAAAAGAAAGGGTTTATGGAGCCATATGGTAGCCAGAAAAGGACTAGGTTCTGAGGCATGAATTCTATACCATCAGCAGTTGGGATAGGTGGAGAAGGAAACTTGCCCACCGTCCTGGAGTTGCCGGGCACTTTTATACATTATGTTTTAGGGAAGAAAGATGAAAGATGTAAGTTGTTTCGAAAGAATTTACGATGGCTACAGATAAGGTAGGAATGAGGGGGTGCAGAAAGGTGAAGCAGAAAAATTTACTACTTTTGATTGGTGATGGGAAATAGTCCTGAAAGTTCAGGCATAAGAAGAGTGTGGTGGCATCTGGTGGCTTCTACATAAATTAATTCAAATCTCCAACATACATTCAGGAATGTGAGAATATATTTTTAATTGGCCAACACCTATTAACTGGTTGACTACTTTTATCTCTTTCTGTCACTCCCTAGCCTGCTGTAGTTTAATTTAGGATATCTCAAAAGTTTTTCTCTTGTCAACCACAGACATTCAAATCCTTCCAGCTGATGCCTCACTGTGTCCTTCTGGAATACAAGATCTGTAGAATCACTAAGAATAAGTTATGGATTGGTTTGTTATTCTGCAATTGACAACTGGAACACCGGAGTCGGATTATAGATTGCAATAAAATTGTCAGTCATAGATCGTTAAGATATTCAGGTGAGTATGTTTAATTTTAAACATTTTTAGTATTCTTAGTCTCCTAATTGGTTTTCTTGTCTTGACTCTCTTCTCTCTCCATCCAACCTACTTACACAACTGACATACATATCTCTGACATGGCACTCAGCACTTTCCACTCCCCCCAAATACTGTCCTGCTTTTCCTCTGACTGTAGTCTGTACTCTGTAGATAGGCATTTACTGACCTTTATTCTCTGTCACCTACATATACATATTTATTTCCAACTAATCCTACAAATTATTTACTAAATCCTCTGAGTTTCAACAGAAAAGAACTAGAATTTCCAGGGTCATTTTTAAACTACATGTCTACTCTTTGAAGTCCATCTCAAACCCAAGTACCCCCTAGAGAATCACTGCTTTAGTGTCCCAGGGTTGTTGATGGGTTTATGGCTAACCTTCAACTATAAGGAAGGGCACAGGTGTAATTAAGAACCTCTAAACTTTCATGTTATAGACATTGATCCTCAATATCTTTGCCTTTCCTATCCTTACTATCTAGGGTATTATTTTTCTAGTGCTTCCTCTTAGCTTATCTGAGCCGGATTATTTTCCTGTCAAGTAGTATTTACATTCCTCTTCCCTAAGTGGTCTTTCTAAGATGTAGAAATGGTGTTCTGAGATATCATATATCAACCACTCACTAAATGCCAGGCATTTCACTTAGTTCTTTACATTCATTATATCGTATATCATGCAATATTCTCACTTTCTATAACAATAATTTCATAATTTTTATATCTTACCCTTCTCTATTGTTTATCCTTTTACTGTTACTTCCTCTTTGACTGTTCAGTATGACCCCTGAAGGACAAGGATTTTGTTTTTCTTATTTTCCTTGGTGCTTGTAGAGTATTTATACAGTGAACTGAACATAATGAGTTACCAACAACAATTTGTAAGGATCAATCCAACCTTAAAAAAAAAAAAAATTGTCTCACTGTTAGTATCGTCTATTTGAATGTCTAGATATATTCAAACATTGGCTCTTTGCATTTTATCAATCAGGAGCTTAAAGGCTATAATGAGATTTAATTTTGTTAGTAATTTTATAATTCCACTGAGGTCATTCCAAAACAATTTATTCTCCGGTGGCTGTTCTCACATGACAAATTAGATATACTTTTTTTTAGGACGGGATATAAGAACATTACACATTTCTTGACTTTTACTGAATTTAAGGGTTTTCTACAGTACTTCATTGTTTCAATCTAATTAACCTCTACCTTATATCAGGTAGTAATGAGATATACTTTAAACATAAAATCATCTCTGCCACATTAGTTTTCAAAAATGTTTAATAAACATTCATATTCATGACGTATTTCAGAAACCTATAAGGAGTTTAACAGAAGTCATAAACCCTCTATAGTTAGCAAGATTTTCACCCAATTTTCCTGTTCAAGGTGCATTAAAACTTGCTAAAACTCATTAATTTCAGAAAAAGAACATGTGTCTTTCAAACAATAGTATACTATTTTAATATGTGAAATTCTCTCAGTCTTTCCTCTTTCTCATCCACTTATTCTTATAATATCTAATACCACAAACACATATGCAAAAATATCTTTTCCATATGTCTATATGTTACCAATTTAATGAAGTATTTCCTTACGCCATTAGAGCACCCTCATAAGTTTTTTGGAGACAAAAGACAAAGATGTTTTTTGGCTACAGATGTGTTTAGATAACTTCTTTTTTGTTAATTTAACTTTGATGCAGCTGTAAAGGATCAAATGTTGCACTGGACAATTAAGGGGATGATTTTATTCAGGCTATTGCAATAGGAAAACATCCATTAATGAGGAACGTCTCAAAAAGAAAAAGAGATCTGGGAATTTAGAGAGGCAGATAAAAAAGGGAGCCATCTATGACTCTTATGGGAGTCATGAAGATAGATGAAAATGAGTCACTGAAAAAGGGAAGAGGTGGGTCTTATCTGGAATAAAAAGGGCTAGGTGGTCTTTTAATGCCAACCATTAATTGCAACACAAATAGGGTGGGAGCACAAGACTCAGATAAATTTTAACATTGTCTCAGGGAATGGGGATAGGAGAATGTTAGAAGTCAGTGAATACAACTGGGAAGGAATTCTGATGACTTTGTGGTAGAAAATATAATATATGACCCTGGGTATCATGCAATAATGACAAATTATGGCGGGAGGAAGAAATAATTTTAATTGTATAAATTAGACAGTGGAGAATACATTTTTAATTCTCTTAGCTTCGTTTTCTCCATCCTCAATTCCTGACTCGCAATTGAGGATATAGGGTTATGGCTCCCTTACAACATGAAAGACCTATGAAATGGCAAATAGAGTAATTGAAGAGACTGAGAGGAGAAATGGCATATGAGGGTTCTGAAAATGTCCTTTGAAAGTGACCAGGTTGGAAATTGTTATTATACTTCCCATAAAAGATAAATGGAACATGATTCTGGCCTTAAAGTACTGATAAAGTTTGTAATGTAATTTCCAGAAAACATAGTCCATGCAGTGATTATTCCTTAAGCCCTCTTTCAACTTAAACTGAGCTTAGACATCACAAAGGGTCCTTTTTAATGTCAACTAACCTTTGTGTTACTTATAAGTAAATGCTAATTAGCAAGTCCTGCAGACTACCAATAAACAGAACCTGTTTCACAAAAGTAGTGGGTTTGGGTCTTTGTAAAAAGCAAAAGAGAAATGGAACTCAAATTGTAGCACTTTTCCAGTCTCACTGTGACCAATATCCTGTGCAAATTGGTCACATGACAATTTATATAACTATGGATATAAGCTATAGATAGATATGACAGAGTAATTGCTTGAGAATGACTTTGTGTAAATATATAAACACTGAGAGAGTGCATAAGACCATCTAATGATGTTTCTTGCTACATATGCATTTCTAATTAAGCTGATTAATCTTCTTTTAGAAATGCTTTATTTTTTAACTACAACTTCCTCATGGAATTCCTCTCTCTCTCTCTCTCTCAATCACTTGCCCCTCCACTCCTCTATCTGTCTCTCTCGGTTTCTTTCTCTCTCTGACATACACGCACTCAATTTGACTAAATCTTTTAAAGACTTCTACTAATGCTAAATTATTATTCATAGCCTCATCTTCACATCTAACTTACCATAGATGAATAAACTGAACCACAGACTAATGAAATGCTTTGTTCAAAATAACTTGGTCACACACCTAAAACTAGAACCCAAAGTTATAAACTACTACCACTAAGTAAAAAGCTAAAACTATACATGTTAAATGAATGCATGACAGAAGGAAATGATTAAAGTTGTAAATGTAGAATTGCTTTTCATGGAGATACAAACTAGGGAAGAGAATCATTTACTTGATATTATCAATATTAACTTCCTAATAATGAGAGAAAAAAGATGGTCAGTGAGAAAATTTCCAGTTGTGTTGATTACTAATACTTAATTATTATTTGTGACGTCTATTTACTATTTTAATAATGAAAGTACTGAGTGTATTTCTGTGATTTCTGTAGACTATAAGTGCAACAGAGTTAGCTCTAATGAAGCATAAGTTAGACTGAGTTTTCAC
Organism: Rhinolophus ferrumequinum; assembly: GCF_004115265.2. NCBI lineage: Eukaryota > Metazoa > Chordata > Mammalia > Chiroptera > Rhinolophidae > Rhinolophus > Rhinolophus ferrumequinum. The sequence continues at coordinate 79,126,674 of NC_046291.1, read as the reverse complement.
GGCATAACAAAACTTTGCTGTGTCAGAGTATACTCTATCTCAGTATGTATTTATTACCATTTTCAAACTTCAGACTCAGTTATAAAGTATAGGAAACATTCTTTTAAACATCAGGCAATTTATTATTAATCTCAAATATATTGAGGCTAAATATAGAAATAATTAATTATACACCAGGGTGCCAAAAACATGTATACAAGTGGACATTTTGGTCAGTGTTGCTCAAGCAGTAGTGCATCATAATCAGAAGTGTCTGTACACTGATGGTAACCACTTTTAGCACCTCTTGTAATTGCAGAAGTCAAATGTGACTTGTATTCATCTTTTGCTATTGGTATATATTGAGTATTGAAATTTTAATAGTTTTTTCCTTTCTTAAAATGCATATACATTTTTTTGGTATCCTCTGCATATACACCCTTTATATAAGCTTGAAATTTCATTGTTTGAAATTTCTACATCAGCATCTCAAAATTCATACATTTGAAAAAATAACATTGCAGTAATATAAGGTTCCAGGTGGAGATTAACTATAGTCATTCTTAAAGTATTTTTTAAATCACAACTATTCCATTAACAACTAATTCATAGCTAATTTTGTCACCTTGACCAAGAAAAACCTGTTTTTTCAGTATTCAAAATGTATTCAAGATTTTTTAATATTTGTTCAATTTTATTCAACAAAACATGCACTATAATGAGGTCAAAACTGAATGAATGTCAAAGAGATTTAACTAGGTCTTAGGAGAGAATAAACGCATTAGTAGAAAATTATGAGAAGAGCTAAGGAAATAAAACCACATGAGAAATAATATACATTCATGCATTTCTTAACGATGAGGATGTGTTCTAAAGAAATGCATCGTTAGGCAGGATTTTGTTGTGTGAACACCCCAGAGTGCACTTACACAAACCTAGATGGTACGGCCGACTACACACCTAGGCTGTGTGGTATAACCCACTGCTCGTAGGCTATAAGTCTGTGCACCATGTTACTGTGCTGAATACTGTAGGCAATTGTAACACAATGGTATTTATGTATCTAAACATAGAAATATACAGTAAAATACAGTAAAAATATTTAACAAATGGTTCATCTGTATAGGGCACTTCCTATGAATGGAGCTTACAGGACTGGAAGTTGCTCTGGGTGAGTCAGTGAGTGAGAGGTGAGTGAATGTGAAAGCTAGGACATTACTGCACATTACTTCAGACTTTATAAACACCATCTCATAGCCCTCCCCTGGCTTCTTTCTGACAAGGTCAGAAATAGAACATCAGAGCTGTCAATGCTGTTCCATGAAGAGGGATGCAGGCTGGACTGATTGGAAATATCGAGGAGAAACAGGCTGAGTAAGGTGCAGAACAACATAATAGTGACTGTCAGGAATAAGTGAATGGTGGCCTGAGGCTCAGCAGGGATAAAGAATCAAGATGAAGAGATAAAAGAAGGATTTTCAAGACAATTTGGTTTCAGCTATTGCATGTGGGAGCAGTGGTCAGATTAAGAACCTTTGTGGGATTCATTTAAAAAGAGGGTATTTATCAGGGAGAGGGTATAGAACTGAGGACTCAATATTTTGACTTTGGAAATTTGTTGTTGGTTTCATTGACCTTATTGGCACAAAGAGCTCTCTCTAGCATTAAATTGAGGGAAGAAATAAGACTTACCTATGCTTCACATCATTACAACCTGAAAATATTTCCAAAGTACAGGGCCAGACTGGCTCCACATGACCACAGAAAGCTTTTACTAAAGTAGCAGTGGCACTTAATACTTGTTAAGGTCGCTCCTGTGGATGTGTTCCTTAGGATCTTAAGTCCTCGATAAAAAATGTACAGCAATGAACTCTGAAGACCATCAAGCTAGAGCTGGGAGGGCTGCAGTGCCCCCTGAATATTCAGCACTGGGGGGACAGGCTCCTCTGTGCTGAAATAGGTCAGTGGCTGACCGACTGGGATATAATCTGTGTACTCAGAATCCAGGTGCTCTGAGAAAGAGGGAATCTATTGCCAGATATTGCTCTACAGATATTGCTTCCATCAGAGAAAAACAAACACACACACACACACACACAAACACATCCTCCTGAATCATACATCTTTCCATCTCTTACAGGAAATTTAGCCCCATTGTAGTCTTATGCCACTGTCATACACATGCAGCAAGACCTCGTTATGCAGGACATGACTGTAAATGAAATTAGTAAGGTAGGAAAGTAGGTGCGTTCCTTAAAACAAAGGTGTATAGTTTATAGTAAAACAAACTATACACCTTTGTTTTGAGGAATAGTAGTTAAACACTATGGTGTCTGACGTAGAGAGGTTTTTGGTGACCTGATAAGAGAAATCCTTAAATACAAGGGTGTATAGTTTGTATTTCACTCTCCATATAACAGAAGGCAGTGTAGGCATTTGCTAAAGGAAATTGTCAACTCCAGTCTTTTTTTTTTTTTTTAAATGGAAGTGTGATGGTGATAGGAATCATAGATTGAAAAACAAGAGACTGGAAGTCAATACACCGATTAGGAAGCTATTATAATAGTCTTGGCACACAGTTAAGGACCATTGGTTCAGCAGCATTGGGAGCAGAAGAGAGATGAGGAAAACAAGCGGCACCATTAAGATAGAAGTAATGGAGTTTAAGAAGTGAAATAGAGAGAAAAGCTGATAGTAACTCAAAACTGAGGAAAAGGAGAAAAACAGCCTTGGCAAAGGGGTAATGAGGTCATTTGTGGGTACGACTGTGAAGCTGGCAGCATGGGTACATTGAGGTATTTAGAAGCTAGCTAAGAATCAAGGCTTGATGATACGGACATGGGGGTCACAGACTTAAAAGTGGCAGTTGAAACTGAAAGTAGACGATACTTTCAAGGGCAAAGTATTAATATTCAAATAGTGGATGGAATTAGAGAGAGAAGCAGTAAAGACATCTGTAAAAGAATATTCTTTTACAGGAACAATTAGTTGAGAATTTTTAAGAAAGCAAAGGACAGGTGGCTGGATGGCTCAGTTGGTTAGAGCATGAGCTCTGAACAAGGGCTGCCGGTTCGAGTCCCACATGGGCCAGTGAGCTGTGCCCTCCACAACTAGATTAAAAACAACAACTTGACATGGAGCTGATGGATCCTGGAAAAACACACTGTTCCCCAATACCCCCCAATTAAAAAAATTTTTAAAAGAAAAGGATAAGGTGATATGCAATAATTTTATGAATTAAAATCATATATATATATATAAAATCATATATATATATATATATATATATATATATATATATATATATCAATTGAACAGTTATCTTCAAGAGAGCATTATCAGTATAGTAGAACTGTGAGAAAGAGGTCATGTGGTATGGTTGACTGTATTGTGAAACCATGGTGGGATAGACAGTCCTGTTTTGAAATACTGGCAATAAAGGGAAAGGTAGTTTTGGAGTGATGTAGAATCAGGAAAAAGGATAGTTTAGCAGAGAGAAGTCAAATTCCAAAAGGTTTTGTGTCTTAGGCCACAATGTAAAGAGCTTATGGAGAATAAACCAGAGAAAAATGAAAAAAAAAATTGTAGAAAAACATCAAGGAAAATAAAAGTTCCAACTGTAATTCAGGGATATTAATACTTAATTCTGGAGTTATTGTAAGGCTTGGAGGTTAATATTTAGCTTCATGAATAATATGCAACTAATAAATAGAACTATTATTATCATTAATATGAAAAAAGATATAATTTATTTACACGCCATTAGGCAATAAGAAGATTCATGTAAATGAATTTCAAGAAACAGCTTTCCCCTGAAAAAGCTAAATTTTTAGCTACTTTCTAAAATATGTATCATATAACTTTCCCTTTCTTGAGAATACAGGAATGACATGTTTTATCCTTTCTCATGACTTGGTGTCATTGCTAAACCATCTGTGATATATTATGGTATTCTACTGTAATAAGAATACTTGCTTCCATATCGTCCCAGAAGTGTCCAGGTCCCAGAAAAGTGGGATGAGCAAAAAACAAAATCATCATGGAGATGAGCAAGTGTCAGTAAAACAATTCTTTTGTGTTGAGACAGAACAAATGGATTGAACAGTCACAAAGAGCCTTGGGTTCAAGATCACGTGCAACATTTATTGACTTCACCTTGGTTTCCTCCTTTGCATTATCTACCTCACAGGATCAGTTTAATCGGGAGTGAAAATCCACTTCGTTAACTGAGGTGATTTATACAAATGCAGGGGACTGTAGCAATCGAGTTTTCAGAAAACTCAGAACAAAGGGCAAGAAGCAAGCATAAAGTTTCTTCTCCCTACTGTATTTACGTATACCTTTTCCAGACCAGCTATTTTGAGGGGACTTCAATTTGGTTTTGAAGTGATGGTTCTAATAGAAAAGAGCCATGCAGAGTTTTAGCTCTGAAAAGCAAATGGCACCTAGTAGAGAAACAAAAAGATTGAGTAACCCAAATAGAGTACTTCTGTTAATGTGATTGTTTTAGGATGCTCTCTCCTGGGTGATAGGATTGGCTTCCTGCTCAACTCCAGAGTTTGCCACTGTGCCCTTTATAATTTATTGGACACTGTGATTCCCCCATGAAAAGTTAGAGCAAGTCGATTAGATTACATCTCAATGTGGCCTGATTCAGTGGTGTTCAAACTATGTTCCTCAGCATTTAACGGTTCTGTAGGTGTCATTCAGGGGCATGTGATTAGTATGAAAGATTCTAAGAAGGTGTCCACAAAAGCATAACCACCAGCTCCCTGTCTTTACTGCAGTAAGAGTAACCCCACCAGTATCTGTTTAAATATTAAGGGGAAAAAAAGAGAGAGAGAGAGAGAGAGAGAGAGAGAGAGAGAGAGAGAGAGAGAGAGAGAGAGAGAGAGAGAGAGAAGGAGAAGGAGAAGGAGAAGGAGAAGTGGGTGGTGGAGAAAAGAAAGAAAAAGACAGACAGAAAGAAAGCACAGAGAGAGAGACAGAGACAGAATCAGAGACAGAGACAGAGAAAGAGAGACAGAGCTCGTGCTCTAACCAAGTGAGCCATCTGGCTGAACTGTCATACGATTTTTAAGGAGTTTTTCTGTTAATATTTAAAATAACTAAGATCTGACACTGCAGGTGAAATGCAGGTTAATTTCAAAATACTTACTTTTGTTCCTTGGTTTGGTTTCTTGTGTATGAGAGACACAAACTGAAAGAGTGAAGAACACAGATCTGGAGTTCAGTCTCCATGAGTTTGGGTCCTAGTTTTACCACTTCTCAGTTGTGTGCCTATGGGCAGGTTACTAAAACTCTCAGTTTTCTTATCTGTAAAATGGGAATGTAAAAGTACCAAATTCATAAGAGGTTGTGAGCATTAAATAAAAAGCTCCATTCAATGAGTAATTCATGGCCCATAGAAAGTATTAAATAAGAGTTGACTATTATTGACAATAGTATTATCATTTAAAATGTGAAATTATACCTTCACCATCATATTTTTAACTTCAACAATTCTCTTGAGACCTGTTACCTTCAACTCCTTTAACATTATCTTCCATTATATATATATATATATATATATATATATATATATATATGTGTGTATATATGTTTATATATATATTATATATATGTGTGTGTGTGTATATATATATATATATATATATATATATGTATATATGTTTCATGAACATAAGTTTCATGAAAAAACTAATTTTTGCTCAATTTATTCACTGCTCTGGAACCAAGACATAAAATATTACTAAGTATGTCATAGGCTCTTAATAAATATTTATGAATCAATTTATACAATTTTAGTGCTTTATAATGAAAGATAAGAAAACAATCGGATCAACATGCTTCTTTCTCCTTTTTCTGTCTGTCCTTTTCTCAAAAGAAACCGAAATAAGTTTATTATTTACGATCACAGCTAGTTAAATGATGGGATTATCTTGTTAGATAAAATGGATAGTTGTGTTAAGATAGAAATTAAAAATGAAGAACCTAGATAGAAATGCTATTTGAATTGGTAACATACTAATGAAATTGTTTGGTTGCAGACATCTTGTTCATATAACCCATGCTACTTTGCCTCCAAGACACTGGGGAGGTCATATGTACAAATAAAGAAGATGTGAAGATAATTCTAATTCGAAAAAACAAATCACTGGAGTTTCTGTGTTATCATGGCTACTTACGAATTACCAAAGGAGCCGTTCTGCACTTGATTTTCATTTATGTTAGTACCAAGAAAAAAGTTTTTAATCTTAGCTAATACAGTATTTATACTGACATCCTTTCTATTTCCCAAAGAGGGATACTTGCCATGGTAGGAGTCACTCAGGAGAAAAATAAAAAGGCATAGTGCGAAATTTCAGTGATGTAGATTGATGGATATTAGGTTCGTTACATTCTGCCTTTCTAAAGTTTCATGACTGTTTGAAAGAGAAAAAAAAATACTTCTCTTATTCAAAATTTTGAGTAATAGGATTTTGTATAGTTATGTCTTTGCTATGTTTCTCTCAGTCGGGGTAAAAAACAGATTCAACTACAATTGGCTGGAAAATAGCTTTCAAAAGTTATTTTTTTCTTCATCTTCCCCAGCACATCAAAATTCATCTAGATGACAGGAATAAGACTGTTATTATATTGCATTGCCTTCGGCTATGGGACTTTTTTTCCCCTTTCCCCTTGGGTTGTTTAAGAAACAAAGTAATCATTTAACTGGAGAAAGTTCACTGGAGTAGGGCGAAGTTACAAAGAAGGATCAATATTTCCGGTGTCAAAGAAACTCAGCCATGTAAATCTCGGTAAAAGATATCACTATCATCAAATCAGCCATTATGAGAGTCTTAGATATGCTTTCAAAAAGGGTCCTATACTTGACAGATGCTCCTTTTTCTCTTTAATGTGCCTACTACCTTAAGTCACCATCATTTAAATACTGTCCCCAAATTCACCATATCTTTCACGTGCTCAAAGCAAAAATCTGAAAATTATCTGGAGAAGGGAAGAGAGAATCCACCAAGATCAGAAATAAAACTGAAGCCCTTTGGTAATCATCTTTATTCTCCAAAGAAGTTGACTCATGCAAAGATGGTGACAAAACTCTGGGAAGAAAGTCCATGTGCACCCCATCAACTAGTCTCAAGATAAATATTATTCCTAAGTATAGAGCGTGAAACTGGAGATAGTTCATAGCTACAGAGAAATTGCAGTTGGCAGTTGGTAAGACAATAGAGAAAAGGCACAACCAGGTAAAGGCTCATGGAAATAAGTTCACAGAATTTCATAATTCTTTCTACCCCTGAAGAGGGATTTGTAAATCAGAAATGGGCTATACCCTTTTGCCCCTAAGTGTTAGCTTAAAGAAACTATCCTCTGCTCTCTGCTATTTCCTCAATGCTCTTTTCTCTAAGGCAGTGATTCTACCCCTGGATGCACATTAAAATCTCCTAAGAAGCTTTAAATATTACCAGTGTACTGGCTTCAACTTCCCAAATCCTGATTCAGTTGGTTTGGACTGGAGCCAGGCATTGGTTCTTTCCCAGAGTGCCCTGGGTGATGTTGCAGCATCAACAAACATTGGTTTCAATACTGGTGTCTTTTCCACTACACAATTGTTACCTAACATCTGTAGTAACTCCATACCCTCTTTTCTGCAAAAAGGATTTCTCAGAAGATCAAAGATAGGTGTTTCACACTTCTATTACCAGTTAATATGCGGTACAGTAGTTTTCACATCTGTCCATGTCTGTCATTATGCAGACTCATCAAGTTAGCCCAAGACACTTCTATCTACTGCTTTTCTTCCACACCTCCTCCCTTTTCCAGCACCTCCTCCCCAGGGTGCCTTCATGGTGTGCTTCAGCTTCTATGGTTCCCACATCTGGATTTGCTCACTTGACCGTGACTCATACCCTCCATAGCATGCTTTGTTCCATCTTCTTCTCTTCCTACATGGAAACTTGTGAACTGTTCAAGTGATTGCACTTTGAGGCCTAAAAGTTTTGATATAACTGAGTGTGCTTTATCAGTTATTCTTCAAGAAATAATTTATCTCGATGAAATGAGAATTTCAAACACCTTAATAGGTCACTACATGAGGAATTTTAACATAGTGCAGCATTTCCCAAAATTAGTTCCCTAGAAATCCAGTTGCCCAGTTGATTCTGGAAAGATTAAAAAAAAAAAAAAAAAATGTTTGTTAAAGGCTGTGTTCTATGTCCCTGGTTTAAAGAATATATATATATCACTGAAAATTCCTTAAATAAATAAATTCATTTTTACTGTGCTTCATATTGTGTTTAAAAAATTAACTCACCTCATAACTCATGTTTTCCCCATAAAACTTCTGCCATTACCTTTTATATAAAATTACCCATCACTGAAAGCTCTGTTTCTTTTGGTGATTCCATCACCAAGAGTTGGGAATGGATTCAACTCATACAATGTCACCCAGAGTTCATGCATGAAAGAGCAAAAACAGCAAAGGAGAATAATGTAGTACAGATATGATTTGTTGAATAATTATTATAATATCCTATATCATCTTATAATGTATATGCATAGTGTGTATGTGTGTTTCCATCAATGCATTAAATAGATGTGTAAATGAAGGTGTCACTGAATATTTCTGTTAAAAAAATCTCACTACATCAAACTCTCATTTAATCAAAAAGTAATCATAATTATAATCTGTACTTTATAGAAAGAGACATTTAGAGGTATTAGAGCACATATCACACAACTAAAACATCAAGAATCTGGAAATCAAAATCCTGTCCAATTACAGGCACATTTCTTAGCTATTGTGCTAGACCACCTCCTATGATGCTGTAGTACAAGTTCCGGGGGAAAGTTGTAGAGCGAGGAAATGGTAGATCGTCTCATCTAATTGCACAGCACTCTGAATGAATCACTTCTTTTATCAACATAAGCAGATATTAATATATTTTTATGCTCATTTGTACCAGAAGCAAATTATTGACAATAACAACAACAACAAAATTAAATAACTAAAGCAATTTTGCAATGCTTGTTATAGGTGGGCATCAAAGTAAATTCTAAGCTTTTTGCAGGCTATACAAAAAGGGAAATAAAATCCATTGCATGCTCCATAACATTCAAAATATAAAAACAAGTAAGTGAATCAACACAAGCAAACATTTTTGACCCTGAGATAAAAGATTTTTATTTCCTAAAGATATTCATAATTAGCACAATGAATAATGTCCTCTCTGTAAATATCATTCTGTTTCATTGCGTTATATCTTATCACATTTTTCACAGATCAAGGGAAATGTACCAAAGCATGGATCAGTAACGGCTGATCTCTCAGGCAGTGTGGTGGTAGTGGAGGTGGAAGGGAGAGTGTAGAAGCGATGACATGCTCTCTAGGTGCAAAGCTCTCTGTTGATCTCTGCTTAATTCGAGGGTGGATTATTTTAAATGTTCTAAAATGGGTAGTGATACATTCAAGCATTTCTTTATAAATATTGTCGTTCTTAATCCAGTGAAGCCTTTGATATTGAAGTTATTGAGCAGCAGTGAGTTCCAGTTTATACTCCTAGCATATACCTGGACAATCTATTACCCAACAAACAAAATCTGATCACCAAGTATCTGTCTTCCTGGGTATTTATTTCTATGTGGTCTCTTTTGACTGTCTTCCCTAATCTATCCCTCTCTGTATTACCGTGTTTCCCCGAAAATAAGACCGAGCCAGACAATCGGCTCTAAAGAGTCTTTTGGAGTAAAAATTAATATAAGACCTGGTCTTATTTTACTATTTTATTATATAAGACCCAGTTAATATAATATAATAATATAATATAATATAATATAATATAATATAATATAATATAATATAATATAATATAATACAATACCAGGTCTTATATTAATTTTTGCTCCAAAAGACACATTAGAGCTGATTGTCTGGCTAGGTCTTATTTTCGGGGAAACACGGTATATAAAGGAGAAGCAACTTTTTATTTCCCCCAATAATCTTTCCTGAAGAAACTAGACAGCTTTAAAATATTAGCTGCCCTAAACTATCATTTCAAGGTAGTTTTCTATAGTCTTTTATAATCTTTTGTTTCTGCTTGTGTTCTTGCCAAAAAGTAGAAAGGGGTTAGGTGGTAATAAGGGAGGCCATGGTACAGCCATTAATCACCCTTCTGGAAATGATCCAAAGCCTCCTTCCACAGCAACCTCAAAAGTAGTGCTGATCTCCTTTGGTCATTTACCATGTGGTGTGGTCTAAACCATATGGTTCAAACAAAGGAAAAGTTGTCATAACGCCCTCTGCCAAATCTTTGTACCCACTTATTCTGGCTCGTGACTATGGACCTTATAGTTGGCACAGACAGCAAAAGGAGAATCATCTTCTTCCATGAGTCCTAAAACTCATTTCCATGTGTGTAACTGGTTTAATTTAGTCACTGAAAATTAGGAAATCATATGATTTAAAGATCTAACGTCTGAGTTAAAACAGAAAAAGATGCCCATCACATCCATCAGTAGGCTTGTGAACTTTGTGTGAAATGCAAGTTGTGGAGATTTGAGAAACTAAAATATTTACTTTTCATTTTCTTTATAGGTCATGTATGTGATGGATTTTCCTGGTACAATTCAGCAAGGGCTTATTGCTGTGTGTGTGTGTGTGTGTGTGTGTGTGTGTGTGAGAGAGAGAGAGAGAGAGAGAGAGAGAGAGAGAGAGAGAGAGAGAGAGAGAGAGAAAGGAGGGGGGAGGTAGAGGAAGAATTAGTACATGATATTTATCTTGCGTCTTTTCTACTAGAAGTTATGAAATTGGCCAGATTTTTTTTTTTTTTTTTTGACGTGGACATATAGCCAGGGACAAAACTATCTAATCTCCTGATTTCTGTAGTTGAAAAGATAGACTAGTTTTCTGGCTTTCAATCATCTACTATAAAATACCAAGAAGAATTATGTAAAGTCAGGTTCTTAAATGTTAATTGAGCCTTTTCTCTCTTCAAATCCTTTCTACAGTTGTTCCAGAGAATGTTAACGAAGAAGATGGAGCAGGATCTATCTTCAGAAAGCCACAGCGCTTTTTATAAAATGTATTTTTACCAAACTTCAGTGCTGGATAGGAATGACGGTGAATGGGCAGGACAGAAGCGAAGAGATGATGAAAGGGTGGCCAATATTTGAAAAAAAAAAACTTTCTGCATTTGGTGCCATCATTGATATTGACAAGATCCAAGTTGCAATTGTGTGAGTGAGTAGGTGGCTTGGTTAGTGTAGAGGAAATACTCCTTATTTCTATGGCGGTCAAGAGATCTACTTCTTAGATCGTTTGCTTTGATGTGGAAGTCCATAAGAATAATGACAGGATTGCCATCGTTGGAAAAGAAAACATTTATACAGGTGAAAGGGGGAGAGGACAAAGATGAAACAAAAACAAGGAAGGATAACACTGGTAAATTATGATGACATTATTCAAAACAAACTAGAGTTTGCGAAAATGGGAGGGGAGAATTTATTTGAGTGTAAAATCTGGGAGCATAAAACCCTTTAGTCTAAGCCTAGAGGGGCATGAAGTGAATATGAGAGGAACAACAAGCATAAGGTCCTGGGACCTCAGGAGATGGCCCTGTTAGTTAGAAAAGAGATCTTTGGAAAGGAGTTTAGGGATGTAGAGCGGTCTGTTCCTCACAGACCCTGAATCCCAGAGCACATAGTAGAAAGGGTTTGGAGAGGAAAGGTAAGAATAGGAGATGGGTCTTAGTAGGTTAGGTTCAGAGCCATATGCGAATAAATGTTTCTGTGATGACTGAAGATCTAGGATTCTCTGGTTTGTTTGCAGGAAGATGGAGGTGAAAGGAGAGTTTGGTTATTAATACGCAATGGACTTCAGACTTCACCTTTCAGTAAAAGCAAGAAGAGACGAGATTTCATTGTGACTGATATCCTCCTCCAGACTGGGGATGTTGGTGTTGCAAACACACAAGAAGCAACAGTCTTCGGTAGGCAGGGCTGACAACAGCCAGTGTGGAGCCACTGCTCTGACCAGTGTTTATAGCATAGAGTACAGTTATGTTTGGTAAATTTACAGAATCCACTTGTTTTCACAACGGATTAATGCATACGCATTTTATAAAAATAGTATCATCACAACCACCAATGATAATCATAACTACTATGTATTAAGCATTTGATATATGTTAGGTATTTTGCATACAGTATTTTATTACTCCTTACAATAGCACTTACCTCATTTTATTGTGCTTCACAGATACTGCATTTTTACAAATTGAAGGTAAGACCCTCCACCAGCAAGGAGATTATGACTCGCTGAAGGCTGAGAAGATGGTTAGCAATTTTTTAGCAGTAAAGTATTTTTTAACTAAGGTATCTACATTTTTTAGACATCATGCTATTATCCATGTAATAGACTACAGTATAGTGTAATCATAACTTTTATATGCAGTAAGAAACCAAAAACATTGTGTGACTTGCTTTATTGTGATATTTGCTTTATTGCGGTGGTCTAGAACCAAATCTGCAATATCTCCGAGGTATGCCTGTACTATCATTTGCAGCGAGGTAACTGTAATTCTTTGAGGTCAAGGTCATCAGAAACTGAAACACGGCAAATGTGGACTACTAGTCCAGGTTTTTCCGGCTTCAGAACAAATGATCTTTCCAACCTTTCAAATTGATTCCTAGTATGGCTGAAATCAATTTCTAATGAAATCTATTTGTCACTTTACTCAGGTAGTTCTCAAATGTCATCCCCGAATCAGCAGTATCAGCATCACCTGTGAACTGGTTAGAACGTCAAATTTTCTATTTGCCCTAGACCTATAGAATCAGAAAATCCCAGAGTGGAACTCAGAAATCTGCATTTACCGAGTCCTTCCATTCTGATACCTGCTAAATTTTGAGAACTACTGCTTAGTCATAAATCTCTGTGGAATGAGCAGGACATATAATTAATACCACCTCTTCCCTTTTTGTTTATATACAGGATTTGAGCAATTGCTCGACATTGTAATAGCACCACTCCTCCCTGCAATTCTAAATTTCAACTTTGCAGTAAAATCTTGTGAGTGATGTTTGGAAAATGGACCGTCAACTTATTATAGCTGCGTTAGAAATACCTCAAGCCTCAAAAATCTATCGAACCAGAGGGTCAGGTCTCACAGAAGCACAGGTTGACTTCATCTTTGCAACTCTCTCAGGTCTTTCTCACGATATCTCATCCATTCTTTAACCTCTATTTTCAAGTTATTGTCCTTTTATGCCTCCAAAGACTTAGCTCTGTTTCTAGGTTTCTTTTTTGCCTAAAGGAAAGGTGTATCCAAGGCTACAGTTTATTTCAGCATAGGAACCTCAGGAAATCTTAGCAGAAAAAGGTCATCGCCTCATTACCTGCAATGAGATATCGGTGTGCTGATATGGAAGTTTAGGCACTAACTTGATATTCACTGATATTACTGGCAAACACTCTCTTAGCAGATAGAAGTGAACAAATTTATTCTGTGAAATAACTTCACTGAAATAGGGTTTTAAAGGTTCTGACCTGAAAGGCTAAACATTTTTAAAACTGACACTGTGCCTAGTATAGGGTGAACAGTCAAAGAATGTGAATTAAATGAATGAATGTATAAACACATTTTAAGAACTGCGAATTGAGACTGCATTCTGAGATAAAAATGGCACAAATATAACACATTCTATGATAGCAGGTCTATATGGAGATGTGGTCAATGTTTTGAAGTAGTAAACGCATTAAAATGATGACAATCAAAAATATTTTGTTCTGATATAATCAATACCAAATAAATGTTTATGTTTGTTTCTGACAACAATTAAGAATGCATCCTTAGAAAATATTGTTTTTAGTCAAATGGAGATGTTGAGAATTACATTGAGTTACTGCCTTCTGGGATAACCATTTGTTGTTTATATCCACAAAGGTACAGGGATGCCACACCTACAAATATACCGTATATTTTGAAAAATAGTTCATTCTTTTGATTTATCAAAAATTAACTAGAATAATTTGAGTACGCAAATAACTAATGAAGGGAAATGCGCGTCCTGACAACATGTCTCATCTCTACTGGGTCCCTCTAACTATTTTGGACCACAGTTGCTTCATCTGTAAAATGAAAACAATAATGGTAACAACAACAACAATAATAATAATGATAATAATGTAGCGTATGTACAAGGTACTCATCTCTAATTCAGTCTGTGGTTTCTTTTAGAAAACATCATACTAGACTTTTCTTCCTATATAATAAAATTTAAACTTCAATTTTTGTTTAATTAAAAAAATAAACTTATGGTATCTGTCTGCAAGTTTAGAATGTCTACAAGGTTCCAAATTGGGACAAGATATTGTTCCTCCACACATAAGGACCCTTATGAAGTACAGTACCTTCTGTGTGAGCTCTGGGCTCTGTCTTTCATCTAAAAAATCAGGTGGGAAACTATCATTATACTGAGCGTGCATGTAGTAACTAGTTCTGTGCTATATTCCCCCGTGCATTATCTCATTTAATATTACCTATGAAAGGCAAAGGAAATAATATATTTAGAACTACATTGTAACAGTAAATATGAAGAAATGTTGGGTACTTAATTATTTCTTCATAAATTTTTCATGGGGAAAAGTAAGCAAGTTCCTTAGGAAAAAGAGTTCACGGTGTTATTATTAATTACCTACTCTTCCATAGGCTTGATCTCAAGGGAGGCTTAGGGATGCAAGCTGTATTGGAATACAAACCCTTTTTATGCATTGATAGCTAACTATCTCATAAAATTATCTAATCCTTACATTTTCAGCTTCCAAAACCTCATCCCCAAGCCCCTCACATTGAATGAACACTGAAAACAAACATTCAGATGTTAGGAGGAGTTGCTAAATACAGTAGCAGTACTACACATGGCATTGATAATAACTGTTAACTTTTTAGAATTCACTATATTTTGGGCACTATCTTATGTGCCTGGAGAAAAAAAAAAATCTTAGTACTTTTTCTCCACTATCTCATTTCATCACCATAGGAAATTGATAATACTGCAGTTAAGCCCATTTTATGGATAAAAAGACAAAATCTCACAGAGGTTCATGTACTGGCACAAGGCACAGCTACAAAGAGGAGGTGCTGCATACAACCTCGGGCAGTATGCTTGCAAGTGTGTGCTTTTACATCTCCTCCTGAGGCCCTTCAGTTATACAGTGTGGGAATAATATTAATGATATTGGACCTGACCATTTTTAGAACATCTTTCCTTCTTCCACCCTTAAAAATTGGGAAAATCTTAATATTATTCTTTTTTTAATAAAGTTCTGTATTTCTAAATTACATCTGTTTTGTAATTAACAGGAAACTAACTTCATCCTATCTTAGAAACATTCATGGAGCTGTGCACTAATTTAAAACAACCAAGGATATCCAACAAACAATATTGCACACCTTGAGGTTACTGTTTTGAACTGACTTAACAAAAACAAACAAACAAAAAAAAAAAAACCACACAATTTCATGATTATAGATGCAAGTATAAATTCATTATCTGGAGCCTTGTCTCTAAGTATTTCCTAAGAATAACACATGTTGGTAAAGAAATTTGGAAAGAACATGGGAAAAGTACAGAAAAAAGAGGTAAACTGAAAAGTAAAATTGAAAGCAATGATGACATACACACTTAGTTATTAAATGTAATTGGCTTACAGGATTATGCTGGAAACCCAGGTAAGTGGAGTTCCCTTGGGGAACCAGCTGATAAAACTCACTTGGGCCACATGAGCAGCATTGAATAGGATTCCTGACTTGCCTCAACTGGAACATGGTCTGCGCTCTCACTTGGCAACTTTCCGATTTTTTTAATTTCTTACTTGATTTGATAGTGCTTTTTATTAATTGAAGTATTGTTCCATGATGTAATTGAATATTGAAAGCTCAGTGGATTCCTGACTAACCTCAGTGAGACAGAGGTACGAGGTGTGATAAAAAAAGAAAAGAAAAAAAAAAAATATATATATATTTATATATATATATATATATATATATATATATATATATATATATATATATATATATGGTGATGCAGCTGCCGAGTGCCATCCAACGAAAAGGCAGGGTTCTTCAATACATCTTCAATACGGGAAGCGGCACACGGAATGTTAGTAACGGTGTGACAAGTTTCAGCTTGTTCAGTGTAGTCAGTCGGGTGTGAGCTATGGTTCAGAGAAGGTGTATTTTAAAGTGTGCCTTAAATCATCCTCCATCATGACAACACTCCATGTCACGCATCGCTTCTGGTACGGCAATTTCTGTCAAATAAAACATTACAGTGTGTCCTCATCTACCTTATTCACTGGATTTGGCACTGTGTGACTTCTGGCTCTTCCCCAAAGTCAAAATGATTCAGGGCATCAAGGCAGCACCAATGGTGCAACTAAAGACACTCATGAAACAGGACTTCCAGAACTGCTTCAGAAAATGGCAAGAACGACGAGATAAGTGTGTATGAAGTGAGGGAGAATATTTTGAGGAGGATTAATGGCAATGTGTCTTTTGCTGTATTTTTTTTTTAATTTAAACATTTACCATATTTTTTATCACACCTTGTAATTATGGAATCCTTTTGAAATAATAGTCACTGACAATTTAACCAAGTTCTTAGTACCAATCTTGAGCCCTGAATGGATACTTATAGATTCATAACAAGTATCTAATCAGTTGTCCAATTCCCCTTTGCTGCTTCATAACTGATTTTTTGTAGTTCTTAGTGGACTTCTTCTTCTCTATTACTGACTACAAAACGTTATTCAGAATCCTATACAATTGCTTCTTGAAACACCATCAAAGACTAATTCTCTGGAACCTGAAATTTTATGGTCACACAGTGCTGTAAAAAATTTAAGTTTACTAAAAAATATGACTGAACTTAGACTGAATTGTATTACAGCACAGCTGGATAAATGAATATTGAATAGAAATTTGCATAGGAAAAAATGGTGCACCTACACCAATCTTTTTCAGAAATGATGAGAATTTGAAAATGTGCAGCTTATTTCAAGGAAAGGGTCATTGTCAGATTTGTGGTCATTCGATTATCAAGGACACTGCTGCCCTTACTCTATCAATTAAAGGTATGTCCATTCATCAAGACCAGATAAGTCAAATTTCCTGGAAATCTTCCCTGATCACATTAGTCCACAATGATTTCTCTATCCACTAAACTCCAGTGTCACTCTCTGAATCACACAACTCAGTAGTACTTATGTGCTTCTTAACTTTGTCCCATGTATTCAGTCTTATTTAATCAACAGAATGGTAAGATCTTCAAGGGCAGAGATCAGACCCTACTTTGTTTTTCATATTCCCCCAGGTATTTAGCACAAGTGTCTGCCATGGAAATACTTTGTTGAAGGATTCACTGAATCAAGTGTCATGTTATTAGTCACTTTGGTATCTAGATGATCTTTAAGCAGGCAGAGACAGGGACCCAAAAAGGAAAGATAGATTTGTTTCTTAACAGAACTGGACAAACAATTTAAGTCAATTCAGATCAATGAACATTTATTACCTAGAGTGCTGCAGGCCACATTGCTCTCTTCCTTCTCTGAACTTCTGAGCACAGTTGTCTCTGATACTCAGCAGAAAACTTACTCCTGTCCTCTCTTCTATCATGAATTAACTGTTTTGGGTGTGTTTGTCTAATTTCCCCTCCATTAGGTTGTATTAGGTTGAACCAAAACATAATTACTTACATTTAACCATTTTGATCTTACATTTAACACACTTTTCTACATTGTATGAATCTGTCTAAAATATTCTTTAAAACAGGATCTGCATCATACTTCGTTTATCAACCAGCCCTTTCTCAGCCTATCATCTTGGTAGGTGTTAAATACTTATTCGATCTATTTAAACACAAATCAAGGTTGAAAGTGTCAGAAATTATGCTTTATGATAAATGATTTAAATAAATTAATATTTATTATGTCATGACTACTTTATTACTTTGTGCATTCAAAAGTATATGTATGCATATGTATTTGTGTATATGTATGTACCTTTTTTCATCATATCTATATCTGCATCTATATTTATATGATAATTAGCTCTGTTTAAAATGAAACAAATGCCACAGTTTTTGCTACTTAATTAGAATATATGAGAATCTATAATAAGTAGAAAGGTGCACCTTCTCTTGGCCAAGTTGTGGAATTTAGTCATTTCACAAAAGCTTGGATTCTAAGAGCTCCAAGCTTGGATTTCTTGAGCCAGGCAAGTCAGTAAACAAACTTCTTGGAGCATATGGCCTATTCAGTATTCGATGATTTTCTAGAATAGAGATTCCACTAGCACTGGTAACCTATTTTTGCGTGTAATTTCCCTGGCCATCAATAAATCCCTTTGTATGTCTAGCAGGAATGTCTTCGTATGATTTAAGTTCATTTTTTTCCTTATTTAGCCCTCTGTAAAGATATGTCACTATTGATCAACTGTTTCCTCCTCTCCCTTCTCTGGCTGAATTGTGAGAAGATTTAGGAATTGCCTTCTAGTTAACAAGCACTAAAGAACCTGCCTGCACCATCTGTGCTCATTTAATATCAGCTTTAAAAAAAAAAAATCTTATTTTAAGAGAAAGAAAATATGGTAGTGTTTCCAAGTGATGGAAAGAAAATACGTATGTAGGGACTTAGGTTGAAAACACTGGCCTTATGAAGAATCCTTATTGTAATTAGTGTCAATGGTGATAGACAACCTTTTTACAACTCTCTCTGAGAAACACATCTGTGAAATATGTCCTGAAAACAGTCTGGCTACTACTAACTGTCAAACACAGGCTCATGTACTTGTAGACCTCAAATAATACAGTTCTGCCTTTATGAGAGCTTTTGTTTCCTTTCTGATACCTGTCAAGCAAACTTGCCACTATTTCCTTCCTCTTTCCTTTCTCCCTGATGCAATGTGACATATCCTGAAGGGAGAGTTTAAGACTCTCTCCTCCACAAAGATTCCTCTCTCTTCTGATCTCCTTTCCTGCTTGTAAACACAGTCCATAATTTAAATTAGCTGTAGGTTTAGTTTATTTTTGAATTGATTTATATGATTTAATCTCTTCTCCATACTTATACTGTAAAATCCTTTAGGGCAACAATACACATTAATTGATTAATAGTCCCTGACAAAATTATTCTACTTTTAGGTCTACAACAGGCACAACAGAAGAACTTCAATACAACAAAGTACATGAATGAGTGCACACATAAGCATGCAAACATCAGAAATCTTTGGAGATTCAGACCCAATATTATGAAACAACAAACCAGACTTCCTCTATATGTACCACTGTTGACTCCTAGATTCCCTTAACTTGACATTCTTGAGCTACCAATTGTCCCATTTGATTTTGGTAAGCAGCAGAAAAACATGATGACATCCTAGATTTGCCACCACAAGTTTGGCAAGGCATAATAAAAATTGTTGTCTCTAATTCTTGCCACAGACACATATTGAGCATGTTTTATTGGACTTTCTCATTATATCAGGGCAGAGTTTTTCTTTAGCTGGTTGTGCCTGTGCACCCATAACTCCACTTGGTTCATTCTTTCAACCAAAATCTAGAAAACATTCTATGTAACAGGTACTAAAATATAGAAACACATCAGATTGAAGAGGTAAGAAATAAGAGCTGCTGATCCAAACCATGAATATGAGCTCCATTCACTGACTAGCAATTTCGTCTGGGGCAGGTTACTTCATCTTTCTGATCCTCAGTTTTCTTATCTCTACAATGCGGATTAGTCATAATCTTACATCACAGTGTTGCATTAGGAGTGAGTAATTTAATATATGTTAAGAAGTTAGGACAGTACCTGGCACTTAACAAGCACTATGTAAATAGTAGCCACTAATTTTACAGTAGTATTCAAATCATTACATGAAAATATTTTAAAACAGCCTTAAAAGATTGTGGGGCAATGGTACTTATATAACACATGGTTAATGGGTACAAAGAGGGTATACTAGGTACGATAAGGGCATAGTACAAGGGATGTCTCAGTGGCTGAGAGAATCAAGAGTTTCGGAGAACAGGAGCTAAAGGTGATTTTTGAATGAGGAAAGGGAGTGTTGAATATGCAAAGCAGGGGGGAAGCACTTCGAGTCAGAAGGGACAGTTAGACTCCGGGATTATGCTAGGGCCAGCACACACAGCACCAACAGACAGTTGAGACGTAATCTCCATCCTCTGTAATTTATGTGTGGGGAAGATGGAACATGTGACAAATAATCATAGCACTGGACAGAATGTTATAGATTTCATGTGAGCACCAAAAACTAGTAAATAGCCATACAATTTTATGTTCTTTATTGAGTATCATTTAATCCTCACCCCAACTCTATACTATATATATATATATATATATTCCTTTGCTTATAAAATTGAATATATATATATTCAATATATATATATTCAATATATATATATAACTATATATATATATATATATATAACTATATACATATATATAACTATAAATGAATTTCAGTTACAAATATCATTCTACCTCTAAGTAGTTTTGTGACTTTGGATAGATTTTTTTCACTCTTCCTATACCTCAATTCCTTTGCTTATAAAATTGAATATATATATATAAAATTGAATATATTGAATATATATATATATATTCAATTTTATAAGCAAAGGAATTGAGGTATAGAAAGAGTGAAAAAAATCTATCCAAAGTCACAAAACTACTTAGAGGTAGAATGATATTTGTAACTGAAATTCATTTATTACAATTATGAAATTAACAACAAACTATGTTTGTTTATATTTACATCATATATTAATAGAAGATTGGAATTTGTGTGAGGAAATCAGGGTTTGGTAGGTGGTGTTAGGTTCATGGTCCCTAAGAATAGCATTTTGAAAAAGCAACCAAAATTGAGAATCAATTTATTCAAAGTGCACTTGTCTTCTTTTCTCTTAAATAAAGCATCTGTGAAGTGACTACTTTATCATATAATATTTACACATAAGGAGAAAGGTAGGCAGGTAGATAGATAGACATATAGATAGATAGATAGATAGATAGATAGATAGATAGATAGATAGATAGATAGATAGATAGATAGAAGGTTTTTCTACCCAGTGTGCTAATTATTAATAGAATATCTACATGTGAGCATATATTGAATTATTCTCTAAAATTGTTTTCGACAGAGCTTTTATCAAAATAAAACTAAAACCTTGGTAAACATTAATCATTCTAGTATAAATTTTTGGTTTGAAGATTATATCTGAATTGTTTGCCTTACATATCTTTCTGGACAATCTAGACTGGGAAGGAAATAACATGAAAAAGAGAAGGGAGGCAGAGAAATTTTGGAGAAACAGGTGTGTTATTTTTCTACCCGTCACCTCAATCCTATCGACCTTTTCTTCAATCTAAACAATTCTGGTCCATTCTGTTTGCTTTTCATTCTCTGTGCTGATGTATTTTCATTTCTGCTCTTTTGTTGACTTTTGGTTCCTATTCCACTAAAGTTCACGGCTCCCTGGCCATGAACTTTTCTCCCACCCCTCAACAAGAGGCTGGGTGTTCATACACAAAACTAAGTGGGGACACTATCCCAGTTATCCAAATATATCAGATAAAGATACTGACAAATCTAAACCATCCGTCTAACTGCTTCTTGTCTCCATTTTACTTATAGCTGCCCTGTGAATGTTGTCAGTCACATTACAGCTGAAGCTGTAATTATGCCCATAAACACTCACTCCATTCAGTCAAATAATTAATTTACCTGACCTCCTCTCACCCGCTCTGACTTGGCTGGTCAGTGGGAGTGACAGATTAGTTGTTTCAGGGTCTTATAGAAACAGCCTTTGCATTTATGTGGTAAAAGCATGTCTTGAGCTACTTCTGGGTGGCTCTCTAATGTTTCATGAATCCTGTGCAGTTATTACTCTTTCCATGAGTAAGTGGCAGAGCAGCTTTAAAACAATTATAAGCATTTAAAAAGTAATTACTAGAGAATTCCAATGCAAACAAAATATCTGTTTTGAGTACCATGAGCAACTCTGACAAACATTTCTCTCTTTCTCTGTCATAGATGTGGCTATCCATTTCACAGAAGATTTAATTACAAATTTGTCTTCCTTATCTTCTGGGCCCACACTGCTGCTTGAGAAAAATAGAAATAATACAGGTAGTGGTGGCAGGAGCGTTAGAGTCAAGAGAGGTAGAGAATAAATATTTAAGGTTAGGGAGGATTTTTTTTTTTTTAAATAAAAGTATATGCGGCCTTGTATCCATTTACCTAAAAATGTGTTATTTATTATTTATTGATAATTAACATATTCTGAGAAAGCTGACAACATAACAATAACACTGTTACTTTTGTTGCTATATAAGAAATATTTTTTAAATGAATGGCACTTTGGATTTAGCTTTTTTTGTTTTTCTTTTTTTCTTACTGAATTAGGTTATATACCTTTTGCAACTTATCCCTATAAATATGAGTATGTATATATAATATATCTGATTTATTTAATATTTTCTTAAATTCTATACTTTCATGGAGGATCATCCGAAGACATAGATTTTATGAATTTCTTAAATTCATGTAAACACTCTTCTCCAAGAATATGACAGTCCTTTGAACCTGTGTTGTACAATATGGTAACGATTAGCCACATGTGGCTCTTGAGCCCCTGAAATGTGGCTAGTCTGGATTGAAATGTGCTGGAACTTAAAAAACACACACTAAATTTTGAAGGCTAAGTTTAAAAAAAAATAAAGAAAAAAAAAAGGCCACAAAGGATCTCATAAGTATTTTTTATATTGATTACATAGAGAAATGATAATATTTTGCATACATTGAGTTAAATAAAATGTATTAAAATTAATGTCACCTATGTCTTTTTACTGTTTAATGTGACAATTAGAAAATTTTAAATTTCCTATGTGGCTCACATAGCATTTCTGTTTGATAAGGAAGGGCTGTGTCATGAATTTGTAAAGGCATTGAGACAAAAGACCATCCATTCTGTAGGATTTTTGCCTCAGAGATGGAAGCTGGCACTTCAGGGAGGAATGGAACTGATTACTGACTGCATTCTTAAATAATCTTGGAGTTAGGAAACTACTTAAGTCCACAATGAGCCCCCTGACTAAATTGTTGGCAGCAAAATACTGTCATTTTAGTAACAGAATAAAATATTGAGTCCATCAAAGGGAACAGTTAGTTGGGAGTGCAGAGGAAGAAGGAAAGAAGAAACAATAAAGCCAAAACATTGATAGAACTTAACCATTGACTATTGTAATAACCAAATAATTGCCTAGTTTGTTACCATTTACGTAGAGCTAATATAGCTAAGCTACTTGATAAGTTATATACTTACTTCTAAGAAAAAAAAACTCTATATTTCCATTTGTTTCTCTAGTCAGTGACCCACCAAGGCAATTTTGTGGTTTAGCATAAACTAGTCTGGTTCCTGTAGCACAATTTGGAGAAATTTTACTTTCCTTTGGTAAGATTTCCCCCCATTGGTACCTTAATTAATAGAAGCATTTCTATTAGTGTGCTTTTCTTTTTTAATCTCTTTTATCAGCGCTAATAATGTACTCCTTGAAAATAAGTTATTCAGCAGTGAATTCTATCAGTATAGGTGGTAATGACCTAGTAGAGAGAGTTTACCACCCACACAATACAATAAAAAGTAACAGTAGAGAAGAAGACCAAAGTCATATATAAAAGGTAGGTTGCTATTATAGTCACAGAACTTTATTTGAAAATATTTTATCCAAAAAAGGGCAGAAAATTACCATATCCAATCAGCTAAATTGACAGCCTGGCTCCTGTCTAAGAATTCCTTATTTGGGGACTACCTTCCATTATTCTGAAACACCTGGGAGCATGGTTGTCAGGAAAATGTAATGCTTCTCCTTGAAATGCTAATTCTTGCTGCAACTTTATCTTTCCAACAAACCCTCTAATGGGCATTTCATTAAGATAATGACATTCTTTGTGGTGTTGGGAGAGAAGATTTCTTCTGAAATGGATAAAACTCTAAATCATTCCTAAGCATTACAATACCTTGCTGTGAGACAGGCGATGACACTGTGGTCAATCAAATGCCAGAGAAAAGTCAATACATTAGGATTATTGTTGATTATGCATGTAGATAGAGCCTATACTGATATTTTCTGATCAAAATAAATTCAATAAGCAATACTTTCACATGATTAGTAATGTAGGGAGTTTTTTTTTTTTTTTTCAATTTACCTTTACTGGTTTATTATAAAGAATACAATTTAGGAACAGGCAAATAGAAAAGATGTGTAGGGCAAGGTTTGTGTGGGGGAACAACGAGCCTTCCATGTCTTTTCAGGCTATTCCACCCTCCCAAGCAGTTGATGTGTTCGCCAATCCAGAAGCTCCAGGAGATAAATGTAACACTTTTTAAATATTATTCTTTTGAAATTATGTTCTGTTTACTAATATTTTAAATCACTTTTTAATCAGAGTTAGTCACTAACTTCCAAACATTCACACTACCTACAGCTTCCCCCTACATAACCATTCTGCTAACAGGCAGTCAGTATAACAGTCAAGTATGAGTTTCAGGATTGGGTTTTGTCCTAAGAGAAAGCGCATGTCTCTTGCCCTTTATCTTTTGAAATATTACTTTTCATGATGAGACTTAACTCTAGAAAGGCATATTCCCCTCCACACCCCAATTTGAATTATGACAACTTCTTTTGTGCTTTCTTCAGTACCCTGCATAGATTCCTATTATAGATTTACCACACTGAACTTGAAATTATCTTTTCTATACAGCTGTCACGTGAACTAAGTTCTCCCTTAAATAGAGACCATCTGACTACATTGCCAGTACCTAGGACACTACCTAGAATACAGCAGGTGATTAATGTATTATTGATCTTTTTATGAACAAATACAGACCAAATTACAGCTCAGTATGAGATTCTTTTCCCATGCTCTTCTTGTGCTTTGGATTGTGCTTCCAATAAAGGGTTCAATAGAAATGCTTCATATGCACAAAGAATTTACGTCAGTGGGACAAATGGACTTGGAAACTAAAGGGAGGAGAGAGAAAGGATTTGCTTAGTGCTAGTGAGTTCTCCTGATAAAGCACTTAATGAGCATACAACCCCAGAGCAAGGATGAGATGGGTGAAGTACATTTGTGATTCCTGTAGTTTGCCTCAGGTTGCACGTAACTCTCAGAATGTGAACATCTTGCTACACAGCGTGTGATTCTATTATTCAAATATCTATCTATCTATCTATCTATCTATCTATCTATCTATCTATCTATCTATCTATCTATCTATGACAAAGATCAATAAAAAACCTACCTCTCTACCACCAAAGAAACAATTTTCTGATACACAGGAAATATCGGCTAGCCATAAGTATTGAAAAATGGTATTTGACTCCCAATTTAGTATGTTTTTATGAAAGATTTAAGGGACAGTCAAGAATAATTGGACTCCATAAATTTTTTTTAATTTCCCCTTATAGATTAAGACTGTGAACTCTTCATATCAGATAGACCTGGAGTCAACACCTGGTTTCCTTACAGATAGTAGTTAAATAGTGTAAATTAGGTAATATCTTTAGACTCCAGTTCTCTTATCTGCAAAATACAAATAATAATAGAGTTGTTGGAAGATTAGATGAAGAGTTGTATAGAAGGATAGCTCATTCTATAGGTTTTGCTAAATATGCTACCGTACGAGGCCTGACACTTAAGTTGGCAAACTCATCCTAGAAAAAGAGCTACATACCTCATTCCTGAATAGCACTATGGTCACCTTTGACGTACTCCCCTTGGGAAGCTATGCACTGATGCCAGTACCTAGTCCACCCTTCAAAGCAATTTTGGAACTCTTTTTCTGAAATGGCCATCAGAGCTGTCATCATATTACCCTTGATGTCCTGAATATCATTAAAATGTCTTCCTTTCAATATTTCCTTTATCTTTGGGTTAAGAAAGAAGTCATTGGGGGGCAGATCAGGTGAGTAGGGAGGGTGTTCCAATACAGTTATTTGTTTACTGACTAAAAACTCCCTCAGAGACCATGCCGTGTGAGCTGGTGCATTGTTGTGATGGGCCATGAATTGTGGCAAAAAATTCAAGTCATCTAATTTTTTCACTCAGCCTTTTCAGCACTTCCAAATAGTAAACTTGGTTAACTATTTGTCCAGTTGATACAAATTTGTAATGAATAATCCCACTGATATCAAAAAATGTTAACAAATTTTGACTCTTTATTTGGACTGACAGAACTTTTTCAGTTATGGAGAATTGGCTGACTTCTATTGCACACTTTGACGCTTTGTTTCAGGGTAGTATTGGTACATCCATGTTTCATCACCAGTGATAACACGGCCCAAAACATCGTCTTGCCTCTCCAAAAGGTCTTGGCAAGTTTCGACTCTTCTTTGTTTTTGTTCATCAGAGAGCTCCTTTGGGACCATTTTTGTACACATCCTTCTCATGCTAAGATTTTCAGTTAAGATTTTCCTGTTTCTCTATTGATGTTTACTTGGTCTGCTATGCTTCTCACATTCAATCCGTGATTTTGACACACAATTCAATGAATTTTTGCAATGTTTTCATCAATTCTCCTCGGTACTGACTGCTCTGACCTCTCTTCATCAGTGATGCATTCTCTCCCCTCAGAAAAACATTTAATCCATTTGTACACTGACATTTTTTTCATGGCATTATCCCCATAAACTTGGACTAACATGTCCCTAATTTCACATTCACTCTTGCCAGGTTTAACAAGAAATTTAGTGTTTGTCCATTGCTCTAATTCAAACTCAGACATTCTAGTGATGGCACACAAAATCACACAACAATAACGAACGCCACTCAGCAAAACACCGCCTCACGTTGACACAAACACAGCTGTGAGACACTGATAGACCAAGGTTATGAAGCCTTACTGAACTGTTTGTACTGTGCTGCCAATGTAAGCACACATTGGCAAATTCGTGAACTTAAGTGTCAGAACTCATATGCTGAGAATTATAATGGCGATGCATTTAGCTACTAGTAGTAATATTTTTATTTTTAATTGCCTTGTTCTGCTTTACTGACTCAGTACACTTCAAAACACAATGAGCACTTCTTTTTTCCCTAGTGATCACTCTTCTTCAAAGTCGCATTACCTCAGAGTGACAGTAATTTTCTCAAGTCAACATTTTAATTGAATGAAGTATTCTGATAATTGTATTTAAATTCAAAGGGAGGGATTTTGACTTTTGTAGTTATTAAGCATTCCCAATATGAAAAAATGTGGTTGAATGTCATATGCATATCCTTTATGTCGTATTCTCCATTGGAACAATTTTTATTATCTTTAAAATAACATTTTTCTAAAATTTTGAAAATAAATAAACAAAAATCTCATCATTAAATTTCTCATATATCAAACAACTAGAATATGAAACATATTTCATAACCATTTTGGAATTTTTACATACTGACCTGCAGGAATCAACACAAGGAAAACGTAACTCTAAAGTAGTCTTGGAAAGAGAAAAATGTTATTTTTTATTTAATATTATATTAATTATTCTTCTAGTTCTTCACAATACTCAAAAGTAAGGACATCAATTTATTTCTCATTTGTGAAAGGCTAATATTTTTATAACTCAAAATTTATCACTTAATGTAAAGATGGATAAAAATGTACTTGTAGATTGACTATATTTGAAAATTCTTAATTATAATTTTAAATAGATTAATTAGCCATTACATTGGAAATAGCTATTTACAGAGGAATTGGTGATTGATACCCAGTCATGTAAAGTTGCCACAACCAAAACTGCTGTAATAAAGGATTTATTTGGGATCCATGTTTCTAAAATTAATGATTAATTAGCTTAGTACCTCATGGAAGCCCTCTCCCCTGTCTTCAAATTTCTTTCTTTAGAGAGCAGCATTAGTGCAAGAAGAACTATTTAAGATTCAGGTTCATGCAAATTCCCAATAGCAATCATCAGTTATTTGCAATGTTTCTAGTGTACACATTAGTTATTTTCCTATTCCAGAGACATTTGGACATGTTTGTATTATCCATTGCTGAGCATGTAAAATTAACATCACATTTTTTTTCATATCAATTGGTGAGACATTATCTTTCATTGAAAGATCAGGTATTATGAGCATTTAGTTGAATGACATACTACCTTATAGTCCAAACTGAAAACAATTGGAAAGTCATTTTCTTCTTTCTTTGTTAATAACAAAATAACTCACCCACTTTATGATCAGATCATTAATAGAATCTCAATTATAGTCCTTCCAATTGGCTCAAAATGATAACATCTCATTTTCAAAAATCAACACCTGCAGAGGGGTTGTCAGATATCTCTATTCATGCTCATCAACTGTACATATGTCCTAGGATTGCAAGGGGAAGGTCACTGTCGATAGATGCTCACAGGTCGTCTAACTCATCAAGGTGTTAACTAAAACTGCAGTTTTTCAGTGAATACCAGATGTACTGAGTATAAATCTTTGAATGTAGAGCAATAAAATCTATATTTTAAATATTTCAAAGGTAATAATTTTCTTATACACAAAGACATAAATGGTAATGTCAGTGGGTAGATCCTCAGATTGAGAAATATCCATCATCAAAGATGTTTAACATATCACTAAGTGACCACCTGTATTGAATCACATATTTTCAGTTCTAGCTTATGGGCAACACATATAGATTACTTGGAAATATCACATAACAAGGGTAAAACCTGTATTAGTCATCAAGGTGAAGGGTCCTGCTCAAGTAAAATAACAGCAGCATTGAAACTAGCTAAGGAGGAGAGTAATGCCTATTTGACTAAACACAGATAAAATAAACAAGTATTTATAAAATAAACAAGCCATAGCTTCCTAGAGAATAGCAGAATCACTTTCTGAGAAACGAGAGAGGTAAGGTAAAGACAAGCATCAGTGTATAAGGAGGACTTGTGACTTAGGAGGAACCTGTTGGGAAGGTGTGACCAAACAACTGGGAAGTTGGAGAGCCCAGAAGGAGGAATAGATTTCCTGGAATCATTTGCCTACACATCACCTTCTCCATTGCTTCAGTAAATATGCACATAGTTCAAAACATTTGCTTTGAATCTCTATCGAATCAGCCTTGCCTAAACCAACTGTGGTACTTGAACCAGTGGCATAGGCCTCATGTGGGAGTTTCTTCCTTATACAGAATCTCAGATCACACCCCAGAGTGATCCATTCAAACTTATAGATTAACCAGATGCCGAGATGACTTTTATGTCCATTACAAGGCTCAGAAGAACAAGACTAAAATATTTTCAGTTCAAATATAAAAAAGTCACATCTGCCTTCTCTCTTCCTAGCTTGCCCTCCTAATCATATATTTTATTCTGAATTCCATCTTCTCTATGAAGAACCAAGTTTCATTAATCCCTCTTTTCTAAGAACATATATGAATTTTAATTAGATACTTTCTCTACATTAATTTAAATGTATGCTTTTTGTTAACTGAGAAAAAATACCATGTTTGTGTATATTTGTATCTTCAGCAGTGTGTTTGTCTTATAATTGCAGATTTATAGAATTTCATGGATTAAAAATTCCAGATGATCTGGCTACCAAGTGGTCCAAAACAGCAAATCATCATAAAGAAAATTATGATGACAAATAAAGAGGTTTATTTCAAATACTAACTCAATTACATTGAAAATTTACAAAATTATATCATGATGACCATTGTTTTGTTTTCATTTCCATTTATACATACATTAATTGTTCATGGATTTTTAAACTGGCATATGAACTAAAAGCTGAATTCCAAAGAATTGGACTAAATCTCAATTTCTTTTATAACCTTTATTTTGTATATTCAAGGTAAAATTTTTAAATGAACAAATATAGCCATATATGTCTAAAATAAAAATAACCTGTGCTTGTTTTTAAAAAAAAGTCTTTCTCTTCTTTTCTTATTAGTTCTCCTATGTAACTATTGCAGTAGTTTAATATTTCTCTTCTAAAACAACATAGTAAAAAAAGAAAAAAAAACTTTAATAACTGAAAACTTGGAGTTGGAATAACTTGTATATCCAAATTATAAATTTTATTGTAAATAATATATAAGCTTATGCACAGAGTACTATAAAATGTCAGATTCCCTCCTGAGAATTCTTCCTCGGAAAAATAAGTGTATTAAATCATAATAGTAGTAGAAAGGACCCAGCCATTTTAGTAAAAGTGATTTTTATTGTTCTTTTTTTGTTTAGGACTCTACAATAAACAAGTATTTCTTTTTCAAAAACAGGTTTTGAATGAAATGTTACAAAAACTATCATCTGAACATAAAGAACTATTCATTAGAGTACACAATGTACAATAAAGGCATAGCTTTGCGCTACAGCTACAGAGTATATGAATGGGGTTATTTTGCCTCTTTAAAGGCAAACTCAGTAGATAAATGTGAAATTAGTGAGCACTTTGTCAAACCATGTTAAATATAACCAGTTTAACTGACTCATTTTTACTGTTTTAAATCTATCTGGTTTAATAGCAGTTTGATCTTAGTATTTAAAAGATTTAAAAGCACAGGGTTAAAAACAAAAATAGTACAAGAGAATTTATAAACACTTGTCTCCTCATGCTCTTTCCAACAAGCGTACCCCTACCACTTTGTTTTAATCTTTGACAGTTACTGCAATAGTTTAAAAGTGTAAGCTTACACTACTATTTTCTAATTCAGATAAAACCTCCTACTATTAAGGCAACAATTTATATTATGTCTCATCTTCTTCTTCCTCCTTGCTCTTCATCATTCATATAGTTTGTCACAGGTCTTATGTAATCAAACTTCTACTTAACGTTCCATTTACTTTCAGTATTATCACTTGCATTCCTACTATGTAAAATGAAAATATTAGACCCCTTATATTTCCTCATTCCTTTGATTTGCCACGTTTTATGAGATGGCCCTTTCTTGTTCATTTCCAAAGTGTGTGTGTGTGTGTGTGTGTGTGTGTGTGTGTGTGTGTAAATGTTTTGCCATGTTTAGGTTTCTCTTAAACAAACTTTTTACAGTTGTGTCTGTTTTATTAGTATTTATAAGAACTAGCTTTTGGATTTGTTAATTATGCTACCATGTCTTTATAGCATTCTTCCCTTTGATGGTAGTAATTAGTATTTTTTAAGAAGTGTTTTTCTATGTATTATAAAATGTTTCCTTCCTCCCAGATGACCTATTGTCTTTCTTTGGTTGGCTTATATAGATCTTTCTCATCCATTGGGCTGGTGATCCTTTGATATCCATTCACATATGAGGGTGGGAATTATATTATTAATGCTAGCAGTCTCCCACCCTACCCCTAATGTGAAGTCCCTGGATCTGGGCTCTTGTTAAATTTCTCCTCTTATTAAGAATATGGGGAAAACACCTTAGGCCTGAGTGCAGTTTGATAACCAGCATGAGTTCAGCAGATAGAGAACTAGCCTTTTGACTTTTTACTCCTAAAATACTAGAATAAAGAGAGTTTTATCTTCGATGTACATGCTAACAGTGGGCGTTGTAGTTCCTCACAGTTAGCTAAATATGTTCAGTGTAATGTCTCCTAGTTTTGCTTAGGGAAAAACACCAAAATGCTGGTAGCTCTTAGTGAAATTACCAGGTGATGGGGAACGGTGGGTGAGAGGTAGGAAAGGAAAGTCTTAGAGCAGCTGTTTTATACGCAGCTTTCCAGTTAACTTCCCTTTGTCCAGCCCATTTCTCACTTCATTACCTAGCACGGTGGACACTGAAGTCTTTCTAAAAATTCTTTCATTTATTGGGGCCCCCTTCAGCATTATTCTGGTTGGGATGACATTACTCTTATTTTATTTTTATTTATTTATTTATTTATTTCACCTAGTATCAGGCTTTCAACAACTTTCTGCCTTTTTAATTTTAACCTCTCTTGGTTTTTCTGTTTGTTTGTTTGCTGCTGTTATGGGTTTATTTTATTTGTTTTTTTCCCATTTCTGTTATATCTTAAGAATTATGTTAGTTCACATGTATAGGTTAAAATGACTTTTAATCCAGAATGCTACTAAGAATGTTAATGATATCTTGAACTCCATGGTAAAACACTTCCACATTCTGAAAATATTATTCCATAACTAACAATAATAACAATCACAATAATGTCTATATAAAAAAAAAATAGGTATGTGTTCCCCGAAGTCGGGCTGAGTGTGGTTTTCCTTCTGTTTATCTCCAGAGTACCTCTTCATACAGTCTTCATGCGATCATTATGCCAACAAAAGTGCAAGCATTTAAAGAGCATGTAAAAAATGTGCCCAGCTGAATCTTAAGGACATATAGGTAAGCATTCTATATTTAGAAGATATTAGTAACACTGTCTTGCATGCTTTCACTGTGCAAAACAATAGACTATATGTTTCACGTGCCTGTGGTTATGTAATGTTGACAACATCCCAACTATCACACGGTAGGTAAAATATTTGCTTCTTTTTACAAATGAGGAAACTGAGACTCAGACTTACTAAGTAATTGTATCTGTTAAGCCTCTAGTGGTAGGGGTTCCTCAACTCTACAGCTTTGACAGCTGAAGGAACAGAAGTGGAGCAATGGGAGCCTGAACTTTAACAGGAACAGGCTGTGATCCCTCATTCCTTTCCTCACTATGGCCACCATCAAGCCAACCTCCCAGAAAGAGAAACAAGGCTTCATTCAGGCCCACAATGATGTCATAAAGCTGATAACTGATGGCCTGGTCAGACCTTCCCATTGCAGATATTTTAAAGCTGAGCATGCAAACTTTCTGAGAAAAATAATAGACTAGAGAGGCTGACCACACACAGCCCTAACCCCTCTGGACATAGAGACCAACACAGAGACAAAGACCAGTCTAGAAATAAATTATCCCAAACTATTCTGAATACAGTCTGAACCGCTCCAGCACCCAGCACTCCAGAAGCCTTGCCTACACTGCCTAGGTTTCCAAAAACAACAACAAAATGTAATCTGGGTTGATATCAATTGTCGTGTGCAGAAGATGATTGTCTGTTTTCTGCTATGTAACATATCTATGCTCATCCAGGCAGTTTTCATGTGCTCACTCTAGCCAACAATCACTGAACACTTGAAAGCACAATTGCAAATTTATAGTCTTGTGATAGGTGACAGACCACGATTTCATTTTTATATATGCAAGCATTTCTGAATAACAATTTAGGTAATTTATCTGAAATTCACCTTAAATTTTCTAAAATATGTTACTTACCACATTTTGAAGTTAACATGTCTATATACTACTTATAAGAATTTTATTAATTTTGAATCGAAGAGCAGATTTTTTTCTAGTGGAATCTGCTTACACCTTTTAAAGCTTGCATTTAATCATGTGTTACTCTCTTAGACTTTCATTATTTTATATTGAGAAAAATATTATTATAAATTATATTTGAAATATGGACTACATACAACTCAGCAATAAAAAGGAATGAACCATTGATACACACAGCAGCTTGGATGGAACTCAAGGGTACTAGGCTAAAGGAAATACAGCCAAACTCAAAAGATTACTTAATGCATAATCCCATCATATATTATTGAAACAAAAAAATTATAGAGATGGAAAGAAGATTAGTAATAACCAAGGTTTAGGAGTGGTGGGAAGGGGGTGGGTATTATAAAGCAGTACCATAAGGCATTTTCATAGTGATAGTTCTTGATTTTGTATCTTAATTGTTTGTTGATGGCAGGATCTACAGGTGATAAAACGACACAGAACTTAAAACATATCACACCAATGCCACTTTTCTATATTTGATACTGTAGTATATTTATGTAAGATGTAACCAGTGAAGGAAAGTGGGTAAGGGTACACAGAACTCTTTTGTACTATCTTTAAAAGTTTCTATGAATCTATAATTTATCAAATATAAGAGGTTTAAAAGATAAAAGTTAAAAGACAATTGAAATAAATATTGAAATAGAAAAATGCATTATATTTAGAATAAAATAAGAGTTGCTAGTACAGTTTATGTTTGCTCGATGCAACTACTAGAGAGACAGGTAGCTTACTAGTTAAACACATGGACTCTGAAGGCAGATCATTTGCAAGCTCTGTGACTTTGGGCAAATTATTTAACTTCTCTGTTCCTCAGTTCCCTCATCTATAAAACGTACATAATAATAGTACCTACATCATACGGTTAGTATGAGGATTAAATGAGCTTTAATTTGTAAGGCATGTAAACAGTGCTAAGAAGATCATCAGAGGCTTGTTCGGTAAATAATAGTACAGAGAGTAATATTGTCACTATAAGGACTTCAGTAATTCATACAACAAATTACTGATTGCTATTATAAGGTAGACACTATTATAAGTGCTGGAGATAGAGCTGTTAAAAAAATAAAGTTCTGATCTCATTCTTGGGTTTATAGTCTAGATAAAAAAAGATAAAGAAGAAGGAGGAGGAGGAGGAAAGGAAGAAGAAGGGGGATGGGAAGAGGGAGGGAGAGAACAAAATAACTAAATTAATAAGTGATATAATAGCAACTAAAGCTAAAAATAAAAGAGGAAATGACAAAGGAAAGCTGGGCAAACGTGAGATAGTAACAGAGGTTACTGTGTGGATGAGCGGTCAGGGAGGTGACCTCTAAAGAAGAAACAGTTGAGCTGAGATATGAATGAAATGGGGGAACACTGACTGAGGCAGGAATGTGCTTGATGTGCCCAAGGGGTAGTATGGACACCAGTGTGGCTGAAGTGGCCTGAAAGAGGATAAAGTAGCAAAGGGACACAGTCAATGCCAAACCATTTGAGGCCTTATGGGCCATAGCATGGACTTTGGATTTCATTCTGAAATGGAAAGTCATTGGAGTATTCACCAGGGAAGTGAAATAACTCCATCTGCATTTTATAAGGGACATGCTGTATACCTTACCACCAACAGATTGTAAGGGTACAGAAGAAGGAAAATGTATTAGTTTTCTATTGCTGCTCTAAAAAGTGCCAGTGTTTGGAACTCTGCATCTTATAGATTGCTTATTTCCATTTCACTTAGTTATTTTTCTGGAGCTTTGTTCTGTTCTTTTATTTGGAACATGTTTCTTTGTCTCCCCATTTTGACTGCCTCTCTGTGTTTGTTTCTATCTATTAGGTAGGGCTGCTATGTCTTCTGGTCTTAGTAGAGTGGTCTTATGTAGTAGGTGTGCTGTGGGGTTCAGTAGTGTAGTCTTTCTTATCACCTGAGCCATGCACCCCAGGTGTGTCCCTTGTGTGGGTTGTGTGTGCCCTCCTCCTATAGTTGAGTCTTGGTTGATAACTGCACATCAATGGCAAGGACTGATCCTTGGGCTCACTGGTTGTGAGGACTGGCCTTCACTACAGTGGAAAAACTGTTGTGCAGGGTCTTAACCACACAGAGCAGGATCTGTCTCAGCAGGACTCTGGGGCCTGCCCAATCTGCTTCTTGGGTGTGTCATACTTGCAGGCAGCTGTGTAATGCTTCAGCTCATTTTGAGGCTGACTACTGGGGGTGCCAGCCCCAGGACCACCTTGGAGGGGATCTGCTACCTGTCAAGTTCAGCCACAGTCCATGCTCCACCCTCATAATTAAAATGCCAAATGTTAAATACAAAGACAGACTCTTAAAAGAAGCAAGAGAAAAGCAGTTAGTTACCTACAAGGGAGCCCCCACACGACCGTCAGTTGATTTCTCAATAGAAACTTTGCAGGCAAGAAGGGAGTGGCAGGAAATATTCCAAGTGATGAAAAGCAACGACATGCAACCAATATTGCTCTACCCAGCAAGTCTGTTATTTAGAATTGCAGAGCAGACAAGGAGCTTCCCAGACAAGAAAAAGCTGAAGGAGTTCATCACCACCAAGCCAATGGTGAGACATGGATGAAGCAAAGAACAGCCACCACTTGAGTGGGGTTTATGGGGTCACAGTTATTGGAGCGTCAGATTTCAATTAGAGGAAAACCATGAAGGAATAATAAAACCATGAAGAAATAGTAAAGAAGTGATTGAGTATTCTGTAGATGCCCCATGAAGGGTAGGATCACCCCCCCCAACACACACACACACACACACACATACCCCTAAAATTTGTTTGGATGCTAAGACTAACAATGCCACGTGTGCACCAAAAATTATACTGCTTATATGATAGAACTTTCTGGATTATGAGGAACAGGCACCTAAGATCTTTAATAGCATAAGCAAAGAGAGAGGTGATGGCATTGGTATATGTTGTCAAAAGGGGTTGGGGCTGGGTGACAGCTCCCACACCTGGGCTGGGATTTGAATGATCTGAACTTCTATCCTGGTGCCATGGGAGGGAGGACTGGGCTCTCATAGTCCTGTCAGATGTGGTGCAAAAGGGAAAGGCAGAGGTGTAAGACCTGAAAGCTGTCCGCTGTGAAGATTAACAACAAATTTAGATGTTTATCACAATGAAGAGATAGGGAATTTTGCCAATGACAGGCTATGGGTTCTGTAAGGCTCAGTGGAATGTCTTCTGCCAAGGTCTAATTGGTGGCAGTTTGAGTCAATTTAAAAGATACACAGAAAGAGCCATAAAAATAAAAGTGACCTAAAAAGCCTCAGTTTCATGTGGTAATTGTGGTAAATTGGGATGCAGAATTTCTTGAGACTTGTTCTAATTATAGCCTCCATTTGAGAATAATAATAATAACAATAATAATAATAACTGTCATATAGAATAAAAGGATACTTTTTTCAAATGTTATTTTTTAAATCGTAAGTAGCCTGTCGAGGCATGTATTTTTTTATTATTATTTTCCCCTTTTAGAACTGTAGAAATTTAGGATCAGAGAGATTATTTATCCATGTTTTTATAGCCGGTAAATGTCAGCTTTGGGAACCCAAACCTGGAGTGTATGATTTTAAAGGCTATTTCCTTTCAATCATAACAGGCTGCTTTTTTCAGATGGGAGTAGCTAAAATCTACTGTATGATTCACCCAGTAATTTCTCTTCCCTTTGTAAAGAGGTATCTCGATTGAACAATTTGCTAATATTGATTTGATGCACCCAGGAAATTCAAGCCTGAAGAGCTCAATATATTTTCAAGACCTTTCTCATTGTTCTCTAATACCAAAAACATCTGAATTAAGAGTGAAAAACACAATCACAATCCATCATCTCCAGATATTCTCATGTCATGTAGATACTGACATTGACAACTATCTAATCCACCTTTTGGATGGGTTCCTTCTCTAATTATATATACAAAGTCAAGAGCTGATAGTAAATCCTTCCCTGCTTGCTTTCTATTGAAGATTCCCTTCTGCAGTGATATATCACATATCAATTTTAATTCTTGTTGAACTAAAACTTGTCATGTATAATGTCTACTCTGTTATACATTTTGGTGGAAAAAAAAGATTCTAAACACTTTTTTTTAATTTAATTTATTTTTTAGTTATAAATACGAGAATATAGATGTCAGTGATTTCAGGGCTAAGAGTGAAGACCTATTAAACTCCATATGGAGTCAGTAACACTGTCCGTAATGATGTATAGATTGTTATGGTTTTGAGTTGACATTTGCTGAATCTGAATGAGCCATAGCAATATGCATATCTTCACTTTTAAAAACAGGTTTCATACATCTGAACTCATACACTGCACAGAATGGATAAAAATGGCCCTATAAAAGCAGTGAAATAAGCACTTGATTAACTTTATCACAAAAGATATTAGAGAAAAGCCTGAGGATCATGTACTGTATTCAACTCAGCTAATATTTTTTCCTCTCCAATGTAAAAAATGGCCATTTACAATAAATACATTTAGACAGTATCTTAGAGAATGTGAAGGCCACACAAAATTATTTAATGAATATTGTGGTAGTAATTGTAAGAATCATAGATAGATCTAAAGAAGAAAGTTTCCCAAGATGATGGCGTATGACAGATTACAAAGCTAGTTATACTTAAAAATCAAACAATGAACAGAAATATTTACAGATCTTCTTCAATGAGCTTGAGATCCTTTTAAAGTTTATGGCCAATTCTACTTCATTTTTTTCTACAGTTTTGTTAAATGACTGATTAAAGATATTAATGAACATTTTCATAGTTTTGTACATTTCACAAAGACTATTCATCTCTACCATATCATATTAGGAAAGAGTGATTATGATCTTCCCGTAATAGTTTAAATAACCAAGGCTCAGAAATTAATAGATTTGCCCAACGTCACACAGCAATCTGAGATAGTAACACAAATCATTTATTTCAAATTCTGTGGTTTTCTTTCACATTATTCTGTGAATTATGGATGCTAAAATGTCTTGTTAAATATCAGAAGATGCCCAAAAAATAGTATACACATTTTAAGAAAGAAAAACTGTATTAAAATTGTCATACTCAATATATACCGATAACAAAAGATGAATGCAAGTCATGTTTGACTTCTGCAATTACAAGAGGTACTCAAAGTGGTTACCGTCAACGTCCAGACACGTTTGATTATGGAGAACTACTGCTTGAACTATATTGACCAAAGCGTCCACTTGCATACATTTTTTTTTGGCACTACTGTTAGCACATAAAGCAGTTACTTAGTAAATGTTATTTTGTGATTACAAATATTTTATTTTTATTAAAATAAACTACATTGTTAAAGAATACGCAGCACTTTAAATTTAAAGACATAAGGAAAAAAGACATTTCAAAGTCATTGAAGTACTGATATATTTAGTGTATAACTTATAATCATAAAAAATATAAATTGATTCATGGCTCTCACATCTATGCTTTAAACTTCACAACCTGAATACCAGACAATAAGGTTTCTCTTTCTTTGTTCTCATCTATAACACTAAGAACCATGTTGTACACACAGTAAATGCTTATTGTTAAAGAACATTCAGATTCAGGACCAACTCTATATGAGTGTGAAAACACTAATGGATATTGATGTAAAAGAATCTTCACTAGAATATAATGATACCATGTTTCCCCGAAAATAAGACCTACCTGGACAATCAACCCTAATGAGTCTTTTGGAGAAAAATTAATATAAGACCGGTCTTATTTTACTATAAGACTGGGTCTTATAATATAATATAATATAATATAATATAATATAATATAATATAATATAATATAATATAACATAACATAACATAACATAACATAACATAACATAACATAATATAATATAATATAATATAAAAGACTGGGTGTAATATAATGTAATATAATACTTGGTCTTATATTAACTTTTGCTCCAAAAGACTCCTTAGAGCTGATTGTCCGGCTAGGTCTTATTTTTGGGGAAACAGGGTAACACACGATGCCATGAAATTTTCACTTTTATACCCTGAAGAGATTGAGGTTAGCTCAGAGACTGAAAAATAGAGCTACACATTTTTTGTTAAGCCAGCACACATTTTTTTTTTATTTAATTGAGCCAATATTTAAAAACCATGAGATACAACTTAAATATGGATTTTTTAATTCTCCAGATTATTGGAAAACCTAGCCGCCATTACTAAATATCATGACCCAGTTGGTCATGAAAAGCAGCTGTCTCCTGTGAGCAACTCTTTTACTCTCTTTTTCTAGTTTATCTGACTGTCCTGGCCCTTGTCACTGAAGTGTTTTACCTGTCTGGTCGTTGTGAGCACCTGCATGTGTAACTTTATGCAAAAGAGAAGTACTTCTTGAGTCATTAAAAAAAGAGGGATGTGGTAAAAGGAAAGAATCTTGAAACTAGTTAATGTTTTTACTCTCAAAGAAATGAAACAAATATCTCAATGACAATACAATTCTACCTCATTCTATTTATTTTCAGGCTGTTACCAAGATCTAAATCTTATAAGCTTCCTCTCTCCTGCCAGGAAAACAGTACAACTCTCTTTAAGTAGATCTGTATAAAATACTAACATTAAAAAAATAACAAAAAAACATAATTGTACAGAACAGATACAAATAGTTTTGAAGAGATACCCTGCTGCTTACATCCTCAAATGTTCTTAAAAATCATTAAAACACAGGCACACCTTGTTTTAATGAGCGTCACTTTATTGCACTTCACGGAAGCTGCATTCTTTTTTTTTTACAAACTGAAGGCTAGATCCTCACCAGCAAAAAGATTACCACTTGCTTTACTGTGATGGTTTAGAACCAAACCTGCAGTGTCTCTGATGTATGCCTGCATTTTTGAAATAAATGTATGTGGTTAGATTAGCCCTCCACTTTGTAACTTTTCCTGCAGGATGGTCAACAGAATTCCATCATTAAAGTTAGCGTCATTTTAATGATTTAATGTGTTTAAATTTAAATCGCAAATTTAAAATTATGGATTATTATTAATTCTTAGTGATATACACTGAACATTTACATCAGTGGTTCATATTTGTGATATTGTTCCTCTCGTTTACTATCTCAGATTGCAAATAATGCTTTATAGAATCTGGAACTTATTTAACAGATGTTCTTAAAATCATAAACCGAACATAGTATCTTGAAACTTATCTCATGAATAGGAAAAATTAAGATTTGGCTTGTAAAAAATATGTTAGTGTTCAAGAGGCTTAGCTAAGATTTCATTCCTTTTAATAATTTGCTCTCAACATTATGGCCATGTTGACTTACCAGCAGTAACTACAGATTCTGCACAACTGCAAAAGGCAGGAGCAGTTTTTGAGCACAAGATGTGCTATGACAAGTGCGTTAAGAAAATGGGATTGCTGCAATATTAAAGAAAAAGTTTATTACAGATAATTGCTTGCTCTGTTTATGCTGCTTCTGTAGAACTAGGGTAAGCAATTTAAGTTACAGAGATTTATAACAGTTTTCATGAAGATGTATGAAATCCCAAACTTGCAACCTTTTTTAATCTACCTATAAATCATTTTATACATTTAATTTCTTCCTGTATAAATTTTATGGGACCATACACAGGCAGAAAGTTTAAATTACTACATGCTTTCTGAAAAAGGAGAAATCACTGGGATTTTTTTTTTCCACATGTTTCCTATCTAAGACATGATGTAAATTCTAAAAGCTCGGTTGTAAATAGTTAATACATACTATTTTATTGCTCAAACATCTGCAGCCCTGTGAGGTACTAGACAGAATCTATCTTTGAGACAGAACTCAAAGTTGGGTTTGTCTACACTATATGAGAAACTATAATATTATATGTCCCATTAATC
Organism: Rhinolophus ferrumequinum; assembly: GCF_004115265.2. Lineage (NCBI taxonomy): Eukaryota > Metazoa > Chordata > Mammalia > Chiroptera > Rhinolophidae > Rhinolophus > Rhinolophus ferrumequinum. The sequence goes on along the minus strand of NC_046291.1, from coordinate 79,085,449 downwards.
TCAAGAACAAGTTCTAATCCCACATCGAACAAGTATATTATTATCATGAGGGTGTGATCTCAAAGTGGGACATAGTTGATTTTCAATTCACATACTTGAATTCAAATCATTATTATACCTGCAGTGTTGTGCATTGCTAAATGTAGAAAAAGTGGTTCCAATTTTCTGGAAACTTTTAGATAGTTTTTCTATCTTGGTTTACCAAAGGGAAAGTCACAGGATCCTAGAATATTGTGACAGGTCCCAGCTGGGCTCAAGGAGAAATATTCTCAGTCAGATTTATACCTAGTAACCTAATCTTTGAAAACACAGTAGGCCGTAAAGAAGTTGTATTATTTTGCTACTGGGCGTTCCAGCAGTATTTAACCTAATTTTATGGAACTATCTGACTCATTCTATCTGACTATCAGCCTGAATATGACTTGATATGAAATGGCAAAAACACAATATATTTTGCTCATTTTATTATTTAGTGGGATTTTGTTTTGTGTGGGGGTGATGGGTAAGTGAGGAGATGGTGATAGGTAAGGATGACATATTTCTGACTGTTTTCAAGCAGATACTTTAACTCCCTCTTTGATCAGACATATTAATAATCAGAATAAGACTGAAAATCAAATTTGAACTCCTTGAGAAACCCCATGGATTTGACTCATCTTCCAAGGTAATGAATCTAGTGCTGCAGTTTTGTTCAGATGGGCTCATTGAAATGGGACTTTGATTTATTTAGCCTGTGTCTTGTGTTTCCCCCAACAATGAGAACTTCTTTGGAAAATGCAATTTCCTTTTGGCACAGTTTCAACTCTTTATAGGGGCTCTGTCTCCATTCATTTCTTCTACCTTTACATTAGGGAACAAAGCTTTTGCACTGTGAACATTTTAATTTCTGAAGAATAGCATGTCTATTCACGCAGATACACAAATTACGAAAATACCAATTTTTATATCTGACTGCACTAGGAAAAAATACTATTATTATTTCTAAATTCTAAAATAACTATAGCAATTGCAGTGAAGCCTTTTAAAAACTCAAAAATTTAATTTGTTTCTGCTTTAAATACATACGTTTAATCAAACATACATGTGTTAGAATGTAAGTTTTTGTTTTAAGATATCTTTTTAGAATGATTTATGACAGAAGAGATTTTTTGCTATCTCTGCCTTAAATGTTTCCCTACATATAAATTATGTAATGAATTTGATTGATATTGACCAAGCTCTTTAAATTTATGGCATATCTATGGCTTGGAATATTAAGCCTTATTAAGTCTACCTCTTAAAATATGAAGTAACATTGACTATTGCTCAGAAAGTCATAAAGTCTAATCCATTTAAAGGGTCAATGAAAATTTCAGAAACTCCTTGAAAAAGTAAATACTAGAATTTATGCTTGCATGTGTGCATGTATGTGTGTGCACCCATGCCAATTTTAGGGATACTTCTATGCTTGGATTCCCCAGAATAAGAAGCTGGCACATGACCAGGAGTTTAAAAATTAAGTTAGCTATGGAGCTGCCTTGAATTACTCACTTAGTCATAATTATCATTACCTAGAAAATGAGATTATTTCTAAGTTTCTTTTATCTTTTTCTTTTTTTTTTTTTTTTTTTTTTTTTTTTTTTTTTTTTTTTAACTTACAAAGGGTAGAAAATGGGAGAAGCACAGGATGACCCTAGCACCTCTGCTCCAGCCTTGTCCAGGCTGAAGTTCACTCAGCACTGCCTTTTAGACTCCAAAATGCCGGGAACCTATTACTTGAAAGCAGAGGTTCTCCAGTCTCACTCTGCATCAGAATCACTGAGGAGGCTTACGAAAACACAGACTGCTGGGTCCCACCCCAGAATTTCGGAATCCGGATTTTGGGAGTCAGGATCACAAATTTGCTTTTCTAACAAGTTCCAAAGTAGATCTAGAAGATTCTAGATCTAGTAGATCTCGAAGATTCTCTACAAAGATTCCCATGTAGATCTAGGGACTACGTTTTGAAAAACAGTACTCTAAGGATTCTACTGAAGTGTCAACATATTAACACACCAGTTTCACAATTGTGAAGTAAATGGCGGGTGAATTTATTTGATTTCAACAAATAGATAAAGGACAGCTCTTCACTAAAGTGAGTGGACACACCCGTCCTTAGTGAACAATATTTATGAAATAAATATATCTTCAAAAGTGTCTTCTACATGCAAGAGATATAATTGCGCAATTGAGGACTTATTTATATATTCTTAATACCTCAGTAGAAAATGATATTTAAATGAAGATAAAAATAAAGATAGGTAGATAGGTGTGTAGGTAAAGAAATGAATACCAGATCCTTCCTGTAGTCACTGAATATTCTAGGGACTTTAAAGAAATTTTATTTATTTATTTTTTGATTCTAAAAAACATTAATGAGTTAAGCACCTCTTCATTACTGCAATTCACGTTACATTTTGGGAATCTCAAGCCTAAGTAGTTAACTGTGTGAAAATGGTACCATTGTTGGTTATCAACATGCATTTTAAAGAAATAAGCAAATTGCATTATGTTTATTGTTATCATCAAACCTAACAGGTACTATTAATATTTTAGAATTTAATTTTACTTGAATTTTAATTTCTTTCCCCATTGCCACAGGGACTTAGAGAGTTTTTTTTTTTTTTTTGCATACTTGACTTTACAGAGTTTATGCATGAGACAATGATATGCTACAGATTAAAGTAATTTTCTAGTTGATAGTTTTAGTATCATCCTCTTACTTCCAATATTTTACATTTAATAAAAAGTTCTGTGCTACTAAATTCTGACTTACTTTAGCAGAAACATGATATCTCTAATATTTCCCTAACAAGATAATCAGTTCAGCTAGTAACACCATCACCAACATCAGAAGTACTTCTTAGTTATATGCCAATATCTTATTAGAAACAATGACATTAGTGAATCTAAATTTAACACTGATTAATTTTGAATTTGGTATTACAGTAGCTTGGTTGCTGCTCTAGGGATGAGACTAACTGCAGAAAGACCTGAATTTTAACAGGATGAGAACCAGTTTTAAAATTCACAACAATTAGGTTCCAAGGAGCTGTTTAATTCCAATTCATAAAACATTTACTGAGTATAGACATGGTGCTAGGCCTTGAAAACACATATCTAGTTCTAGTCTCCAAACTCCAAAAGATTACGATATAGTAGGTGAGCGAATACAAAGACAAAGAAACCATGAGAATTCAGTGATAAAAAGTAGCAACAAATCTAAATATAGAGTAGAGGGTTATGTCAGAAATGGATTATTGCCTGTGCATGGAACTGGTGTGCTTCACACAAAGATTAATAGCTGATCAAATTTTCAGTATATTTTTTTTTCCAGTTTTACAAGAGTCACAGCAAGGACTGTTTCAGGGAGAAGAAATAGGTGTATATAGTCATGACAGTATAAAAATAACATGTGTGTTCAGGGCACTCCAATTTTGTAATGATGGAGGAAGGGTAGACTGAAGCATGAATGTCAGGGAGTCAGGGATTGTGTCAGGAAGGGCCTCTTCTGCTTTGCTAGGGAGATTTATCAAAAGGGAGCTCATTAAAGAGTTTGAAGCAGGTAAGTTTGAAGCCAGCCATTTAGAAGGACAACTCAACAATATATTAATACAAAATAAAGTGAAAGGCAAATGGGCCTAAAAGTAAAGAAATCAGGTAAGAAGGCTCTTCAGAAAAACTTTTGACAAGTAATAAGCATTTGATCTAAAAAAAATAAGAAACAGAACAAAGATTTCCAAAATATTAAGAAAATGTGTGGCTGATCAGATATGATGGGCAAAAACTCATAGTAGTCTATGATGAGTCCCAGATATTTTCCTTAGGTGACCAGGAGAATGCGCTGGTATTGTCTGAGGTTTGTGGATACAGATGGAGGAATATATTAGTATTTATTCTTATATTATTAGTTATAATGAACTTAAGGGCTGGTGAAATATCAGAGTGACAGATGTAATAAATAAGAGGATATATAGGTTAGATCATGGGAGGGAATCAGGATTAAAAATAAATATATAATATTGATCAAAACATAGTAAATAAAGCATGAATGTGTGCATAGGAATAAACTGACAAGAGAAGAAGGGCCAGAATTGAACCCTGGAAATACCAACATATAAGGGCAGAATCAGACGTGTCTCAGAAGAGAATGAACAGCATCCAGAGAGGAGTCAGAGAAGGCTGGAAAATAAAGGCCAAGACAGACAATTTTTTTAATTAAAAAAATAAGTAACTTTTCTTCCATTTATTTATGAATTCAGCATATATTTAATAAGTATTTGCAATATCCTGGGGATATAGTGGTACACAAAATAAGCAAAATCCCAATCCTCATGAAGGTTACAGTTTAAAGGGAATAACAAATTTTAAAAAAGTAATAATTGTACACTTGAAACCTATGTAACTTTACCAACCATTGTCACACCAATAAACTTTAATAATAATAATGAAGTACAAGGTATAACATGAGCTTATAGGTTGAATTCCTTACCTACCTTAGGGGGACACCAGAAAGGGTTTCCAGAGAATGTAACTTTTATGTCAAAACTTTAAAGGCTGAATAGTGACTAACCCAATAACTAGGTGAAGAAGTGCACTTCAGGCATATTGAGCATCCAGCAATGTGAAAGCCCAGGTGTGAAAGAGATCATGGCATATTTAGGAAACTGAAAAATTACATGACTAGAAAGTAGCACGGGAGGTTAAAAGTTCTAACCTACTTGACTTAAGAAGAATAATTGATGCTGGTGACCATTTTCTTCTTGAAGCACTATGTCCCTTAGCTTCTCTGATATCACAATCTTCTCATTTTCCTTTTAACTCTGCACTCTTATTCTCAGTCATTTTTGTCATGTCACCCTTTTCTTAACACAGTCTTTAAATCATTCTCCGCCCTACACCATCTCTCTACATATTGCCACCTACTCCTATAGCTTCCATGGGTATCTCCATCACCATCATACAACCCTCCCATATATTTATCTCTCATCCAGACTTCTCTTCAGTGCTCCAGACACAATTATCCAGATGACATCTTGGCATCTCCCTTTAACTATCTATCTCCTCAAATCGAACATAGTCAAAATGAAATTGATCACTTGTGCCAAATCTGGTTCAGAGCCACTACTCCTCATTCTAGGAGAGGCCCAGCCATTCAACCAGCCTTGCAATCCAGGTATGTGGCAGACATTCTTGAACCTGTTAGTTTCATTAACTTACATCCCAGACTAGTATGGTAACTTATAATGAAAATAGTTTAAAGTGTTTTTCTCTGTTCTCTTTTTCTCCTACTTTAAACAAGTCTCTTTATTTCATTCTTCAGGAACGTTTGCTCCAGGACTGAAAGCTGAATTTGATCTAAGATCTTTCTGTCTTTGGTAACAGCCTAATTGTGGCTTTATACTCAAGAGAGGTTAGCTTTTTGAGGGGGAAGAGAGTAAGCACTACCAAAGAGGTGACCCATCTGAGACTCGATGGCCTCACGCTGGCCCTGAAGAGGGAGGATCCTAGGAAAAGGATAGGATCGTAGGTAGGGTACTAAAACAAGAGTGGAACTCTGGGCTTGGAAAATAAGATTGGAAAATGGGTTTTGAGAATTGAGATTAGAGGTATTTTTAAACGCATGTTTTTGGTATGATCTTAGTTACACATTTAACCATGTAAGAAGTAGTGTCTCTATGTTACCAGACTCCCTCACACATGCACACACGAACAGGGTACCTCAAAACCCAAGAGTCTATGTTGTAGCTTCCTTATAGGGAACGGGTCTCTAATCTCTAGTCCTTTACCATCAATTCTCACGTCCTCATTGCATTTAATTTTTTCAACTAATTTTCTTTAAGGTTCTATAAAATAAGGATAGAATGCTTCTCAATAGTTGTAATGTGCTAATAAAAGAGTGTCTTATTCTACAGACACTCTTGAAAATATCATCTATTAAAGTGAATTATTGTGATTTTATTTTTTCTTTGTGAGACTCTTCTGCAAGATAAATAGACCTAGATATCCTCTATGAATACATGTGGTTATGGGCGTAGAAGGGGAGTTTCTTCACACAAGGGAAGCTAGGTTATAAAAATATTTCTATCCTCTCATTTGAAGGCCAATATATAACCAGTTTGAAATATTTATATCCCCCTACTAACTGAATGACCAAACCATCTGTCACTGAACACAGTCCTATAATAGTAATAGACTAACACTGATACAGGGTAACTTTCATGTTTAAAGTTCCTTTAACTGATGTAGTATGCCTACTTGAGAGTTTTGGGAAACTTGAAATCTGATCACATGTTATATATCTTTTTCTTCTTTTTTAAAATCTGTGTTTAAATGTTAATAACCTAGACCTAGAATCAAGGAACAATCTTGATCGCTTTAGTCATTATCTATGTGACCTAGAGTGAGTCACCTAATTATGTGAACTTCACTTTTCTTTTTTCTTTTAAGTGGTAGATCTCAAGGATCTCTCTAAGTTCTCCATTTTATAACGCAACATACCAAGGTCTAATCAAAAAATATGGTGAATGTTTAAATTAAAAGAAAAAAATGTATGACAATAAAAGACACATTGCCATTAATCCCCCTCAGAATACTGCCTCTCACTTCAAACACACTAATACCCTCATTTTTGCCACTTTATGAAGCAGTTCTGAAAGTCCTGTTTCGTGAGTGTCTTTAGTTGCGCTGTCATGGCTGGCTTGACATTCTGAATCAATTCAAAACGTTTACCTTTCATGGTCATTTTGACCTTGGGGAAGAGCCAGAAGTTGCATGGTGCCAGATTCAGTGCATAAGGTGGATGAGGACACACCGTAAGGTTTTTATTGGGCAGAAATAGTCGTATACCAGAAGAATGTGTGACACGGAGCGTTGTCATGATGGAGGATGATTTATGGCACATTTTAAAACACACCTTTTCTTAACCTTAGCTCACACCCAACTGACTGCACTGAACAAGTTGAAACTTGTCACACACTGTTACTAAGGTTCCATACGCTGCTTCCCATATTGAAGATCCCTGCCTTTCCGTTGGATGGCACCCGGCAGCGGCATTCACCATATTTTTTTACCATAACGAAAGGCTCCCTGTCACACATCACTTCTGGCCCAGCAATTTCTGTCAAATAAAAATATCATGGTGTGTCCTCACCCGTATTATTCACCGGCTCTGGCACCATGCAACTTCTGGCTCTTCCCCAAAGTCAAAATGACCCTGAAGGTAAACGTTTTGAATCAATTCAAGACACCGAGGCAGCCACAACAGTGCAACTAAAGACAATTACAAATGAGGACTTCCAGAACTGCTTCAGAAAGTAGCAAGAATGATGGAATGAGTGTGTTCGAAGCAACGGGGAGTATTTTGAGGGGGATTAATGGCCATATGTCTTTTACTGCAATTTTTTTTTTCATTTAAACATTCACCATATTGTTTGATCACACCTGGTATACACATTTTTTTTTTTCTCTGATTGCTTCCCTTGGGTATGGTGCATACAAGAAGAGTAAGGTCTATCAGAGGAAAATCAAAGATATTTGATACAAAGATAATTTATATATATATTTACTGACTTTTCCCTCATATACGTAAAAATATTTGTGGCTAAGGCAGACTTATTTTCTTCAAACAGCTGCGTCATCATTGTTGTAATTCTTTATTACTACATTATAAAATATCCCCAAATTAGAGGCTTAGAACAAAAACCTTTTATATGTCTCAGTAGCCCACACATTGGTCAGTACTTTTCTATGCCCCATGAGCCCCTACCTAGGACAACTTGACTGAGGCTGGATGCTCCATCCACTTCTAAGACTGCTCCCCACATGGAGGGCAAATTGGTGTTGGCTATAGATTGGGAATCAAGCTCAGACTGTCAGCTGGAGGTTTTGATTCTCACCATTGGATCTCTCCCGAAGCTGTGTGGGCTGCCTCACAACACGATGATTGAATTCTTAGGGTAAGTATTCCAAAGGGAGCATTTTGAGAATTCAACATTTCAAGAGGCTCCAGCAGAAGCTTTGAAAGTCTTGTGCTCTAGCATCAGAAAGTCACTTCCATTGCATTATCTTGGTGAATCAAGTCACAAAAGCAGCCAAATTCAGAGGAGTCCAACTCCTCTCAGTGGGAAAAAGTATTTTTTAAACAAAGAATTTATTTATCTTTAATTTACCACAGACTTAAGATTTTCTACTGAGAACTTCTAACTGAGGCCTTATTTTCTACCTATGGTGGAGCTCATGACGATGTAATTAAATTTAATTTTTTTTGTTTCCACTGTAAAGAGATAGGCATTATGATTTGAACTGGTGACTTTAAAATTAGAATGAGATATATACAAAGAGTTATAGAAACACGGGGCACTTTTCAACCAAACGCTGGAGAATGTTTCAGAGAGGACGTAGCATTGAGCTAATTCTTTAAGTGTGATTTAGAGTCACCATATACTCATGCATGGTGTAAACTATAAACCAAATATAACTGCACTGAAATACCCTGAGTTGTCAGGTAGGGAAGGGAAAAATTCATCCTAGGCACTGAAAACAGCATTTTCAAAGTCATGGGATTATGAAATAATTAATAGAGTTCAGAGAAATGTGAGAATTTTAGTATGGTTAGACAACATTGAACAGATGAATTTAGGGTATAGCTGAAGCATTGTAGCAAAACATGTTTTCAATGTTAATAATTTTCTTAAAAGTATTTTCTCTTTGCTTTTTACTCATTCAATCAGGTATTAAGGTTTAGTGTTTCCATGAAGGTTTATTCTAGGGTAGAAAGCAGAAGTAGCGGAGTTTGAAAAGAAGCAGCTTATTTTCTTTGGTGTAGAATAATATGCACTAAATAATGGTAAATCTAAAAGAAGGTGCAGAGAAGGAAGCTAATAACTTAAATAATTTTTTGTTACTCCTCTACAAAAATCTTCACTGTCATACTAGAACATCTTATTCATTATCACCTATACTATTTATTAGTCTTATTTTTGCATACACTCAAGCCCAGAGAGAAGCAGAAATTATATTGCACCTATTCTCTCCATTTCTACTCAGTTTATGGAAATGCAGCTGATTTCTTGTGCACTTTAACTAAAATAGTCCTGCTGAGAAAATATCTTCTCTGACGGGGATTTCATCTTTCATGCAGACCCCAGACACACTGTATAAATAATGCATAAATAATACTCCAGCCTGGATAGGGCAATATTTCACCTATAAAGATGCCTCTCCAGGAAGCCATTGTCACTTCCCTTGTAGTCATGCTCTTCTAATTTTTGAAAAGGTTAGCACAGTTTTATCTTTAATAGCTACTTGATCATTGTAGATATTAACAAGTCATGTTGGAGACATTAGTAAGAAAGCCATGGAATACATCGTGAGTTCTTTCCATCCCCCCAGACTGTGCAGCAGCACATTGATGGGTATTTTCATACTGCTGTCTCTAAATTACATGTGGGAATTGAAAGGGTGTGTTTATTAGATATGAGCCCCTTGGTTTTTAATCAAATGTAGAGAGCTGCGAACAGAGCTATCCACCAATCTTAGCTTTCGCTGACAGTAATGAATTTATTATTCTCCCCATGACATACCTCATTCAGGAATCACACCATTTTCTCTAAAGTCGCTGTGATGATCAAGGGACCAGTGACTTACCATGGCAAAAGCAGAGCTCCTGAATTAATGTCTGATTGTAATTCAGCCAACATTGACCTAGAATAATAATAAGATACATAATGGATATTTTAGAGATTCTTTCAGATAGCTAGTATTCTAATAAATAAAATATAGTGGAAGAAATAATAAACTGTACCACTGAAATTCACACCACTCTTTCAAGATTCTTACTTTAATGAAAATTTCCCAGACCTTTCTCACTGTCATTGAACTTAAATATGTTTCAATTCCCAAGATATACCAAAACTTCAATAACTGTCTAATAGACAGGGTCTGCAAACTCCAGCTTGTGGAACAAATCCAGTACTCTACCTGTTGTAAACAAAAGTTATATAGGAACAAAAGTTATATAGGAACACAATCCTGCTCCCTCATATATGTATTTTTACAACTGCTTTCATGTTAAAATAGCAGGCTTGGATAGTTGCAACAGAGACCAGATGGCCAGCAAATCTTAAAATATTTTTTTTTCTGGCTCTTTATAGAAAAATGTTTGTCAGTTCTTGCAAAGGTACTAGTACTGGGAAAGTAGTCTTTTCTAGATATGTGAATTTTTAAGGGAATTTAAGTTTATCAGGTCAAGCAGTTCATTTAAATTTTTCTTGTAAGTTATGTTTCTCTAACATATTAAAACAGTTGCTACAGACCTTTTTGTAAACACATTTTTTGCCATATTTAACAAAACATATTCAAAACGAGTTAGATTTCATTTAATGATTTTTAAAATCTCACTTTATTTTTCTCTATAAAGTGCAATACTTGTACTATGCTAGAGATATTAGGCAGGGTACACGAGTAAATGAGCACTTATCCTAAAGAGGAAGGCACTGCTTTCAAAAAACTCGAAAAGTAAAATCCCCTGATATTAGCTGGGATTTTGCTCACCTGATTCTTTACACTAAAGGTAAAGTGAAGGACAGGAGAACCTGGTTTCACTCTAAGACAGGCTGTATTTCTGCAAAAATGAATTTTATAATGAAAGATTGAAGTAGACTTGCTCCCAGGTGGTTTTCTCACCCGTCAGGAAATCATTACCATCATTGCTATTTCTATCCCTATCCTTAGATTTGTCATTGGCATCTAAAACGTGGCCTGGGAGTTTTACATCCCCGGAACAATGAAGATAAGGTACCACTTTGTCAATTTGTACCTGTTTGCGAATTTCACCAGGTGGGAGGCAGACGTGACCGTTGCCATTGTGGGGGAAAAAGTGATAGGATACTTTGGAACAGATTGAATCTTAGAAAGCCCTTACAATTTGATAAAGCAAAGTTTTATTCCTATGAAAAGAGTGAATTTTTGTTTTTTTAAAAGAACGCCGCAGACATGTGCATAGTAAAAATTATAATGATAGAATGCAATTATTCTCTTGTATATTGTTTGCATATTTTTGACAAATTCTCATTTGTAACGATATTTTATAGATTGAATTATACTCTGATTTATAGGTTAAATAAACGAAGCAAAATTGGCAAGGAAGAAAATGATAAAATAAAAATTATCTCAGTCATTAATCTTTCTTTCACAAAATGAGTTGCACGGTATTCTAGCAAAAGTGCATTAGCTTTGCCAAATCATATGGCTATAAAATAAACTTTCACTGATGGAGATATGAGTTGATAAAATTATTTGTTAGTTAAAGTTTCTTAAAATATAAAGGGCAGATGATAATTGTTCATACCTCACATAATATCTAAGAGTAAAATATTTGTAAATAAGTAGTAGGATGATACCTGGTACAGAAATAGCCTGGATTAATAGGAAACATGATTATTTTTATTTCTGTTGGCAGCATATCAGAGTACTCATTGGGAAGAATAGACGAATATAAGGTGTGGTTGATTATTTTTAGGTAATATTTTCAATTAAAAGTTAATTATACATTTTCTTTTATGAGGTTCCGAAGTAATATGATATTTAAAAAGTAATATCTAAATATTTAAGCAACATGTACATGACTGATCAGTATACGCATACATAAAAGTCTAGATAATAATTGAAATTTACCAGTATTTTAAAACTGTTCATAAGATCGATTATACAAACAAATATTTTTATAATACTGATATGCTACTATATATAGTAGCAATAACCTGTAACAGTTTGTTGATAGATAAATATGTGACTAGCACTATTCTAAGGGCTTATATCCATTAATACATTTGGTCCTCAAGAATACATCACTGTTCTCTCAATTATTCAGATGAAGCAACTGAAACATAAAAATAAATAAATACAGGGGCAGCTGGTTAGCTGGCAGTTGGTTTGAGAGCAGTGCTCTGAACAACAAGGTTGCCGGTTCAATCCCCACATGAGCTGGGCCCTCCACAGCTAGATTAAAACAACTACTTGACTTGCAGCTGATGAGTCCTGGAAAAACACACTTAAATAAATAAATACATAAATAAATCTCCAAGGATAAATAAATGATTACTGAGAGATCCATAATTTGAACCCAAGTTGTGTAGATCAATTTTCCATATGTCAGCTCACTCAGAGGTATGAATCATATACTTTAAACCTATGCCTATAGTGTGTACTTACACTGGTTCTATCAGGACCATTTTTTTTCCAAAGAAAGTCTTCATTTAAAAATAATTTATTGGTATTATGTCAGCAAAATGACAAACTAGTAAGCTCTCAGCCCTCATTCTGCATAGAAACATTAAAATAACCAAAAATTCATTGAACTAACTTTATAGGACCATGGAAAACAGTCAAAAGTCTACTGAAACCCAGCAAAAACCCAATTAAAAACAAAACAAAACACGGTATTCAACAAGTGGATTCTGTGGCATTGCCACTTGCTTTTCCCCCCTCTCTTTCTTGGCACAGCATCGTTTTGATGTGGGAGAGTAGTCAAATCACTTCCAAAGTCCCTCAATGAAACAGAAGGGAGCAGAGTAAACCTTATTTTCAATGTTCTAAACCATCTGCAAGCTGCCTGAAAGACTTAACCACTGTTGCATCTAACTCAGTCCTCAGGCAGGGTAAAGAGTAGCACTGCTTGTAAAAAGCTGCAAGGGATTACAGATCTGCAGATTTCTGGAGCAAGAGTTATAGGTGTAGACATAGATAGACTATCTATCGCTACAGGGGGAAGCTAAGATAAGACTTTTGGAAATTTTAATACATTCAAAAGCAGCTGTGTATGCATGGGAATTGAGAAAGCCAGGGCAGGCCCAGATAAGCTTTCACATTGAGCGGATCTCTAGGTTCACAGCTTGCCCAGCTAATCAGTAGAAGACTTCTCTAACAAAGAACCAGTATGCAAAGACTAGGAAAGGTAGCAGGGTTTTTTTTTGTTTTTTCCCAAATGCCCAATTTTCAATAATAACAACAAAATATCACAGGGCATACAAAGAACAGAAAAATATGGTCGATTCAAAGGAATTTAGTCACCTGATATAGCCCACATGAGAATTTGCATCAAGTCACATGTCCCCAGTGTAACTCACCAACCAGGGGTTTCACTAAAAAAATACTGCCACAATCAGTACAGAATGGAGCGGATGATATTCCCCATTATTCCAACTCACTAGTCTGGGGAATATTATTAGAAGATAAATTCAGGTTCATATTTTTAAGTATTTCTGGGTTTAGGGTACGATGTCATACCACCTGCTCATCCGTTACTTGCTGATGCTATTCCAGATATTTGACTCTGCCATAGGTTAGATTTTCCAATATGACACTAAACTTAAAGCCCATAGAATACAATTTAGTGCTTCACTTTGTAATGACATTTTAAATAGGTTTTACTTGTCAGTAAAAAAGTGAGACAAATCAGCCATAGCTAGGCAACAAATAGAGAAAATCCATACGAGGAGGTCAGGTGCTCTGTTGAACTAGTTGTAGGACATAGATAGATTCCAGACAGGTAGGCAGGCAAGCTGTAAGACTGGCAGACAGGAAAACATCATAGCAGGCAACATACAAATGTACAGGAGCTAGAGCTTCAGAGTCAGGAGTTCAGGTAGAAAGCTGGAGGATGACAGGGTGTGACAATGAGAGATTGGAAGCAGGTAGTTTGAAGAAGCCTGGACACTAGTTTTCAGATATAAGTTAGTAGGATTCATATCATGGCTTTGGGTTTCTGAAGAAGGTTCTTGGAAGTCTAACAAGTACCAGGTACAGTCCTTGTCTCAGAGGGACAGTTTACCAAGGCTAGGACTCTTACCATATCTTCAGGGAAAAGGACAAATCAGGAGAACAGCTTCTAGAATTGAGGTATGAATCAAAATGAACAACAGTAAGAAAGCTATTGTTTAGTACATAATCTATTGCCATGTACTCTAAATTCTCCTCAACAGGACGGAAATTTGTCCTTGTGCTAAGAAGGGGCTCTTAGAAATGGGGATAACACATCTCAACTGTGGTACTGACGCAGACCTTCTGTTTGTGTGGAGCATCATTGAACACTGTTATGTTGACATTCAGCTGTCTCTAACCTCTCTTTATGCTCACAGAGTCGCTCACAGACCTGCCTGCCTGTTCAGGAGGACACAGCTAATACTTGCTGATTCTTTCATGACTGCAAGGACAAAGATATACATATTGGCAAGAGTGGAAAATGTATATACTTCTCATAGTAGAATTAATTGATACAGTATTTTCAGAGGGCAGTTCTGCAGTATCTATCAGTGTGAAAATTCCTATCTATTTGATCAGGAAATTTTGTACCTAGGAATTTTTCCTGAAGATCGTATACAAGTCTAGGGATATTCATTGAATATTTGTTATAACCAAAAATTAGAGACCCTACATCTCATAGTTGTGATCATGATTAAATATGTTAATATTTATAAAGTTCTTAGAATAACATCAGGTATCTAGTACTTGCTTGTTGAATAAAATGCACATGCCTCTAAAAGGCAGAATGGTCAATAAATATAATTTAAACCATAGAATATATGATGCTCTTAAAAATAACAAGGTAGATTTTCATAAAGATAGGGTATTGAGTAGAAAAGCAGTTTATCAAACCATGTACAGTATGATTCCATTTCTAGAAATATGTATATATGAAATACTCATATGTAATATTATACATAACAGACATACAACTATATTATGAAGCATGTTTTCGCTAATTGTTTTAATCAAATGATATGCATCTGGGTACTAGGTTTGGAAAATTATTAATCAATCTTGAGTTAACAAAGGATAAAATTCCTAGAGTTGCTGTCATATCTGTGACAGGCTAAGAGGACAAGGGTGCATGCTTTGCATGTAATGCATAGGTACCGTGGTGTGGGGTAATTCTTGCTGAGCCTCAGGAGAACCAGAAACTTTAGAGCTCTAAAAAGTGACATTGAAGCTAAGGACAAAGTCTGTGAGGTCGTTGGGGACAACTTAAAACCAATGCAATCACCACCATCTCCAAAAGAAACTAACAACAAAAAGGCTCAAGGTTTCTGAAGACCGTCTGACTGCTTTAGCAAAAGCAAAGCAGAAAAACTGTCACAGAATTTACCAGATGAAAAAGACTGGACGGTGGCTTCTCACTGAGAAGGTGTTTGTGGGAGCAGTTGAGATTGAGGAGTGCTGAGAAATCTTTTCTAATTTCTTTAATTATTAAGGAGATTTTTTGTTGAAGCCCTGACTCTACAAAGGGCATTTCCTTTATATAAAGTCCAGGGTAAAAGTCAATTTTCCCATTTTAGTTTTCCCTAAAACCTACTAATTTTGACTATAGGTTTCTCTCACTATCCTAAAGTAAAGCGCTCCTATGAAATCTTTGGTAAGCCAAAATGGCTTAAAGCAAAGAATATGCCTACTTTCCATAAGTTTGAGTTACACCACTTTGCTTTTCACTAACCAAAAGAAATCCATAGAGGATTTTCACTTTTATGAAAAAAGTCATTATTGTACTAATATAGGTCTTTTGTTAAAGCAAAGTTGGCTTAATTATGATGTTTTGGAAATTAGGGGACACCTATATTCTTTTTCATTTCACATTTCTTTCTAATTTTTGTGATATATCCCAATTGTGTATATAAGACAGATTGATTGCCTCATACATTTTTGAATAAATTGAAAACTCCTTAAAATAGCAACTGTAGATTTTATTTCACATCTTTATCATAGTTTCTAAGAACAGCACATGCATATCATGGATTTCCTGTAAATTCTAACTAATTGTGTAAACAAAACTTGGCTTTAATGTAAGAGGCATAGAGGCCCAATCCTAGTGAGGGGTAGTATGATAATAATGATCTTTATTATTTTTTACAATAATAATCACCAGAATTTTAATGGAATTCGAAATTTATTTATCATTGAAATGCATGCTGTCCAGTAACATACTCATCGGAATATATTTAGATTTCCCCAAAATATTATTTTTATCCTTACAATTTAAGCTAGAAAGTATTTTATAAAGTACAATTAATTTGTGCCCCCAAGGGTACTACAGTCTCTTTTGTACATGAAGTGTGTATGTCTAGAAACTTCAAAGCTTTGCCCCCCAATTCTGAATTTTTGGGAAAAAATAGCGCATGTTGTTTCTTCCATTTATTCTTACCAGAGAGCTATTACAACTTCTTACAAGTGGCAGAAAACTATAACTATCACTAAATATCTAGAAAAAGTTATACTGCAATTAAGTACAATTGAAGTACACCTTTTTTAAAAGACTCAAAAGTTAATAAGACAAATTTAAAATTCAGCTCAGGCAATGATCAGAGTTAAAGTTAACTGCTAAGAGCTTTATCTATGCAAATATCTGTCCTTTAGAAATGAATGAAAACCATAAATTAGGAATAAATAATTTTAACTGCATTCACTTTTATTCACTTTTAATAATGTAACACAATTTGTATTATTGTCTTAGAATTCATTTCATGCAGATATTGAGCAGCACATACTTTTACTTCCTATTGCACTTTGTTACCCACTCCAATTGCTTCAAGATTCAGTACCTTCCTCAAAACTAACTCCTCAGAAGAGTCACAATGAGTCTAAGGTAATTGTATCTAATGGTTTCCCAATGATCACAATTATATCTCGAAGGCAATTTCATTCTTTGATGCTACATTTCAATAATATTTTCTCGGCTTCTAACTGCAGTAGTTTTTAAAAACTTGCATTTTTCCCACAACAGCTAATGACCTCTAAGCTTACTTATGAAAAAAAAAAAAAAGATGTTTAATTTTTGTTTCACTGCTTAGAACAATGTGAAAGATTCTTGAGAAAACTAAATCATTGGGGGGAAATCTTTGATGAGGCTTATTTTGAAAATTCTGTTTTTCATTGCTGATATCAAATCGCATAAATAGTAACATTTGGAAAAGTTAAAATGGGAGAACAAAATGGGTTTTCAACCTTCTGGGTTCTCTTCTTAGTTTATTCCTACCCCCTTCTTATTTTTGTCTTCTGTATCCACTTGGTACGTGAATCACTGACCTAAAACTATTGAATCCTCAGTGAGTTATTGTCTCATCTTTGCTATCACCCTATAGTTATAATATCAAAGGCAGGTAAATCGTCATCCAATTGTATCTTAAAATGACCACTCTATTAATTTTCTAACTGAAATAAAATACAGAAATATTTTAATTCTCATCATATCTTTGGATAGTTTAGTTAGATGTTCATACTGGACAATATAAATCATTATTCTGAATTAGTGTTCTATTTTGTGTATATTTATTAAAAATATATAGTCTCCACCGTTTTGCAGACTGGATTCTTGTAGAAGTGAATACAGATTTTTCTCGGATCTGAAGCTTAAATAAGTATGGAGCCCTAAAAGAAAACCAATAAAATTCACCTAAGCCATAAAAAAAGGGAGCGCACCCTGTTAAAGAACAAAAAATATAAATATAAATTACATACAAACATGAGTGTTATTTAGACAGAATAAAGAAATATAGTAAAAAGCAAATTAAAAAAGAACTGTGATTTACTGCAAGTATAATAAAATCCAGAAAAAAATATATATTTTTTAATTATTTGTGTCTAGCATCCTTTTAAAATTTATATTTCTGCATTTTTTTAATTGTAAATCTTTGGTAGGCTTTGGGTAGAACAATTATTTTACAGTATCTTTTTTTCTAAAGAGAATATAAATGTAGTTCAGTCTTTTCTCTAGACTGCATTTATTATTATTGCATTTATTTATTTTTATTTATTTATGATTGCATTTATTATTATTATTATTATTATTATTATTATTATTATTATTATTATTTCTACTTGGGATGCATCAACTTCCACCCAGATATGCTTTGTGCATATAGTACTACTATAGATTCTGGTTCAGAAATTCATAAATTGTGATAAGTTCTACTGTGTGATTTCTTATCAAAAATAAAATAAAATTACATGTGTCTATATTCTTCACAGAACTTATGCTTTTAGTTGACGTTTTTAATAACACTTTCTTTCCCTTACAATTTTTCGTATTTGATGATAAAAAAATTTTTCCATAGAGTAGCTTATCGTTCCACACATTTTGCTTCTTCTTGCATCTCCACTTCCTGGTGGTGTCTACTACTGTTGGTCATAATCGTATTGCAAAATAACTTCCAGAGCTGCACTTTTGGGTCTTGGTACTAGAGAGTCCTCACAATAGAAGGCAGATATATTCCTGGAAGCCAAGCCTGCCCCTGGACAGCTGCAAACCACATAAATATTTCCCACTCAACCCAAACTGAAAAGTATTCTCAATTCAAGATCTCTTAATTAAACCTTTAAAAAATGTCTGCAATCACATCACACCAGTAGACACAAGAAGGAGTACAGCATTGTAGATATTATAGTAGAAGGAGCAGTGGATTAACTGATGGGACCAAACATATCTTAATTTTGCAAATTTGGCAAACACATCTGCCCATATGAGCAGAGTGCTCAGGCCCATTCCAGACTCCTGAAAGGGGTACATAGAAGTGAGTTTTATTTTAAATCTACACACTATTTTAAGCACTTTGTTGGCCATTTCACATATATCTCATTTATTTTCTAAATCAATCTGGAAATTTTGGAAGTATTTTACAAATAACAAGTCAAAGACTCAGTTAGTTACACGATCCCCAAGATTCTGCAAGTAGTATATGATTAAACCATGATTTAATCAAGGTCTATATTTTTCTAAAGCTCATATTAGGCTCTCTTCACAAGTTAGCCACAGACATTAGTGGGCAAAGTAGCTGATGCTTCATAGAAAGCAATTTTGTGAGCCTCATCCCAAGGACTTCAGATTATTCTGATGTAGATGGACTGAGGACAACCTACTGAGAAACACTGTTTTACATCGCACTGCTCTGATATAATCTAATTCCTTAATATTTACTTAAATGAATTATGAACCAAGCATTCCCCTACTTAGTTAGAAATCTTCACTGGTAAACTTGACCTGATGTAAAGTCCTCAATCAGAACTTGGTTCAACCAAGGTGAATGGGGAAAAAAAAAATGATTTCAAAGAGAGCCAAAAAAGAATCTTAATTCAGGTATTTTTCACATGTATTTCCTTATTCCTGGCAATCTTGATGTCAAGACCAGGTATGTATAATTGTGTTAACCTTAGAACATCTTCCTATCTGACCCTTTCAGCCCTTATCCATCTTAGCCCACAAGGCAAGTCTTCAGTTATTTCTAAGTCCTATGACTGACCTGGGTAGAGAAGCTTACTCCAGACAGTAGGCTTCATTTCACTTAGGGAGGTGATTCTGGAAGAGAGCAGCAAGACAACTGCAAGAAAATGAGCCAGCAAAATCAAAGGGGCTTGGAGAGTCCGCGAATGAGAAAAGCTGGGGGACCAGGACAGGTGAAATTTATACTAGAGAAGCTGTATATAGTTCAATTTTTTTCTTTTATCTGTACAGCAGTTATATGTTCAATCACATCGTAAAAATCTCTGTGCTCGCTACATCTTTTTTTTTTTTTTTTTTTTTAATTGGGCAAGAGGCTGTCAGGACTAGCTATAGTCATATTTTCTTGGGAGTGGAAAGCTATAGGAACACTTCTGCCCCACTTAGCCGTGGTGTTTTCTGACATAGATGAAAGTAGTCCGCATGATCTTTCTAAAGAATTGGTGGAAACTTTCCCATTTGCAAGACCAAGAACATTCATTCACACATAACATTTTCTTGAAACATATTTTCATCGCATTACAATTCTCATCATCATTATTAAAAACACTTATTAAGTACTGTTTTCTATTCAAAGTATGGGGGCTAAAAGAAATTATTAATACTTTTCCTCCCACCTTCTAAGTTCTTCCAGCTGGGCTAATAACTAAAGTAACAAAGACAGATTAGTAGGAGGAAACCAAATTGTAATACATTCACTTGGGGAATTCACATAAGCATGAAACCTCCACAGACAGTGAGGCAATACTTGGTATGTATGACATTGGACAAAGGAGAAAAGTGGGGGCTGGGGTATAAGATTTCAGAAGTGAGAATGGGCAATTTACAGGTAGGTGAGGAAGAGCAGAACACACCTGGCAGGCAAAGTCTTGTTGGGCAACTCAGAAACAATGGGACAAGGGGTATCTAGCTAACAAGGCCCTGCCTGAAGCCCTCCTATTTATCACATTTAATTCAAATATGGCTAAGGCAACATCCTAAAATTCCCTTCCTAGAATAGGCCTTCCTACCTGAATCTCTTAGTCAGAAAGTGGGAAGATCAAAGGTTCTTTCTGAGTCTTGTTTTTTGATAACCAGGTCAAAATGAATGTCACAATAGGCAGCTTCACAGCTTCACGGTGGCAAAACTTTTTGTCCCCTTCAAAAGTATTATGACGGCAGATGTATTCCTAATCCTCTAGACAGATTTAACAATTGATCAAAACTATATGACCTGATAGAACAGATCATTCTGTCTCTTTTCTTCAATTATACCAATGGCCATTTTGCATACAGCTAGTCAAATATAAACTCCAATAAACCAGATCTGTATATCATTATTCGATATGACTTTTGCCCACAGTACACAGTAAGTCAGGAAATAATGATGCTTTCTCTAATATAGTATACTGTAATTCTGTCCAGCTCCCACTGAGGTTTATACACCTAGTTAATCCAAAGCAAAGATGACCCCAGTAAAGAACATTAAAAAAAATTAAAAAATAAATAAAATTCACAGACAATTTGTTGAACCATTTGGTCTCCTATGGATTTTTACAAAATCAGCTATTCGACAAGATAAGATCTCACATCTATAGACTCAAAAGTAGTTGCAAAACAAAGCCCCCTCAACACATTCTGTAGTTAATATACTATACTGATGGCCACACAGAGTTCAATTTTCTATACCATATTGCCAGATAAAAGAGGTTTTGAAAATTCACACAGTTGGTTTTCAAACAACCTCGACTATGTCAAGATTAATTTACAGAATAAGCCCCAAGCATGGACTAGAACTGAACAACATTCTTTTGGCACCAACTTTAGCAATAAATGTAAAGGCAAACAGCACGCACATACACATCTACAAAGGACAGGAGCACCTGCTCTCCACCTGCAAAATAGACTACTTGAAAGTTAGGTCAAGGATACAAAATGTGATTTAGAACTGACTACATAAATTTAATGTGTTTTTCCCCCCCTTAGGAGAGAAGAGAATTTACTGCAGTTAAAATAACAGTTCTTTAGTCTTCTTGGAACTATATTCTGTTCAACTAAGCAACTTCCAGAAAAAATACATTGTTTAGACATCTTTACATGACTCACCTTCTAAGAGCGATTTGAGTGAATAAGGAACAGAAGAACTTGCTATATAATTGAATCTAAAACTAAATGCACACACACATATACCCTCATACTTATTAACTACTGTTCCCTTGTATAATTCTTAATTTCACAAGTTAACAGTTTCCACTTTACAAAATAAGTTATCCAAGATTAATGCATTCTTCAAGATGTTAGGTCTTTTGTAAAAATAAGTAAACAAATATAAGAGATATACAGAGCTGTAGTTAAATGTGGAAAACACTGGGAAAATAAAGTTGAATATATTTCATTATGAGAAGCTATTTCAACAACTTAAATACGTTAATGCATGCTTTGACGCTCTTAGAAATGTTTAGTTTCCCAAATTAATCCAAGGAACAATCTATATTGATGGATTTCCAAAAGTTCCTTCCAGCTTTTAAAATGTATAATTTTATAAAATTTTATAAAATTCCAATAACAGCTTCAGAGGAATCTGTTTGGCCTGCTTTCTGAAAGTAGTCTAATCATGCCCCATATCAAGGTGACTCCGAGGAAAATGGAGAAAATGCCACATAATTCTGTAGTATCTTTGTTTCTTTCAATTACAATATAAATAAGATTAGCTTTTAAATTAACTTGTATTACTTAATCGTATTCTACCCATGATGAATTATTTCTTAACTTAAACTCTAATGTGTAAAGAATACATATAGTCCATTTTTTAAACTTAGTGCTGTAATTCCTTAGATAGCTACAACAATGAGACTAATAAATGAGCCAACCAGTCCTGATTTTTGTGTTAAGCAGAGAGCAAACTATTACTATCACTACATTACTCTGACAATGCTAACAATAATACTTTTATATATATATATATATATATATATATATATATATATATATTGAGCTTTGATTTATCAGCTGGGGTTAAAATTTTTAGATGTATTACAATTTTAATTCTTACACATGCCCTAAAAAATAGATAATAATTTTATTTTAATAAAAAAGCTAAATTTTAAAAATGTTAAAATACTGTAAAGAAAATTAAAAAAAAAAATTCCTTCCTCTATCTTTTTAGTTTCAGTGGCTGGGGCCTACACATCAAACTGATAAGTGACAGATAGCATAACAAAAAAATAAAAGATTTAAACACATGCATACACACAGGAATTCACAAAGAAATGGGATTCCAGGAGGTAGCCAGAATTTGTGGGAGACTGTATATGTAGAGACGATCTTAGGCTAGACAAAGTAAAGGATTTGGACTTCTGAGGAACGGGTGTAAATCATGGGAAGGAGACCAAAAAAATGTATGGTAATCACTTGTTGTTTGGTAGGGTTTCTCGTGCAGACTTAAATTGGTGACTTTTCTATTGATAAGTTGTTAAGCGTTCTCCTTCTTTCTGATGGGCGGGAGGAGCTATCTTTAGGAATGGGACATTCCCTTTATAAAGGTTCATTTCCTTTACAAAAGGAAAACTTATGTTTTCTTTTAAGAGCTTTTCCTTCATCTGATAGTGCTCAATTGCATTTAGCTCAAAGAAATCCTTAATCTGAAAAAGCATATTGTGGGATTGCATACTCTGGCCCCCTTTAGTACTTTACCAAAGTCATATAGCTAAAAAGTTGTGGCAGAGGGATTTGACATCTGGTGAATCATTTCTTAATTAAGGATGTTGTACTGCAAACACATAATAAGCTAACACATTTAGCAACACTCATTCTACTACGATCTTTCATGGCTTAGAGGCATGAATGGTAAAATGTTTCTTCCAAATAGCTATAAATTGGAATAATATTTGCAAAGTAAAATCTGTTGATGTAAGAAACATCCAAACTTACAGAGAATTTTTATAAGAGTTTAATTGAGCCAAACTGATGGCATATGCCAGGGAGCAAGATCTCAAATTCTCCGGAGAATAATAGTTTTGCAGCTTCTTTTATGCATTTTAAATTAAGGTGTATGGTGGGGGGATGGCATAAGAAAGATTGGAAAAAACAAGGTAGGGATTGGATTACAGGATAGCTAACAAGATTATGTGTTCTCTTGAGGGTGAATACCCCCTTTGAGGAGTGGTACTTCTGGTATTTCAAAAGTGCATTAACCATAAGGCACAAGAACAATGGACAGAACTGGCTTAAAACCTTTCCCTTAAGAAGTTATAGGCCTTGGGTGTGACTGCCCACCATGATCTGCCCAGTTGGGAATTTATGATCAGATCACACTGAGAGGTTACTTTCCATAGAGCTCCATTTTTTAATGCACAAATCTCATTTATTTGTTAAGTTTTCTGAAGGCAATGTCCTTGTCTGGCTTATTCCCAAATCCACTGACACTCACATAAATGAGTCAAAGACTTGGGTAGAACTTCTTAATAATGTTCCCTCTCTATCACTTAACGGGCTGCAGAGCCATGGGGCTGGGTCTCAGATGTTTTCAACTTTAGAAGATTAAAGGCAACCAGATTCTGATTGTGGGAGGGAATAAGAAGTAGTTCTCCCTAGTAAACCTCTGCTAGAAGAAGGCAGTTTCCAGGAATGAAGTAACGACAGAAAGGTCTGACTCATCTGCTCCCATCAGTTTGTTGGGGAGAAAAAATTATCCTCTACCCTTCAAGGTTCTTCTGGCTGGACTAATAAATAATCAAATTAACATGAGACAGACTAGCAGGAGAAAAATTGAAGTTTAATGAGATGTATGCCTCCTGTACACATGGGTGAAGCTCAGGAACACTTAGTAACTTGCCAAAATAATAGAAGTCATCACCTTAACTACCACCTTCAGCTAAAGACAAAAGATGTTGGGAGCAGATAGTCAGTTATGGATGCTTTCCAGGAAAAGTAAAGTAAGCGAGGGTAAGATTATTACGCATATTTAAGTCCAGTGAAGACAGGCCTGCTACACTGAGGGAAGCACACTTACAAATGGAGATTATCCTTACAAATGTAAATGTCCTTTTATAAAGGGTAACTTCTACTTGGTTTTCAGAGCTTCTCCCATGTATGCTGTTTCTTAAAATTGACCAGTTTAAAATAATCAACATTCCAAAGAGGCATATGATGGGATGGAAAACTTCTCCCATTCATGTTGCCAGAACCTGTTTTTGTTTGCTTGCTTGTTTTCCAACCCCATTTTTGAGCAGCCCCAGCCAAATTGGAGAAAGATACTGAAAATGTTATTCTGATGGTTCACTACCATAGAGACTGTATGCCAGAATACTGGCAACTCAATTTTAATTTTGGTATTAACAGCAGGAGAATTTTCACTTGGCTCTATGCAGATGCCAAACACTAAACCCTTATATTTTATAATTGGTGAGGCGGGGGTTCAGAACGAGTCACCCCAAGATGTGCCTCAATGGTATGCAGATTACTTTGAGCTAAAGGCAATTTTACCTTCAGGCTCAAGAGAAACTTCTGCCCTCCCTTTATCTACCTAGAAGAATTTGAATTAGCGGCCTTGTCCATAGTAAGGGATTATCAGAGATAACTTCTTCTAATCTATCTATAGGGCGGGGCAAACTTCTGTTAATTAGATGTCTGTTCTTATCATTCTGTAATGATGGTTTGAAACCTCCAAGGTGTGTTACCTCATCCCTAGCTCAGGTTGTATTATATATGAGTACCTCAATCCCCCTTTCTGTCTCTGAACCGCTCCTGCATGAGGGGTCTCTCATTCTCTCCTGTATGTGGGCCTCATATGCATATGTATGTACTAAATTTAGTTATTTTCTCTTGCTAATCTGTCTCATGTCTGTTTGATTCCTAGACCAGCCAAAAAAACCTTGAAGACAGAGGAAAGTTTGTTTCTCACCCATAGTGTTATGATACAAAAAGCAAAATATCCAAATGTAAAGCAAATATATTGACTCAATTTTTAACCTGAAAACTAAACATGTTAGCAATTTACAAATGCAAATGAGGCAATGGATCCCGTGTAGGATATTGTGAACCTAGACCTATTGTCATAAACTTAAGCACCTTAGTACTTTATCCTTAGACAATTTTCTATTCAGATGCATAGTGATGTAGGAAATTTCCTATGAGTGCCAGGATCATGTCTCCTGAAACCAAAGAATGGAAGCACAGACCAAGGAGAGGCGAGGAATTGCAAAAGAGGATAGTTTATTAAAAGGAGAGGGTTACAGCTCCCTAGTGGGAGGGGGCTCCTGAATGGGATGCCCAGTGACTGAGGCAAAAGTTCTTATTTTTATATCTTCCCTTGCCTGCTTGGAGAAGGGAGCTGATGCCTTCTAATGGAATTCAGTCTATCAGGTTTGTTCTGTTTGCCCATCCTGAAGGGATTAGCGAAATAACTCATTCCTATCTATCAGATCTGCTCTTGTTTGTCCGGCCAAAAGGGATTTATGAGATAATTTATTAACCTCAAGGTGCCATTACATTTTGTCCTGGGGTGAATGAGTTACTTCAGAACCTGGAGTTTTAGGATATGGCTGTCTTTTGTTTATTTTACCAGGGACCGTCCTATTTACCTAACAACATGTTAACTAACCTGTCTCAATAGGATTTGTATATTATTGTCATTCTTCAGGGTACAGAGTGTTACTGAAACTTCTTAGTAAAACTGACATCATCAATTCCTCATTACACCCATAAGATCTCGAAATTAAAGATTCTTGACCTATCAGAGGATTCATCTCCAACTCCTGTGATTCACATTCTGACTCAAAGTTTTAAAATTTGCTAAAAGGATTTTAGCTATCAGAGATTTTATGAAATGTTTCTAAAAATTAGGGTGTCTAAGAAAAACTGAGACTCTTGTTAAAATGCAGGTTCTCAGGCAGGTCTGAGCCTGGATGTAGATGAATGATATATTGGGTCTTGAGTGGTAACAAGCATGTTAAATAAGCACTCCAGGTGAGACAGTCTAATACAACAGAGCCACAGACCACTCTATGAGAAACACTAGATTATTCTAGGGATACAGAAAGAGCATATGAGTAAACAGGACAGCTTTTGCTTCTTGTATATGTTACGTGAAAACTATTGTTGATTTTGAACTCAAACTAGATTTTTAAAAAGGTGTGTAAATCCCAAGAAGGGATCTATCTATGAAGATGGACTCCCTGTGGTGAACTTGGCCTAAATTCTAAACTAGAGTCTAGCAGCCATTTGCTGATGGGGACTTCCCATGTACTCTGCATTCTGGGAACAAGCTCAGACTGAACTTCCAATGTCTTGCACTGTTTCAATGCCTGTTTACATGGTCTGAGTCAACCTCTGTAGGGAAGTTCCTTGCTCTGTCACCACCATACTACCACTTAACCAAGAGACATGCCCTAGCCAATAAGAACGGCACAGATTACCCACCTCATTTGTATTCATATTGATCAATCTGAACTGATTAGACTTGAAGCCCTCATTTGCATACACAGACCAGACTGGGAACCTATGCGAGAACTTTACAAAATACAACCTCTACTTTGTCTTGGCAGAGCACAGTTTGACTTGCTACCTCCATCTGCATCCCCTGGGTTGCCACTCTTTTGGCTCAAATAAATGTTTTTAATTTTTTATTGGAGTCTAAACTTTGTTGGTTGACAGGTATAACACTAATGGCATTAAAACTCTTTGAGTAAGTGTTCTCCTGGGTAACTCAATGCCTTTTATTTACTTTGTGTAATCCAGTTGTCAACAGAAAAACATTCAAACCTATAGAAAAATTTTATACAAAATTTATTTGAGCCAATAATCTGAGGATATGTCCAAAAGCAAGATCTCAGTGGGTTGAGAAGATGTTCTGGAGAATGGCAGTTTTTCAATTATTTTCATACATTTAGAATCAAAGGAAAAAACGTTAAGGAAGGTTACACGAAATCCATTGGTGCTAGATTAAGGAGGTGGGAAAAAGCAAAGTGGAGAAACCTCTAGGATTGGATAAAAAGTAAAATGGAGAGATATAGCCTTCCTTTACAGTGGTAAGTACAGGACAGTTAACATTTAACATTTACAATAAATAGAGATGGAAGCTGGCAACAAGATAACACTTAGGAGTTGGGTGCATGTGAGTATATGTGTGAGGGTTGTTACACTTACGTCTCCAAGGGTCTGGAAAAGAAGATTACTCTGGCATTTCAAAGGTATGTTATCATAGCTGCGTAAGAACAATGGACAGGGCCTACTTAAGGCAAAGATTAACCTTTTACTAAGGAAGCTGGGAATTTATGATCAGAGTGTCTTGTGTGGTTACTTTCAGTCACTGAGCTTCTCAGGCTTGCTAAGTAGCGCCCCCTGAGCTTGCCTGGTTTGTTACAGAGCTCCTTTTTCATTCACACCCTTACTGGTTTAAAGTATTGTGCAGTTACAATTTAACTTGGATTAAATTGAAACAACCTTTTCTTTTCCTTCTAAGCACATTGCCAAATTCAGCATGTTTCATATAACTTAAATAACAAAACGTCCTACTGGATAAAAGCCAACATAATTTCTGTGAGGGGAATACTATTAGAATGTCTAAGGAGCTGAAATAAACATGTAGGTAAGAGACTCTAGCAGATACACGTCAGGGAAGAAACATTTTTCCTCTTCTCTTCTAGGTTCTTCTGGCTAATCTAAGAATTAAATTGACATGAGACAGGTTACCAGGGGAAAATCAGGTCTAATTTTGTGCATTTCATAAGAATATGAGTCCTAAATGGTAGCCAGGTAACTGAAGCTTATATAATAACTTTCTGAGCTAAGAAGAAGGTGATAAAGGTCTGGGACTTCAAAGGAAAGCAATTCACATGGAGATGGAAAGACAATGTTTGGTAAACAAATGTTTGCTATGCCATGCATAGGCAATGGAACACCAAGAAGACTTAGAACAAGCAGCACTCTCTTAGTTCCCTGGTCTACCATACCTAGCCCATACGCTTTGTAGTTATCTCTGGTGATAGCTCTTCTTCCTGGAACAAGCCCTCTATCTAAATTCTTTTAGGTAGTTAAGGGGATAGTAAAAAGCTCTTCCTGATCCTTTGTTTCTTAGAAGTAATAAGCCTAAAATAATCCTCATGCCAAAGAGACACATTTTGAAGTGGCAAATTTTGCTCCCGTACATATAATACATTTAAAATTGTTCAAACATCCAATACGAAAAGCAATGATAATAGGGTATTTTAATAGAACACTGGACTAAGAGGAGGGAAAAAAAGAGATGAAAACATATATGGATTTTACTGTTTGTTCTTTAAATTATTTTAACAAAGAGACTGTATATATATATATATATATATATATATATATATATATATATATATATATAAACTTTTACCCTTTTATATCTTGTCAAATGATTTCTCCCTTTTGTAGCACAGGTAATACAAGCTGGCAAGCATTTTCAAATAAATGTCTCTAGAAAAAAAAATGTTGCCTATAAAATAGACAAAGTGAAAATGGATATTTATAAAACTCTGATCTTTTATACTGATCATTGCTCCTCAAAATAAATCTCCACCTGTAAGAAATCTGTGTTATATATGATGAACATCCAGCTAGTTGGATGACTGAATATTTTACTCAAATGTTTAATATATAATCAGAACCAAACTGATTATTAATTATGTAGGAAACAAGAATTTTTGTGTGGAGTTTATAGAAACACCAGAAAGGAACAAATCATTCCCAAACAATTTTTATTCCACAAAAATAAATAGTATAATAATTAAAATGAATTTAAGGAATACAATACTTGGAGCAGGCCCTGAATCTTTCTTTCTTTCTTTCTTTCTTTCTTTCTTTCTTTCTTTCTTTCTTTCTTTCTTTCTTTCTTTCTTTCTTTCTTTCTTTCTTTCTTTCTTTCTTTCTTTTAATCTATGAAGAGCTCATTGGTTCTATTATCAAGTCTGGAAAATCTTAAATTATTAAGTGAGTCATGTACATTGAGAAATTACTTTCTCATGAATTACTGAAACACTTGATTGCATTAGTAACAAATTCATTTCACTGTCATATTTCAAACCCAACCTGAACTAAATCTATGGTGTAGAGATAGCCCTGCTGTATTTCCAGATTTATTGATAGAGATTTAAGAGGTCTCTGCTGTATTCAAATTACTTTATATCCATTTAACACATTTGCTCTAATTAAAAAGTAAGACTCCACTTTCTTGCAAGTCTCCCTGTGTGTACACTGGGAACATTTAGCTCAGAAGAGAAAGATCAAGTGACAGATCAAATGAAAATGTTAAAATGTAAATTACATATATTAAGCTGCTTTCTCTGGATTTAGAAATGCTATCGGATAAACGTTTAAATTTTAGTGACTGGATCCTGAGTTTCTGTGTATTCATTTCCCAGTGCAATTATACCTTATACACAGGATATGTATAAGGCAAATTAAGAGACAAATGGGTTTTCAATTAGTGCTAATTGAAGGGAAATACTCTAATTTCAGGGTGTTCAACTTATCTGAAGAATCAAGTGAGACTGTGGATTGTTAGTCCACTACTGTATTTAGAATTATTTACTTCTCAAGTTCAATCTAAAGGCTTCCCAGAATAAGAGAAGAAATGACAAACTATTTTATCTTTGGAATCAGAAATGATGGGATTGGATTTTGTCTTAATCATTTAGGTTTGACGGGACTACCTAAGTAATAGCTCTCACTTTTATGGTTTTTCTACCGACTTGGTTCTGATCTACATCAAGAGAAAAGTAACTCACAATTCTCTAAGTAGCTAGTCAGAGGATACTTCTGTTGCCACGCAAAGAACTAAGGAAGCTTAATCACATTAGGTTTCCTCTTAAAATTCCAACTGCTCTAGAGTAGGAGGTCTGACAATTACGTTCGCAAACTCCACCTAGAAAAAGTGCTACATACCTCACTGCTAAATATCACTACAGTCACCTTCAAAGTACTCCCCTTGGGAGCTGGTTGGTGCATTATCGTGATGCAAGAGCCATGAATTGCTGGGGAAAAGTTCAGGTCGTTTTTGTCTAACTTTTTCATGTAGCCTTTTCAGCCCTTCTAAATAGTAAACTTCGTTAACTGTCTAGTTGGTGCAAATTCATAATGAATAATCCTTCTGATATTCAAAAAGGTTAGCAACATCGTTGCAACAACTTTATTGTCAGACCTTCATATACTATGTTTTTCCTATACATATATATCGAAGAAAAAGTTTAAATTATAAATTAGGCACAGTAAGAGATTAACAACAATAACTAATAATAAAATAGAACAAGTGTAATAATGTACAGTGGTAAGAGTTATGTTAATGTGGCTTCATTAAGTAAAATAAGGGTGACTTGAACACAAGCACTGCAATGCGGCAACAGTGGATCTGATAAACTAAAAATGGCTACTAAGTAACAAACAAGTGGGGAGTATATACAGCGTGAAGATTCTTGTCAAAGGGATGATTCATTCCCAGGCCAGGCAGAGTGAAACAGCATGAGATTTCATCATACTACTCAGAATGGCATGCGATTGAAAACATGAATTATTGCCGGAATTTTCCATTTCATATTTTTGGACTGTGCTTGACTGCAGATAACTTAAGTCGAGGAAAGTGACACTGCAGATAAGTTGGGGACTACTGTATTTTTTCACTCATTCATTCTTTCATTGATGCTCCATGATGTGTCTTGCACACTTGTCATGGACACTGGCGTCATTACTATACATAAAAAGCAAATACACTATTTAGGGAGCATGAGGACAAACTTACATCATCATTTTGCAAATGTGTCCTTGGTTCTAGGAGTACATCAGAATCCAGGAAGTGTATCAAGAATTTTAGATATTAAATATAGTGACGTGAGAAAAGTCAAAGAAACTAAACTCCAAACCTTATAGGTCCCGGGCAAGTAAAGTAAGTAAAAGGGTCAAAAGGGATTGTGATGGGCTTGAAGGTATGACCTGACATGCAGAAATCCTGGCTACTGATGCCAAATCTGATTTTTAAAAGGCTGGCGATTCTGATTTCTTATGTGACCCTCATAATATTTCATTTAATAATTACTCAATTTAAAAAACAAATAAAACATTGTGGTGGCCAAACATTGTTTGGCTTCCATATTTGCACCAATAACCATCATTTATCAAATTCTATCATAAGCCCCAAATCAGGACAATTATTGAGCTCCTAGGCTGTTGTTTTGTTTTTTTATTTTGTTTTCCTCTAAACAGTAACAGGTGAGTGCTTCAAACAGAACATGTGTTTCTACATATGTCAACAAATTTATTGTAAGTGTTTTAATAAATGGGTAATTTTGTACTTAGTATTTTTAAAAGTAGCTTTTTACACTTAATATGTTTTGGAGATCATTTCATATAAGTGCATGAAGAAATTGGTTTGTTACACTAACTACTGCATTATATTCCTTCACATGGATTTACCAACTTTTTAATGGATATTTAGATTATTTCCAAATCTCATTACTAACAGTAATGCTGCAATGAAATATCTCTAGATGCGCTTCTTTGTACAGTTGTTTGTGTGCTTCCAGGGTATATACCTACGCAACGGAACTACTGATTAAACTGCTCTGCACTTTGATAAAAAATAACAAATTTTCTCCCAAAATCCCAAACCAATTTTCAGTCCTACTAAAAGTGTATGAGATTAGCTATTCCCCACATCCTGTCCCCTACTAGGTCTTAGCAAGCTTTCTTATTATTTTGTCTATTAAATGGGTGAAAATATTATATATTATAATTATTTTTCATTACTACTATAGAATTTGAGCATTGTGTATTTTATTAATGTGTTATATTTATTTTTATGCATATTACAAATCCATATTTCTCATCTATTCATTTCCTTCTCACTTTCTTACTGATAATGTATTGCACCTATCGGATGGTAATCCTCTTTCTGCTATATATGCTTCAAATACTTTATATTAATATGTAATTTTGTCCTTTGTTTAAAAAAAATAATTCATAAATCTGCCATAAATTTTTATGATGGCATGTGTTTTTCTTTGTTAAACTCTGGAAGAACGTATCACAAGATTCTTGTATTTGTCTTAATGTTTAAATATTTTTATCATGATTGCATTTGAGATTTATTCCCATCATTGTGTGAGATAAAAACCAAAATTTAATTTTTACTTGTAAAGAGATTGCCAATAATTCCAACACAATTTATTAAACACCATCCTTTCTTCATTTTAAAGTGCCTCCTTTATCATGTGGTGTATTGCTACATATTCTCTGATCTGCTTTTCAATGTGGTGTGTTTCATTTATCAATTCCCGTAGTAACACCAAACTGTCTAAATTACAATAGCTTTACAGTGCCTTTTGATAGCTTTCATGGCAAGAATCAATTTTGCCCCTAGAGTGTCATGTTTTCACTGAGTATGCATAGCTTTCCCAATTTTACCTCCCTATTTTTACCAAGGTTCTTGTCACTGATATTTTCCGTTTCTCACATGAGGTAGTTTATTCAGAATGCTCTCCACACAACAATGCATCTATTTCTCCTGCTGCTACTGCTGGCTACATATTATTGGGTGTTCGCTTTGTGTTGCTAACTTTCTAGGCATTTTATATATGTTTGCTCATTAAGTCTGCATAAAAATATTCTAAAGTATTGTAATAGATGTCAAACACTCGAAGCAAATTCCCTCTGGTTCTCTTACCATTTTCTTGCACACTGGCTTCCGAACCTGTGATTTAATACCAACAGTTAATACCTGTGTTTCTTTCTGACAGAGATGCCCTCATGTTGTCAGAATGCTTTTGCCTGTGCACATAGAGAGACAAGTTCTTGGGACATTCCCCCAGGATAGCCTTAACCCATGACTGGAAATGCAGAGTATTAATTATCCAATTCTCTTGTCCCCTGGTTCAGTCAACTCAGAGGTGAAGCTTGCATTCTCATCAGATCTCCCCTGTGGGACTGAAGGAAACCCTCCTCTGTACTTTATCAGTAACTCTTGCATTTCCTTGTTATTCCCTTCCCTTTGCTGAGAATGCTTCCTAATAAATCATGTTTGCACAAAAGCTCACCTCAAGACCTGCACTCAGGAAACCCATCTGAAGACAGCTAGTTACACTATTAAGTCTATTTTACAAAAGGAAAACTGAGATACAGAGAGTTTACATATCAACTCAGTGTTTCACAGATAGTAAGTGGCAGAATCTAAATTATTTTTCATGAAATTATTCATAAAGTCAAGATATGTGGGTTCAATTTACTTTTGGTTCTATATGCATTCACAAGTTCAACTTCTCTGGGTGCCCTTCCTGTCAACCTATGGCTCCTGCCAGTCCAGTTGGCAGTGCCTGCTGTTACTGCCCCTTGTGGGTGCACTCAAGTCAACAAGAGCTAGAGAATGATAGGGAAGGGTATGATGGATGTTGCTATGTTAACTGGTTAAACTTAGAACCATGTTCTCCTTGGCGGCTTTCCCCCTGTGCTTCTAGATTAAACTTGGACCAAATTGGAATTTGCATAAGATTTGGAAAGTGCAAGTGAAGCAGTGGTCATTATTCTTGGTCTTCGTGTTCAGATGCAATGACAGACTAGTGCAGAGGTGCCCTTTGGCCCTTTCCCATCTGTGTCTCTCCTTCCTGCGGGCCATCAGTGGCCTCAGGCTCATACTAGATACTTAGCTAAGGATTCTTGCAGGTGGTAGCACATAGAAGCAACAAGTCCAAAACCTCTGCATGAGCTCACCTTTTGTCACTCCCCCTTTGGTAGCTGGGTATACTTGGTTTCCTTGAATTTTACTTAAAGTTGAATCATTCACCTGCACTGGTTTTCCAAGAGAATGGGCTAGTGACACTTTCGCTCATTCTTCAATGTCCTCATCCAGATTTTCACTTTCCCAGCTTATGCAATGTCTTATTCCTTTCATGAGTCACTGATTCCCTTCATATTCAGTACTCATGCTTCCCTGTCTGAACACTGAAAGATGCAAGTGTTAAGTATAAATTAACATTTAATTGAGGCTGTCCCTCAAAACACTTGAAATAGCATCACGAGGAGAAAATCTTTAAAAAGGTAACTGTCAAACATAGTTTTGTGTGTTTTTTTTGGGGGGGGTTTGTTTAGTTTTTTGTTCTTTTCTATTCATGAGCATTTTTAGAAGCATCTTCTAAACATGGAAGATGTCTTTTCTCAGCAAGATAATTGCTGTTTCCTTTTTTTCTTTTTCCTTTTTTCTTTCTTTTTTTTGCAATGGCAAAAGTGCTTAAGGAAATAATTCTGAAATGAGAGTATGCCGCATGCCTTTTTTTTCCCCCTTTGTTTCTTAGGAAAATTCTGTTACTCTAATGTATTTAAGAACTGAAAAGAATAGAAAAATAAGAGTCTATGAAACCAGGTCATGTCAGCTTATGAACATAAAGGTTGACATTCAAACTATGCAAACAAGAAAAAGAGCTTTGGATATATTAATGAGTAATTTTGTTTTTGTTCATTAAGATATCTCACCATTTTTATAGGTTACTATGTGGTTAACTTATGATAT
Source organism: Rhinolophus ferrumequinum (assembly GCF_004115265.2). Taxonomy (NCBI): domain Eukaryota; kingdom Metazoa; phylum Chordata; class Mammalia; order Chiroptera; family Rhinolophidae; genus Rhinolophus; species Rhinolophus ferrumequinum. The sequence goes on along the minus strand of NC_046291.1, from coordinate 79,050,674 downwards.
TTCATTTTAAAGTAAAAAATGAAAACAAAAAATAAAAGACTTCTGATTCCTGAGAGAAGGCAAATTTGAAAGACTGAGATGAGCTGTAATTGGTCAATAATTAGAAATAGTTCCATGATGATAAAAATAATTAAAATGGTCCTGAAATTAGTGCATAGGCTACTGCACTTACCCTACCATTTATCTAAATATCTGTATCTAATTTTATCCCAGTAAAAAAGAAACTGATTTAAAATTTAGGATATCATGACCTTGGAGAAAATCTCATGGGAAGGCAGCATTTTGGTCTCTGTCCCGTGTAAGTAATTCTATAAGCACAAAAGCCCAAAAAAGTTCCATTAGAGTCAATTAACGTCAAGAGAAAAATAAAAAGTGACAGAGAAATGGATGTAACTGTAGAAATCTAACACAGCAGAGACCCTTAAAAAGGAGGTTTATTATAGCATAGAATGGAGGTAGTCGTCTCGATGGAGGAAGGTATGGGAAGAGTTGCTTTCTATCTCTCTTTCCAAATACTGGAGGAATTAAAATTGACAAGTTTTCTCTTACTATTCCCACCCATGAAATCTCAAATCCAGCCTAAAGAATGTGTTAGTACAACATAATTTCAGTGTTTGCAAGAAACTTCTCTAAAGAAAATGCAGAAATCGTTTTGGTAGAAAAACTAAAGCTCATGGTGGAAGAAGGTGGGGGTGAAAGGTAGGAGAAGTTGAAGTTGGGAAATCACGGTGGAGAAGTCAGGATATAGGGATTGTGGGGGAAGAAATCGATGGTAGGAGAAGTTGAGTTGATGGGTCAGGGTGGGAAAGGTAGAAGTTGATGGGTCATGCAGAGGTCAGAGGTCATGGGTCATGTTGGGAGAAGCTGGAAGGATAAATCATGGTGGTAGAAGGTCAGGGTGGACAGATCAGGTCATGCTTCCATTTGGAGAATGCTCTAAGAGATCTCTCTGTATTTTGTAGGATACAGTGCAGCTCTTCTTTCTCTTCTCCTATAATGACAAATGATGGGTATAGATTTAATAATAAATTCCATTAAATTTAAAGGTGAAGCAGGCCTGGATGAGTGTGAATCAAGAAAGGGGCCTAAGAAACAAAATGTAAGGAGACATTTTCACTCTCAGGGTCATGAAAGGACTGACCCTGTACCTATGCAACATTGACAGTGAGTGCTTTAGTAAATTTTGTGCAGCAGGCTCCTGTCTGGCCTTACCAGTACCCCTGGTCTTAGGGATAGAGAGCATGTGGGAAGTTGGTTGTGAACCATAATCAAAGGAAGGCATTTTAAGCTAGAAGACAGAGATATACAAATGGACAAAAAAAGAAAGATCCTTTTTAAGTGAGAAACTTCAAAATGTCCCTTGCCTCCAAAGAATAGCAGTGGTGACTCATCTGGGTGGTGATGAATTACCTGTCTTGACTTGTCAATCAGAATATTGCAGGCACCATAGGGCACCACCTCTCTGGAGGCCTGAAGCTAGAATTCAGGACACAACGATGGAGAAGATGCTCATCCTAGCACATGCTATTCGTAGCATCCTGACAGATAGAGGGGAGCAAGGTGACGGGGAGTCTGGAAACAATCATATACGAAGTCACGCAAATTGAAGTCCCAAGCACAGTTCACAGAACAGAGACAGAACTCTAGTTCTAGGAAGGAAAACTTCAGAACAAGGTTAGTAGTTTAAAAGATATTAGGTACAATCTTGGACTAAGAGAATTAAGAGGGTGAAACCAGTGTAAGAAATTGGCTGCCAGAGGAGGTCTTTGTTAAAGACATGAGATCAGATCTGAATCGTAAGACATTTGAGTGAATTATTTAAGTGATATGACTCAGGAACCCGAATTATCCCCAACTAATGAACAAACTAGTGCCAGTGACCAGGCAGAGCTGAGCTGTTAGTCAGGTTCCCCTATAAAGGAGAATCTTAAGGATAGTGATTGGTGGTGGACAGAATAATGGACTCCCAAAAATGCCCATGTCGTAATTCTTGGAATTTGTGAACAGGTTAGGTTATGGAAAAGACATTAAAATTATGGTAGCAGATAATAAGGTCAGCTGACCTTATGTTACAGAGATGATCCTGGATTATCTAGCGAGCCCAAAGTCATCACAAGTTCCCTAAAATGTGGAAAAGACAGGCAGAAAAGACAATAAGTAAGTGATGTGATGTGGGAAAGACTCAACCAGCCATTCACAGCTTTGAAGATGTAAGTGGCCATGAGCCAAAGAATGCAGGCAGCCCGTAAAAGAGCCAAGGTATACAGGCAGCCCCAAGAAGCTGGAAAGGCAAGAAAATGGATTTTTCGTTTTTCCTCTAGAGCCTCCAGAGAGGAACATAGCCTTACTGACACTAGGATATTAGCTCAGTGAGATGCATTTCAGACTTCTCAATTCCAGATCGGTAAGATTAAAATTTCATTGTATTTAAGCCTCTAAATTGATGTTAATTTGTTACAGCAGCAATAGAAAACTAAACAAGAACCCAGCAATACATTGGGATTGGTGCAAACATGATGCTATGCATTCCCTCTATTTCTCCACACACATACTTCTGGTGTCAAATTAAGGCAAGGGGAATTGATAAAATACACAAAATCAAAAGTGAACACAATCAATGGTCAAAATATGAGATACAGATTATGAGATCAGAAACTTTATAAGGTTGACTTCTTTAAGAAGGCTCCACTTCATATGGAATTCAGAGAACTGGTTAATTTTGGATGGAGAGAAGGAAAGGGAACAACATTTCAATTGAGGGGCTTTTCAAAGGGAAGCTAGGAACTGAATTACAGATGATGGAGAAGAGAACAAACAGATCTGGAAGAAGGCACATGTGAAGAATGGTAATCCAGATAATGACTGGGTATTATGTGAGCGGCACTGTTTCTTCATTCATTAAATTGTCCCACACTGAATTCCCATTACATGCCAGGCACCACTTAGATGGTGGAGATACAGTGGTAAACAAGGCAGGTAAGGCACTTGATTTCCTATAGCCTACATTCTAGCAGGGGGTGTATTTTTTTAAAGTGCTTTTATTGATTATTAATTCATTTCTTCTCATTAATCACTGCAACCACCATATAAGGTGGTAAAAACTAGGATATTTCCATTTTACAGGTGAGAAACCAAAAGGCTTAAGAATTCCTTCAAGTTTGTGGAACAGTGAGTGGTAGAACCAGGATTTGAAACCATACCTTGTAAGTCAGAGCCTGCATGTTTAATCACTAAACTGCCTGCTAACAAGTGGGGAACAAATTTGAAGGGATAAGGTGGCCCAGACAGATGATTTTAATATTTTAAAGGTTTTCATTTAAAAATAACACCACACACAATAATGAGAACTGCTATTTGTAAAGCAATCCTTTGATATTATGCATTGTGCTACATGTAGATTTTCTACAGTCCCCAAGGCAATCCCGCAAAATAGATGTTATTACCCCCATTCTACATACGGAAAAACTGAAGCTCAGAGATCTTAAAGATTGTCCAAGGCCACCCAGCAAGTGTCACAATTGAAATCAAAACCATGTTTGTGTATAAAAGAAACAGATATTCTTAACACAACTCCACACACTTTCTCAAAACTAAAGCTGGAATAATGAAAGATCATTTGTCCTAATTATAAATATATCATTGTCAGACACATATCTTTATTTTACCATAGCATAAGGTGATCCCACAGATAGATGAGCTATAGACATACAGCCCCATACCTCCCCTTAAACATTGGCATTATTCCATGAATCCATGAGAGCAAAAATTTTGGAGACAGTTGAAACATAAAGTCTGTGAGAAAAGAGTAAAATGGAAGGCAGTTCTGTAGCAATCTAGACTTATGCGTACCTGTGAACAAATAGACAGATCTCCTTGTCATTAGAACAGGTCTACCTTATGGATAAAAAATTCTTCTTCATCCTAAGGCATGACTGGCTTACAACAGTTTGGGAAAAGAAAAATCCAAATATAATGAACTGACTTTCATTTTTAGAGTTGTTGAAACTTAGAAATTGATGCAGAATTACAAGCAGTCAGGAAGACAGAAGTTTTTCTTTCTACTTGAAAAAATAAAAAACATATTGGAATGCTACGTTTGATCATTTAACCCCGCTCAGGGGTTAGAGAAAGACGGTTCTTCCATAAAACTTCTAACAAAAACTTTTTTTATAGTGTATTCTGTTAGCATATGATTAACTTAATTGTTATATATGTTAATACTATATGATTACACTCCATATAGTCCTTATTCTCCATTTTCATTCTGATTGATAGATGTGGCTATTATAAATGGGTTCAGTAAAGCTATTGAGAAGAACAACACTTTCAGCCCTTAGTTGCTTGTACAATCCTTTTTTTGTTATGCCCTGCTATCAATTTAATTGGGATGTTCCTTTGTGAAAATGTGATTTATGTATGTTTTAGTCAGTGTTTCCCCCCTTTTTCTTCAGTAAATTACAATTTGAAGGGGGAAAACATTTGTATTACACTTGTCTCCAGTTTCTTAACTCAGTTATATACTTTTCCTGGGGTGCATAAGGACAACCAAGTGTTAAAAAATGGGCATCAAAACCAACAATTTTGGCTTCAGAGAATATCAGGATGCAAATCAAATGCATTTGATAACTCATACATTGTTTAGTATCTGCTATGGGTAATCATCAAATAGAGAATGATTTCTTCAATGCAAGTGTTTAGGGAGGAAAGTACCAATGGGATGAAACTGGTTCATCATGAAGTTCCATTCCCCATGTCTGCACAGCCTTTCCTATAAATACACTTTGTACCGTGTTTCCCTGGAAATAATATCTAGCCGGAACATCAGCTCTAATGCATCTTTTGGAGTAAAAATTAATATAATACCCGGTCTTATTTTACTATAAGACCAGGTCTATATAATACAATATAATATAATATAATATAATAAATATAATATAATATAATATAATATAATATAATATAATATAATAACATAATAATACCAGGTCTTTTATTAATTTTTGCTCCAAAAGATGCAATAGAGCTGATTGTCTGGCTAGGTCTTATTTTCGGGGAAAAACAGTACTTATCATAACCCACTTCTCAGGGCCGGTACTTGTCTTAGTGACATGGGATGGACTCACCCTAGGAAATTCCACTCTCAGGTCCTTTCATAGAGTTCGCTGAACTCTGTCCACTCATTTATTAAATTATCTTCTCACTCAGTGTCTGGCAGCCCAAATGAGATTGATCTTGAAGTGAGAAGCTGGTCTACACCACACAGCTAGTTTGGTCTTGGAAATTAGGATATATTTTCTTTTACCAACATAGTACATTTTTATCAGGACATTCACTCTTCAGCTTTTTTTTTTTTCTTTAAGAAAACTTGACATTACAAATACAAGCCTCAATTTCCGTGTTCTTATCAATTTTGAATAAGTCAAAATTAAATCATTGTTAAAAATGGCAGCACTAACACAGAGGCTTCAGTGGCCTCAGCTTTTATTGAGAATTTGACTGTGTCACAACTGAATAGAAAGCAAAACTAATTTCCAAGCTGCATTTAAGGAAAAGGGAGATGGAGATAAAAACAAATAAAATTTAATAGGGGAGCTGATTTCATGGATTATAAGTAATGTATCCATTTGCAGAGTCATAAAACAAGAAGACAAGGTAATTGGACTGACTGCAGGCAAGGGAAAGTTGTGTACCTGATGAGAGCCTTGTTAAAATAATCAAGACAAAGAGACTCCCTGATTTAGAAGGTAGCAGTTTTTGAATTGCTGCTATAATTAATCCTTTTCTTTTGTAAGCTATTCTTTCCAAGGGTCAGTTTCACTTGAAACAAATTAACGTGAGTTGGACAGAATATCAACATAAATTGAAATTTCAAAGCAATACTCTAGGGAGAACTAGTTCTACAAAGAAAGACGCTGTAAAAACACATTTTGGAAATCCACAGAGTATATAAAGTAATATAATCCCCTCCTGTTCCCACCACTACTACCCATGTTTTAACTGAAGTACTCTAACTGATGATGGAGAATTAATAGAACTCTCTACTTCCAGCTCTAGAAATGCTGCTGACATCTAGCTAAGACCTCATTTATGGCTAGAGACTTATTAAGCAATACGAAACCATGGTTAAGACGACTCCATATACATGGGCTAGGTATGATGAACATACTAGAGAATTCTGTTGTGGAGTGAAAAAAAAGTTCTCGTCTCAAGGAGTGTATAAAATATATGAGATTATTTATCAAAACTAAGAAATAAAGGACAAAAGTAATGTATCCCACTTCCATGTACCTGAAAGCATATAAATGTTTATTGACATAGCCACACACACATTTCACATATGAAACAAAATAAGTTATACAATTCTAGTAAAGACAGTGGATCTCTGTTCATCTTGGCAAAATTAATTGAATTTACACATGACATAACATGGATGCCCTCTTCCAAAGAACTTATTTATCCTAATGATGTGCATTTCAATATTCTTTACTTATGGAACATTAAAAAAATCCTGTCTTTGGTTTTGACTGTGACCTCATTTGGAGAGAATAAACTCATGTGCGTGTGTTGTTTCTGCATGGGGATAAAAGCAACAGCTGAGTAAATTGTTGACCCTGAGAAACTGAGGCCACGAGATACCACATAAGTTTTCTGAGCTCCCACAATTGCTTCCTGGAGGATACTGACTTTGAACCCTGCTCTTAGCCACTGAATTCTGCTACAATAATTTTTCAAAAATACTTAATTTTCAATAATTCAAGGAGTTGGTTGTTTATCAAACCATAGATACTTTTTCATTCTCCTTATCCCCACATACTTCTCATGGATATGATATGTTTGAAGATACATGTTTGTTAATATTGACTCTATCTTGGAAAAAAAAAAGAGTATTTGGATACTTATACCAAATTAATGGGTAACAGTTCAGATGTTTTATTCTGTAGATATAGACTTTCTGGTTATAGCCATGACCTTAATTATGCTTCTGTTTTAGTCTATCAAGCCAATTACTACTATAATTGAATAAATTGAACCTCATCTAGGGAAAGTTACCACCATTCAGAGTGCATGTTATCCCAACAGTATTTCTTGACGTGAGAAGAGACAAGTTAGAGCTAGTAGATTTTTAAAACTTTGAATGTAAATGTTAGGTAGAGTTTAGTACATTCCACAAAAATTGTGATCATGTTCAATGTATTTATGACTTTCTATCTTTTAAAATTTTATTATTGAAATTAGAAGATGAATGAAGAATAGCTCAAATATTATTTTGCCCAAGAGTTAGATCATAAAAATGCAGACATTAAAAAAGTCATAATTTCTAAATGTAATGGAAACCACATAACTATATCTTTATTAAATCTAATTCAAAGTGGCACCTTTAAAACATTTTCCCAATTCATTTAAAAATAAACTTTCCTTTAATTTCAAAATCACTATCTAAAACAACCAGGAACCCATAATGAGATAAAACATTAAGACTTGAGTAGATAAATGGGTAAACAAATATGCAATTCACAGAAGAACTAAATGATATAATTAAAAAGTATGCTCAATCTTATAAACACAGAGATGCAAATTAAAACTCCACTTTTACTTAATCTGCACAGTAACGAGGAAAACATGCAATACCTGTGAATATGCAGTGTGATGGGAATCCTAAAGCATAGCAGGTGTATTATAAATGTCTACAGTCTCACAGAAATTAACTAAATGATATGTATGATTTCTTTATAAATGTTTATGATTTTTATTCTAGTATTTTCATTTTTAAGAAGGCATGCCAAGAAAATAATCAGGAACTTAAAAATACCTACAAAAAAGTCATAAATGGCATTTTTATAAGTTTTTAAAAATAAAAAAACTTTATTTCATAAAACAAGAATAATTCGATAAATTATGTTATAGTCATGGAATAACATTATACAGCCATTAAAATTGTTTTCACAAATGTTTAATATAAAAAAACATTCATAACATTGTTTTAAATAACAATAATAAAAAATATAATCTCAACTCTATAAAATACATACATACATAAGAAAAATCAGGACTATAACAGTGCAGGTAAGAGTTAATACGTCTCATTGGTGAAATCCATATATTATTTTTATTACCTTCTTTATCTTTTTAAAATTCGGGAATGAATATATACTGCTGTAAAAAGAAATGTTTTATGTATCTGTCTATGAATATGTATGCATTTATAAACATATATATAAATGCAAATACATATTTATATTTTGTAAACCTTTAATATTTAACCATCAAGATTCTTTTGGGTTAACTATTTTTTCTTTAGTCTTTCACACTGACTTTTTTACCTGAAATTTCAGTTCAAAAGAACACTGCATCAACAAATACTTCAAAAACATGCTGTTGTTCTCTCAATTTCACATTCTACAAAGTAGCTGTTGCTTATCAAATATTAATAAATGATTGGTCACTGGTCTCTCTTTTTAAAAATTCATAAGTTCTTTTTAATCTGTGCTGCTTTGGTCTCAGCATATGACTTCAGTTATAAAAAATGTCACCTCATCAATTTGGACTGTGTTTGTTTCAGCGAAGGGCATTGATTTTCTAAGAGGACAATAACTTTGTCTACTATCAAATTGACTGACAAAACATATGGCTCTATTCTTAATTGGCAATATAACCTATCTGATCTGATCTTATACAAAAACTTTAAACTTTCTACTCCTCATTTTATATAAAAAATAAAGTGACTTTTGAAAACATTTAGAAATGATTCTCTAAAAGTTACATCGTCTAACATTTCTGTAGATCAGTGATTTTCAAAACATTTTTTTTTATGAGATGTAGTGCAGGGGATCCTGCCGACTTCGCCATGTGTCATGCGGGGTGTCATGCGGGGTCTCTGCTCCCGCTCCCCACATAAGAACGCAGGACATGGTGAGGCCAAACAGGAACGCCCACGGAGCCATAGGTAGGGGAGTCACACCACTATACTCTCACTGGCAGCTGGGTTGGACACACAGGAAGCAGGAGCCACACTGTTCGCAACCCTCACTGCGCCGCTTGCAGGCTCAGCCACAATCTTCTTGCTAGCCCCCCATTTTCTGCTAGCGTAGCCACAGCAGTTATATTAGTGGCCAATGGCTCACTGGTTACAGCTGATGGCCAACTAGCCACAGCTGCTGGCCATTTGATCACAGTCGATGGCCATTTACTACCTGAGCCAGCACCTTTCTATGTGAGGCCGAGAGCCTGGAAACTGCTCTCTGGGGCTCTGTCCCCATATGAGAATAAAAGCATTTCTTAAATTTTATACAAAACCCAAGTAGTTCTTGCCTGCATTGCTTCCATTTCAATCAGCCTCATGCCTCATCTCTCTGAAACAAACCTTTAGGACACTAGCAAGGATCTCTTGGAATCTGCAGAATACCATATAAAACCCAGTGCTCTGGATAATTTAACTTATCAAAGATAAGAGCACCTAGACTAAATTTCAAGTAAAGTATGTTTGTTATAGTGCTTAAGTTATAGTCACCTTGAGAAACAATACCACAAAACGTCTTTATCTAGAATGGGCATTCTATTTAAAGACCATGGGAGAAGTTTCTCTCAGGTCTAAGTTTCAGGAAAAAAAAATCGTTTGCTGTATAGATACTGTGAATCAGGTAACAGTTTTTCTCATTGTGTTGGCTGTAGGGAAGCTTAGAGAAATAAACAACTCTACAGGATGTCACTCAAATTTTTGTGAGTTAACATTTACTAACTTTGTTATATTCCCACTGATCTTTTCTCTTCATTCTCAATCTTTACTTTTTTAAAATAATTTAGTGAGCTGATTCTTTTTTCCCCAGTTTTATTGAGGTATAATTGACAACAACATTGTATTAGTTTAAAGGGTACAATATAATGATTTGATACATGTATATGTAGTGAAACAATTGCCACAGTAAAAGTAGTTAACATCCATCATCTCAAATAGCTACTTTTTTCTTTTTTTGGTGATGAGAACTTTCAAGATTTACTCTCTTAGCAACTTCATATATACAATACAGTATTGTTAACTATAGTCACCACGTTGCATCCCCAGAACTTAGTTATCTTATAACTGTAAGTGTGTATCTTTTTATCACTTTCATCCATTTCCTCAAAATCCCACCTCAGGCAACTACCAATCTGGTCTCTGTTTCTCTGAGTTTTTGTTTGTTTGTTTGTTTTTTTTTAGCTTCCACATATAAGTGAGATCATGCAGTATTTGTCTTTCTCTGTCTGACATTTCATTTAACATAATGGCCTCAATGTCTATCCATGTTATCACAAATGGCAGGATTTCCTTCTTTTGTCTGGCTGAATAATATTCCTGTGTGTGTGTGTGTGTGTGTGTGTGTGTGTGTGTGTGTCAGAATCAGGATCTAAAAAGAGAGATACTTAATTAGAGTAATGATTAAACTAACAAAATGCAGTTTATTAGAATGTTAACGATAGCTACCACTTATTGATCTATTACTACATCGTAGGCCTTACACTAACCTTTTAAATATATTATCCAATTTAACCTTTACAAAGCCTATTGAGTAATTCTTACTATCCACATGTAACAAATGAGGAAAATGTTCAGAAATTTTTTAACAACTTGCCAAAGTTTAATACGTTTAAAGCCAGACCTGGCCACGAAGACAGTATTTTATCCTCTGTATTACACTGCCTATAATCTAAATTTCAGAGATTTCGCTCTAAGTTAAGAAAAGAAGAGAAAAGTCAGACATATGCAAACAAGGCAGAGATTTGGGTTACAGTAAGGTCCATGTAAGTATCATACACTCGCTAAAAACTTTCAAGCCATCATGAGCTTCAATTATAAAAATAAAGTGTCAAGAACAAAGAATGCAATAGTTCTTCACTGATGACTTCAGTGCCCCCTACCTGGATTTCAGTATTAAATTCTGGAGGCAGCATTTTTGAAGGAACCCTGACAAACAAGAGAGCTGCCATAAAACAAGGGTAATAAGAATGTAATAACTGTTATTACAGCCACCTTTCATTTAATACATGCTGTGTACCTGGTGTTATCTTTGTACTTTATGCAGTTTTCTCATTTAATCCTCACAATATTCCTGGAAGCTGGGTATAATTTTTTTCTTATTTTACAAGAGAGAAAAGTAGAACTAAGAAAGAGTATGCAATTCTCCTGAGACCACATAGTTAATATATATTAGAGCTTGAAAAGGTCTCCCAAGACCACACAGCTAATATATATTAAAGCTGCTATTGATCTAACAACAAAGCCAGGACACTGCCTATTATACTACCTTGCAATGTTGAAAGGAACTGAAGAAGTTTAGCGCTTAAAGAAGACAAATATTAAAAGGATTAGGCTTATATTATTGTAGTTTCAAAGGACTAAACTCGAAACAACTGGAAGGCTATCGAAGAGACACATTTTCTTATAATAAGGATTTTCTATTGACCAGACCAGTTAGAATATATTATTTTAAGCCATACCAAGATGATAACTTGCCACTTAATGCTAGTTTTTGCCACATTGTCTCATTTCTGACTCAAGGAGTTTTCATTTGTAGTTCTCTTAGCCTGAAGTACCCTTCCCTTGCATCTTCTCTCTGAGGAAGTAGTGTTTTGAGTGGAGCCTTAGTGATAAGTGTTCTCTTCTTTGACTGTTTTGGGAAGGGTAATCCCGACCTCATTACCACCATTGCACTTGCTTATTTATTTTTAACTTTGATTATTTTTCTCTTTCACTACAATGAATATTCCAAGAGAACAAAGATCAGAATTGTGTGAGGCACAGAGCACACACTCTGTGAATATTTGTTAAATACTGAATAAATGTTGAAGATATTCATGCCTTCCATGGAGTATCATTAGATTAAGTTCTCATTCATTGTTAAGAATCTGAGTCTACTTTTAGCCCTATAAATAATGAAGGCAGCAAATGGGAGACGGTCTGTATAAACTGTGTCTTCAAAACAACTTAAAACTTCACAATAGTCACACAAAAATAATCTTTCAGTATGTACCAGTGAATATAAAATTATATTGTAGAACTTGCAAAGAAGTACTAAGAAATGCACAAGAGAGTTGGGACAGTTATAACATAAGTTAATTGTTAGTTGAATTTGATATTAATTTTCAAAATCCATACACCATGCTCCTTGTGCAATACTGAGTGTAGGCAACATGGAAATAAGATGGTATTCCTAGGGTATATCTATAAAATAAATGAAAGTATACATTAGTACCATAATAAATAACATTTTCTTAATGTTTATGGTATGTTCAGGATTGTGCAGAACTTTATACGTGTATTTTCCCTTTTAATCCTCAGAACACACTTGTGAGATAAGATTTCTAAGTAATACTTCTCCCACTTTACAGATCAGGAAAGGAGGGCATAATCGGCTTAAGAAATTGTGTAGAATTACACAGTTTGGAAGTGACAAAGTCATATTTAGACTTTAGGTCAGTGTGACCCCACAATCTCACTGTTGAATGCCATCATTCCATATTATACAAGTTCATCCTAAATGGTAAAGCAAAAGGGAATACATTCAATGTCACCCACAGTTGAAACATAAAACTAAACATTATTCCTTTTTTTTTTTAATTTGAAATTTATACATGAAGAATTCACTTTTGAGGTCAATTTGAACTCGGTATTTCTTTTCAGGTTCTAATATATACCTTGGGGAATTATTATAAGGAAAAGAGAGCTATACCTTTTTGTGGTGAACAAATGATATATCTCACTGTAACTCATTTTCTTCTTCTCAAAAGTACCCTAATGTTTGAGAGACTGCTCTGTAAAAGAGGAAGCATCTTATGCTGTTAAGTTATAAGAAAAGAACTGCGATCGATAGATGGATGTTATAAGGAAAGCGATTTTGGTTTAATGTGAGGGAGAAATTTCTCTCAAGTTGGAAAATGAGCTACCTTGAGAGTTGTGACTGCCACTTAATGAAGAAGCACTTTTACAGACAGAGAAACTATTATCCAAGTTATAGAAAAGCGGTCAGCAAGATTTTAAGGTGAAGGTATAGATAGTAAATATTTTACTCTAAGCTGGCAGTATGGCCTTTGCTGCAAATGCTCAACAATGACCTTGTAGTGCAAAAGCAGCCAAATGATTGGCTTCCAAAAGATTATGGACATGAACGGGTGTGGCTGTGTTCCAATAAAGTTTTATTTACACAAATAGGCTACAGGCCAGGTTTGGACTGAGGATGAAATTTGCCATCCCCTACTCTAGAGTGCTTTCATCAGGACATGTTCACTACTACCATAAAACCTCCACATTTCAGTGGTTTAATACAGGAATTGGCAAACTAGGGCCCCCAGGCCTGTCTGTTCCACAGCCTTGTTTTTGTATGATTAACAAGCTTGTATGATTAACAAGCTAAGAAAATTTTTACATTTTCAAAAGTCTTAACTGGAGAAGGAGAACAAGTAACAGAGATGATTGTAGCTCACAAATCTAAAAATACTTACAAAGTGGGCCTTTTACGGAAAAGGTGTGCCAACCTAAAGAGATTAGATTAGCTTTCCTCCAAGCCAACTCAAGGATTCAGACCCCTAGAATCTGGGGCCCAACACGTTCAGCATTGTGTGGGAGGAAAAGCATTAGAAAGTCACAGATGATATATAACTCTCCTATTAAAGGAGTGATACTCGTTATTTTTGCACACATTTCATTAGCCAGAATTAATGATCTGTCTCTGCCTAGATACAAGAGGGCTACAAAATATGTGATTGGCTGCACACCAGCACCTAGTTCATACTATGGAAGAAGAATGTGAAACTTTTGGGGGTGAGAGAGTTGTTTCCACCACATAGTAGGGATATGTAGATCAGATTGAGGCTCAAAATAGATATACCCTGTGAATTAAAAGTGGACTCTGTAATAAATCTGACAAGTTTAGTGACCAAAAGTAACCTCACAGGGTGATCTGATCTTATTATAAATTCCTAACTGGGCACTTCATAGTGGGTAGTCATGCCCCAGGCCCATAACGTCTTTAGTAAAAGGTTTATCTTTGCTTTAAGCAAGGCTTGTCCATTGGTCTTGTGAATCCAGATTAACACACCTTTGAAATGCCACAGTAATTTTCTTTTTCCAGACTTGTTGAGGAGTAACCACCCTCAAGGGCAGACATAATCTTTTTAACTGTCCTATAATCCAATCAGAGATTCCCCGCCCACCTCCCTTGCTTTCTCCCACCTTTATGTAATCTTCCTTATGTTTCCTCCTTAACTCCAAATGTGTAAAAGAAACTGCCAAACTGTCATTCTCTGAGGCATTTGAGATCTTGCTTCCCAGTATGTCATCGTCTTGGCTCAAATAAACTCATAAACATTCTCTACAGGTTTGGACATTCCTACATCAATAACCGCAACAGGCATTTCAATTTTTAGATATGATATTTTTATGTTCTATAATCCCCAAAGTTGTAGAAATATAGTACCTATGGGCTAGACAGAGGCTGAATTTCCCTAACACCATCTTCCATAACTTCTTGCTTTTCTTTGATCAGAAATGCCACCAGGGTTTCCCAAACATAGTATCTAAAAATATTTGTCTCTTAAAATTCTTTGCATATTTAGGCCTACATAAAGAACCTCCGTATTATGTACTTATATGAGAAAATTACAAGTTTGAGTCTTGTAAGTGAATTAAATATGATGCAACCTTTATGTCATAACAAATGGCAGCATGAGGCGAGCCTCTTGAAATATCCCCTGGAATTTACAACAAATTGAACAACTATAACTCCAGAAAGGACTCCAGGTGCAGCGGACAGACAAGACCAAGAGGTGAGCACCTGAAATAACATAAAAGTGGGCAATTGGGTGAGCAGGGGAGGAGGGAGGCAGGAAGTTTGGAGATGCAAACCATGCAGGCGGAGGACGCAGACTAGGTTGGAGCTCCAAGGTTCCTGCATTCTGGAGCTACCATAGCTGAGGGAGAGGGAAGAAGTCAGAATGCTAGTGATCCGCTTATGGCCCACAGTCCCGCCTGAGGGATCAGTATAAAATGGCTGAACCCAATGCTCAGGGCAGAGACCTCAGAGAAAAGACTGAGGGAAGAAGGGTGATAACAGTGGTTTAAGCCCTCAATGACAAGCAGAGGATGGAAGACTTAGGCACAGAAATTAGCTGCCCCCTCCACACCTTCCCAGAGCTTGCCCCAACCCGCCCTCCCAATACTAGAAGCAGAAAGGTAGCAGTGTCAGATCAAAGGAACAGAACATTTGCAGTTCTGAGAACTGTGGCCCACAGCCACGGACTCACAGCCCAACTAGTTCCAGGAAAGGGGAGGAGTCTTGGGTGCAGGACTAGCTATGTGGTGGTTGAAACCATTACTCTGGGCCACCTCCTACAATCCACACTGCCCCTGTCCCCATCTATCAGGGCGGATCCCTGCAGAAGTAAACAGAGCTGCTGAAACACACAGGCTCTGAATCTGGTGCAAGAAGACCTTTGAAACTTCAGAAGCTCTCCACATTCCCCCCACAGAGGTGGTGCCCTGTGACCCAAGCACACTGTTCAAAGAGGAGAAGCCTGCCTTCCAGTGTGAGAAGCTGGAACAGTGCAGAGAAAATATAACACTACAGCATGAGAGAGAATAAAATGCTGTAGTTGGAGAGAAAATAAAACACTCTACTCACACCTACTGGAAAGCAAAGGAAAGAACTCTTCTTATTAACCTGTTGTAGAACACATTCCTGTAGATGCCTTGGAAGAGAAATAATAATTCATTAATTGCCATGAATAACCAAGGTAACTAGACAGCTCAGCAAGAAATGAAAAGTCTCCAGAAAATGAACTTAAAGACATGGAAGCATGTGACTTAAATAACAGAGAATTCAAGATTGTAGTTCTTAAAAAACTCAACGAGATGCAAGAAAACACAGACATTCTGAGTTTAATGAACTCAGAAACACAATCAAAGAACAAAATGAACATTTTACCAAAGAGATTGAAATTTTAAAAAAGAACCAAATGGAATTTCTGGAGATTAAGAACTCAACAAAATAAATGAAGAATGAAAGAGCAAGCTTAGGTAGTAGAGTTGACCAGATGGAGGAAAGAATCGGTGACATCGAAGACAGAAATCTGGAAATGACACAGATGGAAGAAGAAAGAGACTTGAGACTTAAAAGAAATGAAAGAACTTTACAAGAACTTTCTCACTCCATCAGAAAGAGCAGTATAAGAATAATGGGAATACCAGAAAGAGAAGAAAGGGAGAAGGGAATAGAGAGTATATTCAAACAAATAATCGATGAGAACTTTCTAAACTTTTGGTAAGAACTGGATTCTCAAATCCAAAAAGGAAAGAGAACATTTAATTACCTGAATCCCAACAGGCCTTCTCCAAGGCACATTGTATTTAAGCTGTCAAAAAATTAATGACAAAGAAATAATTCTCAAGACAGCCAGGGAAAAGAAGATGGTAACCTACAAAGGAAAGACCATTAGATTATCATCAGATTTTTCAACAGAAACTCCACAAGCCAGGAGGGAGTGGAATTAAATATTCAAACTATTGAAAGAGAGAAATTATGAGCCAAGAATAATATATCCAGCAAAAATATGTTTTAGATACGAAGGAGGAATAAAGACTTTTCCAGACATACAGAAGCTGAGGGAATTTTCTAACATACGGCCTGCACTACAAGAAATACTGAAGCAGGCTACTCATCCTGAAACAAAAAACCAAAAGAATACAAAACTACGAGTAGTATTATGAACAAACAGAAGCAGAAAATGGCAAACTATACACCAAATAGGACACTATACACTTAAACATAACATACAAGGTAAAGAAATGAAAAAAGAAAAAAAAAAAACCTCTGAAAAAAGAGGAAAAAGACAACTTGCTACTGCAGTGCAAAAAACAACTCACAGAATAAATAGGGATAATTTATGACAACAAATACATTAAGGGAGAAAGAATAAAGGTCTGAACTGAACCAAAGGGAATGGAGAAAGTAAGCATACCGTAGAAAATGGAATACTTTAAATATGAAACTTTCTTTTACATAAACTTAATGATAACCACTCAAAAGAAATCCAGAATTGAAATATGTAACATAAAAAAGAAGAAATAGAGGGGAAAATCATAGAATACCACCTCATTGAAATAATAGACAGCCACAAAAAGGCAAAGAAACAATGGAGACACCATCCTAACAGAAAACCAGAGATAGAATGATAGGAAATTCTCATATATCAATAATCACCCTAAATGTAAGTGAACTGAATTCATCAATAAAAATGCAGAGAATAGCAGATTGGATCATAAAGCTAAACCCAAGCATATGCAGCCTCCAAGAGACACATCTCAGCAACAAGGACAAACATAGACTCAAAGTGAAAGGGTGGAAATTTACACTCCAGGCAAATGGTAACCAGAGAAAAGCAGGTGTATTTATACTGATAGCAGATAAACAGACTTCAGGATAAAAAAGCTAACAAGAGACAAAGATGGACATTTCATAATGATAAAGGGTACTATATAACAAGAAGACATAACAGTCATCAATATTTATGTCCTCAAGCCGGGAGCACCGAAATATACCAAACAACTACTCACAGAACTAAAGAGATAAATTGAGCAAAACACAATTATAGTAAGGGACATAAATATATCATTGACAGCTACGGATAGATCATGCAAACAAAAAATAAATAATGAAATAGCAGCCCTAAATGACACATTATATAAAATGACCATAATTGACATTTACAGAGCACTTCATCCTAGAACATCAGACTATACATTCTTTTCTAGTGTACATGGAACATTCTCAAGGATAGACCATATATTGGGACATGAAACTAGCCTCAGCAAATTTGAGAAGATTGAAATATCCCCAGGCATATTCTCTGATCACAAGGCTTTGAAAATGGATATCAATTACTAAAAGGAAGAAGGAACAAAACACAAATATGTGGAGATTAAACAACATGCTTTTGAAGAGTAACTTGGTCAAAGAAGAAATAAGAGGAGAGATCAAAAGACACATAGAAACAAATGAGAATCCTACGAAAATTTTTGGAGTGCAGCGAAAGCAGTTTTAAGAGGAAAATTTATATCATTACAGGTCTATCTCAAGAAACAAGAAAAATTCCAAATAGATAACCTCATGTTACACCTTAAAAAACTAGAAAACAAAGAACAAATGAAACACAAGGTCAGCAGAAAAGGAAATAATAAAAATCAGAGCAGAAGTAAATGAAATAGAGAACAAAAAGACAATAGAAAAAATTATGTGATAAAGAGCTGTTTTTTTGAAAAGAATAATAAAAGTGAGAAACCCTTGGCTAGACTCACTAAGATAAAAAGAGAAAAGACACTAATAAACAAAATCAGAAATGAAAGAAAGGAAGTTATCACGGATGCCACAGAAACACAAAGGGTCATCCGAGAATACTATGAAGGACTATATGCCACCAAATTCAGTAACCTAGAAGAAATGGACAAGTTCTTAGAAACATATAGCCTTCCTAGACTGAATCATGAAGAATTTGAAAATCTAAATAAACCGATCACCAGTAAGGAAATTGAATCAGTCATCCAAAACCTTCCCAAAAGCAAAAGTCCTGGACCAGATGGCTTCACTAGTGAATTCTACCAAACAGTCAAAGAGTATCTAATACGTGTGCTACTCAAACTCTTCCAAAAAAATCGAAGAAGAGACAATACTCTCTAACTCATTTTATGAGGACAACATTACCCTGATACCAAAACCTGGTAAGGATAACACAAAAAAAGAAAACTACTGACCAATATCTCTGATGAATACAGATGCAAAAATCCTAAACAAAATTCTAGCAAATCAAATGCAACAATAGATCAAGAAGATTATTCACCACGACCAAGTGGGGTTCATCCCAGGGGCACAAGGATGGTTCAACATCCGCAAATCCAACAATGTGATACATTACATAAACACAATAAAGAACAAAAATCATATGATTATATCAATAGATGAAGAAAAAGCATTTGTCAAAATACAATATCCATTTATGATTTAAACACTTACTAAAATTAGTATAGAAAGAAAATATCTCAAAATAATGAAGGCCATATATGACAATCCCTCAGCTAATATTATAATTAATGGTGAAAAACTGAAGTCCTTTGCTCTACGTTCAGGAACACAACAGTGTTGTCCACTATCACGTCTGCTTTTCAACATAGTGTTGGAAGTCCTTGCCAGAGTAATCAGGCAAGAGAAAGAAATAAAAGGCATCCAAATTGGGAATGAGAAGTTGAATCATCACTTTTTGCAGATGACATGATGCTATATATAGAAAACCTTAAAGGGTCCACCAAAAAGCTATTAAAAACAATAGATGAATACAGTACAGTTGCCAGCTACAAAATCAATGCATAAATGTCCATTGCATTCCTATATACTAACAATGAAATCTCAGAAAAATAAATTTAAAAACACAATTCCTTTTGCAATTGCAACAAAAAGAATAAAATACCTAGGAATAAACTTAACCAAGGATGTGAAAGTCCTATATACTGAAAACTATAAGACATTTTTAGAAGATATTGAAGAAGACACAAAGAAATGGGAAGACATTTTGTGTTCATGATTGGAGAAATCAATATAGTTAAAATGGCCATATTACCCAAAGCAGACTTAATGCAATCCCCATCAAAATCTCAATGGCATTTTTTAAAGAAATAGAACAAATCATCAGATTTGTATGGAACCACAAAAGACCCTGAATAGCCAAGGCAATCCTAAGAAAAAAGAACAATGCTGGAAGAATCACACTCCCTGACTTCAGCTAGTACTACAGAGCAACAATAATCAAAACAGTATTGTATTGGCAGATAAACAGACACTCAGACCAATGGAATACAATTGAGAACCTAGAAATAAACCCACATAAATATGGACAGATAATTTTTGACAAAGCCAAAAACATAGAGTGGAGAAAAGACAGCCTTTTCAATAAATGGTGTTGACAGAATTGGAAATCCACGTGCAAAAGAATGAAACTAGACTGCTATCTGTCACCATGTACCAAAATTACTTCAAAATGGATCAAAGACCTAAACATCAGACCTGACACAATAAACTGCATAGAAGGAAACATAGGTACTAAACTTATGGACGTTGGGTTCAAAGTGCATTTAGGAATTTGACTCCAAAAGCAAGGGAAGTAAAAGGTAAAATAAATGAATGGGACTATACCAAACTAAAAAGCTTCTGCATAGCAAAAGAAACCACTGACAAAATAAAGAGGCAACAAAACGAATTGGAGAAGATTTTTGCAAACAACGCCTCCGATAGTGGGCTAATATCCAAAACATAAGGAACTCATACAAGTCAACAACATCAAAAAAAACCATCCAATTAAAAAATGGGCACAGGACCTGAAGAGACATTTCTCCAAGCAAGACATACAAATGGCCAATAGACATACAAAAAAAGTTCAACATCACTAATTATCAGAGAAATGCAAATAAAAACCATGAGATACCGCCTCATACCAGTTAGAACGGCTGTCATCAACAAGGCAAATAATAAGTGTTGGGAAGGCTGTGGAGAAAAAGGAACCTTCATACACTGTTGGTGGGAATGCAGACTGGTGCCGCCGCTATGGAAGGCAGTGTGGATGTTCCGGAAAATAAATAAATAAATAAATAAAGAATAGAATTACCATATGACCCAGTAATGCCTCTCCTGGGTAAAATTCTGAAAACATTTACTCCTGAAGATATATGTGCTCTACTGTTCATTGCAGCTTTATTTACAGTGGCCATGACATGGAGAGAACAAAAGTGTCCTTAGATGATTGGATCAAGAAGTTGTGGTATATATACACAATGGAATACTATTCTGCAATAAGAAAAGATGAAATAGTGTCATATGTGACAACATGGATGGATCTTGAGATTATTATGCTAAGTGAAATAAATCAGACAGAAAAAGCTGAGAACCATCTGATTTCACTGATATGTGGTATATAAAACTGAAACAACAAAAGAACAAGACAAACAAATGAAGAAACAAAAACTCATAGACACAGACAATAGTTTAGTGGTTATCAGAGTGTAAGGGGGTAGGCGGGTGGTAGATGAGAGTAAAGGAGTCCAATGTATGCTGATGGAACAAGAACTCTCTGAGTGGTGAACACCCAATGTGACATATAAATGATGCATTACAGAACTGTACATCTGAAATCTATGTAATTATACTAACAATTGTCACCCAAATAAACTTCACAAAAATAAGAATGATGCAGCCATATATATATATATATATACACACACACAGAGGGTGCCAAAAAAATGTATATGCATTTTAAAAAAGGAAAAAAATTGTACTAAAATTATGCTCATGGTAACCACTTTGATTACCTCTTGTAATTGCAGACGTCAAATGTGACTTGTATTCATTTTTGTTATCGTTATATATTGAGTATTACAGTTTCAGTACAGTTTTTTTCCTTTCCTAAAATGTGTATACATTGTTTTTGCACCCTCTGCATGTTTGGTATTGGTTTTTAAAAAAGCATTTAGTTTCAGAATGAATCAATTTAGCCTCTATTATAAATTCTTTCACCTCACTTCATCATCCATACCTTTGCATATTCACTAAGTCATGCCTTTTATGATTGATGATCACTGATTAGGTTTCGAAAGTTACCAGTGATGGAAGAGGGGAAATTTCCCCCTTTTTCCCTCTTAGTTTTTCTAGCTGGTCTAATAATCAAATTGACACAAGACAAATTAACCAAATTTAATTAGGTATATACATACACGAGTTCCATAAGAATACAGGGCCTGATAACAAATTTAGCAGTTGAGACTTGTTCGCCATCTTGTGTTAAGGAGAAGAGTGAGGAGAAGGGAAGTAATGCTTTGGACTTCAAAGGGGAGGAAGGTATTCATATAGAGATGGGAAGCAAATTTTGGTCAACAAATATTTGGTATACTATCTTTGACAATGGGACACAGAAAGACCTTTGATCAAATGGGCCTTGCTGGGTTCCTCCCTGTCTATCACATACTAATTTGCTTTAAATTATAGTTATCTGTGATAACTATATTCCTAGATCAGGTTTTTTATCTATTTTTTTTAGACAGGGGTAATATCAAAGGATTTTCCTGACACTTTCCTTCCTTAAGAATAACTAACTTCAAATAATCATTAAAAAGAAGGCACATTTTGGGGTGGCAAACTCTGTTCCCCCTTGGTAGCAATAGAAGATGAACCAAAATTTTTCAAAATAGTATTTTTCATCACATTATTGTCTCAGTTCTCATTCCCATAGATTTTTATCAGGAGAGAAAAAAAGTGAGAGAGAGAGAGAGAGAGAGAGAGAGAGAGAGAGAGAGAGAGAGAGAGAGGAGAGAGAAGGACATCCAAAATAAATCTTGCCACTTGCTGTAGTAAACATCATTGAAGGTGTGAGAGACTGATTGACAGGACTTTAAAAATGAATCTATTTTAAGAGAAAATGGTGTAATCCCTCAAATAATTAAGTAAAAAAGAACAGTGGGAGTAATAGAAACCACAGACAAGTGATCAACAAAATAGCCATTAAATTAGACAAAACTAATGGATAAGAAAAAGGACCAAATGGTCTGTTGAGAAGAAAATGAAAGAAAATTAAATTAATCTTCAGGATTTATTAAAACAACAAAAGCAATAACCAGTATACTACATGATTCAACATCATGGATTGAAGATGCCTTTAAAAAGTAAGATCAACCAACACTTTGTTTAAAGTCATCAACACCAAATCTGTACTATGCAATAGCAAAGTTGTTAAATGGCAATATTCCAGGGTTGGCTGAATTCTGGGAAACACAAAGTTAAAAGGAGGTAGAATCAAGGTAAGAAATACTTTGTGACTAGAAACAGTCACAAGGAAACCATTGTTGCATTTCTTAACTATTTTAATATGTATGAAGCACTGTAACATTTTAGGTATGTATGTTAAAAGACATTATTACCATTAGGTTTGGAAAATATTATATTTTTAATTAGAAGAATTCCCAGGGAAATCTTCTTAAGCCTGGTTTTCTTAATTTTCGGTGTAATATTGAGAGAAACCACAGAGAGTCAAACACATTCTTGGAAGGTTAACAATTTTGTTATAATGATGTAAATATTGGTTTGAACGTTTACTTAGAGGGTTTATTTGTTGAAATTAAGTAAAGATTCAGGCAGCTGGGTACATTTGTAGTCAGTGAATCAAAACTATAGCTACCTTCAACTGTATCAAAAGAAAATTCGTGTTTGCTTTTGTTTGTATTTTAGTAGAATCTTGACACAGTGAAGATATGCTTTACCAGAGTTATCACACTTGTACTCACTAGCACTCTGATGGAAATGCTGCCTCTCTCCTCGTGGTGACAAATTACCCAGTTTTTCTGGGATCCATAGGCTGCTGAAAACATTCTCTTCTCCCTACATTAGTATGTGCTGACTACCTCTGGACCCTACAGACCACAGGTTGTTCCCTCTGGCTGGGGACACAACTTCCCTCTATTTTTGATGGTGGGAGACAACAATACATGGTTTGTGTTGCTTTCATTACATTATATTAGTACAATATAAACTTAAAAGAACCTCAAATCAGTACAAAGTTTGTAACCTTTCTGGAATTCCTTTGTAACTGGGCCATTCTACCCATTAGCAAAGTCTCCTCATTAGACATGTCCTGCACACTTCCCAGCACGTATTTACCCTCCCTCCCGGGAAGAACTTGATCTTCATTGACCAAACAAACAAACAAACAGAAAGTTTTAGCTTTAAAGTACACAGACACAAGAAAGACTATTATCTAAGATAAATTGACCCTAGCTCCTTCTTTCAACCCACCTGGAAAAAGTCATCGTAATCTTACTTTCTTGGTATACACACTTAGTCTTGTCCACCCAAGATGTAATAACAGGAAGTCACATTTGTATTTTACATAAGTTTTTCATGACTTTTATTTTTCTTTTGTTCAATTTTGATGAAGGCCATGTTCATATCTGTAGCCAACAACAGATTTTCTTCTAATTCTGACCCAGTAGGAAGTTCAGCAGAGTAAAAGTTTTTAAAATCCTACACATGAACCACAGAAACCATACAAGCTAAGTTACCCAAAGGGATCTTTCATTCCAACATTTAGGATCAGCAGTCAACACAATTAGTTGCCACTATTGGTATGATATCCTTATTCCCTACCCTCACCCTGAGGGCCACATACAGGTAGTTTCTGTTTATGCTCGTATCTTCTCTCATCCCTCTGTTTAAGAGCATTCTTTGGCCATAGGGTTATAAACATAAAGAAGGGAAGATGTGCTATGAAACTAGAATGGGACCTCTATTCCACGGCAATCAGTGTACTTTGACCTTTTAATGGTGGCTCAGGATCCCAAGAGAGATTGTTACAAAATATTAGGGCAAAAGCAGCAAAAAGTCTTATATTTAGTCTCAGAAAGTATGCAGCATCCCTTTTGTTATGTATTTCTACTCTATTCTTTGGTCAAAGCAGTCATAATCCAGCCCATATTAAAACAGTCATAATGCCAATGAATAAATACGGTTCATTCTCAATCAGAAAAGTGGCAAAGAATCTGAGCTCATCTTTATTCCACCATGCCATCTTTTCTTGGATCACATCCAATTAAAATACTTATATCCATATCATCGACTTGAGTCTGCTTTTTGGAACAACAAAGCTAAAACAATCTGATCTCTGCTGATTTCTCTTTGAGATAAAAAGTTTGCTGGGCAGCACTGGTGGAGCGATAGGTTACAGGATGCCAGGCTATTGGCTGATAATTCGTGTTTGTTTTTTTTTTGAAATGTAGCTTAAGCTATGTATTCTTTCTCTATTTAATGGGATAATTTCTGTTCTGCCAGTAATTCCCCACATTTCTCAGGAACTGACAAAGTTGGGATTTTTTTTCTTTTCATTTAATTTTGTACAGAAAAACATACATGGTGCCATTAAATAGTGGTGAAAATAAATCAGACTTTCCTAGTAACCAGTAGCTATCAGAGGACCCTAACTTTCTCTGTTGTTAGATTAGCCAAAGAATAAAAGTCTCTATTTTAGAGATCCTATAGATCAAACATGAGTATGTAAGGAATAATTTATTAACTGTGTCCCTAAGAAAGGATATGGGAAAACTAGGAGCATGTACAGAAATTAATAAGTGCACTGTTAAGATAAGCAATGAAGGGGAACAGAATATGTCATCCCAATTGTGCGACTTTTTCAATTCAATTATTTTGAGCTAAAAACAATCTGGACCCAGCAGACTAAGGAAAAGCTTTCACTTCTCTCTTAACTGCCTACAGAATTTACAGAGGGGGCCTGTACCAGAAAGAGAACTATTACCAGAGATAACATTTTTATCTGAAAGACTTACCTGCATGTCAGGGCAAACATCAGATTACCAAACATCTGTTCTTCTTATCTTCCTATGAATTGCCCTGGTGCCCTTTGAAACCCTGGGCCCTTATCTCATTCCTTAGCTCAGAATGGCCTATAAACCTCAACTGCCTGACTGCTTTTGGTTTCATATCTTTGTGGGGCTCCCATACATGTAAAATCAAATTTGTTTATTTCTTGTTATTCTGTCTTATGCCAATTTAATTATTAGACAAGCCAAATAACCTATAAGGGTAGAAGGAAATATTTTTTTTCTTCCCTATAGCAGCAAGTATGAGTATCATGTGCAAACCTAATATATACATCAGAAGGCAAAATTTCCCTGATTCATGGGGAAGTTATAAATCTAACCCATACAAATACTTCAATAGCTCTGACCCATGCAGTTCAGACTCAGGGCAGTGTTGCAGTTAAAATGGCATAGCCCATGAAAACAGAATAAATTTAAAATAATTCAAATCCTTCATTTCACTTGAACTTATTGAAATATCATGAAGGTGACAAATAGTCCAGAACAGTGATTTTTAAATGTCTTTTTATTTTTCTCTGTCTTTGGCAAACCTTCCGTACCCTACACCTCCCTCATCTCTCATTTCAAAAGCATCTTTTTAAAAATCTCTGTCTACAACTCCCAGCCTGCATGTCTTATATTAACATATTTCTTCTCTTATTTTTGGTTTTTGGAAACTGACTAAATCTCTTCTGCTAGGTTTAGAAATTTTAATCTGGATAATTCTCAATGGATATTAACATCACATATAACAGTTGGTATTCATTCAACTCTCATGCTTATCACAGACTATGCATGTTAACATTTAATTGCTCACCTTCACAAAATCTGAAATCCTTGTGTGGCTTTAAAGGAGGGCAGAATATGTCACCTCAAAATATGCCTCTTTGCCATAAGGATTAGCTTAAGCTAATTATTTTTAAGAAACAGAAGACCTAGGAAAACCTCTAAAAAAACAAGCAGAAATTGCCCTTCTGTGAGAAAAATTTACATATATAATTGAAATCTCCAATTTTTCAGATGGAGATTCAAAATGGTGGAGTAGGTAAACTCTGTCCCTGCTTCCTTTTATAAACAAATTAAAATTACAACTCAATTATAGAACAATCAATCTGGGGAATCACCTGAAGTCTGGTTAAACAGAAGTTTAATGAAGGATAAAAAGAAGAAGTCATGTTGAGACTAGTAGGAAGGGCAGAGATGTGAAACTGGCTAATCCCAAACCAATGACCAATGTGTGGTGGTTGAAGACTGGGAGGGGTATTTTGGACACTGAGGTTCCCCCACAGAAGCAATAAAATCCAGTCCTACCACAGCCTCCCCAGCACAGAGTACTGGTGCCAGGAAGAGGAGCCTCCACAACATCTGGCTGTGAAAAACAATAGGGTTTCCAACCATCTGAGTGGGACAGAAGGTGGTGGGAAATGCAGATGTCAGTTGTCCTCTTAAAGGGCCCAGAAACAGACTCTCTCACTCCCCGACATTCACCTTGAGCTCCAGTGGAAAGATAGTCACTCAGGGGGTGTTGGAGAGGAGACATAAGGGGTTCAGACTGAGTTGTGTGGCTTTGGAATGAGGGCTAGAGGACAGTTGGCATTTTCCCCGTATTGGGGTCCTTCTCTCCTGCAGCGAGCAGGGAGGTAGCATCTTCCCTATGTTGAGCCCTCCTTCACAGGCCAAATCTGACTCTGATTGGTCTGATGAGCTTCACAGCTCCACCTTACTGACTAACTGGGACCCCACACTACCGAATTCCCCTCACGCCAGAGGCACTTTATTCAAGAGCAGCCATCCCCACCTGCATTGCACTCTATTTAGAACACTACCAGAGTCAGACAGACTCCAGACAGACCACGACCAGTCTTGGTGAACTCTAAGACTTTTGCTGAGTAGCTCCAGGCTCAGCACTGGCACCAAACCTGAATTTACATTAACCTGGTGACCACAACTCTTCCCACTCTAGTGACTCACTGAGATCCTGCCTCACCCAACTTGCATACCTCACAAGGCTTTATTAGTGACTGAACCTTAAGGGAGCCAGCAGGTGACAACAGCCCTCAGGATGTCCCGGTATTTTGCAGAGCTACCACAGGACCCATACTAGTGGCAGCCATTCTCTATCACAGCGTGGTCTCCAGTGTTAGCACAGACAGTGAACAATTGCAGATCACTTTGTCTTTCCTACCAGGTAGTCTCTGGCTTGTCACAGGCTGTGGGTCACCTGGTTCTGCACTAGAGGACCTCATAAGAGGCCCCAGAACCAACATATGTGGAGGTTGGCTTCAGACCACAGCAGAGAACTGCCAATTAACCCCATAAGCAGCAAACCCAAAGGGTAGTCTCAGCAAGCAACAAAGCCCACTGGGGTGAATCCCACACAGTGGAGTAAGCCCTCCACACAGCAGGCTGTAAACTGTGGATATGGACAAATCCCACAGCCAATCAGCCAGAGGGTCAATCCCACCTACTAATGTGCAAGTTGCACCCAAGGCTCAACTATAACAGGAGGTCATGCACACAACCCACACAAGAGACACTCCTGGAGCACCCCCATACAGGTGGCCAGGAGACTGTGCCAGGGCCCTACAAGGAATCTACTACATAAGGCCACTTGGCAAGGAATGGAGGATGTAGCAAATCTACCTAATGCATAGAAACAAACAAAGAGGCAGCCAAAATGTGGAAACAAAGAAATGAGTCCCAAATGAAAAAACAGAGAAAAACCCTAGAAAAAGAACTAAACAAATTAAGGAAAGCAACCTACCAGATACAAAGTTCAAAACAATCGTTAAAAGGATGCTCAAGTAACTTAGTTAGAACTTCAAAAAACACATAGTAAGCATAAAAAGGGACATAGAAACCATAAAAAAGAATCAGTCAGAAGTGAAGAATACAATAACTGGAATGATGAGTGCACTAGAAGGAATCACCAGCAGACTAGATGAAGCAGAGGATAAAGTCAGCAGTTTCGAAGACAACATAGCAAAAAAAAATTAGAACAGCAAAAACAGCAAAGAATATATATATAAAAAAATGAGGATAGCTTAAGAGACTTCTGAGACAACATCAAGCATAATAACATTCACATCAAAAAGGTACCAGAAGGAGAAGAGAGAAAGCAAGGAATTGACAACCTATTTGAAGAAATAGTGACTGAATACTTTCCTAACCTGGCAAAGGAAACAGACGTACAAGTCCAGGAAGTGCAGAGAGTCTCAAATAGGATGAACCCAAACAGGCTCACGGCAAGACCCATTATAATTAGAATGGCAATGGTTAAGGACAAAGAGAGAATCCTAAAAGGAGCAAGAGAAAGACTACTAGTAACTTATAAGGGAACTCCCATAAGACTGTCAGCTGATTTCTCGACGGAAACTTTGCTGGCCAGAAGGGATTGGCACAAAATATTCAACGTGATGTAAGGCAAGTATCGACAATGGAGATTACTCTACCCAGCAAAGCCATCATTTAGTATCAAAGGACAGATAAAGAGCTTCCCAGACAAGAAAATGCTGAAGGAGTTCATCATCATCAAACCAGTATTACAAGGAATGTTAGATGCACTTCTTGAAGATGAAAAAAACAAACAAAAATGATCAAAATTATAAATAATAAAATGGCAATAGCTACATATCTATCAATAATTACTTTGAATGTAAACGGATTAAATGTTCCACTCAAAAGGCATAGGGTGGCTGAATGGATAAGAAAGGAAGACCCTTAATATGCTGTCTACAAGAGACTCACTTCAGATTGAAAGACACACACAGACAGAAAGTAAAAGCATTGAGAAAATATTGCATGAAAATGGAAATGAAAATAAATAAGAAATAAAATCTGGGATAGCAATACTTATACCAGACAAAATAAACCTTTAAATGAAAGGCTATAAGAAGAGACAAAGAAGAACCCAGTAATCACACTTCAGGGTATTTATCTGAAGAAACCCAAAATGCTACTTTGAGGGGATGTGTGCATCCCTATGTTCATTGCAGCATTGTTTACAATGGCCAAGATGTGGAGGCAGCCTGAGTGTCTGTTGATGGAAGAATAGATAAAGAGGACATGGTACATACACAGTGGTATATTGCTTGGCCAAGGAAGGGAATGGGTTTTTGCCATCTTTGGTGGCATGGATGGACCTGGAGAGTGTTGTGCTGAGAGGAGTATCAGACAGAGAAAGACATATGAAATGAGATTTTGTTTATATGTGGAATATGAAGAACAAAATAAACAAAGAAGAAACAAACTCAGATACAGAGAACAAATTGATGGTTGCCAAATGGAAGGGTGTTTGGAGGTGAGTGAAAAAGAGGAATGGATTAAGAAGTATAAATTGGTTGTTACAAAGTAGTTGTGGGGGTATAGCATAAGGAATACAGTCAATAATATTGTAACAATTATGTATGGTGTCATATTGGTCCTAGAATTTTTTGGGTGATAGGTAGGAGGTAGAGTAAAAAAAAAAGGTGAAGGGATTAAGAAATACAAACATAGTTACAAAATAGGTATGGGGATGTAAAGTACAGGATAGGGAATACTGTCAATAATATGGTAATAACTATATATAGTGCCAGGTACTAGACTAGTCAAGGTGATCATTTCTTCAATTATACAAATGTCTAACCACTATTCAGTACACCTGAAATTAATATACAATAATACTGAATATCAACCATAATTGAAAACTTGAAAAAAAGGGGGGGGGAATAAAGGGGAATAAGAGGTCCAAATTTCCAGGTATAAAACAAATAAGTCATGGCGATGTAATATACAGCATAGAGAATATAGTCAGTAATACTATGATAGCACAGTACAGTGTCAGATGGTTGATGAACTTATGGTGATTACTTTGTTAGGTATATAAATGTTGAGTAACTATGGTGTACCCCTGACACTAACATAATATTGTATGATAGCTATACTTTAATAGAAATCTTTAAAAAAATAAAATAAAATGAATTGAAAAAAAGTAAAATCTCCATTTTAAGGGTGTATTCTACACTGTATGAGGAAGAGGAGAATGGCTAAATCTCTAAAAGCTCTTAACAATGGAGAAGAGAAATTCTTACATAAGCATAACAATCATTCCCTTGTTTGTTGTGCTTTGCATGATTCCTTCCCATAACTGGCACTCTTCCCCCACCCCTAACATCTGTCTTTAGTGGAAGATAGTGTTTAAAGTAGTGGCTTTGGTCATTTTAAAGAGTTGCTCAGTTCTACTAGGTATCTCCTATGTATATAGGAGGTATACATGTTATTAAACTTCTGTTTGTTTGTGTTTTCTTTTCCTGTTAATCTGTCTTTTATTAAAGGGGGGAGTCTCAGCCATGAACCTCGAAGTAGGAGGGAAAATTATTTTTCCTCCCCTAAAACTTTCCCCAAGGATCAAAAAACAAAACAAAACAAAAGTTCACTATCAATACACCTTTCAACACTTTGCCAGAGGTACACCAATATGGCAACAAAAAGCTATAAAGTTATTAGGTATGAAGAGGAAGACTTATATATTGTTATTTACCAAAAATATAACTGTATACTTAGAAAATCCAAAAGTATCTAAATACAAAATGCTCAGACTCTCTGACTTTATCTTGCACCAGCCTGCTTTGTTTCCATGGCCTTCAGGTTAATAGCTTCTGCTTAGTTTTGCCTATAGACATGGTAATCACTGGAGGAATTCTGTTTGTGGCTTGAATTTTATAAAAGCAGCCCAGAAAGTGACTCTCTTGAACAGATAAGGGTAGTGTGTACGAAAATAATGATTGTTTATCAAAGATTTGCAGGAACCTCATGACCAAACTCACATCAACTGGGATCAACAGAAGAAGCAAAACCTTCCTGAGTCTCCTGCTGGCTCCCGGATATCTGTGGTTGTCAATCACCTCCTTCCCCTCCCATTTCCCTTCCCTTGACGTAAAAGAAATCTGAACTCTGTACTTTCTTAAGATGGATTTGAGGACTAGGTCTCCCATATTCTCAGTTGGCACCTTCTCAATCAATAAACCTTTCCTTACTCTAACCTCTGGCATTTTGAATCTTGGTCTTTTGAAGCATTGAATACATGAATTTTGGTCTGGTAATAAAATTATTAGAATTAGAAAATGAATTTAACACTCAGTCAATACAAGATCAATGTATAAATGTCAACTGTATTTCAATGTGCTAGAACAGTTAGAAAGTGAAATCTGAGAATTGATGCAATTAAATACTGCCACAATAATCCTGAAATACTTAGGAATAAATGCAATGAAAGATGGGCAAGACCTACACAGAGAAAACTACAGGACATTGTTAAGATATTTAAAAATAATTCAATAAACTTGGAGAATACCATTTCCTCAGTTTGGAAGAAGCAATATTTTAGATATGTCAGTTCTTCTAAAATAACCTAGATTCAGTGCAATCTCACACAAAAATTGCCCCAAAAATTGCCCTTCCAAAAAAATAAAATAAATAAATTCTAGAAATTAACAATTTGAATCTAATGTTCATACAAAAATGGAGAGGCTCAATAATAACACAATAATCTTAAAGGAAAACAAACACTACCAAATAAAAGACTTATAAAGCTACGATATTTAAGACTATGGTGTTGGCACTTAGATACATATATAAAACAATGGAACAGAAAATAGAACACAGAGCCAACCCACATATGAAATCCTTTGATTTAACACAAGTTGCAGTATTTTGGGGAAATGGTGATCTTTTTACTAAATGGTGCTGGGTTAATTGGATATCTGTATAGAAAAAAAGCAAATAAGAATTTGAATGTCTGGAGCCTGTAGTATTGAAGATATTGACCTAGAGAAGCCAGCTACTTCAACATTTTGATTATTATTATTTTTTTTCAATTCCCTTAGGGATGTGGTTTGCTTTCTAAAGCACATTAAGCAACAGCATAACCAAATATTTTACTATCCTATAAGAAGGATAGAAGATACTGTTTTTATTCTGCAATATCTGATTCTTAATATCTCACTCACCATTTGCTCCTATTATCAATTCTACACAGTAATTGCTAGTCCCTGAGCATAGCTTTTCTAATTAGAGAGTTTAACTGAAGTAACAGAACACCCCTACCTCAAAAAACAAATAAAAATCAGTGGCTTGAGTAAATTAGGAATTTTATTTTTTTCATCACCTATAAATAATTGCATTGGGCAGCTATTGTGGAAACAGAATCTATTCTGGTGACATAGAGTAGGAAACAATTCATTAAAAAACATTCCACATTCTTTAATGCATGGGATTAGAGATATCTGCTAAGAGAGAGACCGCTAACGCATGCCTCAGACCACACAACCTTGTTTCATTCAGCATGCTACCACATCAGGAGGCCACTGTCACTACTTCTACCTTTAGACAATCCAAGCCCTCTGGTGACATGCTTTCTAGAAGTACTGGTCTCCTCAGATTCATGCTGTTCATTTTCTCTTCCTAAGTTTCATATGTGTGCTGTACATCTGCCCAGTAGAACATAGCCATTCTTGGAATTCTAGTTACAAAACAGCCTGGGAAATATAGTTCATTCTAGAAAAAGGTTGGAATGAAAATTGAGTCAACCAGTCTAGAGAATCTGCCTCAGCTTCCAAAATGTCCAAAATTATGTAATAATAAAAGCTGCCATTTATTAAGAATATACTCTGTGACATATGAAACAAATTTATTTCTTCTCCTTTATTTCATCTAATGCTTTCAACTATTTTTTTCTATAGACAGAGTTTAATACTGTTATTTAACAAAGTATAGAAACAGACTAATAACTAAAATAATAATAAAAATATATATTTTTTTACAAACTTGCCCAAGTTCACCAATCTATTTATGCAAAGTCAAAGCACAAAAACAGTTCAGTATGGTTTGAATAATGAGATTCTTTCTACCATTGCTATTTTCTCTAAAGCTAAAATTGTATCAGTATAATTCCTTTTTTTCCATATTTTAGTTGTTTATTTAAAGGTGGACTAAAACAAACCCAGTGATGTATGAAAAAGTTGTGTTAGTTTTAAAGGATGGATAAATTAAAAAACAAACAAACAACATCGGGAAAAAAAAATACCAGTAACAAGATGCCTAGATCATTCAAAGGGAAAATACAAACCAACCCAAAAATGTTAATGTTGATGCATTCAGTGAGCCAGAATGTGAATGTAATATTGCAGACAGTTCTGACTCCATTTAATTGATATGTGCTTTTGGCAAAATAAGTGAAGATTTGGCCCGAGATAACAGCCTAGACATCTGTGTACTAAGACCTATGAACAAGTGCTCCATGTCATTTATATTCATCATCAGAAAATGTTGTTACATCCAAGACTCCCTGTCAGTCATGAAATTTAAAATATGGCAGAAATGTCTTTGAAAAAACTAGGAAAGTGTTGAGTAGATTAGAAATTATAGGCAAAAACACAATTCTGAACACCAATTACTTTTCTCCTTTAACACTAAGCAAGTAAACCTTCTAAATATTTTTTATCTAAAAGAAGGAAACCTCCAGCCCAGAAGACCACCTACACTTAAAATGTAGGTACAAAAATTACACAGAGTGCCCTATACAGAAAAATGCATGATTCATAAGAGCTTTGTTTTTAATAAGTCTGAGGACAGCTGAGTGACTAAATAATATGAAAAATGTACTGAAGACCTTGCGAGGTGGCTGAAATTTCACCTAAGAACTTTTAGAACTTAATCAAAGTCATCTTTGTTGAAAATCAGATTTACATTCCAAGTGAAAGCATTCAGATCACCCGAAATCAGAAGGTAAGAGGAAGAAGGAAAGAGAAGTTCCCCCCATGTATTTATCATCAGTGCAGTGTTCTCCATCTTACTTCTTGCTCAGCTAGATTGATTACAAAGTAAGATATTTAGCTCAAAAGCTCTATTATGGTTTATAGTAAAAGGAGTACAAAGTACAATTTACTGATACTATCTCTGAAAAATAAAAGATAGAAAAAGTAGCATGTCAAAATTTAATTAGTAGATCAATGGAATCATCAAAGTACTCTACAAACAAAACTGTAATTTAGTGGGGTAACTACAAATGGTTAAAAAAAATGAGATACATTTAGCTGCCTTACTTTTGTAGACAAAAAAATAGGTTGTATGGAAAATAATCTCACAGGGTGATCTGATCATAAATTCCTAACTGGGCAGGTCACGGTGGGCAGTGAAGCTCGACGCCTATACAGTGTTTCTCCAAAAATAAAACCTAGCCGGACCATTAGCTCTAATGCGTCTTTTGGAGCAAATATTAATATAAGATCCAGTCTTATTTTACTATAAGACCCGGTCTTATAATTAATTTGGAGCAAATTAATTTTTGCTCCAAAAGACGCATTAGAGCTGATGGTCTGGCTAGGTCTTATTTTCAGGGAAACAGGGTAACTTCTTTTGTGAAAGATTTTTAAGCCAGTCCAGCCCATTGTTCTTGTGCATCTAGGTTACCACACCTTTGAAAGGCCAGAAGTAATAGCCTTCTAATCATGAGCACCCTGAAGGGAGTACATAATCTTGTTAATTATCTTGTAACTCAATCCCCAAACAAGTCTATACTAGTTAATCTCTTACTTTCTCTCATCTTCATGTAATCTTCCTTAGTTCCCTCCTTAATTTCAAATGCATAGAACCCACAGGAAAACTGTCCTTCTCCAGGAGCATTTGAGATCTTATTCTCCGATGTGTGTCATCAGTTTGACTCAAATAAATTCATGAAAATTCTCTACAGGTTTGGATGTTTCTTATGTTGACACTTTATAGCCTAATTTTCATCTTGTGTGGGTACCTGAGGTGAACACAAATACAATTTTTAATTAATTATTGCCATTAAAATAACTTTTATTTACACTTAAATATGCACTAGGGACTCTGCAAAGTAATTTTCATACATTATCCATTTCTTTATGTGACATTGATATGTTGGAGTTTTGCACAGCTTGGTAAAATGCCCCTTTATTTACTCACTGACTTTTAACTCATCTGCATGATTAAAAACTCCAAAATTTATATTCCCATGTACACTGTCATATGCATATGAATTCCATTTTCTCTAGCCAACCACCTAATTGACATCTCTGCTTGAATATACCATAAACATCTCAAATTCAGCATGTCCAAAGCTTATGTTGGTTTTCCCATGCAAAGCTAATCTAACCTTAGCTCCTCTTCCCTAAATTAGTATCAGTGCATACTTGTTTTCCTCCCTCTACCTGTCCTCATTTAACTAATCTATTGGAAGATATGTTAATGTTGCCTCAGTTCTACACTTATATCTCAAGTCCATCCCTATCTCTCCATCTCCACTGCCAATGGCTTTGCCCAACCAACTGTAATCTCTTCCTTGGATTACTGCCGTGGAGTCCTAACTAATGCACGTGTCCACAGGCATTCTCTCCCATACCTCATTTACCAAGTGCCTGTAGCCAGAGTGATTTTTAAATAGTATCATGTCCATCCCTCTCTTAAAGTTTTTAGACTGTAAACAACGTTTTATCCAAAAGGTCCTTGGATAGTCTGGCCTCTTGTTAATCCCCAGCTATATCTCAAGCCAGTGGGCAGTTTGGAAGTGGAGATGACATAGGAATGGGACTGAGAGGAGAATGCGTATTTTATTCCCTTTCCATCTCAATGTCTAGCAAAGTTCCAGACAAACGATCCAATCTCAATAAATATAATTGAGTAAATAAATAAGTGCCATCAAGAAGCAATCTTACCCAGTCATATTGGTAGTGCTCTTTTAGACATCAATTTTGAAGATGATAAGGTTGGTGCTCTTGCACACGTCAATGTCAGGATGATAATAGTGGCAATAACGTAAGGCCCATTCATACAGCACATTATTCCTTTACTGTACACACCAGCACTAGGAAGTCTATATTAGCTAATCTCTACCTATAAAAATAGATGATTGGTAAATTAAATATAAATCATGTGGCTATTGACAAAAGTGAGGCTTGCCCATATGTGTTTGACTCTAAATCTCATGCTCTTAATGTCTTCTCTTAGCAAGAATTAAATCAGCACTCCTTAAAATCATAATAATGTCAGTGAAAGTGTCAGAGTAGGGATGTGTGATCTTAGCCTAAATGAGTCCATTCATCCTTTATGAATTTCACTAAGCCTTGGAATTTTAATCAGGTAATGTGAGCCACAGCTTACTATCCACTACATGGTTTTTCTTTTGTGTTGAGACAAAATTTGCTATACTTAGTTCACAATATGTTTCAGTGTCTTTGAATATGTCCACATCGTAATAGAGTTACATCTGTGTTTTTACAATATCGTTTTTTAAAAAAGAAAATACTGGTTCCAAGCATGTTTCAGGAAGGAACTTTCTATGTGATTGCAACTATAAAAAATAATGAGTTGAACGGTATGTTTAATTGACACTCTAACTACACTGTCTACACTCTGAGGACACTGACACTACACTGTCAAAGAGTAGCTTTATGACAGGCAGCACGAAGTAATGGAAAGGACCCAGACTTTAAATGATGGAGCTGGGTTTGAATATTGTTCTGCTCTGTTTTATAAGTGTCAATTAGGCAATTTTTCTCCTCTATGAACCTTAAACATCCTCACCTATGAAACTGCGATATTAATACTTAACTTTCAGTGTCCTTTTAAAGATCTGCAATGAGAGTTTTCATTTTTTAACATAGTTCCAATTTTCTTTTTGTGATGAGAACTTTCAAGATCTACTCTTAGAAAATTTAAAATATACAACACAGTATTATTAACTATAGTGACCGAGCTGTACATTGTTTTTGTTGTGACCACTGTCTTCATAACTATCATCATCATCATTATCATCAATTGCAGAAACTAGAAACATTTTTTCCCTATTCTCTTCAAGTATATTCTGTGTTTTGTTCTTTCTCAGGTTTTTTTTTTTTTTTTTTTTTTTTTTTCTTTTTTTTCCTTCTTGTTATTGTTCTCTCAGGAAAACAACAACGGTGTTAAGATTGATTACATACTTTACTTTCCCTTCTGGCCACCATTTGTCACTGTTGTAAGTAAACAGCAAAATAAAATCTTTTCTTATTAAATGAGACTCCATACAAATCCCACATAGCCTGTACTTGTAAGAAAAAAGAAAGGTGTCCAGATTTGATCTTCCCGTACAAATCAGTAGTTACCTATATATACCGTTCAATGGTCATAGACACCTATCTTTAGTTACACAGTATAGGAAGTCTGCATTTCACACCTGAGATTGCAAGCCCTTTTTCAATTCCTTTTAAAGAAAATCTTCTCATTCAGTCCTGTTACTGTTTAGCTAACTCCTGTATCCCTCTGACATAAATCTCATTAAGACTTTGACAAACATAATTTAGAACTATTAGGTTGGTGCAAAAGTGATTGCGGTTTTTGCAATTATTTTTAACCTTTTACACCACAATTACTTTTGCACCAACCTAATAGAACTCCAAAAAAAAAAATACAATTAAAGGATTTAAATGCAAAGATAGTGATTTGGGATATTAAATGTAAATGGTATTTTAATTCTAAGAATTCATCAGTTTGGAAGTTAATAAAATTAATGAAGCAAGAAATAAGATAAAATTCCAAAAGTTTATATTCCTTGGCTTGGTTGGTTGGCTTCCCTGGGCAAGCCCTAAAGAAAATTCAAGACCAATTACAGCCATAAATAATAATTTGGGATATATTTCCATTACATTATTATATACAAAAAAATAGTGTGAAAAGACCTTCTGAACAAGAGGCACATTCATTTAAATATGTAGAAGTATGTGTGTGGGAATATGAATGAATGGATGTTAGGGAAATAACTAAAATATTGGAAATATAGGATGCATATTATCATTTTTGAAAAACAGCCACTTGAATGTCCTAAAATTCAAGGATGAAAATCTAGAATATAACTAAAAAATTGGAAAGTAGAAAACCTATGGAAATTCTGAAATCTTGGAAAACTATGTTGGCATTCTGAGCAAATGATTATAGGTATGTTGGTAATATGAGCAATTTTCTACTTGTATGAAAGATATATCAGGGAAAACATGCATAATCCCCTATCTACGTCCCATTTTATAAGAAGATATCTACTTTTTTAAAAAAAATTTTGAGAAATTTTAGAAGTGTTTATTCGAACCAAACTGACGACATATACCAGGGAGCAGGATCTCAAATGCTCTGGAGAGTAATAGTTTTGTAGCTTCTTTTATGCATTTGAAATTAAGGAGGGAACATAAAGAAGTTTATATGGAGGTGGGAGAAAAGCAAGGTGGGGATTGGATTACAGGATTGTTAATCAGATTATATGGAGAA
The DNA here is from genome assembly GCF_004115265.2 of Rhinolophus ferrumequinum. Classification (NCBI taxonomy): domain Eukaryota; kingdom Metazoa; phylum Chordata; class Mammalia; order Chiroptera; family Rhinolophidae; genus Rhinolophus; species Rhinolophus ferrumequinum. The sequence continues at coordinate 79,011,955 of NC_046291.1, read as the reverse complement.
AATATCTACATTTATTTCTTTAGAAAACACTGTATTACTGACCATAAAATTGACTGTTTTTTAAAATCTGTTTATACCATTTTTACAAATAAGCAAAAGTAGCTTTTTTCTGAAAAATTATTTTAAGCATGACACATTAGCACAATTAACATGCAAATGTACAATATGATCTGATATTGTGACAGGTAACCTTCTAAATGTCTCCCAAAGATCCCTGTCATCTAGTAGTAATACCACTGTGAATTCCATTCTTCTTGAGTGGGGACAGGACCTGGTGATTTCGCCTAATGTTTAGAATATACCAAAAAATGTAATTTCTGATATTATGTTATAAAAAAATGTAACTTTTGTCTTACTGGCTTTCTCTTATTCTTTTTATGCACTTGTTCTGATGAATCAAGCTAGAAATGTCTATATGGCAAGAAACTGAGAGTGGCCTCAGGCCAACCACCACCTAGGAATACAAGCTCTCAGACCAAAAAGCCTTTAAGAAAGTGAATCCTACCAACAACTGCTTAAGTGAGTTTGGAAATAGGTTCTTCCCTGTTCGAACATTTTGTGAGGCTGTAGGCCTGTGTTAACAACTTGATTAAGTAGCCTTTTGAGAGACTCAAACTTGAGGACTCAGTGAAGCCATGCTCTTGATCTGCAGAAAGTATGAAATAAAAAACGTGTTATTCAAAGCCAGTAAGTTTTGGGGCAATTTATTATGTAGAAATAAGTAAATAATAGAAATTTTAGAGCATCTAATTTAATAAGGTTGATGACTCAGTGTTCAAATGTTGCAGAAATCCGTTACTGACTGGAAACTCAGACTAATCAGTTAATTGAATGGTCATATACCAGAGTGCTATTTGTGGAACAATGATGTTACTATAAAAGAAAAAAAATATATTGTAATCATCAAATATATGAAAAAGTTTTTAAAGTTGACTTTCTTTGTTTGAAACCTGAGTTACTGCCTTTCTTCTCTGTGTGGATTCTTGTAAGATATACTAGTCTAGCAGTCTTAATCTCTGAAAATAAAAGCAAAAAGTGCTTTTAGTTCAAACCCCAGTTCTTGCAAATCTTTTATAATATACTGCTCCACTTTCCTGACTTTATAAACATAGTACAGTGAACTTAGTTACCTTCTTTTGATGGTTTTCATGGAATACCTCAGCCATTATATTGAAAATGGATTCTTACTCAACAGTAATTTGAATGCAGAAAGTGAAAGAAAGGATGAGTAGGTAGGTACTCAACCTAAACATCCACTGAAAAGTTTTTTTGGAATAAAACATTGAACTTCGATTATGTTCTTCTGGTTTGAATTTCTCAGTCTACTTGAAGTATATAATAACAATAATAAAAAATAATACAATGAGCCAAACTGAGTATTCAGAGGTTTCCACTGTACATGTATATCTTTTGTATTATTTTTCTTACTAATTGTTTAAAAATTGCATTACTACTATTCCCTTATTTTTATCCAAGGCTTCTTGGGGGGAAAATCATCTATCCTTTTTCCATATAATAATTCAATACTTTTTTTAATTAACCAACATATTTTTCAGTTATTATACCATCATATTATAAACATATGGAAGAATATTATATTAAAATAGAAGTTACAAAAGATGACAAATAAAAAAAGCATCTGAGTCAATTTTTCATTATTTTTAATGTGGAAAGACAAAGATGCCGATGTTGTTTGTGAAAGGCTCGTTATCCTCAGACTTGAACTTTCAAATAAAATACATAAATTTATATTTATACATTCCTATTCTACATTTAAGATTTTACCCAAATTGTGAAAATACTAAGCCAAATGACTATGTAAATTCTGAGTGAAGGTTTGTAAAGACTATTATCTATGTAAGAGGTAGAAAGGAACACAGCTTGAATTTGATAACCCAGGTGGAGTTTGCTACTCTGGAAATCAGAAAAACAAAACTTTTGACATTCATGCTAGAAAATATAGATATGGACATTATTCTAAGAATTACTATGGAACCCCAATTGGTCAATTTAATTTTTATTTTTGTGATTATTACCACATCTAAACATATTCTTATGTGCTTGGTCTCATACCAGAAAATAATTAACAACAAAGAATTTACAACAATCTATTACTTAAGTCCTACTTCTCTCCACTTTTCTCTTTATTTATCACTCCTTTCTTGTTTTTATAACAAGATAGATTAAAAAGCAGTTCAGGCTTTCCATTTTTATTATTGAATAATTTAATGTTTTATTTAATACTCTTAATACTCTCCTAAAGTAGCTTATTTTCCTGGACTAAGAAGTATTGACAAGTTCAGACTGACTTTAAGAAGAATTTGCTAATACATCAATGTGATCCGTTGAGGGTCACTACTGTCTACTCAGTCTCAAATTACTCACCTGTCAAACATTAAATCTATATATTTAGTATCATGGCTTACAGCTGTAGTTTATCTGTGAGATACCCCAAGTCTACTGCTGATGAATTCTAACTTGATTTTCTAACTTTCACCCTGGATGAAGATTCCTGTGGAAAGGAATAATTGTGGCTTTCAAAATGTTTATGTTGTTGGCAGTTACTATCATGAAAACATTTTTCAATTTTTATTTTAAATAACAGAATTATTTATGTGTAACTGGTATAAAGTCATCTTAGACCAAGTTCCAGGATCCCATGAAGCTAAATTTACAAAGAAACAATCCAATATACATAAATTAATAAAAGTAATTTAAAATTTTAATGCAGTCCTACTCATAAAACTTTTTGACAATAACTGAGAAAGTAAGGAAGATCAAGAAATACATTATTAGAGACAAATCATTTCCCTGTAACGGGTAGGAGAATGAAGAGAAATTCAAAGCATTTATAATTTTGTATGCTTTCTGTCATTAATTTCACATATATTAGAAATATTTGCAAATTAATAATTGGAGAGTTATAGAAAGTTACCATAAAAATATTTCCATTAGGCCTAGCAACAAAAGACAATTCTGTCCTTTTTGAATGTGGAGGTATGTCTTGATATAAATAAAGTCTTGCTGTACTCATATTACATGTCTTATTGGATACAGGTCCTTAGAACAAGACAAACCAATGTTATTGAAACTATTCTTTAAAATATTTTAATTCAAAAAAAAGCATTTTAAGAGTTAAAAAGTGTATTGGGGTTTGATGTTGTATGTAAAAAATATTCAAATAGTCATCTTTATAAATTTTAAGTATTATTTAATGGAAAACGTTTATGCAGCATTTTTTAAAGAATAAAAAATAATGTAATATAGGAAAGCTACATTATACAAGACAATGCCAAGTCATCTATAGCAAAACTTAACTTAGTGTTTTTCTCAAATCAAGTGAAACTGTCTGTTTCCTGAAATGTTGAGAGCAGCACAAGTCTGTTCCATGGCAGCACTAATTTAGTATTCCAGAAAGACTGACTTGGAAATTTAATGTTTCACTATTTATATTAAAAGTTTTCATTTTCTGGTTCCAATCGATCTTTGGAACTGTTCCTTTTTCATTACTTTCCAAATGTAGGCAATTTCACTTTTTTGAGTGTTAATCTTGCAAAAATTAAATTCAAATCTGATTGTTTTGCTGGCCTTAAAACATCTTGTCATGTTGTGTTCACTTTCAAGACTGCTGCCTCATATTACAATGTGTATCTTGTTATAATGGATGGCTATTCACAATTAAAAGGAGAAAAAACTAAAGTCCTGTGATGGTGCCAGTGATATGGAAGTTGGAACTGTAGCTGGATTAGGGGATTTTTCTGTTTCCCTATTCTTTGTTTTTCCTGAGCAAAAAAGATCAGAGCTGATGAGAATGGTTGGATCTCTGTTAAGAGTTTATTCAAATGAGTAGATTTATTTACTCTTTCAATCAATTCTCACCACCACCACCACCACCTTTCTGGCTTTCTCTCTCTCAGAATATTTCAAAGAATAATTGTCCAGAACTCACTCCATCAAGAAAGAAGGCCAAACATTTTCCTCTCCTCCCAAGTGTTTGGGATGCCATTTTCCCAGAGCCGGCCTTATCAGATCAGGCTCTTCCAATACTACTGTCTTTCTCATTGCTTTTTTCCACGTGACTGGCCAGAATATGATAATTTCTAAAAGTTTGCTTTTAATTCAGTAAGGAAAGAAGCCTATTAGACTTGAGACCACAGTATTTATAATCCATACCAGGCCACTTTTGTGAGTCAAAGGAACACTATTGATAATTGTGCTAGGACCAGAGGCATAAATAAAGAACATATCAGCTAAACCTGCCTTAGAGTCTTAACAAGTCAGCCCAACTTACCAGAATTTTGTAATTGTTTTACACTACTTCCTATGCATATGTCTATGTCATGGACCTCACAGGAAGTGAAGATGGCAACCTGGGTCAACATTTTAAATAAAGGAAAGTTCATGAGTTCTGAAATAACACCACATTCAAATATCATCTCGTCCTCTTAACAACTGAGTGACTTATTTAACTTTTTTTCCCCTCAGTTCTTCGTTTATAAAATGAAAGTAAAAACAGTATGTATTTCATAGGAAGGTTAGGTGAATCACTGAAACTTGTGTAGCCCAACGTAAGGGCTCCCTTAGTAAATATTTCAGGTGCAGTTAAAAAAATGTGCATTCTGACATCTTTGAGTAGAGTGTTCTATAAATGATCATTAGGTCAGGTTGGATTATAGGGTTGAATCAAGTCTTCTATATTCTCAGTGATTTTCTGTCTCTTGTTCTATCAATTACTGGGAGAAGAGTGTTGAAATTTCCACCTATAATGTAGATTTGTCAGTTTCTAATTTCAGTTCTGTCAGTTTTTGCTTCAAGTAGCTTGAAGCTATTTTATGGAATACATATACATTTAGGATTGTTATGTTTTCTTGATAAATTGCATCTTTTATTATAATGAAATATATCATTTTATTTCTGGAAACATGCCTTGTCCTGCACTCTACTTTGTCTGTTATTAATATGGCCCCTTCTACTTAACTTTTTCTATCCTTTTGCTTTTAACCTATATATTTATATTTAAAGTGGGTTTCTGGTAAGTAGTCAGTCTGGCATTTTTATACAAACTAACACACTCTGTCTTTTAATTGGAGTATGTATTCTACTTAAATTAAAAATAATTGCACATATATTTTAGTTAATTAAATCTATGATCTTTCTATATGTTCTTTTTTTTCCCCTCATTTCCTTTTTTTTTTTTTTTAGTTTACTTAAGTATTTTTTGTTATTTCACTTTGTCTGCTCTGCTGTCATGTTAACTATAACTCTTTTTATGTTTCAGCAGTAGCCCTGGAAATTCAAATATGGATCTTTAATTTATCACAGTGTAGCTTCAAATAATATTACTCCATTTTATGTATTATCATTTATGATATCTCTATCATACATTTTACTTTTACATATTTATAAGCTCTATATAATATATTGTCTTTAATTTTCCTTTAAACAATTATCTTCTCAAAAGACTAATAAATGAGAAACTTTTTAAATTCACCCATATATAGTACCATTCTAGAATTATTTAATCCAGCTAGATCCAAGTTTCTAGCTGGTATTTTTTCACTCCAAAGACTTCTTTATACATTTCTTATAGTATAGATGTGCTACACTAAATTTTCTGTTTTTGTTTATAAGAAGTGTCTTTATTTTCCCTTATTTTTATTCTCAAATCTACTTGTCTCATATTTGTATAACCTATCCAGCTTTCTTTTTATTAATGTTAGTGTCATGTTTTTTTTTTTCATCTTTTCACTTTTAATCTAGTATGCTCTTTATATATAAAATGGGTTTCTTTTAAACAGTATAGAGTTGGATTTTACTTTTTATTCAATCTGAAAATCTTTGGCTTAATTGGAGTGTTTAAATCACTTATATTTAATGTGCTTAAATATATGGTTGCATTGAAATCTACCATTTTGCTATATCTATCTGTACCACATACTCTTTGTTACTTTTTTCTGCTATTTCTGACTTATTTTGGATTATACTTTTTTATGGTTTCACTTTATCTCATTTGTAAGCTTATTGGCTATAACTGTTTTTTGTGTTATTTCCGTAGTTACTTTAGGGTTTATAGGATATACATATTTAACTTGTCACAGTCTACCTTCAAGTGAAATTATATTCTTCATGAACAAAATAAGACTCTTCTAACAGTATACTTTACAATTTTTCTCTCTCAGGCTTTGTGTTATTACAATCATACATTTTCCTTCTTCAAAATGTTATAAACTCCACAATATAACATTATATTCTCCACAACCAGTTAATTATCTTTTAAAGAAATTTATAATTTAAATTAATTTTAAAAAGTATTTAACCTATGAAGTTACCCCTTGTAGAGGCGAGGTTTCCTTATTAATTATTTTGCTGCTTCTTGAAAAACTTGTGTTAATATTTTCATAGCGCAAGTCTGTTGTGATGAATCCTTTCAGCTTTTGTGTTTCTGAAAAGTTCTTTATATTTAGTCTTCCTTTTTGAAAGATATTATCACTGGGTAAAGAATTCTAGGTTGACAGGTTTCCTTCTGTTCTTTTAAATGCTTTAAAGATTTTACTCCACTATCTCCTAGGTTTCATTCTTTCCAGCAAGAAATCTTCTGTCATCCTTGTCTTTGTTCCTCTACATATAATATATTTTTTTCTCTGAATACTTTTAAGTGTGTTTTTTGTTTTTTTTGTTTGTTTTGTTTTGTTTCATTTTAATTACTCGTTTTAAGCAATTTGATTATAATGTGTCTTAGTGTAGTTTTCTTTGTGTTCCTTGAGCTAGGTTTCATTACACTTCTTAAATTTAAGGTTTATAGTTTTAATCATATTTGGACAATTTGGGGCCCTTCATTAATTACATTTTTTTTCTGCCTTTTGTCTTTTCTTCTTTAGACATTCTAATTATATAATTATATGTTTATTTGCCTGCTTGGAGTTTTCTCATAGTTTACGTATTTCCCCAGGCTTTATTCTTGGATAATTTCTATTGTTATATTTTCAACTTACTAATATATTGTTATGCAATATCTAACCTGCCACTAATCTCATCCAGTGTATTTTTCATATCAGATAGTATAGTTTTCAACTCAAATATTGTGGCTTGGGTTTTTCTGTTTTATGTGTTTTGTTTGTTTGTTTGTTTGTTTCTACTTAACACAATCTTTTCTTTTCTAAGCCAACAGTTAAAGTCAAAGGCAATTTTACCCCCGAGAAGATAGATTTTTGATTGTCTCAATGTACTGAGGGAGTACAGAATTTTAATGGTAAAGGCCAAGATGCTGCTAAACTTGTACACTACACAGGATAGACCTCAAGCTACAGAAAAATCAAACAAACACACAAACAAACAAGACAACTAAATTTACTAAGATGTCAATAGTATTAAAGTTGAAAAATTCTCCTCTAGCTTCTTAAACATATGGAATATAGTCAGAATAACTTTTTTACATCTTTCTCTATTAACCCCATTACCTGTGTTATTTTGGACTTAGTTTGGATTGAGTGATATTTCCTCCCTAGTTATGACTTATATTGTCTTGCTTCTTTCCATAGCTTATAATTTTTTATTAAATGAGACATTATGAATGTTTCCTTTTTGATGTTGGATAGTACTGTATTCTTAAAAGTATTGAGATTGGTTCTGGGATATAAATAAGTTACATGGGAACAATATAATTCTTTCAGATCTTGCTTTGTAGGTTTGCTAGGTGGGATCAAAGGAACATTCAATACAGGCATAATTTTTTTTTTTTTTCCATTTCTGAGGCAAGGTACTTCCTAATTCTCCTCCAGCTGTTGGAAAATGATACCATTCCTGCTCCTGTTCTTGGCACTGTTCCCTCAATCCTTTCAGATGGCCTTTCTCTGGCCTCAGGTAGTTTTTTCACATTCATGTGCTAATAGGTAATCAACTGAACACTTAAGTAGAACTCTGCATATCCCCAGAGTTCTTTTTCTGTGCATCTCTCCCCCCTTTGGTACTGCCTTGAAAACTCTAGCTGTCTTTTCTTCCCTGGACTACTGGCTCCATTTCCTCAATTCAAGGAAGCTCTGCCTGAGGATCTGCCCTGCACTGTGACCTGGAAAGCTTCTCTAGGCGGTAACTGGCAAAAGAGCTACCTAGTTTGTTCTTATGTTTCAGGGATCACCATCCTTCATTGCTTAAAGTTCAAGGTCTTAAGGGTTGGTGTTCTATGTTTTTATTTTACTTTATTCATTATTTTAGGATATTCTGAATATTTTACATTAGGCACCTCTTTTTGGTATCTTCCTTTAAATAGGGTTGTTTAACTAGGCAGTTATGTTACTCATAGATTAACTTGGGCTTTTTTTCCGAAAGCATGTGTCCAGGTTTGTTAGGGCATGTCTGGAATCAGCTTTATTCTAGGGATAATTTAGCCTGATTATTAATGCTTGCTTCTACTGAATGCCTCACTGAATGTCTCACATGTCCAATATGGTTTTGACACTCTTGTTGTTTAGAACTTAAATGTCTTCTAGCCTTGTATGAGATCAGGGAAATACTTACCTTGCAACTTTTTGTTTTTCATTTTTATTTTTTCCTGGCCTTGCTCAGTCTCATACTTTGTATGCACAAGTTAGTGTTCAAAGACTTGAGGGCACTTTTGAACATATTTCTAGATAAATTTCACTGTGTAGTTTCTGCCTATATAATACCTTGCCCGTAAAACTTTGTCCATCTCTTTAAATTCCAGTTTCTCTGTCCCAAATACATTAAGACCACCATATTCTCTTGACTTTTCTTACCTTGTGCTGAAGATCAGAAAGTGAAGATCAGAAAGCTAAAGGCAGAAACCTGAGACAATCACAGAGATCACCTATTTTTCAATTTTGGAGGGAGGAATAGAGTTCTGTGTTGCCCGTTGTCCAACATATGAAAACAATGCTTTCATAAATTTTGTCCAGTCTTCTAGTTATTCAGAGTGGGGAGCCAGTCCCTACTCCAAAATGGAAATAAAATCTAGGATATTCAGAGTACATGTGTTAACATAAAGTGCCTACAACAGTTTTTAGCATATAGTAACTAATCAGTAAATGGTAGTTTTTAACCTCTTCAGTCCTTCATCTCTTGCTACTCTTTCTTTTGCTTTCTGACCTCCAGGTAGGGCAGGCTTTACTCAGTTTCATCAATATACTAATCTCCCTCCTGACTCATATGACATTTGGACATGTCTGATCTTACTCACCTTGTCTGGAAAAGTCTTCCCAAATAAATTATATTATATATGCTTCAGGTAACTCCAAGTCACACTTTTCAATTATATTTCTCTTTAAATGTAATTTTCTCAGAGATGTGTTTTTTTGACACTCCCCATATATCAGTGCCCCTTGATACTGCTTTATGGAAACTTAAATTTTTGTTCAAAGCAATCTTCACAGTTTATAATGACATATATTTTTGTGTGATTATATGACTAGTAAATCTCTCTCCTCCTAAAATCAATATTTGATGGGGCTCCAGGGTTAATTAGAAAGAATCTAAACTTAAATGAGGTCAAAAATACTATGCTCATTTGCTCATCACGGATTCCGAGTATCTAAGTTGTAGGCACAGAGAATGTGCTCAATATAAAAATTTAGCTGAAGGAATTAATTTATAAATTTACTTTGTGGCTCTTCAAGGACCATTTGGGGTTTTATTTTTTTGCCTTATATTTGAAAGTAAGCAAAAGAAGTAAATACTGTTATTGTGTTTACCTGAAAATAATATTCAGAGAAGTAAAATAAAATGCAGTTTATAGATCATTTATTATTCTTTAGTCCTGTAAGTAGGCCTTATCTCTGCTAATGCAAAATGGTTTTCTCAGAAAACATAATTCCATTATTTCCCCAAATGAAATAAGAAACAGCATCAACAAAAAAGAAAAACACCAAAACTCTTTTTGAAATAGTTGAAGATAAATAAACTTTCAGTTATCCAGCAACTACCAAAGGAAATAAATAAATTCAAACTAACTTAATCTCTTGCCACATTTGAACATGTTTCCTATGGGATTTCACTTAAAATTACTTACAAATCTCCCTAAGTTAACCAAGAAGAGTTAATTTCCTCATGTGAATTGAAATCTCCTGCCTCAGGGTAAAGTTTAGCTCCAACTAGAAAAGTGTTCAAAAAGAATGTGAAACATACATACATACACACAAAATTTAACGACACTTAAAATTAATACACTATAAGAATTCAACACGCAACTTCTATGGGTAGTTGACATCTTGCTTAGGACGCAAAAAACTAGAAACAGTACCTCTCCCATGTACCCTTACAACAGCTACAGCATAGCGTCAGCAACAACAAAAGCTGCAATCTACAAAATTACAATATCCCTTGAGAATAGAGTCAGAGGGCAACCACCTAATTTGTAACCTATGGAAAGACAGATGCTTCCAAGGAAAGACTGAATGCAAACACTTTTTTCCCCCCCCTGGGATAGGTGCCTTATAAGAAGGTAAGAAAAAATCAGCTAAACATTTCAATGAACTGCTAATTCTTATGGAAAACCATGACAGTATGACACAAAAAGAATTTCATCTCACTTTCAAGCTATTCGCCACAGACTGGAAAACTTTCACAAGAAAGATTAGGGGAAGGAAAGGGTATCTGAGAAAGCCTCCTCCTGGTGTAGGCCTAGTGGATAGTAAAGCAGCTTCAGGGGAGAACTATGCAGCCCTGCCCAGATCCTTCTCCCTGTTTCCCCAAAAGAACAACAACAATAATAAACTTTTTAAGCTTCTGAAGCAAGAGTAGCAAACCATTTATTCTTAAAGCACAGGTGAAAACCCAATGCAGCTGGAGAAAGGGAATGCAATAGAACTTTCTACACTTGGGAAAGAGACAGAAAAATGTCCTAAGCCTAGACTGGTAAACTGTTAGAGACACCCTAATGGGGAGCAGCAGGATCATTCAGAAGGCCCCTTCCTGGAGACCTAGGGACACATACTTGCCTAAGGTGGATGATGAACCAAAACTACAGAGTGTGATTTACCCTTCTCCCACTTCCACACCCCTAGCTAGGCTAGTGAGCATTAAATAACAAATAACAGTGGTGCATTGGTGGGAGGGGGAAAGGCCTGGAGAGAGATTTTCAGAGAGGTGCACATGCAATGGGGAGACCTAACCCTAAAGCACACTGACACCAATCATAAAAAACAAAGCAAACTAGAGCAATTTGAAGAATGTGGCTCATTGAGGATAACCACATAACAACAAAACCCAAACTCAGCTAAACTCTTCAATAGATCGATTTAACTCTGCCACACTAAAGTCCTCTCAGAAGACAAGGTGTGTCTGCTTTCAGGAAGGTACTATTTACTTCAGTCTCACCTCACACTAACTGTCTAGCAGGAGACACTATGTGACCGTATCCTGATCTAATGCCATCTACCTTGATCTCTACTGTCCTACACAACATGCTCAGCTTGTAGCTAAAAGTTGTAAGACTTATAAAGAATCAAAACCAACCAAACACAACAATAACAATGCTCTGTCAAGAGACTAAGCAATCGAAAGAACCAAACTGAAATATGACACAGACGGTGCAATTATCAAACAATTTAAAACTATAATGAAGAATATGTAACAGACTATTGAAAAAGGTGAACGTCATGCACAATCAATGAGTACTTTCAGCAAAAAGAGAAAAACTATAAGAAAAGATGAAATAAAAATGCTAGAAATGAAAAACATAGTAAGAGAGATGAAGAAAACCTTGAATGGGCTTATTATTGGACTCTACATAGCTAAGGAAAGAATCAGTGAACTTGAAAATCAGCCAATGAAAATTACTCAAATTGAAAAAGAACAGGCAAAATAAACATTTAAAGAGATAAAGGTGAAAAATTTTCCAAAATTAATAGAAGATATCATATCACAGATACAAGAACCTCAGAGAACATCAAGCAAAATTAATAGCAAAATAAGTAAATAAGTAAATGACTCGAACACACAATCAATCAATCAATAAATAAATACTAGATACATCATATTCAAACTTATTAAAACTAATCATTAAGAACATACAAATGGTACAGCTGCTATGGAAAATAATACGCAGGTTCCCCAAGTAATTAAAATAGAATTGTCATATGACCCAGTATCCCACTTCTGGGTATATATCCAAAGGAAATGAAAACATGCCCTTGAAAAGATATCTGCACTTATTGTACACTTCATTGTAGCATTATTCACAATAGCTAAGATATGGAAAGAACCTAAATGCCCTTTAACTGATGAATGGATAAAGATGTGGTATACATATTCATTGGAATATTATTCAGCCATGACATTTGTAATCACATGGATAGACCTTGAAGGCATTATGCTAAGTGAAATAACTGAGACAGATAAAGACAAATATTGTATGATACCACTTATGTGTTTAATCTAAGAAAAGCTGAATTCATAAAATCAGAGACCAGAATGCTGGTCACCGGGATCTAGGGAATGGGTAGATGCTGGCCAAGGAGTACAAATTTCCAGCTAGAAGATGGATAACTTCAGGGGATCTAATGTCAGCATGGTGATTATAGTTAACGATACTATGTATATTGTCTATTTGAAAGTTGCTAAGGGAGTACATCTTAAATGTGCTCATCACAAAAAAGAAATGGTAATTATGTGCCACAATGGCAGTGTTAATTAAAGCAATGGTAGTAATCATTTTGTAATGTATGTGTATCGAATGAATACATTGTATACTTTAAATTTACACAATATTATATGAAATCATATCTTAATAAATCTCAAAAAAAAATCACCGAGAAAATATTGAATAAAGAACCATCTAAGACTGTTTTATTTATCGGAAGTTTCAATATCCATTGAACAATTTTTAACACCTATATCACCCAATTTTGTCATGGTTAATATACACCAAGAACAGTTTTAATATCAAATGCAAAACACCAATAAATTCAAAATATAAAATTTTATTTGATCTATTATGCTTTTTTTTTTTCCTTCTTTCTTTTAACATTCTTTTTCTCCAGAGACAGACTCCAACAAAGCAGCTTCTCTGACCTGGTTGTGTTTTCCATGATTGCTGAATTCCCACGGGATTTCTCCAACATTTTTATTTCTCTTCGGGATCAGGGTCTGTACTGCTTAATGGAGTTGGTTCACCCTTTAGAAGTATTCTTAGCTCTTAGAACTCAAAATTTTATAATGCTCTCCTTTTAGTCCTTTGTTTCCACTGGCCAACATTTAATCTCATAAGCTTTGTACTTCTAGGTCTAACCCACTCATACATAAAAGTAAATTTTTCCAAGATTAATTTCCCATGGAATTTACAAAACCCACAATTATCAATGAGTAAATCACCTGCATGTAAGACACATTGAAACATTTTATAAGCTCTACCTATTTATGCTTTTATCAATCTGACCTGATATCACATACCTTTTCTTACAAAAAAAAAAAAAAAAAACAAAAACAAACAAAAAAAAAACTAGGTTTTCCCAAGTCTATATTTTTATAACAGGACCTGTTTGGTTGAAATGTTTTCCAGATATGAACGGTAACAAAGGGATCACCTGAGGAAACCATCTCTGGCAAATGACAAATGCTGTTCTTGAATAAGATACATTTTTAAAATCTCTGTTTGTTATTAATACACTAGGAAGATGAGCAAAGGAAAATGTTAGTGTGCATATGGGGGATTTCCTGAAGACAATTTAACATAAAAAATGAAGTGAATATGTTTAGGTTTTGATGTTGATTATCTTTGAATAAAAATGTGTAATGATTGGACATTACTTTTAAATACCAGAATCTGACCACAATGTTGATTTCATTTACAGAATTCTTGAAAATTCTTTTGTAAAGGTAACATAGTACATCTGATTCAAGAATACTAAAGTAAATAATTATAAACCAAAAATATTACTTCTCCTCATTTTGCCACATATTTTTCTTATAGAATGCTTTGGCTTACATCTAATGAACAGAAATAGGAAGAGAGAATATTGCATATAATCCTTATAAAAGGATATTGTAATATTGTCTCTTTCCCTCCCTCCCTCCTTCCCTTTTCCCTCCCTCCCTTTCTTCCTTTTTTCTTTCTTTCTTTCCTTCCTTCCTTTCTTCTTTTCTTCCTTCCTTACTTCCTTTTCCTTTCCTTTACTTACAGAGAAACTGAGGGTTAGAGAGAAAGACACCAAAAATTATGTAGTTAATTAAGAGTAATGCAAGGACTTTAAAGAAATATGCAGTTTAACTCCACAGCCCATACTTTAAAGCACTGCTTCACTGTATGAGAGGTTAGGGGCATTGGAAATAGGCACAATGCTACAATGTATATTTTGCTCATTCACGTAATGCTTTGAGATGATGCTTGTCCCTTAACTTAAATGCCTGAAAACATATGCCTTCAAAGAAACAATCCAATATAGTAACCAGCAATTGTCAAAGCATGCTCCTAAAAGGAATATTAGCATCATATCTATTGCCTATCGTATATCTCAGAGGAAAATACTGGAAATATGAGAGTAGTTTGCCTTAGAACCATAGGGGTACTGCTTTCTTTCTTTATAGGCTATATCTGAAAAACAGGCATTCTTTCCAGTTTATAAGTGCTTGATGTTAAGTATTGAATTCAGTTGGACCATAAGAGTAGATTAAAGTTGATTTTAATTTCCCTAGCTAACTCATGAGCCATCTGGAACAAATTTCATGAAAAAATAAAAATTTAAGTGCAGTTTGATATTTTAACTTAAGTAAATTTCAAAGTTTTTTGCCACTGTTTCCGAGAAGCAATTATAATTTCACTAAGAACAATGATGACATGGCCCAGGACTGTGGGGTAAAATAGTCCTTCTAGTATATTGACAGCAATACTAACTCCTACAATCTTTATAAAATCAATTGGGAAAGGGGTATCAAGAACATTACAATATTAATACTCTTTGATACAATGATTCTACTTCCAGTAACCTATTATAAACAAAATCAATGGTATCTATACATAGTTATGTACAATACCACCATCACAACTGTATTCAGAATAAAAAGCTGTAAACAACCTAAACATTCTACAATATGGGTACTAAACAGTCATTGCGTATATTCATATAATAGAATAATATGCAGCCATTGAAATGGTTTTTGAACTTGTAATGGGATGACTCCAATAGTATAATATATACGTGTGTGTGCATATAATTATGTATGCATGTATATATGTATGTATGTATATATGTATGTATAAGCATATATGTATACCAATATATGCACATAATTATCAGGAGAGATATAGAAGGCAAAAGAAGATTAAAGAGCTATCAGTGATATTTTAAAATTTGTATTAGTATTTTCTAACTCTTCTGAAATTAGCATGTATTATAGATGAGGTGATCTTATATTCCACATTCCCCAGAAGAGCTCCAATGTAACTCAGAGTAATTACGTATAGTGCCCCAATTTACTTAGAAAAGTATCTTTGAGCATTAAATTATATGGTCCACCAGTTCAGAAAAAAAAGTTTAAAAATGACCACCCAGTTGTATAGTTTTGGATTACATGTACTTGCACAAGAAATTTAAAGGGCATATAGAATTTATCCCAATATGTATCACACAAAAACCTACTAGAATTTTTATAACATAAAAAGAATAAAGGGTATGGTATTGATATAACCTATGTGGGTAATAGCATAATTTGTGAACAAAACATCTTCAAAGAATAACATCTGAAATCACAGCAACTGAAGCATCTGAAATCACAGCAACTGAAATTCAAAAGTTCAGAAACTTAAGTTTGAAGTAAGCAAATTTTAAAATGTTTTCTGAAGTATTTGGAGTAAGAGTCTTATAATTCCAACAGTAGGGATTATTAAACGTTGCAAATGTACTAAAAGAAGAATAGAAGACTAAATACTTTCACAAGGATAGTGAATTTATTTTTCACTTGAATTTCCACTGGCACTAATAAAAAAAATCTGAACCATAAAAAACAAATACCTAAAAATGTCTCAGAGGATAGTATTTTAGTAAACAAATTTCAAGTAGAAAAAAACAATGTCTTATAATAAAATGATTATAAATCAACACACGTTTAAGTACATTTACTCTACTTTCTATCACATTGCTCTGAAGTATATTTTATAAATGATCCCTGAAATTATAATCTTTTTCTGGTACTATCAGGATCAAACCAGGTTTGGTGTAAGCATTTATCTTCAACTATTTTTCTACTTCCTTCAATATCATACTAGCCAACCTCTGCCTCTCTTCTGAGAAATTAAAATAAATCAAATTTCAGGAATGCATTTGACTGAAACAATGAATGGCACAACACTTTGCTTAATAAGTTTGTTCTTTATTAACAACAGCATTGAATTAAACATTGGGTGGATTGTCTTTGTGCCAATAGAGAGACAGATGCTCACAGTGTTGATTGCCTGTGAGATGATGGTAGCCAGGACACTTAGGGAGGCCAGCCAGCAAAATGAACCCAACTGCATGGTAATATTGTAAGGGTGAAATTCAGTAAGTCAATAACGCAGTTAAACTTAGCTAGTTTTCAGTATGGCTCACCGCATAGCTTCCTATCTAGCTGCCTGTAATTAAACTTAGCGATTTTGCAGTTTGATCCACCCTTATAGTCAGCTGTTTCCTCTTTGTTTCTCCCTTCACTGATTAACTGAAAAACTCTGTTTGCTCCATTTCTCAAGGCTACCCATACCTTGTTAATGAACAACATCCTAACTTGAAAAGAACAGCTTCTTCAATCCTCAGGTGCCCGGACATCCGGGACCCATGATCACAACTCCCTAGCAGTTATTAGCCAATAACTATCAACAATAAAATCTAAGATAATATTGAGGCAGACCTGAAGCCTCAAAAGACCACAAGAGAGGACTTCTCAGCTATTAGCCCTGAGACCTGCTTTCCTTTGTTATTTCCCATTTACCCACCTATAAAACCTTTTAATCATTCCTGGCTTGGGGAAGGCGTTTGTTTTGTTTTTGTTTTTGTTTTTGTTTTGTTTTTGTTTTTGTTATTTTTAGACATTAGTCTGCCATGTTCCCTAGTTGCTGGCATTTATAATAAAGGATGATTTTCTTCTCAACAACATTTGTCGCTCTTGTTTTAGGGATCTTTGCACAGCAATCGGCACCGAATCTGAGTTCCGTAACAATAGCTACTAAACAACATGCAAATAGATGATTCATATTTTTCCTTGTATGTTCTTTACTTTTCTTCAAATGAAAAGCTATAGATGTACTACATTCATTTTATATATATATATATATATAGAGAGAGAGAGAGAGAGAGACAGAGAGAGACAGAGAGAGACAGAGAGAGACAGAGAGAGACAGAGAAAGAGAGAAAATCAAAAAATATACACATTTTAAGAAAGGAAAACTGTATTAAAATTGTAATACTCAATATATATCAATAGCAAAAGATGACTACAAGTCACGTTTGACTTCTGCAATTATAAGAGGTGCTCAACATGGTTACCATCAGCGTCCAGACCCTTCTGATTATGACGAACTACCGCTTGGGAAATGATGACCAAAGTGTCCACTTGTATACATTTTTTTGGCACCCCTGCTATATATGGATATATGGATATATATATATATATATATATATATATATATATATTATATAAATGCCTTTTGGATTCAACAAATCAAGATGGAGATATAAAATGGGGAAATAATAATTAAAAACATCACTTATGAGAAAAATATCCTAAAGGTTTAAGTTGATTGTCAATTTACTACAAATCAAAAATGCGATTCAACAATATTAACAAAAGTGATAAGAGTTTAGCGATATAAATGGAAAAAGATGAAGTATGAAACTTATTCATATTCTGATCTGTGCTTGTTAGAGTACATCTGAAATATCATATTCTATTCTGTAAGCCAGGGATTTAGAGGAACAATTAAAAAGAAAATAAAAATACCAAATCAAACAACCAAAATAAACAGTAGTCATAACAATAACAAAAATCCAAAACTAGAGCACAAATGTAGAGAGAGATTATGGATTGACCAGGTATGGACTGACCCAATGGACCTAAGCAGGTGTACCTCAGAGAAAGGGGGACTTAGTGGGGTACGTAGTTTTCTTCAACAATATAAAAAATAGACATGTAGAGAAATTTGCAATGTAGTCTACAGGCTTCCAGAGAGAAGGCCTAGAAATTAGAGATAGAAGGACATTACAGAGTTATAAAAACATTATAGAGAGTAAAGGGGTCCACAATGAAATGAGGCTGCTTTTTGAAATAATGTGTTCCAACTACATTATTAAAGATGTTCAAAAAGAGGTTTGATAACAATGCAATAACAACAAACTACAATAAACATAATATTTCTGAGTATCTATTATGTGTCAGGTGCCAACTATTCTACATGTAGTGAATGCTTCACTTAGCCTTCAAAGCAACTCTTTGACATAGGTGTTTATCATGCAGGGACTCTAGTCTGCTCCCGAACAAGAACACAAGTTATGGTGAGGCCAAAAAGGAACACCAATGGAGCCATAGATAGAGGAGTCATACCACGATAGTCTCGCTGGCGGCTGGGTTGGAGACACAGGAAGCAGGAGCCACGTGATCTGCAATCCGCCGTTCGCTTCTTTGCCAACCAACCAACTCCTTGCTAAGTGCAATCTGTGCTTGCTAACTTAGCCACAGCAATTATATCAGTGGCTAATGGCAAACCGGTAACAGCTGATGGCCAATTAGTCACAGCCGACGTCCATCTACTACCTGAGCCAGCACCTTTCCACGTGAGGCCGAGGGCCTGGAAACTGCTCTCTGGGACTCTGTCTCTGGGACAGTGTGATTAGCCCCTTATTATATCGGAGGAAATCATCATGCCCAAGCTCACAAATCATTAAGAGACGAAACAAAATTTATAGCCAAATGCTCTGATTTTAGAATTTGTTTCCCACTTTCCAGAAATGATAAAACAAGCTACATAAATCAGTTAAATGGCTGAATTAGACAAATTGATATCATTTCTATCAGTTCTACCATTCCATGCCTCAACGTTTCTATGGACATTAGCAAGTTAATTCAACACATTCTGTAAAAAGGCTACCGAAGATGCTCTCCCCTTAGGTGATTGAAAAGACTATTGCACAGTATGTAGTTCCACATTTCATGCCTGAAGCCAAATACCATCGCTCTGACTCAGTATTGTGACAAATCCAGGAAAGTATAACTTTATCCTTTGCCTTAATTAATCTTCAGTTTAACCTAAAGTTCAGGTTTACAGCTATGTGAGAGAAGGCAAATCCAGTCTGGTGAGCAAAACAAGGAAACAGCTGTGACAGTTCCTTTCCAAAGCTCTTCTAAATTTTGAACTTTTTAAAAGACAGAGATCCTTCTTCAGGGAAAGAAGCCCAATCCCAGCAACCTTGGACATGTTTTCAAATGCTGTGTTTTCAAATCCTGTGTTTTAAAGGGAAGGGTGAGATTCCATAGCAAGACCAGGTTTTTGCTGTGGACGCTCTTGCCACCTTGAAGTTCCCTGGCAGGCAGAGAGTAGAGCCAAGATGGTCTTATGAAATACTGGGTTAGGGTGGCCCATTTCCGTCTTGATCCTCCTCCTTTTAAGGTAGTAAAAATGGCTGCAGTAGAGAGTAGAAATGGGAGGAGGTGAGGTTCTTGGGAGAGTCAAGAATTACCTCGCTGATGAGAAGAGAGAACTCACTCAGGAGCCAAGTTTCCCTAAGCATACCTTTGGGGGTGTTGATTCAAAAACAGATTCTGCCCAAATGTTAGATCTCGTTTTAGAAAAGTGGACAAGCTCTATCTCAGAGTTACAGAACCTTAACGATACCTGCAAAATCCTTTTGCCATGTGTGGTAATGGTCACAGATTCTGAGGTCAGGGCTTGCATATCTTTTAGAGCCATTATTCTGCCTCCCACAGGCAAGCAGAGGAATGTTGGTGCTTCTTCTTCCTTACCAGTTAAATGATGGAGCTAGGAAAACATAGTATTTACAGCGAAACATGCTGCCTCTATAACATGATGCTGAGGCTAACCCATCTTCCATTGACATTTGCATTTTTTTCTTTAAAAATATACTCTCAGTCTTTTCAATATGTCAGTGAGCTAATCCAATAAATAAGTCCCCACATGCATCTTTGTAAAATAGATGAAGAACACCACTTCCAAAGAATCTGATTACTTGAAGTTCATACTTAAATGATCTGAGTTCATCATCCATATGTTAATGACTGAGGGGATAGTGATTTTTCACAGGTGGGTGGTTTCATAGTTGGCATCAGAAGAGGGCTTGCTCAAGTCCAGATGGTGTTTATGGGACACTGTAACTTGAGTATGTCAGAAGAGTCTCAACACGTAGAATCATTATTATTTATCATGAGGTGGATGCTGGGATGCACCATCAACATCTCTCATCAGAAATAAAGCATTTATATTCACAATGGCTAGAAATGCAGCAGGAGGGGTGCCCTCAGCCCTCCCTACCCACTGCCTAGCTACCACTTTCAAGGTGGAAATTCCTTTTGTTGCAGAAAAAACTTCTAGGACCGAGAAACTCAAGCAGCACACAGAGATCAGGGAGAACACAGCTTTATTATGCCAGAGGGCTCAGCGGGATCCTTCCCAAAAGACTGAGCCCCCAGCAAGGTTTTGAGCAGGTTTTTATGGGTTGGGGACTTCCTTGAGTCGGGGAAGAGGTAGGTGTCATCTGGTGATTGACTCAAAGTGTGGTTTGGAGGGCGTTATGCGGAAGTGGGCTGGGGCTTAGGCTGGGGACTTCTCTCTCTGCTGGGGCCACCATTTTAGCTCAGTTCCACGTGGCAGGAAACCATATTAAGGTCAGTTTTCACATCACTTTCAGGGGCATGTGACATCCAGAGATCAATCAACATGAGGTATAAAGGCTCAGCCTCCTTGCATAACTTAGGACAATTCTGAAGGCTATTCCAGTTCCAATGCTTTTCAGGAGATCCATGGAGGCTTTTTTTGGGGAGGAGAGGGGGCCTAAATCACAGCTCTATGTCTCCCTCTTTTCAATCCTAGTTTCATCCTCTCTCTTCCATAGCTGTTGATCTTATGCATGCTCCCTAATAAACTGCCCACATGCTAAAGTGTCTCAGAGATTGCTTCTAGGGTAAGACAATCTACAACACTCAGTAAAACTTAAAGCTTTACTATCATAAAAGCAGGTTATGTTGATCATTTTTGGTCTGCATGAAAATTGATGCAAATTAAAGTGATCTCAAGTACAGTCATATGCCTCTTAATGGGGGAGATACATTCTGAGAAATGCATCATTACACAATGCCATGTTGTGCAAGCATCATAGAGTGCACTTACACAAACCTAGATGGTATAACCCAATACACACCTAGGCTATATAATGTAGCCTTTTGCTCTGTAGGAGAGAAAAATAATGTTTTCTCATCCCTTCTGGGTTCTTGGCTGAGACAGCCCTGTAGTAAAAGACACATTAGCAGGAGAAAAATTAACAAAAGTTTAAAAATATCTATACCTTCTGTACACATGGGAGAGACCCAAGAAAACTAAGTAACTCCCCCAAATGGCTGAAGACACCATCTTAAATACCATCTTTAGCCGAAGACAGAAGAAGTTGTTGGCAGTGGGGAGAGTCAGTTTTGGGA
Source organism: Rhinolophus ferrumequinum (assembly GCF_004115265.2). Taxonomy (NCBI): domain Eukaryota; kingdom Metazoa; phylum Chordata; class Mammalia; order Chiroptera; family Rhinolophidae; genus Rhinolophus; species Rhinolophus ferrumequinum. Next base: position 78,990,334 of record NC_046291.1, on the reverse strand, counting down.
GGTTACCAAGAAAAGCACAGTAAACACTGGTAAGGTTGTTATGTAGATTTAAGCCATCACCTTCTGCCTTTCTAAGAGTTTCTAGAAATAAAGTCCACCCCTTCTTCCTGGTATAGCCAGGGAGAAACCCTAACAAATGGAGATTTCCTTTACAAATGGAAATGTATTCTATAAAGGGTAACTTCTACTTGTTTACAAAGCTTCTCCCATGTCTGCTGTTTCTTAAAATTAACTAGCCTAAAATAATCCTTATGCCAGAAACATATTTGGGGTGATAATTATATTCTCCTATAGCTCCTAAGCTACAAATGTGTATTACATGTTACTGTATTGAATACTGTAATACTGTAGGCAATTGTAACACAGTTGTAAGTATTTGTGTAATGTGTTGAGCTATGATATTATAACAGTTATGATGTCACTAAGCAATACAAATTTTTCAGTTCCATTATAACCTTATGGGACCACCACTATATATAAAGTCCATCACTGTATTGCATGACTATTAAGAAATGAAAATGATGATGATAATAAGGGTGATAATTCTTTGAAAACTTGAATAATTATAAATCAATATTCCCTGATATATAATAATCTAATAAGGCAAGCACATTTTTGTGATGAGATATAAACAATTAATAATTTATCACAAAGGTTTGTTTTATGATGTTCTCTCCATAACTTAATGCAGATACATCAATGTTGTCATTGCTACAATTACTTAATTCTTACATTAGATCTGTCATTGGGGCTATTTTATAGACATAAGCACATAAATGTTATACTGGTACAAACATTATTTAGAAATAGATCAGTCAGTGATATTTTGCTCAATTTTATTAGATAATGTAAGACAATGTAGACATTCAGTGGGATTAGTGCAAAGACCTTTCACCTGCTGAAGAGTTTAGGATATTTTCTACCTTTCAACAGAGAGGTATCATGAGCCAATCATTTATCCACAGGACCAGCCTGAGAACAGTATATAATAGTATTACAAGAAGGAAGAGATGAGAGGTAATGCAAGAAGCTAGGACACGGTTGCAATTGAGAAGTATTGAGGAAATGAACTAGGAGAGGAAGAAAGAAGAAATGGGTGTGGAAGGCATTATAGCAGAAGAAACAAGAGGTTCTGCCAATTGATTGAATGTATTGTGACGGGCCAGCCGCCACAAATCGAACAGTACCTGAATGGGGGAGTGGGAATGAAAAGAGACACTCACACAAATAATGATGAGGCCGGTCTTCAGTGATCCTGAAGCGCGGAGTTTACTTTCCTTTACCAATTTATACCACCTGTGTACCTGCAGCTTAACAATCACGAATGTGCATTACCTCATTGAGAGTAAATTTTTAACTTCTACATAGAAACTACAAAATCACTGAAACTTCCCCAAAGTGATTTTCTCATGACAAAGCCCACCAATTACCCTGATAATCATCAGTCCTCTGTGTCCGGGAACCGGCCACTCCCACCTCATTCCTCAGCAGCTTGTAAGCACCCTCCAGTTGTAGGCAGAGACAATGCCTTAAGAGCTAAAACAAGTTAACCATAAACTGAGCCAGTCTGCAAGGCTTCAGAATAACAAGAAGTCATGGCTCCCCACAATGTATGAGGCAAGTTAGAGTTAAACATAACTTTGAATTTTTGGTTATAAATGACATGGGGTACCATAATGCATAACAAAGAGAAATAGACAAATATGGGAAAAGTTGCTTGAGATAAAAGATTATGTGTTTGGTTTTCAATATACTGAGTTACAGATTTAAACAAATCCAGGAGTGAAACATGTAAACTGTTTAAACAGTTTAAACAGTATTGTACTTAAGATATTTCATGGATTTAAAGCAGAAACAAATGAATTTGAACAGTACCGATCATTTAAATGGAGTCTTTTTTTTCTTTCTTGCAATTGACTATCCTATTAAAACTATCAGACAAAGAGTAAACAGAGTAATTTATTTTAAATGTTTTCTTCAATGTAATACAATTACAAATTCAACTAAACATAACACTAATATCTTCTGTCAACTATCTTCACAGTAAGACAGAGGAATGGTATACTTGCTAACAAAAAAGTATTTAAACTGTAATAAAAAATAAAAAGTGTTTATCCGAGCAAAGAAGAAATTTCAGTGTAGGGGTGAAGAATTAAGTAGTAACTTAAATTGTGCTCTGAAGGGAGCAAAAAAAGTCAGGTTTTATAAAAGTCACAATTATAAGAGCTGCTCTCACTCCAGTCCTTCATGTAAATAAAGGTTGTTGGCTGGGTCAGTTGGATTTAATTATGAGGCCCATTATGTAAATGGCAGATGCCTGTTGTTGAAATGGATTGGTTCCTTTCAAGGCGAAGAATGCAGATGATGTGGTCACAATGAGGAGGCGGAAGTAAAGTCTATATATGTCCATGTAGCAATCATTGATCCAGGACGTTTCTTGTTTGTCCTTGAGCTGAGTTCAGCCCAGGTCAGTGACTAAACAATAGTTCCAAGACTGAGAATTGCATAAAAGCCTCATTTCCTCAGTGGCCTCCCAATTCCATTTTAAGTGACTCTCTTAGCAATGTTTGTTCCATTTTATTTTCTCCATTATCATAATTAACTGACAACAGTAGATAACACAAAAGAGCAACTACTCAAACACATAGATTCGAATTTGGAGTTGTTTTTATAATGGGCATGATTGGTGTTCTGGGATTGAATTACATGAAACAGAAATCAGAACAGTGAAGGGTTCACTAAGGAGTAGACTGTGTACTGTATTCCTTTGCTTGAAGCTCGCCTCGTTGGTTTTACGCCGTGGGACACAACTAACTGAACCTGAGCCTGCACAGCCTTTCTCAGCAGAAAGGAAGGTGTCATCAGTGGCCAGAAGGGAGGAGCTGCAGAGCATCAAAGCACCTGTAGCTTTGGATGTTTATAATGCACCGATCTTTTTTGGGTTACAGATTTATTTGCATTCTTCACAAAGAAAGTTTGTGCAAGTCAAATCATTAGTTTAAAAAAAAAAATTGAAATGAAAATGTTTAGCCATTATAATTACAAAATTGTACTAAGTAACTTTTTAGTAAATTAACTGAATGCTACTAATTACAAATGAGATTTATTATTTCACTCAAACAGGTTTGGATGACATTTAACGTGAAAATATGTTATCAAATTACTATATGTATTTATAAGTAATAGTGTTACATTTCACTTTTTATAGTATTATAATCAGTTCTTTAGAAGATGAATATTTTTGACTGTTCTTAAATACCCTTATTTTAGCCTTGAAAATGTAAATTCTTAAGTGGAAGTGCTTATACAGACTAACATTTTCAGTTCAGTTAAAGGTAAGTTGACACTTTCAATATTCTATTTTTAATTATCTCCTCTCTCCCTGTCTTATATATCCTGCCCTGTCCTAGAATAGGTACAGAATTGTTTATATATGCACACACATACACGCACTTCTGGCATTCATATGAATGTGGAAGCATTAGACAGGCCGAAGCAATGACTGTGACTTACTTTCCTCAATAAACTGGTTATTTAAAGTGATACTTAAAAGGAAAGGAAAACTTAGGCTCAGTCTTTTAGTCACTTACAATTGATCCCTCTCTTCCTCTTGTTTCCCTCATGCAAGCACTGTTTGCTTTAAAATGATCTGTCTAAGAGTTACAACTGAGAAGTTTTAAGAGTCTCATTTAAAATTTTCATAATATAATCAAGCAAGTGTTGTTTTATATTTACTTTGCATCGTTTTTCTTTCACAAATGAGAGTAAAAATCTGAAAGATTGATGAAATTTGTCAGGCTGGTACCCAGATGCTATGTGATTATTCCCTCCCCTTCCGTTTTTATTACAAATATTGAAAGGAGGTTGTTTTATGAGTTAAATATAAAGTTATATAAAGGAAATTGATTTTGTCTCTATTTTATTTGTTTTAATGTTATTTTCTGTTAACTCATGTTAGATTATGTATCAGTAAACAAATCTTTTGATTTAATGTCAATGGTGGACTTCTTGATGCATAATTTCTTCAGATTCTCCCACTGAATTCCCATTGGTTATATATTGCCTGCCTAGAGAAGTAGGTTCTCTTTTCAGAGCTTAAATTGTTTTAAGAGCCTAAATTTCCCCTGCACCTTAACAAGTTAATCTGTATTAGACCTGTATGTACAGAGACAGCTAGTACCCAATATGTATTTTTCTCATTTTTATGACTGGCCGTTAGACTACACTTTCTGGCCCCTTGTATCTAAGTAGTGCCACATCATCATTTCTCACCAACACAATGTGAGTGGAAGTGGCACAGGTCATTTGTGGCTGAGGTGGTTAAGAGCAGGTGTGCTCTCTCCTTTTTCCCATCTATCAACTGAAGAGAGAAAAATTCAGGGATATAGAAAGAGGACAAAGCTATAGGCTGGAAGGAGCCCAGGTCCCTAGATTACTGTATAAAGCAGAAAGACCCTTTCCTGTCCTGTTCATGACTGATGTCAGCAAGAAATACAATTTTATCATTAACCATGAAGATATAGAGGACTTTTTTATTTTTTATTTTTGCAAGACGGTGGTCAACATAAGACAAGCTAGAGCCCACGTACTACAGAAAATTAGAAAGATTCAGCAGTATTTAATATGCTGTATTAAATTGAATGTATTTAGCAAAAGACATTTAAAACATGTTTTCTGTATTTCAAACTCTACCAAAGGCTCTTGTTCTGAAAATTGGCTTTCTTCATCATTTCGATTAGAGCTTTTCATTTCTTTTAAATAGCTTCTTATATTCTTACCTTTATACTATAAATGCCAAAGAACAATTTTTTTTTTTTAAAAAAAGAAAGGACTTGGAATAAAGTACAAATTAATAAACCAAGGACTGAGATTTCAAAAAAAGAGAGAGAAATATCCCATGAGATTTTCAGATCATGCCTGGGTCAAGAAGAAAGAGTGACCTGGTTGCTAAAATTAATTTTCCCTAAATCAACTCACCACCATTTTAATACAGACATGCACAACACAGCCACATTTTTGATCAACATCAGATGGCACATACAATGGTGGTCCCATAAGATTATAATGGAGCTGAATTACCTGTAAGAAATGGGAAGATGTATGGTTCAACAGATGTTTTTTTAAAAAAAAAACCTCTGTCGGGAGCGATACCTGTAGGGCTTGGCCATAGATTCCCTCTCACTCATAGCACCTCAATTTTGAGTACACAGATTATATTCCAATCAATCAGCCAGTGATCTATTTCAGCACAGAGGAGCCTGTTCCCCAAGTGCTACATAATCAGAGGGTGCTACAGCTAGCTTGACGGTCTTCAGTGCTCATTGCTGTAAATGCTCAGCTGAGGACCTAAGACCCTCTGCAAGGACAGAGGCCACAGGAGCGACCTTGACAAATATGAAGTGTCACTGCCACTTTAGTAAAAGCTCTCTGTGATCCTGTGGAGCCAGCCTGGCCCTCTACTTTGGGAACATTTTCAGCTAATACTGTAAAGCATAGATAAGTTTTATTTCTTCCATCAATTCAATGCCAGAGCGAGCCCTTTGTGCCATATAGGGGCAATGAAAACAAAAACTAGTTTCCAAAGTTAAAATATTGAGCCCTCAGTTCGACACCCTCTCCATGTTAAATGCCCTTGCTTCTTATGAATACCCCAAAGTTTCTTAATCTGACCACAACTCCGACGTGCAACAGCCAAAACCACATGGCCATGACCTTCCCCTATGTTCCTTTATCCCTCTATTTTGATTATTTTTATTTGGGGTGACATTGGTTAATACAATTATATAGGATTCAAGTGTACATTTCTGTAATACATCATCTATATATTGCATTGTGCATTCACCAACCAAAGACAAGTCTCCTTTTATCACCACATATTTGATGCCCTTTACCTTTTTCTACCTCCTCCCCGCCCTTTCCCCTTGGGTAACCACTAAACTGTTGTCTGTGTCTATAAGTTTTTATTTGTTTGTCTTTTTCATTTGTCGCTTTCAGTTTTATATCCTACATCTGAGTGAGGTCATATTCTCAACTTTTTCTGTCTGACTTATTTCACTTTGCATGATAATATCAAGATCTATCCATGTTGCAAATGGCAGTATTTTATCTTCTCTTATGGCTGAGTAATACTCCATTGTATATATGTATCATATCTTTATTCAATCATCTATCAAAGGACACTTTAGTTGTTTCCATGTTTTTGGCCATGTGAATAATGCTTCAATGAACAAAGGGGTACATATATCTTTATGGATAAATGTTTTTAAATTTTGGTGGTAGATACCCATAAGAGGGATTTCTGGGTTGTATGGCAATTCTGTTCTTAATTTTTTGAGGAACCTCCGTACTGTTTTCCACCATGGCTGTACAAGTTCACATTCCCACCAGCAGTGTATGAGGGTTCTTTTTCCCCCACAACCTCCCCAACACTTGTTATTACTTGTCTCAATAATTGCCATTCTAACAGGTATGGAGGACGTATCTCATTGTGGTTTTGATTTTCATTTCTTAATAGCTAGTAAAGTTGAGCATCTTTTTTACTTATTTGCTGTCTATTTGTATGTCTCCTTGGGAGAAGTGTCTGTTCAGGTTCTCTGCCCATTTTGTAATTGGATGGTTTATTTTTTATGTTGTTGAGTTGTATGTGTTCTTTATATATTTTGAATATTAGTCCTTTAACAGAAGTGTTTGCAAATATCTTCTCTCATTTGGTTGGTTGCCCCTTTGTTTTGTTGATGGTTTCTTTTACTGTGCGGAAGCTTTTTAGTTTGATATAGTTCCATTCATTTATTTTTGCTTTTACTTCCCTTGCCTTTGAAGTCAAATTCACAAAATCCTCTCTTGATTTCTTATTCTTACAGATCCTCAGGCCACTTTTCACTCCCTTCAGACAGTCACTATTACGGTGAACCAGTCTGTTTCCCTTTGATATTTTCAATCAATCCAGTCCACATCCCTGTTCATGGAGCAGCATTGACAGAGATGATGTTCCATTTCTGGTTGTCTCAGAAGGAAGCAGGGGGAGGGCTTGTGGAACAGTGTTTACAAAGTCTGCAGTAGTATCCAGTAATGTCCTTGGCCTTCACTTTTACTCACCACTCACCACTCACTCACCCAGAACAACTTCCAGTCCTGCAAGCTCCATTCATGGTAAGTGCCCTATACAGGTGTACTAATTTTTATCTTTTATACCATATTATTACTATACTTCTTCTATGTTTAGACAGGGTAAGATACACAAATACTTAATATTATATTAAAATTGCCTACAGTATTCAGCACAGTAACATGCTGAACAGATTTGTAATCTTGGAGTAAAGACTATACCGTATAGCCTGGTGTAGGAGGCTAATGATGCATTTCTCAGAATATATCCCCATTAATAAACAATACATGACTGTATATCAAACCATTATTGGTGTCTTGACATTTTTGATAGTAGAATAATGTCTGATTAAACTTTTATTAAAATTACATTAATGTACTATGTAGCTGGTTCCTAATGAGTAGAGACATATAGGTTTTCAACAAAATCTTATATGATATAAAGCCTTAAAAGTAAAGATAATTTTCTTAAATTAAAAATTCACATGGAATCTTTTCTGGTTACTTTAGGCACTGACTATATAAAGATCAATGTTTTCTTGTTATTCCATCCTTCTCTAACTTTTCAAGTCAAATTTTTAAAGTTCTATACCATCAAGTATATTTACATATATTTCTTATGTGATTCACATATATAATTTACTTCTTCAACTAGCCTTTTAGCTACAATAGGGAGAGTCCACAAGGCCACTTGTCTCTGCTTCAGTAGCTTCATCTGGGTTTCACAAAGGACTTCCCAACTGAAACAGAATCATGAGCATGGCTTTCAAACCCTGCTGAAAGTGAGTACAAGGAACAGTGGTCTGTTGCTGTTCTGTCGCAGTGTCCCTTGCACGGTCAGTAAAGTGTTCCACCCTTGGACATATCCCTTTCCAGTCCACAGTAGCATGGTCCACAGTCCCTCTTGGATAAGTGGCCTATGCAGCTGCTGGGAGTTTGTGTTCCCCGTGCTCAACTATTTATAAGTCTTCATAAGAAACACATATAGCCACTTCATGGATGCAAACTTAGATCATTTTTAAGTTTGGTGCACATTTTCACTAACACTTTTAATTTTTCTTATCATAATTATATTGCATAGAATTTTTTCACCATGCCATGTCCTAAATAGATATTCATAGCCTTTCTATTTTACCCCAGTATCATATATAATATTCTATGTATGATACGATGTGAAAAACATTGCAAGGTTTATAATCATGTTAATATTAACAAAACAAATACATTTATTAATTGATTTTAATATTGCATTGTAAAAGGGTGAACTCTATAAGTATGCAGGGACAATTTAGATCCATAGTTTGAGTTGATATCTTAAAGTTTGAATACTTCTCGATCATTTAAGAGCACAGAATACTTACATCGCATATCATAGGCCTTAAGCATACAATATTATTTAATTTTTACAAATATTTGGAGAAGGTATTCTATCCCTATTTCACAGATATTTGAACCAGGTAATATCCTAAAGTCACAGAGCCAAGAAACAGTGAAGCTAAAATCTAAACTGTGGTCATTGCTAACACCATACACTCTCTCCAAATCCTTAGTTATACTAACCTGAATTTCTATTTAAATGTTATGAATAACTAATAACATAAATTCCCATTATAAATCTGTTAATAAAGTACACATTAATAAATATTACTGATTCCTACTATGACATTTATTATTTGTTTGGCAGTTACTTCCTTTCATATGATTGGTCTCTGTCAATTTAATTTTCCTACAAACATGTTCTCTCTTATAATGACAACTTTTAGGGGTAATAAATGATAGGTAAGAAGGATGGAGGAAAAAGCTTTAAAACTGATACATTAACTAAATTAAGTTTGGTGCCTCAGCTATATCAATAAATTAAATTGAGGCAATGCCCATTACTTCTAGTGGACAATTTCATGTCAATAAAAATGAAAAACCTGCTTTTTGCTAAAATAGTAGAAATCTGAACCCTAACTGATCTGTTGATTATGTCTATAAATGTTTACAGAAAAGTGCTCCTGTATCACCTGTTTGGTTTCATCACTTCAAATATTACTTATTTCTAAAAGTTTTTCTTGACAAGTTTTAAGCAAAATTGGCCCAGGTCTTCTGATTCCTCTGTCCTGTTGGTGTTAGTAATCATTTTTCATTCTTACTGGACCATGTATAAAGTAAATCTAATTTATGAAATTGTCCAATAGTTATCAACAATATGTTACTTGGGAGCCAGACAATAAATAAGAAAGAAATGCAATCCTCAAAGATGTGAGAAATTACTGAAATCTAGGATTCAAGTTTTCAAAAGATCAGAGGTTCCTAAATATAATTTGTTTAATTCGAAAAAGAAAGAAAGAAAGAAAGAAAGAAAGAAAGAAAGAAAGAAAGAAAGAAAGAAAGAAAGAAAGAAAGAAAGAAAGAAGAAAAATGCAGATCACCATTATTCAGAGGAGAACTGATTTGCCCAAATTCACACAGTAGTGGTAGACTTGTTTAATGTCACCTTTCTTAATACTGTATCATTGCTCTTGCTGTCACTAGAGCGAAAATAGCGTCACTTGTCTGTGAACTAGACAGTATGCTTTAGTGAACACTTAATGGGAGAAAGCATTAAACTAACATTCTTTCTTCTTTCATAACAAGGTTTGTGGAATACAGCCTCCTACACTGAACCCTTCTTGACTGAACAGAAATGAATACAAACTGCCTTGCCCTACTTCTAATTCTAGAGGGCAACTTGGATTTCCTCAGTGTGAGAACTCATGGGAAGCTCTACAAAGGCTTTGAATAATCATAGTACCTACTACTTTGACTACTGACTTCTCTGAGTACAACTTCTTAAAAGAATTTAGAATATTTAGGGAGCAAAACTTTCAGCATTGTGCTCTTTCTCCCTCCATACAGAAATACAGGTTTATTATCTGATTTTTTTTGAGGCAAATCTCTACATCGAGGGAGATTAAGGAACACTGTGTATTCTCTGGTGGAACAGCCTCACCCTGGTTGGCCATGTAAGACAATACCACCATTTTGTACAATATAGACACATATAAACATCAGCAATCACCAGTGGTCTAAGACTCTAATTTTACAAACAGCGGAAACAATTGCTCAGAGAGGGTAATGATTTGTGCATATGATCTTAGCTGTGAGCAGAGCTAGGGATGTGACTTCTTAATGCTCATCAGGTGCTTTTTCTACTGCAGCATGTTTCTTAATAGATATGTTGTTGTTCTGTGTATCACAAATACAATAAAATTCATATTCAAATGCAAATAACTATGTTTCCATTGACTCTGTTGATTCATTTAGTGAATGTTAATTGTTTATCAACACCACAGATCATTTGGAATATAACCTTTGCAGTTCAAACTCCTGGGTTTGGATCCATCTTCCACAATATTATAATATGTACAAAAGCCTTAAAAAAACATAATTAGAGGCAAAGAGTTCTATTGGTAGCTATATAAATCAGGTAAGTAGTATTTCTACATATAATATGTAAAAAGGTATATAGGCATAACACATTTACCCTTTATCTAAAAGATAAAAATATGTTCATTTCATTAAATGTAAAGCACTATTTATTGTAAGATACATTATTATTTTATATAATAATAAGGAAAAAAAGGAATAATACAAATACAGCTATGCCACAATACTAAGATCCAATCAACACAGACACACTGATATTTCAAAGATAATAAAATATGAAGAACTGTCTTACAGAATTTATAAAGCATGCAGTATCTTTCTCTATTTATACACAGAGACAGATAAAAAATGGAGAGATTACTATGTACTATGGCACGATGTTTGCTGATTTTACAGTTATAACATTGTTTAATACTCATAGCTGTCCTTTGATTTAGGTATTATTTTTATTTCATTTTACAGATGAAGGAACTGAATCACAATAGGATTTTCTAAGATCATACTCTTTTAATAAAAATAATGACGTTATTAATCATTTACTAGGTCATCACAATTCTGCTCGATAACTTTTAGTAAATAAAATACTGCCCTCAGATGCATTACGTCTAGTTGAGGTATCAAGTAGTGCACGCCTGAAATAAGCAGCAGTCCCACGTCTTAATATAATTTAAGACCGTGTAGTCCACAATCATCTACTCATGCCCAGTGTCTTTTTGTGACCCAAAATGATGTGTGCATAATTTGTGTGAACCAAAAGAAACAAAAAGACTTGAAACAAAGATTTGCTTCAAAGGACTGAAAACCACACAGCCCAAATTTTATGCCTTTATAAAAATAAAAGAAAAAAGAAAAATTGAGCATGAATTTTCATATATTTTTAGTAAATTATTTTTTCCTTTTTTTCTCCTTCTACTTCTGCCTCCCAGAGGCACAATGAAGTCAGTTAAAACTTGAAGAACGGGGAAGCTTCAGCTATACACAAGAGATATTCAAATCTCTTCATTTGGGTAATTAGGGAATAAGGTTTGTTTGGTTTTATTTTGTGTTTTTTTTTTCTTAACACCAGGGACAGTTTTAGCGAGTTCAAATTAATTGGGTTTTATGCACTATCATTCCTCTGGTGTTTGTCAAAAGAAGAAAGAAAGAAGGAAGAAAAGACAGAAAGAGAGAAGCAGAGAGAGAAAAAAGCACACACATACAGAAACACACACACACACACACACACCCTCACACTAGCATGCATGCCAGAATATCACAGAGAATTCAAAGAGAATTGGGAGCTTTTGCACTTGGGAACATATTTACTGAAGCAGAAAGTATCCTCTGTGTGAACAAGCTTCCCCAAAATATCTTGGCATAAATGTGCTTAAACTCGGAATCTGAGAGAGCACAATTGTTTAGTTTCTATTAAAAAAAAAAACAAAAAACAAAACAAACAAACAAACAAAAAAACTGGATTGCAAAAGACAGATAAATTGATCTCTAATTTAATTAAACTAAACCATTAGGCCATTAAGTGAATGTTGAAGAGTTGTGCCGGGTAGTGTGTTGAATATAATGTGTTACTTAAAAGCTTTAATAACCAAAACTTTTTACCTGCCTGCTACAGAGAGATGTGATTGCACCATCAACCAAATTGTTGTCAAATGAAAAAAATGCATAAAAGACATTAAAATCAACCCTCTTTTACTCATTAAAGTCTTCTAGTGCTTCATTAAAAAAAAAAAACAAATCAAAAGAAACTCACATAGAATACCATGCTCTCTCTGACATCTCCATGCTTGTCAAGTTCCTCCAGCTATACTGCAAGCTACCTCTTTATAGTATTACTCTATTTTGTGATAGTTTTTTCTAACATGTATTCAAAATTTCAAAACCTAACCAATATTTTAAAATTCAGTGATTGTCATTTAAAATTATTATTGTTAATGTCCTTATGCTTTGTAATAATTTTAAAATCAGAACATCTCTAAACAATAATTTCTCTTATATAAACATACCCTGTAATATATTTCAAGTCCCAGTTCATTTATTAGCCTTAGTTTAGTTATGTAAATTGTTCTGATTTCTATTTGTCTTACTATCTAGAGATATGTCAGAAGTGAAAATTCAAATATATATATATATATTTTTTTTATTAAAGACATTCATGGAATAGGAACAAACAGGGATTATAGTAAGCTGAAAATTAATTGAGATTCTCAAGTAATTTGTGCCAGAAAGGGTCATATATTCTCAAGGTAATTCTAGTGTGCTATCAGGTTTAAGGACCTATACAACAAGGACTTGTACAACAAAATGATGATTATCATGAAGTGCACTAATACAGATGTACATTTGTGGAAGCTAAGGCAGTATTATGACTGGACTTCAGAAAAGATTGAGAGAACCTAGAAGGTCTTTCCTCCATCTTTTTTGCTTCTTTCCATTTTGTTACTTTCATCTCCCTATGGTTTTTCTGCTACATAGTCCACGTGATTGAAATAGGACTACCAATACTTCCAAAATTCACAGTTTAGCTGAGATTATTCTGGAATTTTTCAGCTCCAATTACAAATCTATAGAAGAGTAAGGTTGGCCATCATTGAATCATACAAGATCAGACAATTAAGTTTGCAAACTTGTTGGAATGAAATTGCTAACCCTTTTTGATATCAGAGGGATTATTTATTATGAATTTGTACCAACTAAACAAACAGTTAACCAAGTTTACTACTTGGAAGGGCTGAAAAGGCTGCATAAAAAGTTAGACGACCTGAACTTTTAGCCATCAATTCATGGCTCTTGCATCAGGACAATGCACCAGCTCACATGGCACTTTCTGTGAGGGAGTTTTCAGCCAGTAAACAAAAACTGTATTGGAACACCCTTCCTATTCACCTGATCTGGCCTCCAATGACTTCTTTCTTTATCCAAAGATAAAGGAAATATTGAAAGGAAGACATTTTGATGACATTCAGGACATCAAGGGTAATACACTGACAGCTCTGATGGCCATTCCAGAAAAAGAGCTCCACAATTGCTTTGAAGGGTGGACTAGGTGCTGGTGTTGGTGCATACCTTCCCAAGGAGAGTACTTCAAAGGTGACTGTAGTGATATTCAGCAATAAGGTATGTAGCACTTTTTCTAGGATGAGATTGCAAACTTAATTTTCCGACCTTGTATATTCACTCTCAGACCTCTCCACTGTTTCCTGAGGCTGGGGTCATGTTTAAGTGTTGGCTGTTCTCTCATGAGTATGGGTGTAAGGAGGCGGAGGAGGCAAAAGAGAATATGGGCAGAAAATCCCAAAATGTTGACAAAAGTAAAACTTGGTAATTCAATTTTAATTCGCTCTTCTCTATACTATGTGCATAGTGGTGATTAGGACCTGGGGCAACGGGGCCTCAATTCTGAGCAGGTGAAGGAGAAGAAAACTTGAAAATTGACGTAAATTATTAATTTCATTAATATTCTATCACTAATTATCTACATATTCAAATGATTTGTATAATGGAACAATGTCTCTTCTTTAGGCCTTAATGTCAAGTGAATCTCTTCTCTCTAACTATATATATATTATTGATTAAATGATTTAAGTAGCACTTATTATTTTGTCCCTTATGTTATCATTATACAATTATAAAATATTTTTTCTATTAGAGTGATTAAAATGATAGCCCTAGAATAATAGAGAAACATTAAAAATAACCCCTAGCTAAGGCAGTCCAGATTTTTTTTCAGCCAATTTGGAGATACCTCTTTAAGAGAATGCATGGAAAAGTATAAATATACAATTAAGTATGCAAAGGTATCTTTGTTTATACAATTGCAAAATAAATCACAACAAATTACAAATTTAAAAAATATGACATGACAAATACTGAAATTTTGAAAAAAATGACAACATTTTAAATGAATTGATAGATATATCTTTATAATGCTTTACTCTTACGTGTTTTGGCTCATACTCTTTTTATTATTAAATTATAATTGACATACTATATTATATTAGTTTCTGCCATACAACATAGTGATTTGACATTTATTTACCTTATGATGTGATCACCATGATTAGTCTAACCATATGTCACTGTACAAAGTTATTATGATATTATTGAGTATATTTCCAATGCTATCCCTATAACTTATTTATCTTTGTATCTTTATTTGACAAATATTGTTGTTCACTACATCTAGAAAGTAAAACAAAATGATCTATTCTTTCTTCTAATATGCTTGACTAATTTTTTTATTGAATGCTAGAATATATAAAACATAATCTAACTCAGAGAATTATTCAGTGTTTGTAATACTACTGTGAAGTAGTGGGCTATCTTCACAGAAAATTTGATAAATTCTGTTTTTTCTGATGTCCATCAAAAAAGTGGGAAAATGCCTGGAGTGATAACTACATACTACATTATCAATTAAATATTTGACATTAATGAACCTCTGTTGAGCAGGTATAAAAAAAAATGAATTCTCTGCCTATAACTTATTTCTGGTGATTGGAAGAATTTTCCACAAATTGCCATTTGCCTCTACATATTCCAAATTTGTTACCTCTTCCATAATCCACATATTTCCATTGGCAGATTCCACTGAATAAGCTAATTTTGCAGAAAGACCACTTGATTTAAGCTTTTATTTCACAACTCCAGGTGGACCAGCACAGTAGTCAGAAGGGATATTCCCAAAAGTTATTTGCATACAGGGATGAAAACAATAATCTTAAGTAAACACAGAAGTGACTATAAACCACGATATATGTCAGTAGACCCCCACATAATGGTATCTCTCTTTGGCTTCTCCATAGCTGATCCTCCGGAATGCCTATAACCACTTTAATAATTCTACACAAAAGGAGAAAAGTGACTGTAGAGATACTGAATAGCAAGAGGCCATGACTTAATCAATTGAGGTTTAGCAAAACACACAGGATCATGTTGGTCGATTGGTACTTCTTCCTCAGATTTTTAACGGCCTTTTTAAAGAGAAGGGGCACAAATTTTAGGACTCATTAGCTTCCTGGTACATCCCTTCTAGGACTACCTTGCTTTATTTGCTTTTTCTCACTGAATAGAAACATATATTTATGAGGAATCATAAATAAAGATTATGTTGTTCTGGTTAGCTCAAGATGTTTTGTAGTGGAAATTGGAAAATGTGGAGTGGGGTAAAGGAGAAGTGGCCTACTGATTTCCCCTTCACTTTCAAATTAAGTGGAATATTAAAAATGAAGTGAAACCAATATGATTATTACAATTATTTCTTTCATCATGGAGGAGATTTCAAATCTGGCTGGTAGAGACTAGCTTTGTTGGTATGACAGTGTCAAAGTGGCATAAGAATAAAAATGTAAAATCAAAACCAAGTACCTTGGAATTGAAATCTACAACAATAAAGGTGTAACTTCAGAATCATAATTTCTTAAAGCAGAAGCCAAGATTCTAGGCCATGCCCAGGATCAGACACTGCCATAGCATTAAGAAAGAGCAGAAAAAAACAGGAAATAAACACAAAAGTCAGAGACTTCGTGTAAAAGTTTCTCTGAAATGACCAATAAGATTAGAAATAGCAGTCAAAGAGACACAGCAGTAAAGAAAAGTCAGGACTGAAAGAAGAGAGGAGCTGAGGGGCAGTATCAGCTTTTCCTAGTGTTAATATCTAGTCTTCTCTTAAGATTATTCAGTTATATTAATAAAAGAAACTTTAAGAAAAGAATCTAATTTATTTGTTGATCCATTATCAGTTACTTATGAGGTGAATGTTTAAATTAAAAAAAAAATACAGTAAAAGACACATTGCCATTAATGTCCCTCCAAAATACTTCTCATCATTTCAAACACACTTATCCCATTGTTCTTGCTACTTTCTGAAGCAGTTCTGGAAGTCCTTCTTCATGAATGTCTTTAGTTACACTGTCGTGGCAGCCTCGATGTTCTGAATCGATTCAAAATGTTTACCTTTCATAATCATTTTGACTTTGCGGAAGAGTCAGAAGTCTCACAGTGCCAGATCCAGTGAATAAGGTGAATGAGGACATACTATAATGTTTTTATTTGACAGAAATTACTGTACCAGAAGTGATGTGTGACATGGAGCATTGTCAGTTGTGATGGAGGATGAAGTAAAGACACTCATGAAAGAGGACTTCCAGAACTGCTTCAGAAAGTGGCAAGAATAATGGGATAAATGTGTTCAAAGTGTATGTGTGTGTGTGTGTGTGGGGGGGTAGTTTGAGGGGGATTAATGACAATGTGTCTTTTACTGTAATAATTTCTTTTTTTTTTAAATTTAAACATTTATCATATTTTTCGATCACACCTGAGTTTTTACTATTTGGTAAGCACTACCAAAGCACTCACTTCTCATTAGAGTTACAATTCCTGCCACTATCATTTTGATAACATAGGTTGCCATATTTGGCCTTCCAAAATGACAGAGAAACATGAGACCCAGAAATGTCCAAGAACTGAAATTATTAATGAAACTCTAGATCTCTTAGCAAGAATTTATCAGTGCCATTATTTCATTAACATATTGCCTTAATATAAAGTCTTCACAAAAGACAAAGAATATGACATCATCAAATGGCTCTCAACCATTTTAGAATGATAGGGATTCTCCTTTTTCCTTTTGCTTGGGTGTAGGAGAAGTTCTGGATTTATATATTTATTTAAAGTATTTTTCATTTTTCAATTTAAGTACAGTGGTATACAATATATTAGTCATATTAGTTTCAGATGTGCAACATAGTTATTTGACGTTTGTATATGTTACAATATAAGCACTCCACTAATTCTAGTAATCATCTATCACCATTAAAACTTACAACAATATTATTGAATATACTCCCCTTCACTTTTTTCATCCTCTCCTCTCTGGTAACCATTCCTTTGATTTCTGTTTCTGTGAGTCTGTTTTTGTTTTGTTTGTTCTTTTTTATTTATTTATTTTTTTGATTCCTCATATAAGTGAAATCATGCAGTATTTGTCTCTCTGTGTGTGACTTATTTCACTTAGCATGATACCCTGTATGTCCATCCATGTTGCTGTAAAGGGCAAGATTTCATTCTTTTTTTATTGCTGCATGATATTCCATTGCATATACATACCACATCTTCTTTATCCATTCACCTATCGATGTACACTTAGGTAGTTTTCTTATCTTGGCTATTGTAGATAACACTGCAATGAAAATATGGGTGCATATATCTTTTTGCATTAGTGTTTTCATTTTCTTTGGATAAATACCCAGAAGTGGAATTGCTGGATCTTTTGGTATATCTATTTTTAGTTTTTTTGAGGAATCTCCATACTGTTTTCCATAGTAGCTGCATCAATTTGCAGTCCCACCAACAGTGTACAAAGGATCTCTTTTCTCCACATCCTCACCGACATATGTCATTTGTTGATTTTTTTATAATAGCCATTCTGTCTGGCATGAGGTGATAGCTCATTGTGGTTTTGATTTGCATTTCCTTGATGTTTAGTGATAATTTTTAATTTTCTAAAAACAATATTCTGAACATTTCAATTTATTCTTAGAAGTTGGCTCGTGAGCTTGAGAAGTTAAAAATGTGCAGATTATGGTACTAAATTGGTGATTTACTTAATATTTTTTCTTATTCTCATTGCTCTGTCTATTATTTGTAAGTTCCATTAAGATTTTTTTTTTTCAAGTTAGATCATTAAAGGCAGGCGAGATAAAATTCTAATTATCTTTTGCTGCAAAGCACCATATGTTGCTGCTTCAACATCAGGAAAGACAATGATGAACATTCAGATATTAAACCCAAGTCTGATAAATCTGGTTATAGTGAAAAAGTTAAGCTGATCAACAGATTGCAAAGTAAATTCATTTATGACATATTTGATCATGTCAAAATATTTACTACTCAGCATAAGCACCCCTCAATGAAAAGGGAAGATATGGTTATCATTTTTATACTCAACATGATTTTGAATCCTGCTGTGACCCTCAAGAAATTTTAAAACTTTTTGTGTGGGACTGGAATTTGGAAGGGGAAAGGGTGAAGAGGAGGTCGACTCCTGGATCCTCTTAAAAAGCAACAAGATGCTTGCTCTCGTGCTTTGCGTAACAGTTAAGTGAACATTAAAAATATTGACAGTGTGTGTGTCAACTTTGGATAATACTGCCTTTAAGGTTTGCTTTATGATTTATTTGATCTCTTGCAGAGAAAAAAGATGGAATCATTTCTTAAAGATTTAAAAATAAATATGCATCTAATTTTGTTTTGGAGCATGTTGTAATTGCATATATCTATTTTTAGCTGGAAAAAAATATAAAAGGGAATTTTCATCAACTACTAAACAGCAAGTGTTTTCCAGTCACTATGTTTGTGTTGCAGTTAGCTGGACCTCTCTTCATCAGGAAGAAACGACTGAGAGTTAACTAGGTATCGGACAGGCACTTAAGTTCTAACAAATCAACAGAATAGCTTTTGTCCGAGGACCAACAGGCATTTTCTGTCACATTTTGTCAGGATGAAATTTTAAAAGAATAGATTCTTCTCAAAGTTGTAAATCATGTCTTTGTGAGACCCATATAATTATTATAATCAGAATAGCAAGAAAAGCTTGTCTCAAGATTTAATCTAAATGAAAAATCACAAACACCATACCCCAACGTATTTTAACAGATCTGAACCTTGCCTTTTGAGGAATTTCGATTCAACGCTACATTCAAATAGACGAAAAAATAAACAGTTATTTCAGAGTGTTTTTAGAATTATATATAACTGAAAAAATATTGATTTGTTGACAGAATTTATCAAGCTCTATTAAGATATTTTTGCCCTGTCTGGACTTGTAGCCATGCAGAGCGCTTTGCTTTGCTAAATAATTCATTCGGTTTGACTCCTATCCCAAATTCTGGTTTTCAGTATTTCAAAAAATTTGTTTCTCTTTAAGTCACTTCACTCTGTCTCATACATTTTTCATCTTGAGGAGACCACAATTTAAATGGCTTTCTTTTTACAGATAGACATATGTTAATCTATTGTGTGAGAAATACCTCATGGCATGGTCAGCCCCAGGATAAGTAATAGTGAATAATATCTTACTTGTTTTCTATGCTCCATACCTTGTGCTTTCTTTACAGCCTGAAGTTCCCACTCCTCCACACTAGAACTCAAATATCCACATCCTACTCTTTAGCTCCATTAAGCTCTTCCAGGCCCCACTCTGGCTAAATGATGCTCTGACGCACAACTCTCAGAGCTCCTATGCACCAGAATTGTACTTCTTATTCTACCTTCATGTCCAATCTCTACTAAATATTAGAGCTTACCTGCCAGAATAAATGAGTCACATCAAAGAGTTAACTCACTTTAAAGGATGGAAGATTAATAACCAATTCTTCTGGTTGAATTTTTATCTGAAATGAGTTTATTTCCAAATTAATTTCTAACTAGGCTCAGTATAAAATGCTTTTTTGATGGAAAAACTGTTCTCAAAAGTTGTCAAAATTAATTCATTAAAAAAATCAGTTTTTAATTAACATTTCTTTTTATTTCATAGAGAGACAGAGAAAGGGACAGTTTTAATAGTTTTGTATATATGATATATCTCTGACTTACAATTTGATTTCTCACAGATATTCTTGTTTCTTATTTATGCTTAGCTAAGTTTTGGGGAAGTTTTTATTTATTTATTTTCTCTACTTTTTAATTGTATTAATGTATGAATTCTATAAGCTTTTTATATAGTTCATTCAATCCTGTTCATAGAATCTCAGGATATTTTTTCTTATGAGAAATGCACACACACACACACACAGTCTGACAATTAAGTTCACGAATTTGCTACTGTGCACTTACATTGGCAGTACTGTACAGCTCAGTAAGGTTTCATAACCTTGATATATCAGTGTCTCACAGCTGTGTTTGTGTCAACGTATGGCGGTCTCTTGCTGAGTGGTGTTCATTATTATTGCGTGTTATTGTGTGCCATCACAAGAATTAGAGCAATGAACAAACATTAAATTTCTTGTTAAACTTGTTAAACAAGAGTAGAAATGAAATCAGGGGCATGTTAGACAAAGTTTATGGGGATAATGTCATTAAGAAAATGTCAGTGTACAAATGGATTAAATGTTTTCCTGAGGGGAGAGAGCATATCATTGATGAAGAGAGGTCAGGGTGGTCAGTACTGAGTAGAACTGATGAAAACGTTGCAAAAATTCATCAAATTTCACGTCAACATCATTGACTGACTGTGAGATGCATAGCAGACCACGTAAACATTGGTAGAGAAACAGAAAAATCTTAACTGAAAATCTTAGCATGAGAAAAATTTATGCAAAAATGGTCCTGAAGGAGCTTACCAATGAACAAAAGCAAAGGAGACTGGAAGTTTGCCAAGACCTTTTGGAAAGGCAGGACAATGTTTTGGGCCATGTTATCACTGGTGATGAAACATGGGTGTACCAATAGGACCCTGAAACAAAGTGTCAAAGTGCACAATGGAAGTCAGCCAATTCTCCACGACCAAAATAGTTCCATCAGTCCAAAGCAAGAGTCAAAACAATGTTGCTGGGCCTGCCTGGTGGCTCAGGTTGTTGGGGCGCCCGTGCTCTAAATGCCAAGGTCACCTGTTCAATTCCCACAGGGGCCAGTGAGCTGCACCCTCTACAGCTAAGACTGTGAACAACAGTTCTCCCTGGAGCTGGGCTGCCATGAGCAGCTGGGGTTTGGTGTGAGCTGCTTTGGGCTGCTGAGTTCTGCTGGGGGCTGCTGTGTACTGCTGGGGGCTGCTGTGTACTGCTGTGAGCTACAATGTGCTGCCATGAGCGGCTAGTGGCCAGCATATGTGGCCAGCAGCCAGCGTGAGTGTCCGGCAACCATGGTGAGGTGCCGTGGGCTGCCATGAACACACAGTGGCCAGTGTGAGTGGCCGGCAGCCAGCATGACTGGTCGGCACTTGGCGAGAGCTGCCGTGAGCTTCTGTGAGGGACTGACCGATGACTGGTGACTGACTGCCTCAGCCTTGGGGAGAGCAAGGCTCATAATACCAGCATGTGTCCTACACAACTGTATCCTACACAACTAGACTGAGAAACAACTGCTTGAACTGGAGTGGGGAGGAGGCAGAAGAAGCCGGGGGGAGGGGGGAGAGTCAAAACAATGTTGCTAAACTTTTTTGATATCAGAGGGATTATTCATTATGAATTTGTACCAACTGGACAAATAGTTAACCAAGTTTACTATTTGGAAGTGCTGAAAAGGCTGCATGAAAAAGTTGTATGAGAACGACCTGAACTTTTAGCCATCAATTCATGGCTCTTGCATCATGACATTGCAACAGCTCACACAGCACTGTCTGTGAGGGAGTTTTTAGTCAGTAAACAAATAACTGTATTGGAAACACTCCCTACTCACCTGATCTGGCCCCCAATTACTTCTTTCTTTACCCAGAGATAAAGGAAATATTGAAAGGAAGACATTTTGATGATATTCATGACATCAAGGGTAATAAAATGACAGCTCTGATGGTCATTCCAGAAAAAGAGTTCCAAAATTGCTTTGAAGGGTAGATTAGGCACTGGCATCAGTGCACAACTTCCCAAGGGGAGTACTTCAAGGGTGACCACAGTGACATTCAGCAATGAGGTATGTAGAACTTTTTCTAGGATTAGTTCTCGAACTTAAGTGTCAGGCACCGTACAAGCAAAAGCATAATATCAACATCTTAGCAACATCAAACTTCTGATAAAATACTCTATGTTTAAAAAGTTTTAAAATGCCCCTATATTAAGACAATGATGTTACTTAATAAATTGATGACATTTCATGAATGGCTGAATTCCTGCCTTCCATTAGAACAACAACAAAAATATCTTTAACCTTTTGTACCTATAGCATCATGCTACTGGATGTTGACACTTTTTCAATGTCTTCCATAAGTGGGGTCAGAATTCCTCTTTTATCAATCAGTCTGCTAACAGGCAGGGTCTTCTCCCCTCCTCCCACATTCTCTAAGTTAATTCATACTTCATAGCCTTCTAAGTGAAAGCCAGGCCATGGGGAACTGGACAGAAAAGCCACCGTTCTCATGGTTGACCCATGGTGGCTATACTCAAGAGATGCCTATGTCATTTACTATCATTGACACTTATTTACAGGAATCCAATGTAAAAGCATATTCAGTGTAAGATATAAAGACATCTCTTGACTTACTGGCTTCTATTTCTGAGCTTTGAGGGATGAAATTGAATTAGTCTAGGAAGTAGAGTAGATAAAATAAGAAAAAAGAAAAAAGCATTGCTGAAGATTAGTACAAATCAATTTTTAAAATAATATTGAATTTACTTAATAAATGTTTAATCAATATTCTAATTTGTCTTCAAACTCTGCTTTAATATTTAAAGATTTTGGTTCAAGAAATGCTTAAGAAATTAATATTTACATTTATGAAAGTGTCTTACATAATCTAGCCCATCACACATTATATAAGGAAAGAAACCATTTCACTGTTGAGAGAATATTATTAGGTTGGTGCAAAAGTAATTGTGGTTTAAAAGGTTAAAAAATTACAAAAACCACAATTGCTTTTGTACCAACCCAATAGTAGAGACCATCCATAACCTTAGTTACTACCTATCTTCATTGAAAAACAAGTCTGATAAAATACTCTATTTAAAAAAAAAAATATTAAACACCCGTATATTACGGTAATGATGTTACTTAATAAATTGATGACATTTCTTAAATGGCTGAATTCCTGCCTTCCATTAGAATAACAACAAAAATATAATACATATTTTTATAAATATATAATATATATATATATATATATTTTTTTTTTAATGAAGGATTGAGTAATTGAATAAATTTCCAAAGGTACTTATGTCATCTCTCAGGATTACCCTATGTTACTGTTGATTATACACTTGGAGGATAATCCTGAATCTCCAACTGCTCAAGAGCTCAGAAGTCCCAGGCCCAGACTGTAAAGAGGGCCTATAAGAGCTTGATGAAAGGAAATCCTGAATATGAAGAAAATGCTTAATCTTTGGTGGTGGATTTGCATACTGGTACAAAAAGTAGCTCTCCCCCTTCCTTGTACATTTAACAATTTTTCAAATTATAATTAAAAAAAAAAGTGTGCCATGTGCCTATTCTAATTTTAAAGAAAAGTGTCATAAACAGGTCACAAGAATGCTAGGATTCTGATAAATTTAAAATGTTAATGTGTGGAGAATTATGGACGTTATACAGAAACTGAAAACTTGGGCCATAATTGTTGTTCACTCTGCAAGTCTAACCAGATGACACTTCTAAAATTATTGATGTATAAAATGAGATTTTGCTATGATAGCTCCTTTTCATTTGTTAAAATGTTCATCTCGATTTAAGCTGAAGTGAGTATCATATAGTGTGTAATGTGCAATTAAAATAAGATGAGGGTCATGAATTATCCAACACTTTTTAGATTCTGTATTCAGATTTGTTCTTTCTACTTATTTCTCTTGAAAGAATGACATATGGATATAGGATTTTCTGTAGCCTTCATTAAAAATAATCAGCAATAAAGTATCACAATATAAGTGATATCATATTAAAAATTAATAGGTTAATTACTAGATAATAATGTAATTATGAAGGAAGAGATTATAAAAACAAATTTTCTTTATAATACATTTAGAAAACATATGTTTAAACCCCAATGAAGAAAAATTATTATGGTAGATAGTAATGGTTGCAACATATTTTAGTCTCTATAAATCCCATGTCTCAAGATCAACAGAGACAGCCAGATGGCTCAGTTGATTAGAGTGCGAGCACTGAACAACAGGGTTGCTGGTTCGATTCCCACATGGGCCAGTGAATTGCGCCCTCCACAACTAGACTGAAGGACAATGACTTGGAGCTGATGGGCCCTGGAGAAACACACAGTTTCCCAATAGTCCCCAATAAAATTTATATAAAAACAGACCAACAAATGTAGCAAACAAACACACTTAAGAATTGATCAAGTCTGCTGAACACAAGATCAAAATGCAAAGATCAATTCTCTTACTGTACACTAGCAATAAACTATCAGAAACTATTTTTTTAAATATAGTTTATAATAACACAGAGTCAAACATCAAAAAATAAATATCATAAAAGTATGTAAGACCTCTATTCTGAAACCTATAAAATATTGCTGGTAAAAATTTAAAAAGTCAGAAATAGATGGAGAGATATATCTTGTCCATGGATTGAGAGAAGCAATATTGATAATACAGAAAGTTTCTCCAAATGTAAACTACAACAATAAAACTTCCTGGAGAAAACTTGTGAGCATGCTTTTGTGGCCTTTAATTAGACAAAGATTTCTAAAGCACTAAAGAAAAGTATTCATAATGTGGATATCACACAAACTAAGAACTTCTGTTCATAGAAAGAGCAACAACAAAATAAAAGGCAAAAAACTTGCACAGGAATTTCATAAAACAGAATGTCCAAGTAGCAAACACAGATCAAAATAGAGGTTATCTCTGGAGAAGTGGGACACAGGAAAGGTGCTTTTTAGAATTTTTTGAATATTCTATAGTACCATTTAGTGGTGCTTAAATAAGCTGATAGATTGATGCATTGTGCATATAATATTGTATACCTACCTGTGTCTATATTATACTAATAAAATAATTTAAAACTACATTGAGATATAATTTGTCATCTATGAAACTGACAAAATTGTGTAGATGTAATAGAATGTTCTCTTGAAGATTCTCTGAAACCAAAACTCGCATTAGTTTTAATTAGAATGTAAAATATTATAACCACTATAGAGAATAATATAACAATAACTAATAAAAGCACACATAGAGTTTGTCCAGCTATCCACTTTTAGAAATATGCTCCAAAGTTGTACTGATAAAAATATGAAAAGATACATGCACAAGCTGTCCATTGCAACTCTATATAATAACAAAAGACTGGGGACAACATAAATGTCCATCAAGGGAAGATTAAATAAATGACGTGCATTTAATGATTGGAGGACCAACATTCAAAGGAAAAATAAAATCTCTATATACAACCAGGAAGAGTGATTTTCAGGATATGTTTTAAGTTTTATTTTGTTTTGTTTTTAATAAAGAATGGTGAAAAACACAATATGCCACAGCTTGAGTAAGGGAGAATATACATTTATAGGTGCACTTGCTTATATATGTCATAAGAAAACAAAACTACAGACAAATTTCCGACATGAACAGATAGCATGATTATGCATATAGAAAAATCTTTTTAAAAAACCTATTAGAACAGAGTTGAGCAAGGTTGCAGAATGCAAGGACAATTTACAAAAATTAATGTATATGGTAGCAATGAAGACTTATAAAACCGGAAATAATCTAGATGTTTGTCAACTGGTAAATTAGTTAAAAAATAAATGGTGGTACATCTTTATAATGGAATGACACAAAACAATAAAAATAATTGTACTGTTGATATACACAGCACCAATGATTAATATCAATGCATTCTGATAACGGAAAGAAGCCTGCCTCAGTAGGCTGCATACTACATGATTCTCTTTCTGTGACATTCTGAAAAAGGATAAAACTATAGAGATATAAAATACACTAGTGGCTGCTAGAGGAGAGAGCAGTTGTGGGTTTGACTGTAAAGGAGTATAGGGGAATTTAGGTGGCTGTTGTGGTGATTATGCAACATGGTGTGTTGGTCAAAATTTGCAAAATTTTACACTAAAAAATATTTTTCACTATATATATATTATACCGTAATAATAATTGTAAAAGATTCAAAAAAATGGGGGAGGATAAATCACTAAGTCATTACAAATAATTATATTTACATATTGGATGACGGCAATGGGGAGAATGGTTAGGGAGAGAATATTTTCTCTAAAGATTGCAGATTCTCTCTAGAGACTTAACTTGTTTCTTGTTTTAGATGTGATTTTGACATTATTATAAAACAAAATTAAAATTTAAAAAGCAATTGACACAAATTAATGTCAAATTAAACAAATTACACAAATGATCCTGTTACAAACTAATATAATAACAGAGGTTTTTAAAACAAAACAATCTGCAAAAAACAGTTGTAAGTTATTTCCCTAAATCATATTATTGGTAATACTGCTTCCGTTATTCAGAACCAGCTGTATGTGCATTTTACAATAGGGCAAATGAGTAATTATTTTGATGTCAATGAAAATGAAGATACTTTACATGATTGACAGGAGTTTTATTCTCAAAAAAATATTTATCCAGTGTACAGACTTACAGGTAATAATAATAATAATAATAATAATAATAATAATAATACTAATAATGGATGATAGCACAAGATTAATTGTGTACATTTCCTTCTTTATCCATGGCATTAAGAATTTCTTAGGATCTCTCTTTCATCTTAGTTAAAAGTAATATTTAAAGACATTAATTTGGGTTAGACAAGGCTCATTTCTGTTTTGTTTATAGGTCTCTTGTTCAGTAGAAAGAGCTAAAAAAAATATGTAATTTTTAAATATGCAATGCATCATGAGTTCATATTGATGCTTTTAATTTAAAATCAGGACTGCAGGATTATCACATGGTCTCTGTGATGCTGTTAGTCACCTGAAATGAAATAGATGGGTAGATTTCTAAGGTATTGATACATGTAATAAGAAAAGTTTCTATGACTGAAAGCAGAAATTTGACTCTAGTTATCACAGTGGGAATCCATGACCTCCCACCTGGTTCCAACATCTAAACTAGTCCTTACAACTAGAATCTGTTGATTGAGGGAGGGCTAGGTCAATTTAAGGAATGCAGTCATAATTTCTGCTATAATTTTTTTTCCAGAAGCATCAGTATCTTTTCACCTGGAAGACTATTCCCGAGAAAAAGTAAATTCCTAGTAAAAACTTACATTTTCTCGATATTAATTATGATTGTGATTATATTGTGATTATGATTGTGATTATCTGACAAACCAAAGTGACAAATCATCAGAGGGATTATGGAGATCAGATAACATAATACAGACTTGAGCTAGACATACTTGACTACCAAAAGAATTCCCATATTTGTGAGAGATATTTCAGTGGGGAAAGCTACAACAGCCCTTAGAACTCTCCACTGAACCTCTATGTCACTCCCTACACCACCAAAATAGAAAAGCAATGCCTATCTCATTCCATGACGGTCTGCAGAGATTGATGCACCATCAAACCCTTGAAGGATTCAGGAGTTTTGATTGTTATCATACCTCAATCTATCTCTTCTTGCATCATGTAAAAATTCATATGGATTTGGAGAAAAACCATATAGTACAGAAAACTTAATCAAATGGTGAGACCAATGAGAACTACTATTCCAGTTATGATATCTTTACTGGGTCAATTCACTCACCATCAATTGACCTGGAAGATTCTTTTGTTTCTTTATTGTAATTAGTAAAGACTATCAGAAGCAGTTAGCCTTGCAAAATGTGGAAATTCACAATGTCCTACCTGTGAACTACTATGTCACTTTTTCTGTTCTCTGTAATACAGTTTTCCAGAAGAACCTTCATGTCTTGATAGCCTATAGAATATCAAGTTCATTGTCATCTGATCCAGCTTGGATTTGGAAGTGGTCAATGCCTTTAGCCACTACACAATTGTACCTCTCTAGAGATTTCTTCCACAGGTGACACTTACTGTCACGGTAATGGTCTCACAGCCTTACCTTTGTCTTGTTTGAACATTTTATCCTCTGAGATTTAACTTGGCGTATCAGATCAGAATTCACCTTGACCTCTTTATTGTTCTTGAAAGCACATGTGATCTGAGACTGGGATCCTATGTCTGCTGTGGCCCCAACACTGAACAGTTTCTGAAAAAAATGCAACTCTTTTCTCTTCTCTTCCCTTCCCTTCTCTTCTCTTCTCTTCTCTTCTCTTCTCTTCTCTTCTCTTCTCTTCTCTTCTCTTCTCTTCTCTTCTCTTCTCTTCTCTTCTCTTCTCTTTATTTAATTTCAGCTTCCCTGAGGTGGAGTGTCTGCTACATAATAATGCCCATAATGCCAGAATCCTTATGTCTTGTACCCCTAGGACTGGAAAACTG
This sequence comes from Rhinolophus ferrumequinum, assembly GCF_004115265.2. NCBI lineage: Eukaryota > Metazoa > Chordata > Mammalia > Chiroptera > Rhinolophidae > Rhinolophus > Rhinolophus ferrumequinum. The sequence goes on along the minus strand of NC_046291.1, from coordinate 78,961,758 downwards.
GATATCTGCATGAATCAGAGTTTTGTCTCTTACATGCCTGCTGGTGAAAGGAGGAAGGCTAAAATAGCTCTACTTTTTCTATCAATTCCTAGCCTTTTATTTCCCCTACTTCCATTTACAACATGAAAGAGTTACCAGTAGCTTTACCATGTGACTTGTGCACATGAGCACACATGCATGTGTACACACACACACACACACACACACACACACACACACACACAGACATTAACAACAGGATACTTGGCCTGAAATAATTAGAAAATCATATCCTGACTTCTGTGTGTGCAGATGTGGACATTGAGGGGAGAGGTCCTACCTGCAACATTACTTCACAGGAAGCACCATGACGGCTTGTTTCTGGATTCATTTCAGTCCTCAACAATGAATTTCCACATTCCACAAAAGGGAATAGGAGCTAACTCTCTCCATGAACAGAAAGCTGATTAAAATAGATAATACAAATTTTTGAAAAAAAGGAAGTAGAAAACAAAATCCGTTTTTTGTAGGGGAAGAAAGATGAGAGATGAAAAATTTTTGTCCTAGTTCATGACTAAGGTAGAAAACCAGCATTTTGCAAAATTCTTCAGAATTATCTACTATTCATATAAATTGTTGAAAACTAATACGTGACTAATTAAATGGGCTATATTGATGTTATCTCCCTTCCCCAAAATAGAAAATGATAGAAAGAAAAGAAAGAAAGAAAGAAAGAAAGAAAGAAAGGAAGGAAGGAAGGAAGGAAGGAAGGAAGGAAGGAAGGAAGGAAGGAAGGAAGGAAGAAATTCACATATTAACCCAAAAGTATGACAGGAATGCAGGATGGGAAGCAACAGTGAATGAAAGTTTTTAACCAAGTATTAGAAAGAAGATGGAAACGTGATAACTGACCTAGAGTTGAAAAAGTTAAATCTATGAGCCTACAGAGGCAAATGCCTTCCAGCAGTCAGCCAACTAGCTCTGCAGTCAGCTGAGGGTCTCAGAGAGGCAACGCAGAACATGCAAGCAGGAGGTGAGGAGCAGGGCTTAGAGCAGTGTCTATATACTTCCAGGACCCTTCCTACCTCATGCATGAGATGACTGCTACTCCTTATCAATGCTGCAGAAGACAGCATGTTTTAACTCTGTAAAGCAAAAGAAGCACAGAGACTTGAAGTCCCCAAGCATAGGGGAAAAGAGAGGGAGATGGGCTGATAAAAATATATCATGAATGCATGCATTAGGAATTGTGGACCCTCAGCAACCTCTGTCACTACTTTCAAGGGAGATTGTCATCCAGGCAAATTACACTCCCCACCCCAGCAAGCCTAGGTAGAAGATGGAAGACTTTTGCCTTAGAGAAACTGAATGATACAGAGAAAAGATCTTTACACTACAACTGATATCATATTTTATTCATTTCAAGTGTGACTCAGAGTAATATTTTCTTAACATCGTTGGTGAATGACACCAAATACTTACATGATTTCCAGAAGGGCACACTGACAGCGAAGTTGCTGTGTACACTGCGTCTGCCTGGCCCATAGCACCAACGTACTCTGGCTCTAGATAAGTGCTAATAAATAGTTTCAGAGGCTATTAAAGATTTCAGCAACAGACTTGTCAAATTTCAGTTATCAAAAATCACAAAGTGCTGAAACAAACTTTTGTAGGTCAACTAGTATGTTCCCTGGGCCCGATAACTTCTAGAAAGAATTTTCTATCATATTTCTGTACAATGTCAAGATAGAACAAACCCACATGGAACTTTAGAGCTCTTATATTTTTGCTTCAGTGAAGCTAAACCAAATTATTTAATAGCTTAAAGTCAATCTCCTATCTTTTCAAAATTTTAGCATCAGCATTCATGAAAGGCTTTAGTGGAGTTTCAGACTGGCAACTAGAAAAGACACTGGTAGTCTACTGTGTATCCATGGAAATAGGAAATGAGGAGACTTTTTGATAAGATTATGCTATCTTTGGGATAGGTTATAATGACACCAGTGAAAGGAAATGCAGGACAGTAAAGGGCCTGCAGCAAGCCCGTCCTCATTAATTTTATCTCAACTCCATTGCTCTCATTTATCACTGGTGCTGTATTTTTCAACCCTCCAGCTCCCTAAAAAGCTGTTGTTTCTAAAATTCATTGAGAGTTCTGGCTTTCATGGAATATTTAGAAACCGTTAAGGAAATCTTACTGAATTAATTTCTTGGTCATAGTTAATGTTCTAATTTTTAGAATAAATCATTGTGCTTGTTCTCTTTGATCTCCTTAGGAAAGCCGCCATCCTTTTAACGTTTCCGTTTTATACACCACCTTATTGATTCCTATAAGGACTAAGTAATATAATACGTGTAAAGTGCTCAGCACAGTACCTGGAGAGTGTAAGCGTATATTAATTTCTGGCTGTTTGGGTTGTTATGTCATTATTACTACTAGCTTGCAATTTTTTGCGCATTTTATTTAATATCTTTTAGAAAAACAAATATTTTCTTCTTTATCTGGTTAATGGTTAAGTCATGTAGAATCATAATAATCAATATTATTCCTTCTTTTTGACATGATCCTTTTTTCTCTTTTTTTTCTTTTTGAAAGTAAATATAATGTCATGAAGTCTCAAACTTATATAATTACAGTTTTGAGAATCCTCATTTTCTTCCGTCATACTAACTTTTAAAGCAATGTCAGGTAAAGGATTATTTCCAATGCTGCTTTGTCCTCTTTAAAAATCTCTATCAACAAGTACTTCAGCTCTCTTTCATTCCTCAGAACCTGAGATAGAAAGTGTATGTATACTCTGTATTATTCAATTGTATCCATTTTTGACTAAAATATCAGTTCATTAAAAATCTTTAACTGTACTACTAAAATAGTTATTTGCTCTCTTTTGCTGAATTTAATGTCTTTTATAAGACTAAGTATACTAAATTTCACCTGTCTTTTGTAATTAGAGTTAGAAACATCTGAGTGCACCTTGGAAACATTCTTTTATGACTATTTTCCTGGCATCCCTTCTAGTTTGCATTTTTGCTTGATTTTCCATATTTTAACAAAATGTAATGACCAGTTGCATTAATTTATACCCTAATGGCTCTGCCAGATTCCATTTTAAATTTAGATTCTGCCTTGTTCTTGTCTAATATTCTTTGTTTTGTTTTATTTTGTTTTCCTGTTGTTGACCTATAATTGAAATATAATATCATATCAGCTTTAGGTGTATATGATAGTGATTGGATATTTTATATGCATTACAAAAGGATCTCAACAACAAGTCAAGTTATCATATATCACCATACAATGTTATTATAATATTATTAACTATGCTTTACATTACATCCCAATGACTTCTTTATAATTGAAAGTTTGTACTACTTAATCTAGTATTTTTGAGATGTGTATGCAATGATGGACATTCTTAATTTAAAATATAGTTAAATCAAAAAACAACAAATGATAACCAGTCTCTCCTCAGACAAAATGTCAAGACCTTCTCAGACAAAATGCAACAACACACAAAGTCTGACAATTAAATTCGAGAACTCATCCTAGAAAGAGTGCTACATACCTCATTGCTGAATATCACTATGGTCACTTTTGAAGTACTCCCCTTGGGAAGCTATGCCTGATGCCAGCACCTAGTCCACCCTTCAAAGCAAGTTTTGAACTCTTTTTCTGGAATAGCCATCAGAGATGTCGTCATATTACCCTTGATGTACTGAATGTCACCAAAATATCTTCCTATCAATATTTATTTTATCTTTGGGTAAAGAAAGAAGTCATTGGGGGCCAGATCAAGTGAGTAGGGAGAGTGTTCCAATATAGTTTTGTGTTTACTGGCTAAAAACTCCCTCAGAGACGGTGCCGTGTGAGCTGGTGCATTGTCGTGATGCAAGAGCCAAAATTGTTGGTGAAAAGTTCAGGTCATCTAACTTTTTTACCCAGCCTTTTCAGCCGTTCCAAACAGTAAACCTGGTTAACTGCTTGTCCAGTTTGTCCACAAACTCATAATGAATAATCCCTCTGATATCAAAAAAGCTTAGCAGCTTTGTTTTGACTCTTGCTTTGGACTGATGGAAATTTTTTTGGTCATGTAGAATTGGCTGACTTCCATTGTGCACTTTGATGCTTTGTTTCAGGGTCGTATTGGTACGCCCATGTTTCATCACCAGTGATAACATGGCCGAAAATATCATCTTGTCTCTCCAAAAGATCTCGGCAAACTTCGATTCTCCTTTGCTTTTGTTCATTGGTAAGCTCCTTTGGGACCATTTTTGCACACACTTTACTTATGCCAAGATTTTCAGTTAAGATTTTTCCATTTCTCTATCGATGTTTACTTGGTCTGCTATGCTTCTCACAGTCAGCTGACGATTTTGACGCACAATTCGATGAATTTTTGTAATGTTTTCATCAGTTCGGCTTGCTACTGGCCACCTTGACCTTTCTTTATCAGTGACGTTTTCTCTCCCCTCAGAAAAACATTTAATCCATTTGTACACTGATGTTTTCTTCATGGCATCATCCCCATAAACTTGGACTAACATGTCCCTGGTTTCACGTCCACTCTTATCAAGTTTAACAAGAAATTTAACGTTTGTTCATTGCTCTAACTCAGGTTCAGACATTCTCGCAACAGCACACAAAAACACGCAACAACAGTAATGAATGTCATTTAGCAATGCATCACCACATGTCCATATGAACAGTTGTGACACATTGATACACCAAGGTTATGAATCGTTACTGAGCTGTTTGTACAGCGCTGCCAATGTGAGCGCACGGTCCCAAGGTCGCAAATTCAATTGTCAGAACTTTCATGTATCTATCACACACACAGACACATACACACACACACACACACACACACACACAAATAAAGGGAAAAAGAAACAGAGACAGCTTATTTGTAACTTTTACCAATGTATATTGGTGACTAATTAAATCTGAATTTTTAAACAAAAGACGTACATGTACATTAAAATATTAGGAAAAATATTAAATGCAGGCTATCTCACAATTTTGAAGTGAGGAAGTAATTGCTAAATTTGACATCCACGCCAACAATTAGAATGGGAAAGACTGACACACTCAATTGCATGCATATTTAAAACTTGTAGAGAAAAGAAACATGAGCAAAAATTAAAATAGTTTATAAACTAGGATAATATTTAATCTCATGTGACAATTTGTTATTTTGTGAAAGGAGAGTTTCTGTTCTTAAAGCAATTACATCTTTTATGAAAAAAAGAACATAAAATTTTTCAACAAGAAATAAGCAAATGGAATGAAAATAAATAGGCATTTACTGAAAAGAACTATAAATGCCTCCCACCAAAACAATATCATTAAATATATATAATGCAAAATAAAAATATGTAAAATGTGTTTTGTGTTTGTCAGATTTATAAATCTTAAAAATATCATTAATACTCAGAATTAGCAAGCTTTTTGAGGAAATGAAAAATTTTGGTAAAAATTCAAATTATTGAAAGGTTTTTAGAGAATAATCAGGTAATGTATCAAAACTTTAAATGTGTCAACTCTGACTCAGAATTTCTACTTTAAAAGTAGACCTCAGAAAAAAATACGAGTGTACACAGATGAAGAGAAATATGCTCATCTTCTTTTGTTACATACTAAAATTATACAGCTTGTTTTCTAGTAAATTCCTCATGAAGGGATCATTATTCCCTGAGAAATTAATGTTGAAAATAATATTTGTACACCTTTATGCCTAAAAGTCAGGTGTGCTGCATATAAAATCTTTAGTTTCTTTTTCTTTTACCCCTTTAATATTTCAATTTTTTTCTCTAATTTCTGGATAGCAGTGTTATTACCAAGGTAATAATGATAACATAATTTTCTTCCTCTATTTTTTGCTTAAAAAGTAAAACGATATTTTTTTATTTTGCTTTCTTTCTTTCTTTCCTTTTTGTTAGTGTTCCATAACATTACTGGAATATCTTCAAGAATGAATTACGATCTTTCAATATATACTTTCAAAACCTATCCTTGTTTTTTTTAGATAAGTTTACCAGAATAATAGTTTACATCATTTTTTCCTGTTCCTTTTTTCTTGCATTCTTCTAAAAAAACTCTTATTATACATCTATTTTATTTTATTTACATAACTACAACATTTATTTTCCACAGAATATTTTTTTTTATATTTTTCATGTTATTTTGATTTTTAAAAAGTCCTCATTTTAGCTCTTACTTATTTTAAAGCTATTTTATACTTTATTTAATTTTGTTTTTATTTTAGTTTACTCTAAATTTTAAGAAGAAAGTATAGTGTTTAGGGGTGCATATAAAGGATAAAAGTATTTAAAAGGCCAAAGAATTCATTACCACAAATTTCTAAAATATTAATTTCTTTTGGAGTTTGAGAAAGGTTAGAAGTTAGAAGGGGGTAAATGAATGGGGTCTTGTGGGCTAGCAATATTTTATTTCTTAATGTGAGTAGTTAAAATGGTATCATATTATGATATGTTATTAAATAAATAGCAAAAATATTGCCAACCATTTAGTTGTAATGTTCACTTCTGTTTGATCATTTGATAAATTATGTTAATAAAATATCTTTCATTTCAAATGTGAAAATTCATAAGGCACCATGTCTTATGATTTTGGAGATTTCTACTATCAAAAAATTAAAATAAAATTAAAGCTAAATTTTACATTCAAGATGATGGAGTAGCTAAATACTGCGTAAGCATCCTCTCATTATTACATCAAAATTATAACTAAACTATTAAACAATCATCACAGAGAATCACCTGAAGTCAAGGTGAACAGAAGGCCTATACCAAAGGATATACAGAAGAAGCCATGTGGAGACGGTTAGGAGAGGTGGAGACATGAAAGGGACTGGTCCCACACCCATGTGTGGCAGTTAAAAATTGGGAGGGATATCTCAGCTGCAGCGGTCCCCTGCTGAGGAGCGAGGAGTCTCAGCCCCACACCAGAATCCCCAGCTCAGGTTTCCACTTCTGGAAAGAGAAGTCCTCACAACTTCTAGCTGTGAAAACCAATGGAGATTGTAGCTGAGTGAGATGAGGGCTGCTGGAGTTCCAGGCACTCCTCTTAAGGGCCCATGCAAAGACTTACTCACTGAGCAACTCACTTGCTCTGAGCTCCAGCACTGGGGCAGCAGCTTGAAAAGTGTGAGGGTCATAGGGCAGGAACTAAGTTTTCTAACTTCAGGGCAAAGGTTAGAGGGGCAGCTTTCTCCCAGACAGAAGTGCCGGCAGAAGCCATTGTTCCTTTGTTGAACCCTCCTTTGTTAAGCATCCTCCATTGTTGAGTTCCTTTTGTTGAGTGCAAGGTGTGTAGACATAGGAGGAAAACACATCTGAGTCTACATCAACCTGGCTAACACTGTTCCCCTGCCCTGGTGATTCCCTGAGACCCCTCCTCACTTAACTTGCATGCATACCCAAGCTGCTTCCAGTAGCTTTTCCATGCAAACAGCCTGCCTTGGCTCATGCTGTGGACTTTCTTAAAATCTTTCAAATGTTCACAAACCCCAAACAAGCAGCATAATGCCCCATACATTTTGCTAAGCAGTTCCAACCTTGTCCTGTACAGTGCAATACAGGCAGTGAGTGAACGAGAAGGGCTGGCAAAGGGTTAAGAAAGAAACCGAAATTAAGAAAGTTATGAAACAGGGGGTCAGGGATCTCACAGCCTCAAAGGAATGAGAGCCCCGAATGAGACCACCTTGTCGCTTTTATTGATGCACACACAAGGAAGTAACATTGTTTTCTCCACGGTCTGTGAATTTCACACATTATACTAGGAAACTGATTCGAACTAATCATCCTTGGCTGCAAGCAGCGGAACTATAAGTCTCAGGATGTACCTCCCCACGGGACAAAACCTTTATGCTGAAACTTACTGATAAGAATAGATGGAGAACTGATCTTAACACATCATTGAATCTCTTCCCAATCAGGTTGTGGGAAGGAATGCAGCCACAAAGGCAGAAGCTCTCCTTAGCCAGGGGAAGGTGGGGGGCTATGCCCACCTCTATCAACCCCAGGGGTTCTCCTGTTGGTCCTCATGCAGCTGCACCTGGCTTAGGTTGCTCCCTCTGTGGAATCTTACCCATCATTGGCTGACCAGCCATCCCCTGGGGACAAACAGGGAGACATAAGGTGTAAGCACAAAGGTGAAGCAAAGTCCTTGAAAGGATTAGTCTCACAGACTCTCCTTTCTTTAGGGGTAGGTACAAGGGGACAGATGGATAGGCTGCTGTGTGACAACACAACCTGGCACTAGTTGCAGCTGGCCTGGGTTTGCATTTTAGACTTGCTCAGGCACATCTAATCCAAACACAAGTGGAAGACATCTGTGGATTGCTTTTTGGCTAATGTCAGGTGGCCCTGGGCAGGGCATAGGCAGAAGCTGAACTTGGCTTGTGGTAGGGGCCCTCCCAGGAGGCCCCAGGGCCATCATGCCAGATTCAGACCATGCCATTGCACCACCAGGCCACCTTCACAGATGACCCACCTAAAGGACAGACTGGGTAGGCATCAGAGCCCTGATAAAGGGAATCTTGCTCCATGGGGTCAGCCCCTGCACACCAGCTCCTCCACTGTAGTCACCACCAGTCCTCACAACCAATCATCCTGAGGGTTAATTGCTTACATTGATGTGCAAACAGCAGCCAAGGCTCAACTACAACAGAAGGGTAAACACTACCCAAACAAGGGACACACCTGGTGCACCCAGCTCAGGTGAACAGCAAGACTGTACCACTGGACCCCACAAGCCACTTACTATATAAGTCCACTTTACTAAGACTAGAAGATATAGCAGCTCTACCTAATGCATAAAAACAAACACAGGAAGGCAGCCAAAATGGGGAGATAAAGACATGTCCCAAATGAAAGAAGAGAAAACAAATCTCCAGAAAAAAAAAAAAAAGGAACTAAACAAAATGGAGACATACAATCTGCCAGACAAATAAAGATAGAAAACATAAAAAAGAAAGAGTCAGAATGAAGAAAATAATATATATATATATATAAAAAGAACACATTAAGAGGGAATCAACAGTAGATTAGATGAAACAGAGCAATTTGGAAGATAAGGTAGTAGAAAACAAACAATCAGAAGAACATCAAAAAGAAAAAAACAATTTAAAAAATGAGGATAGTTGATGGGGCTTCTGGGATCACATCAAGTGTACCAATGTAGGCATAATAGGAATACCAGAAGAAGAGAGAGAGCAAGAAATTGAAAACTTATTTGAAGAAAAAAAATGATGGAAAACTTCACTAATCTGGCAAAGGAAATAGACATACCACACTAGGAAATGCAGAGTCCCAAGCAAGAGGAATCCAAAGAGATCCACAGCAAGACACATAATTAAAGTGTTAAAGGTAACAGATAAAGAGAGAATTTTAAAAGCAGCAAGAGAAAAGCTGTTGGTCAGCTACAAAGGATCTACCGTAACAGTATCGGCTGATTTCTCAATAGAAACTTTGCAGGCCAAAAGGAATTGGCAGGATACAGTCAAAGTGAGGAAAAGTTGAGGACCTATAACCAAGATTACTTTATCCAGCAAATCTATCATTTAAAATTGAAGGACAGATAAAGAGCTTCCCAGACAAGAAAACATTAAAGGAGCTTATCACCACCAAATCATTATTACAAGAAATGTTAAATGAGTTTTTTTAAGAAGAATAAAAAAGTTTAAAAACATGAATAACAAAATGGCAATAACTACACATCTACCAACGATTACTTTAAATGTAAATGAATTAAATGCTCCAATCCAAAGACATTGAGTGACTGACTGGATAAGAAAACAAGATACTTACATATGCTATCTACAAGAGACTCACTTCATATTGAAAGACATACAAAAACTAAAAGTAAAGGGATGGAAAAAGATACTTCATGAAAATGGAAAAAACAAACAAAACTAAAGTAGCAATACTTATAACAGATGTATGACAATTACGTTCGCGAACTTGTTTTCAATGATATTGCTACTGTTTTTTGATATCAGAGGGATTATTCATTATGAATTTGTACCAACTGGACAAACAGTTAACCAAGTTTACTACTTGGACGTGCTGAAAAGGCTGCATGAAAAAGTTAGACGACCTGAACTTTTCGCCAACAAATCATGGCTCTTGGATAACGACAATGCACCAGCTCACACGGCACTGTCTGTGAGGGAGTTTTTAGCCAGTAAACACATAACTGTATTGGAACCCCCTCCCTACCCACCTGATCTGGCCCCCAATTATTTCTTTCTTTACCCACAGATAAAGGAAATATTGAAAGGAAGACATTTTGATAACATTCAGAACATCAAGGGTAATACGATGACAGCTCTGATGGCCATTCCAGAAAAAGAGTTCCAAAATTGGTTTGAAGGGTAGACTAAGTACTGGTGTCAGTGCATAGCTTCCAAAGGGGAATACTTCGAAGATGACTATAGTGATATTCAGTAATGAGGTATATAGCACTTTTTCTAGATGAGTCCACTAACTTAATAGCTTGACCTCGTGTAACAGACTTTAAAACAAAAGCTGTAAAAAGAGACAATAAAAGACCCAGTAATCTCATTTCTGCTATTTATGCAAAGAAACCCAAAACACTACTTGGCAGATACATGTGCATCCATATGTTCATTGCAGCACTATTTACAATAGCCATACTATGGATCCAAACTGGGTGTTCATTGATGGATAAATGAATAAAGAAGTGGTGGTCGATATATAAAATGAATATTACTCAGTCATGAAAAAGAAAGAAATCTTGCCATCTGCAAAAACATGGATGGACCTACAGGGTATTGTGCTGAGTGGAGTAAGTCAGACAAAGACAAATGCCACATGATGTCACTTATATGTGGAATCTAAAGAACAAAATAAATGCATACACAAAATACAAACAGACTCATAGTTACAGAGAACATTTTGATAGTTACCAGATGGAAGGGAGATTGGTGGGGTGGGTGAAAAGGGAGACTAAGAAGTACAAATTGGTACAAAATAGTAATGGGGATATAAAGTACAGCATAAGGAATATAGTCAATAATATTGTAATAACTATGCATGGTGTCAGATGAGTACTAGATTTATCAGGGTGATCACTTTGTAAGTCATGTAGATGACTAAGCATTATATTGTACACCTAAAACTAATATCATATTGTAAAAAAAAATAAAAATAAAAACCACAATGAGACAGCACTTCAGAGACACTCGGATAATGATGATGATAAAAAATAAACAAACAAAAACAAAAACAACAATAACGAAAAACAGGTAGTAACAAGTATTGGTGAGGATGTGGGGAAGGTGGGCCCCTCACACACTCTTCATCGGAATGTAAAATGGTGCAGCTGTTCCGGAAACAGTGGCAGTTTCTCCAAATATTAAACAAAGAATTCTCATATGATTCAACAGTTTTACTCCTGCGTAGATACCCAAGTGAAATGAAAACTTATGTCCACACTCACCACAAAAATGAAAGGGTGATTATGTAATGTGATGGAGAAGTTAGCTAACACCATAGTGGAAATCATTTCACAATATAGAAGTGTATTAAGTCAACATATTGTATACCTTAAATTGTACAATGTTATATGTCAATTATATCTCAAGAAATCCCTAAAAAAAAAGTGAAGCTGAAAATTAAAAAAGTATCTAAAAAGGATTAATTATAAGAATCTACAGAGAATAGATTAATCTATAATACATATACATATGTACACATACAACAGATTTACATGTTTGAACATAAATATTAGAAATATGAGCATTTTATATAAGAATATCAAGAGATAACTCTGATGAGTGACCTTTCATTTGTTCCTATAAGTTTTCATATAATTGGGCATTACATTTCAAGTTAGAAGAAAATTTTATTTAGAAAGAAAATACCGCTTTAGCCTCCAAATTACCTACTGGGACATTGCTCAAAATAAGGTCACAGTGTTGATTGAAGAGTCCTGGACTATTGGAGAAAATCATGTTGATTCAGCTCTAACTGCTACAAAATGAATTACCCCTAAACTTAGCAGCTTAGCACGATTAATATTTATTTTCTCACAGCCTCTTTGGGCTAGATATCTAGGCATAGCTGGCTCAGAGTTTAAACAAGATGTCACCTGGGGAGGCATTATCTCAAGGCTCAACTTGGGGAGGATCCTCTTCCAAGTTCATTCACTCAACTGTTCACAGTCCCTGATGGCTTTTGACTAGAGACAACTGTTCCTTATTATGTTGGCCTTTCATGGAGCAATGGGGTGAATAGTAATATAAAATCATATACAATCTATATAAATAGTTATAATTATTTTTAACAATGGGGTGAATAGTGATAGAAAATTATATACAATCTATATAAATAGTTATAATTATTTTTAACTTTGCTCCTTTTAAAAAATATATATTGTAGTTTAAGACATTTTTTTTAAGCAAGCAAATGAACTACCACAATAAAACAATGCGGGGGGAAATTTTAGAGCCTGGACTGGCACTTCATTTGGGGCTAAATTTCAGGAAATAAGCAGATATAATCCAAGGAAAAAGAAATTCAGAAAATGAATGAAGTGTATCACTGTATTATACTCAACACCTATAACGTGTTTAGAGATAGAGAAATAGAGAGTGAAATCAAAGGTCTAACATGAAACCACAATTTTTTTATAACCTAATCTCAGAATGAACATCTCATATCCTTTGCTATATCCCTTTCTTTACCATCATCAATGGGAGGGGATTACACAAGAGCATGACTACCAGGAAGAGGGGATCATCAAACTAAAGGCTGTCTATCACACGTGTAGGTAAACAGCAAGTGGATAACACTTTTAAATAAAACTATAACTACTAATGCTTGTCTTCAGTATAACAGAGTGCATAATTCTAATTTACCAAGTTTGGTTTAGAGGACGCTGTGGTGTGACTGATAATTATGGAAATGAAGATGTTATTGAAAGTATAAAGAAAAAAGTAATAATCCACAATAACATCCAGATCTTTCTGTCATCTCATATATCTGGGGAATGATTCATCTTGGCATTTGGTATTCCTAATTTGGTCTACTCTGATGTTGTGAAGTTAGATTCAAAGTTCTTCTGTACCTTCTAATTTAAAAAGGAAAAAAAAAAGATTCTAAATACTTACTCTGAAAATAAATTAACTATGGAAGCAATTCCAATATAAAGTTCTGTTCTAGTAAGGAAATAACATCAAATATCTCTCTTTAAATTTTCTATAGACCATCATGTAAACCTTTGCATGTGTGTATGTGGAAAGTGAGGGGAGGGGACCGGTCAGTATTGGCCAAATACTATGCCAGGTTACAAAAGTTTCTGTAGAATAACCAGAGTTCCTCAGAAAATAAAATACATAGTAACAGCATTAATGACCATTTTTGTAAGTAAAGTATGACCCTTAGGGTCACCACAAACAGAAAAAAGAGACTTCTATAGGATGTTTTAAGACAGTGAAAATAATCTGCATGATATTTTAGTGATGGATACATGTCATTATACATTTGTCCAAACCCATAGAATGTACAACACCAACACTGAACCCTAATATAAACTATGGACTTTGGGTGATTATAATGTGTCAATGTAGGTTCATCAATTGTAATTGTAACAAATGTATTATACCACTCAGGTTGGCGGTGTTGATAAAGGGGGAAGCTGTGCACGTGTGGGGTCAGAATATATAGGAAATGCCTACACATTCCTTTCAATTTTGCTGTGAACCGAATATAGCTAAAAAATAAAGCTTTAAATACTCACTGTCAAATTTTGCCATGTTTATTCAGTTATAATTATTAAAACTGTCTTTCCCCACCCTCTTTTATCATTAATCCAGTATAGGGTTAAATGTAGAAAATCATAAACACTTTCCAAAATCCAGTAATTCAGAATCCAGATAAGAATTTCAGGCTGGAATGATTTTGATTTAGGTAACCATCAAGTTTCTATATTTTTCTCTGGATTGAAAAAGGCCGGAAACCTGAAATAATTAATTCTGTTTTATTCATCCTTATTTAGCAAATACCTACTGAGTGCTTGTTAGATTCCAGTTATAGTATTAGGTGTCTTAAGGCTTTTTATAAATTAAATACTGACAATAAATTAAATTAAATACTGACAAAAGCTGCATAATACTCTGTGCTAGTCTCCAAACTCCAAATTATCAGAGGGATTGCTCAGACAACTCATTGAAAACTGAAATCTACATATGCTGAGAATTAAATGTGTTTTTGCCTTTCCCGAGGACCAGTCATGAATGCAACGCCCAAAGATGTCCTCATCACAAATGAACATGATATTCACATTGTAAAAAAATAAAGAGGGAACACTAACATAATAAATGCACTTGATATTTTTCATATTTTGAATACAAATCCATGTTTGGTTTTGAAAATATAAATAGATATTTGAGGGGGAAAAATATGAGGTTGTATTTGGCTGCTGATTTCAACCTCAGGGAAATGTCCTTTTAAACTCTTGGTTACTAAGGACAGACATCAATATTTTTTTTATTATTGAAAATTCCTCTTCTCTTGCTGACATTATGTCATGCTGTATATCATTTTTTTCAACTGAAGATACTTATGTATAAAAACTTCCTGTAGAAGGAGTCAGTACAGCAGGTAATTCTGAGGCTGAGGGCATAAAGCAGGTAATTGAGGGGATGTAAGTATCCTGGTTCAAATGACAATCAAACACAAGAGTGTATCTGCATCCCCATAAATTCAAAGATTGGGTTTGCGTTCCTCATAAACGCTGTAGGTGTTTAGTATAATACAGTGGTACACCCAACTCATTTTCTGAATGTCTTTTTCCTTGGGTTATATCAATTTATTTCCTGAAATTTAGCCCTAACTGACGTACCAATTCAGGGTCTCACATTTCTTCCCACATTGTTTTTATCATGGTAGTTCATTTTCTTGCTTAGAAAGCATGTCTTAAACTACAATATATATTTTAAAAAGGAACAAAATTAAAAAGAATTATAAATATTTATATAGATTGTAAATTACATTACTATATCAAGGTCTTTAAAAATAGAAAAAAAAAAAGGTGAGGAAAGTTAAAATTTATTCCCTAAATAAAATGATCATTGCTTCATGACAACCTAATTTTTAAGTGAAAAATACAGTTATAAGATGCTATAGCAGCCATCTAATGTGGAATGTTGGTTGATTTTGTTCACGGTTTTTAAAGACAAAATAATTCATAGGTGTATTCTTTTCATTTTTCTTTCCTTTTAGGTTTCTGTACTGAAAATGAGCTTATGCACTTACCTTCAAAGGAGAGAACCAAAAAGACTAAACAATTACAAGAGTGTAACACTTGGGGTGCATCCAGGACAATATTACACAGTTTGTAACGGTTAGATGGATTTACTAGACAGCCCCAGACAGAGGCCACCTGGATATATAAGAACTGTTCATCTTCAGATTATTTCTTAGCCATGAAAAGTCCAGAACATCAGCCTCTGGCTAAGTGTCACTGGGGGGCCACAGGGAGATTATTAAATCCTATAGGCCTCCAAAAGATCATAGCTACACTACACAAGGTCTTTCTAAAGTTGCATTCCACGCACTGGCCAATTTGGCTCATTGCAACCCACAAACAGTTCTCCTGAGGCCACCATTTTTTATTCAGATGAATCAGCTTCCAGTTTGAAGGTATCCTGGCATTATCAGGGAGTTGGCCTGAGGGCCAAAATCCTAATAGATCACATTGAATGTTATGAGAATTTCACAGTCCTTATCTGTATGTGCTGAGCACTTGTCAGTCACAACCATAAAAACAATTCTAAACGCAATCCAAGTTTGAGGTATGAGGAAACTAGTAAGAATCTCCTTCAACTTTTTGTTTTCCTTTTTCTGAAAACAAATAAGAGCTCTTCTTCACCTAATGACATTCACTTTGTCTTATATTAGCAGCACTGCTGAATACTCCAGTAAGATATTTTAAAATTATTTCCTGAAAATGAAATATTTTGAGACAGAATTGGCCTCCATTATCTCTCTCCTCTCCTCTCTCTCTCTGTCTCTTTCGTCTTGCTATACAAAAGTACTATATTATATAGGAGAAGAAATTTAGCCTCACCTAAAAGGAAACCAAATACAAAAATTTCCTTCCCTATCATTATGTCTGTTGAGTCTTAAAAGAAACTTCAAGGGTTTGGTTTTGGTGGACCTGGGTGGAAGTAAAGGTATGTCTCGCTTGTTACTAAGCAAACTGTAGTTTCTTGTTTCATTTGCTTTTCCCAAATTTAATTAGGACCAGTCATGTCACTGATTGATATCTTTGAATACCACCACCTTGCTTTCTCTGATTTTCTTCATTTTTGGATGTTCCTGTCCCTCTAACTCAAAAGACAATGGTTTGTCCAAAGGACTGGCCCCTGAAACTGTTATTATTAAATGCACTCAGACATTTTTCGACTGTCACTTCCCATTCAGGAAAATCCCCATAGAATATTTAGATTTTCACTCTCTTGAGGAAGAAGAGAAAATGCAGCATAACTTGGGTAAAAACCAGCAGTACCCGACCTCTCTTTCAGTTTTTTAGATGAGTCTTAACTGGGGGATGAAGAGTGAGGAGAAGGGATCCATGTTATCATAGTGTTTCTTCTTCTCATAGCTCATTGTCTTCTTATAGTTGTTGCATCTTAAACTAATATATTCATTACTGTGATTCTTATTCTTAGGATTCTTAAGACATGGGTGTTTGGTCACACCTAACTCATATTCTTGATGCCTTGATTCTTACTTACTCCTGTGGTACAACAGTGAATACCTGCCTACACACTCCAACTTCTGGGCAGCAAAAGGTAGGTGTCATATCTTAAACTCCAGATTCTCTCCACAACTTTCCCCAGCCTTTTCCCACTGTTATAGGCACACTGTTTCACAAATACACATTTCATATGTGAGAATAAAAAGAAGCCTGAACCTCCTTCTTGCTCAGAAAAATCACAAATTTAGACATGCATGTTCTATTGTACTTGCCAGCAAGTTAAAGACAAATGTTTCAAGATAGCGATAGATAAGGTCTTAATCAATTAATTAATTAATTTATTTTTTAAATTTATTGGGGTGACAACTGTTAGTAAAATTACATAGATTTTAGGTGTACAATTCTGTATTACATCATATACAAATCCCATTGTGTGTTCACCACCCAGAGTCAGTTCTCCTTCCATCACCACATATTTGATCCCCCTTACCCTCATCTCCCACCCCTCACCCCCCTTACCCTCTGGTAACCACTAAACTATTGTCTGTGTCTATGAGTTTTTTCTCATTTGTTTGTCTCATTTGTTTGCTTGTTCTTTTGTTGTATTTTTGTTGTCTGTGTCAATGAGTTTTTCTCATTTGTTTGTCTTGTTCTTTTGTTGTTTTTGGTTGATATACCACATATCAGTGAAATCATATGGTTCTCTGCTTTTTCTGCCTTACTTATTTCGCTTAGCATTATACTCTCAAGATCTATCCATGTTGTCACAAATGTTCCTATATCATTTTTTCTTACCGCCGAATAGTATTCCATTGTGTATATATACCACAACTTCTTTATACATTCATTTATCAAAGGACATTTTGGTTGTTTCCATGTCTTGGTCACCGTAAATAAAGCTGCAATGAACATTGGAGCACACGTGTCTTTATGGATAAATGTTTTCAGATTTTTTGGGTAGATACCCAGGAGAGGGATTGCTGGGTCATATGGTAATTCTATTTGTAATTTTTTGAGGAACCTCCACACTGCCTTCCATAACGGCTGCACCAGTCTGCATTCCCACCAACAGTGTATGAGGGTTCCTTTTTCTCCACAGCCTCTCCAACACTTGTTACTATTTAACTTGTTGATGGTAGCCATTCTGACTGGGGTGAGGTGATATCTCATTGTGGTTTTTATTTGCATTTCTCTGATGATTAGTGATGTTGAGCATTTTTTCATATGTCTATTTGCCATTTGTATGTCCTCTTTGGAGAAATGTCTCTTCAGGTCATCTGCCCATTTTTCAATTGGGTTGTTTGTTTTTTTGTTGTTGAGTTGCATGAGTTCCTTGCATATTTTGGATATTAGTCCCTTATCAGAGGCACTGTTTGCAAAAATCTTCTCCCATTCAGTTGGTTGCCTCTTTATTTTGTTGATGGTTTCTTTTGCTGTGCAGAAGCTTTTAAGTTTCATATCGTCCCATTCATTTATTTTAGCTTTTACTTCCATTGCCTTTGGAGTCAAATTCATAAAATGCTCTTTGAACCCAAGGTCCATAAGTTTAGTACCTATGTTTTCTTCTACGCAGTTTATTGTGTTCAGTCTTATGCTTAAGTTTTTGATCCATTTTGAATTAATTTTGGTACATGGTGACAGATAGCAGTCCAATTTCATTTTTTTGCACGTGGCTATCCAATTCTCCCAGCACCATTTATAGACGAGGATGTGTTTCCTCCATTGTATGTTTTTAGCTTCTTTGTCAAAAATTATCTGTCCATATTTATGTGGTTTTATTTCTGGGTTCTCAATTCTATTCCATTGTTCTATGTGTCTATTTTTCTGCCAATACCATGCTGTTTTGATTATTGTAGCCCTGTAGTACAAGCTAAAGTCAGGGAGTGTGATACCTCCAGTATTGTTCTTTTTTCTTAAGACTGCTTTGGCTATTCGGGGTCTTTTGTGGTTCCAAACAAATCTGATGATTTTTTGTTCTATTTCTTTAAAAAATGCCATTGGGATTTTGATGGGGATTGCATTAAATCTGTATATTGCTTTGGGTAATATGGTCATTTTAACTATGTTGATTCTTCCAATCCATGAGCACGGAATGTCTTTCCATTTCTTTGTGTCTTCCTCAATTTCTTTCAAAAATGTCTTATAGTTTTCAGCATATAGGTCTTTCACATCCTTGGTTAAGTGTATTCCTAGGTATTTTATTTTTTTTGCTGCAATTGCAAAAGGAATTGTTTTTTGTATTTCTTTTTCTGAGGTTTCATTGTTAGTATATAGGAATGCAATGGACTTTTGTCCGTTGATTTTGTAGCCGGCAGCTTTACTGTATTCGTTGATTGTTTCTAATAGCTTTTTGGTGGAGTCTTTAGGGTGTTCTATGTATAGCATCATGTCATCTGCAAAGAGTTATAATTTAACTTCTTCATTCCCAATTTAGATACTTTTATTTCTTTCTCTTGCCTGATTGCTTGGCAAGGACTTCCAACACTATATTCAAAAGCAAAGAGGTGATAGGGGACAGCTCTGTTGTGTTCCTGAATGTAGAGCAAAGGGCTTCAGTTTTTCACCATTAGTTATGAGATTAGCTGAGGACTTGTCATATATGGCCTTTATTATGTTAAGGTATTTTCCTTCTATACCTATTTTATTAAGTGTTTTAATCATAAATGGATGTTGTATCTTCTCAAATGCTTTTTCTGCATCAATTGATATAATCATATGATTTTTGTGCTTTATTTTGTTTATGTGATGTATCACATTGAGGGATTTGCGGATGTGGAACCATCCTTGTGCCCCGGGGATGAACCCCACTTGGTCGTGATGAATAATCTTTTTAATGCATTGTTGTATTCGATTTGCTAGAATTTTGTTTAGGATTTTTGCATCTGTATTCATCAGATATATTGGTCTCTAGTTTTCTTTTTTTGTGTTGTCCTTACCAGGTTTTGGTATCAGGGGAATGTTGGCCTCATAAAATGAGTTAGGGAGTACTGTGTCTTCTTCGATTTTTTGGAAGAGTTTGAGCAGGATTGGTATTAGATCCTCGTTGAAGGTTTGGTAGAATTCACTAGTGAAGCCATCTGGTCCGGGACTTTTGCTTTTGGGAAGGTTTTGGATGACTGATTTAATTTCGTTACTGGTGATCAGTCTGTTTAGATTTTTCAGTTCTTCATGGTTCAGCCTTGGAAGGCTGTATGTTTCTAAGAACTTGTCCATTTCTTCTAGGTTATTGAATAGTGCTTCATAGTATTCTTGGATGATCCTTTGTATTTCTGTGGTGTCCATGATAACTTCCCCTTTCATTTCTGATTTTGTTAATTAGTGTCTTCTTTCTTTTTATCTTTGTGAGTCTAGCCAAGGGTTTGTCAATTTTGTTAATCTTTTCAAAGAACCAGCTCTTTGTCACATTATTTTTTTCTATTGTCTTTTTGTTCTCTATTTCATTTAGTTCTGCTCTGATTTTTGTTATTTCCTTTCTTCTGCTGACTTTGGGTTTCATTTGTTCTTCTTTTTCTAGTTCTTTAAGGTATAACATGAGGTTATTTATTTGGGATTTTTCTTGTTTCTTGAGGTAGGCCTGTAATGATATCAATTTCCCTCTTAAAACTGCTTGTTTCTATGTATCTTTTGATCTCTCCTTAATTTCTTCTTTGACCCTGTTGTTCAAAAAGTATGTTGTTAATCTCCATGTATTTGTTATTTTTCCTGCTTTCTTTTTGCAGTTGATATACAATTTTAAAAACTTGTGATCAGAGAATATGCTTGGTATGATTTCAATCTTCTTAAATTTGCTGAGGCTGATTTTACGCCTCAATATATGGTCTATCCTTGAGAATGTTTCATGTACACTAGAAAAGAATGTATAGTCTGATGTTTTAGGATGACGTGCTCTCTATATGTCAATTATGTCCATTTCATCTAATGTGTCATTTAGGGCTGCTGTTTCGTTATTTATTTTCTGTTTGAATGATCTATCCATGGCTGTCAATGATGTATTTAAGTCCCCTAGCATAATTGTGTGTTGGTCAATTTCTCCTTTTGGTTCTGTTAGTAGTTGCTTGGTATATTTTGGTGCTCCATGATTGGGGACATAAATGTTGATAACTGTTATGTCTTCTTGTTGTATAGTTCCCTTTACCATTATGAAATGTCTATCTTTGTCTCTTGTTATCTTTTTCACCCTGAAGTCTGTTTCATCTGATATCATTATGTCTACACCTGATTATCTCTGGGTACTATTTGCTTGGAGTGTCCATTTCCACCCTTTCACTTTGAGTCTATGCTTGTCCTTGTAGCTGAGATGTGTGTCTTGGAGACAGCATATGGTTGGGTTTAGTTTTTTGATCCAATCTGCTATTCTGTGCCCTTTTATTGATGAGTTCAGTCCATTTACATTTAGGGTGATTATTGATATGTGAGGATTTCCTGTCATTCTATCTTTAGTTTTCTGGGAAGGCTGTGTCTCCATTGTTTCTTTACCTTCTTGTTGTTGTCTATTATTTCTTTGTGGTGGTATTCTATGATGTTTCCCTCTGTTTCTTCTTTTATTGCACTATATATTTCAGTTCTGGATTTTTTTTTTGAGTGGTTACCCTTAAGTTTATGGAAAAGAAAGTTTGATATTTAGAATATTCCATTTTCTTCAGCAAGCTTACTTTCTCCTTTCCTATATTCCTGTTCAGGCCTTTACTCTCCCCCTTTTTATGTTTGGTTGCCACAAATTTTCCCTGTTGATGGTGGTCGAATAGCCTCCTTTAGTATTTCTTGTAGTGCAGGTCGTGTATTAGAAAATTCCCTCAGCTTCTGTATGTCTCGAAAGGTCTTTATTCCTCCTTCATATCTAAAGGATATCTCTGCTGGATATAATATTTTTGGCTCATAAGTTCTCTCTTTCAATAGTTTGAATATTTGGTTCCACTGCCTCCTGGCTTGTAGAGTTTCTGCTGAAAAATCTGATGACAATCTAATGGGCTTTCCTTTGTAGGTTACCATCTTCTTTTTCCTGGCTGCCTTGAGGATTCTTTCTTTGTTGTTGATTTTAGACAGCTTCAATACAATATGCCTTGGAGAAGACTTGTTGGGATTGAGGTAATTAGGTGTTCTATTTTCTTCTTGGATTCGAGGATCTAGTTCTGTCCACAAGTTTGGGAAGTTCTCACCGACAACTTGTTTGAATATATTCTCTGTTCCCTCTCTCTTTCTTCTCCTTCTGGTATGCCCATTATTCTTATATTGCTCTTTCTGATGGAGTCAGAAAGTTCTTGTAGAGTTCTTTCATTTCTTTTAAGTCTCAAGTCTCTTCCTTCTTCCATCTGTGTAATTTTCAGGTTTCTATCTTCAATGTCACTGATTCTTTCCTCCATCTGGTCAACTCTACAACCTAAACTGGTTATTTCATTCTTAATTTCTTTCATTGAGTTCTTAATCTCCAGAAATTCTATTTGGTTCTTTTTTAAAATTTCGATCTCTTTCATAAAATGCTCATGTTGCTCTTTGATTGTTTTTCTAAGTTCATTAAACTGCTTTTCTGTGTTTTCTTGCATCTCATTGAGTTTTTTCAGAACAGCAATCTTGAATTCTCTGTCATTTAAGTCACATATTTCTATATCTTTAAGTTCCTTTTCTGGAGACTTTTCACTTTCTTTCTGAGCTGTCTTGTTGCCTTGGTTATTCATGGAAATTACTGATTTATTATTTCTCTTCCTAGACATCTACAGGAGTGGCTTCTGCAACAGGTTGATAGGAAGAGGTCTTTCTTTTGTTTTCCAGTACTTGTTGGTAGAATGCTTTATTTTCTCTCCTACTGCAGGCTTTTTTTCTCTATCACACGGTAGTGCTATGTTTTCTCTGCAGTATTCCAGCTTCTCACACAATGGGGGGATTCCCTGGGAGACAGGCTTCTCCTCTGTTAATAGGTCGCCTGGGTCACAAGGCGCAGTGTCCGTGTGGTTATGTGGAGAGCTTTTGAAGTTCCAAAGCTCTTCCTGTACCAGATTCAGAGCCCGTGTGTTTCAGCAGTTCTGTTTACTCCTGCAGGGATCTGTCCAGATAGGTGGGGACAGGGGCGGGATGAGTTGTGAGAGGTGGCCCAGAGCAATGGCGGGGACCACCACCACAGGTGGTCCTGCTTCCACAGCTCACTCCCCTTTGCCGGAACTAGTTGGGCTGTGAATCTGTCTGCAGTCCACAGTTCTCAGAACAGCATATATTCTGTTCTTTTGATCTGACACTGCTACTGTTCCGCTCCTAGCACCGGGCAGGTGGGGGCGGGGCGAGCTCTGGGAGGATAGGGAGGGGGCGGCTAGTCTCAGTGCCCAAGGCGTCCATTCTCTGCTCAGCAGTGAGGGCTTAAACCATCGTTTTCAGCCTTCTTCCCTCAGTCTTTTCTCTGACGTCTTTGCCGTGAACTTTGGGTTCAGCCGTGTTGTATGCTGCCCCCTCAGCCCTGTGGGCCATAAGCAGAGCCCTAGCAGTCCGAGTTCTTCCCTCTCCTGCAGCTGCGGTAGTTCTGGGATGCAGTGAGCTCAGAGCACTGAGCTAGGTCTGCGTCCTGCGCCCGCGTGGCTCCGTCTCCGCACTTCTCCCTTCCTTCCTCCCCCACTCGCCTGATTTGCCCATCTTTAGGTGAATTCAGTAGTGGGCCTCTTGGTCTTGCCTTTCTGCTGTGAAGGGAGTCCTTTGTGGAGTTATTGTTGTTCAATTAGTTGTAAATCCCAGGGGAGCTTTACAGAGGCTCACCTGACGCCACCATTTTGATCTATAGAGTTTCTAATTTATTTTTTGAGCAGCTTTAATTTGCTATGTTAGTTTAGGGTTCAGTCACTGAGGAAGGTTCCAAGAAGGCAGCACTTTTGAAGAAATAGATTAATATAATACACTTTTACTTGAAGAAATACAGCACAATGTGTGTGTGGGGAACACCCTTGGGGGAAGTACATTTTAATGAATTCAGACATCTCACTAAAGTCTCTAATCAATTTTTTTTTTTATTTCCATGTTTTAACAAGTATAGGCAAATTACTTCTGTGGTTTTTAAATTCAAATTGTTTCTATATACTATTAACACTATTCTAAATAATGTACCTATGGTTTAGTCATTTAAGGGCATTTTTTAAAAGAAAATGTATTGAACATTTGTGAGGCTCAGTTTCCTCATTTTTGTAGGGACTGAGTATGAAAATAAATATTAAATTATCTTGTAAACTCTTGAGAGCTGGAAAAATATAAACAATATGGCAGAACATAGCAAATAAAGCCATCATTATCTAGATCATCATTTTTCAACCAGTGATATTCCAGGAAATTCACACTATTAAAAGTCATAATAAAGTCAAATTCCATTCCATTTTCCTATAAATAAATAAAATGAATGCTTTAAAGTTTTCACTTTTAAACATAATTTTCTCAGAACCCTCGAGTGCTTATATATAGAGCATGTGTTATTGGAGAACCGTGAGCATACTTATAATTAGACCACTCAATCATTTGATCACTCTGTAGTAGTTTTAACCATTAACAAATTATAAATTACTTTTTCATCCAGTCATATATTGTTTTTGACTCTAAAAGTGTACTGATAGTTAATGATAGAATGTATAAATAACATGGATACTGAAACAGAATAGGGACCACGTATAATAAACCATGCAAAAATGGCAAATTATTATTTTTTTAATGTTGAAGGAAGTATTCCTACAGCATGCTGAAGGGGGTTGGTAAATACATATTAACCAGATAAATTAATGTGGAGCTATTCTTCTCAATATGGGGTTTTTACCATATTGGGAGCTCAGGTCCCAAGCAGAGTGTGTCTCTCCCTACTTCAGTAGCTTTTGCTTGAGGTCTCATGAAAACAGGTTGACAAACAACATGACATACCTTGTTTTGAATGATCCCAAACATAAAAGGTAATTTTTATTATGAAGAGTTACAAATGAGTAACTGGCAGAATTTTTCATTTGAATTTTTTGATGCTGCCCACTTGGCCAATATTAGACATTAGTCAATGAAGATTCTTTTCTAAATGATTAAATTTTAACCAGTTACCAAATAAACTAAAGCCCTTGTATTTCAGTCTTCATAATATCAGATGGCGACCACAGAATGGGCCTACCATCTCTTAACAATTGATTTTAATGAGGAAAACTAGTTTGTAAGAGGAAATACATCTGAATCTCCTTAAGAAAAAAAATACAAAAACTTATATTAGATATCTACTAAAAATGGATGTGTCTTCATCAAATTCACTAAAAATATTTTCTGACTCAAATTAAGACAGATATGTGGGGCCGTCTATTTTCTAATACTTTCGTACTAAGGAAAGTAATAGCAACTTTAGTGTGAACAGTAAAGGATATAATAACATTTCAAATGGCACCAAAGTGAAAAGGACGAATAAAATAATAGTTAAGAATAAGTGCACTTCATCCTAAAAAATCAGACCATACGTTTTTTTCTAGTGTACATGGCACATTCTCAAGGATAGACCATATACTGGGATATAAAACTCGCCTCAGCAAACTTAAGAAGATTGAAATCATATCAAGCATATTCTCTGATCATAAGCCTTTGAAATTGAATATCAACTGCAAAAAGAAAGCAGGGAAAAACACAAATATGTGGAGATTAAACAAAATACTTTTAAAGAATGACTGAGTCAAAGAAGAAATAAGAGGAAAGATCAAAAGATACATAGAAATAAATGAGAATCAAATTACATCCTATCAAAATTTTGGGGATGCAGCGAAAGCAATTTTAAGAGGAAAATTTATATCTTTACAGGCCTATCTCAAGAAACAAGAAAAATCCCAAATAAATAACCTCATGTTACACCTTAAAGAACTAGAAAACGAAGAACAAATGAAACCCAAGGTCAGCAGAAAAGGAAATAACAAAAATCAGAGCAGAAGTAAATGAAATAGAGAACAAAAAGACAATAGAAAAATTTAATGTGACAAAGACCTGGTTCTTTGAAAAGGTTAATAAAAGTGACAAACCCTTGACTGACTCACTAAGACAAAAAGAGAAAAGACACTAATAAAATCAGAAATGAAAGAAGGGAAGTTATGGATGCCACAGAAATACAAAGGATCATTCAATAATACTATGAAGGACTATATACCACCAAATTCAATAACCTAAAAGAAATGGACAAGTTCTCAGAAACATATAGTCTTCCTAAGCTGAATCATGAAGAATTGGAAAATCTAAATAGACCGATCACGAAATTGAATCATTCATCCAAAACCTTCCCTAAAGCAAAAGTCTGGGACCAGATGGCTTCACTAGATGAATTCTACCAAACCTTCCAAAAGGATATAATACCTGTGCTACTCAAACTCTTCCAAAAAAATCGAAGAAGAGATAATACACCCTAACTCATTTCATGAAGCCAACATTACCCTGATACCAAAACCTGGTAAGGATAACACACACACAAATAAAAAACAACAGGCCAATATCTTTGATGAATACAGATGCCAAAATCCTAAACCAAATTCTAGCAAATCGAATGCAACAATACATTAAGAAGGTTATTCATCATGAACAAGTGGGGTTCAATCCAGGGGGACAATGTTGGTTCAACATATGCAAATCCATCAATGTGATACATTACATAAACAAAATAAAGGACAAAAACCATATGATTATATCAATTGATGCAGAAAAAGCATTTGACAAGATACAACATCCACTTATGATTAAAACACTTAATAAAATAGGTATAGAGGGAAAATGCCTTAACATAATAAAGGCCACATATGACAAGCCCTCAGCTAGTATCATAATTAAAGGTGAAAAACTGAAGCCCTTTGCTCTATGTTCAGGAACACAACAGGGCTGTCCCCTAACACCTCTGCTTTTGAACATAGTGTTGGAAGTCCTCACCAGAGCAATTAGGCAAGACAAAGAAATAAAAGGCATCCAAATTGGGAATGAAGAAGTTAAATTGTCACTCTTTGCAGATGACATGATGCTATATATACAAAACCCTAAAGACTCCACCAAAAAGCTATTAGAAACAATCAACGAATACAGTAAAGTTACTGGCTACAAAATCAACGTACAAAAGTCCACTGCATTCTTATATACTCAAAATGAAATCTCAGAAAAAGAAAAAAAAAAAGATTCCTTTTGCAATTGCAAAAAAAATAATAAGATACTTAGGAATAAACTTAACCAAGGATGTGAAAGACCTATATGCTGAAAACTATAAGACATTTTTAAAAGAAATTAAAGATGACACAAAGAAATGGAAAGGCATTCTGTGCTCATGGATTGGAAGAATCCACATAATTAAAATGGCCCTATTACCCAAAGTAATATACAGATTTAATGCAATCCCCATTAAAATCTCAGTGGCATTTTTTAAAGAACTAGAACTAAAAAAATCATCAGATTTATATGGAACCACAAAAGACCCCAAATAGTGAAAGCAATCCTAAGAAAAAAAGAACAATGCTGGAGGTATCACACTCCCTGACTTTAGCTTGTACTACAGGGCTACAATAATCAAAACTACATGGTATTGGCTGAAAAACAGACATATAAACCAATGGAATAGAATTGAGAACCCAGAAATAACACCACATAAATATGGACAGACAATTTTTGATGAAGAAGTCAAAAACGTGCAATGGAGAAAAGACAGCCTCTTCAATAAATGGTGCTGTCAGAATTGGATAGCCACGTGCAAAAGAATGAAACTGGACTGCTATCTGTCACCATGTACCAAAATTAATTCAAAATGTATCAAAGACCTAAGAATAAGACCTGAAACAATAAACTGCATAGAAGAAAACATAGGTACTAAACTTATGGACCTTGGGTTCAAAGAGCATTTTTATGAATTTGACTCCAATTGAAGTTTTGGCAAGGGAAGTAAAAGCTAAAATAAATGAATGGGAGTATATCAAACTTAAAAGCTTCTGCACAGCAAAAGAAACCATAGACAAAATAAAGAGGCAACCAACTGAATGGGAGATTTTTGCAAACAGTGCCTCCAATGAGGGACTAATATCCAAAATATACAAGGAACTTTTACAACTCAACAACAACAAAAAAACACAAACAACCCAATTAAAAAATGGACAGAGGACCTGATGAGATATTTCTCCAAAGAGGACATACAAATGGCAAATAGAAATATGAAAAAATGCTCAACATCACTAATAATCAGAGAAATGCAAATAAAAACCACAATGAGATATCACCTCACCTCAGTTAGAATGGCTACCATCAACGAGACAAATAGTAACAAGTGTTGGAGAGGCTGTGGAGAAAAAGGAACCCTCATACACTGTTGGTGGGAATGCAGACTGGTGCAGCCATTATGGAAGGCAGTGTGGATGTTCCTCAAAAAATTACAAATAGGATTACCATATGACCCAACAATCCCTCTCCTGGGTATCTACCCAAAAAATCTGAAAATATTTATCCATAAAGACAAGTGTGCTCCAATGTTCATTGCAGCTTTATTTACGGTGGCCAAGACATGGAAATAACCAAAATGTCCTTCGATAGATGAATGGATAAAGAAGTCGTGGTATATATACACAATAGAATACTATTCGGTGGTTACAAAAGATGAAATAGGACCATTTGTGACAACATGGATGGATCTTGAGATGATAATGGTAAGTGAACTAAGTCAGACAGAAAAAGTAGAGAACCATATGATTCCACTTATATGTGGTATATAAACCGAAAACAACAAAAAAACAAGACAAACAAATGAGAAATGAAAACTCATAGACACAGACAATAGTTTAGTGGTTACCAGAGGGTAAGGGGGTAGAGGGGTGGGAGGTGAGGGTAAGGGGGATCAAATATATGGTGATGGAAGGAGAACTGACTCTGGGTGGTGAACACAAAATGTGATTTATACGTGATGTAATATAGAACTGTATACCTGAAATCTACATACCTTTACTAACAATTGTCACCCCAGGAAACTTTAATTAAAAAAAAGAAAAGAATAAGTAAAATTTCTAATCAAAGTGTATGTTTTTATTCCAGCTCCTTTTTTTATTGTCTTTCCATAGACAAATCATTTATAATTACTAAATTCTGTTTTCTCGTTTCCAAAATGGTAAATGTAATAGAATGTACTTTATTGAGTTGTGAAATTTAAAATGAGAATTCATGCAAATAGCACATTACTTGTAACAGGAAATTCTCAATAAATATTTTGGCTTTTGTTATTAAGATCAGTAGGGAATGGGCGGTGAACAAGCTACATGCTTAAAATAGAATCATTAAATCAGTATGCTTCCAAAAATTTGCCTCAAGTAGAAAGGGTGAATTTTTATTATGTTAAAAAATGTTTACCAGGATTATCATCCATAAGCCTGCTATATGAAAATGAGATATCCATAATTGTATGGAGAAAGCAAAATAGCATAATTAAGAAAATAATTCACCTTTGTTTTAAAACAAATCTCATTTCCAGTACTATAATGAAATCCTTTTACAAATATTATCATGACAAATAATAAATTTATAAAACTAATTGGATTCATACAAGCTGAGCTAATGAGTGTCATTTGGGTCAAATCCTCAAATTACAAATAAATGTTATCGTTTATCAACTGAACACTTTTCTCAATAAATCTTTGCACTGCTTTTCTTATTTCTCAGGCATGTCGTTTTGAGATTCCCTTCTGATTTAGTTCACCATGTTTACCTGTGTCTGACCTCTCACCCAGTGTAAACTTTTACCTTCAAATAGCAGCTAATTCAAATACTGCATAATGTAGAATGTAATTTATGGAGGGTGATCACACTTTAATTGCACTAACACAATTATTTTTCAACCCCTACAAATAGATCTATCCTAGGAAAATGGTTTGATTCTATGGAGAAATTCCCAGTGCACCTACACAGAGAAGCATTTATCTATGTTCCACTGACAAAGAGCACCCTCAGTGTGTGGACAACGAGTTTCCTTCTGTATTTGATTCATGGGATGTTTGTGTGGATAATTCCCTTGATATCCAATTTGATTTATGAACAATCTTCTCTGCTCTATTGAGCCATTAAATTGAGTACATTTGGAATACACATAGAGATAAAAATGGAAGGATCTATGACTCACTCAACTTCATTTTATTTTTACCCCATACAGTTCTTTTTGTTCAGATTGTCTCACCCATTTGTTTAATTTTATTTAAATTTGTATTTTTGGTTATAGTAGACCTTGATACTTTGAGAAACAAATGAAGGAATATGTGAAAATAAATAAATAAGGATAAAAAGTAAGAAATAGTGCTGAATGAATATATGAATAGCATAATGAATGCAAATAAAATGAATTAGTTCACTAATGGAGTTCCTGGTAGATGGGGCAAAGGTGAGAGGGTTTGGGTTTCAACAGGAAAAATGGTGCAAAATAGGGCAGAAGCAAATGCCTAATACAAATCTCTTTTTTTTGTTGTTTTTAATTTATTGGGGTGACAATTGTTAGTAAAATTACATAGATTTCAGGTGTACAATTCTGTATCACATCATCTATAAATTACATTGTGTGTTCACCACCCAGAGTCAGTTCTCCTTCCATCACCATATATTTGATCCCCCTTACCCTCATCTCCCACCCCCCAACCCCCTTACCCTCTGATAACCACTAAATTACGTTCCCCAGATTAATTTTCAAAACCCCGTGGCCATCTTGTGGTTACTGATTGTTTTCTAATCCCCTCACCGTCCCCCTTATCCCCACACCCCCTCCCCCGTCTAGCAACCCTCAGTTTTTCCTCTTTGTCTCCAAAACTATTTCTGATTAGTTCATTCACTTATTCTTTTCTTTAGATTCCACATATAAGTGAGATCATATGGTACTTATCTTTCTCTGTCTGACTTATTTCACTTAACATAATGTTCTCTAGGTCCATCCATGTTGTTGCAAATGGTAAGATTTCTTTCTTCTTTATGGCTGCGTAATACTCCATTGTATAAATGTACCACAGTTTCTTAATCCAGTCATCTACTGATGGGCATTTCGGTTGTTTCCATGTCTTAGCTATTGTGTATAGTGCTGCAATAAACATAGGAGTGAATAAAGATTTTTGAATTGGAGTTTTGGATTTCTCCGGATAGATACCTAAGAGTGGAATTACTGGATCATAGGGTAGTTCCATTTTCAGGTTTTTGAGATACCTCCATACTGTTTTCCATAGTGGCTGCACCAATCTGCAATCCCACCAACAGTGCACAAGCGTTCCCTTTTCTCCACATCCACGCCAGCACTTGTTGTTTGTTGATTTATTGATGATAGCCATTTTGACTGGGGTGAGGTGGTATCTCATTGTGGTTTTTATTTGCATTTCTCTGATAGTTAGTGAGGTTGAGCATTTCTTCATATGTCTGTTTGCCATCTGTATGTCCTTTCTAGAAAAATGTCTCTTCAAGTCCTCTGCCCATTTTTTAATTGGGTCGTTCGTTTTTTCGGAGTTGAGTTGAGTGAGTTTTTTATAGATTTGTGATATTAATTCCTTATCAGATATATCATTGGCAAATATCTTTTCCCATTCAGTAGGATCCCTTTTTGTTTTATTGATGGTTTCCTTTGCTGTGAAAAAACTTTTTAGTTTGATATAATCCCACATGTTTATTTTTTCTCTTACTTCCCTCGCGCGAGGGGATATATCAGTAAAAATCTTACTCCGGGTAATGTCTGTGAAGTTTCTTCCTATATTTTCTTCTAGGTATTTTATGGTTTCAGATCTTACATTTAAGTCTTTAAGCCATTTTGAATTTATTTTTGTATATGGTGTAAGGAGGTGGTCCAGCTTCATTTTTTTTCCTGTGTCTGTCCAGGTTTCCCAGCACCATTTATTGAATAGACTGTCTTTACCCCATCGTACATTCTTGCTTCCATTGTCGTAGATTAAATGGCCGTATAGGCATGGATTTATTTATGGACTCTCTATTCTGTTCCATTGATCTATGTGTCTGTTTTTATGCCAGTACCATGCTGTTTTGATTACTGTAGCCTTGTAGTATAATTTGAAGTTAGGTATTGTTATACCTCCCACTTTGTTCTTATTTCTCAAGATTGCTGAGGCTATACGGGGTCTTTTATGGTCCCATATAAATTTTAGGATTATATGTTCTATTTCTGTGAAAAACATTGT
This sequence comes from Rhinolophus ferrumequinum, assembly GCF_004115265.2. NCBI lineage: Eukaryota > Metazoa > Chordata > Mammalia > Chiroptera > Rhinolophidae > Rhinolophus > Rhinolophus ferrumequinum. Next base: position 78,929,898 of record NC_046291.1, on the reverse strand, counting down.
TGGTAGTTTGATAGGAATTGCATTGAATATGTATATTGCCTTAGGCAGTATGGGCATTTTAACTATATTAATTCTTCCTATCCATGAACATGATATGTGTTTCCATCTATTTATATATATCTTCTTTCATTCCTTTCTTCAGTGTCTTATAATTTTCTGAGTACAGATCTTTTACTTCTTTGGTTAAATTTATTCCCAGGTATTTTATAGTCTTTGGAGCAATTGTAAATGGGATTTTTTTTTTTTTTTAATTTCTCCTTCTGATGTTTTATTATTGGTATATACAAATGCAACTGATTTCTGAATATTAATTTTGTATCCTGCTACTTTACTAAATTCATCTATCGTCTCTAATAGCTTCTTGGTGGAGTCTTTAGGGTTCTCTATATATAGTATCATATCGTCTGCATTTAATGATAATTTTACTTCCTCCTTACCAATTTGGATGCCTTTTATTTCTTTTTCTTGTCTGATTTCCGTGGCTAGAACTTCCAGCACTATGTTGAATAGAAGAGGAGATAGTGGGCAACCTTGCCTTGTTCCTGATCTTAGGGGGAATGGTTTTAGCTTTTCTCCATTGAGTATGATGTTAGCTGTGGATTTGTCATATATGGCCTTTATTATGTTGAGATATGATCCCTTTATTCCCACTTTCTTAAGGGTTTTTATCATAAATGGCTATTGGATTTTATCAAATGCTTTTTCTGCATCTATTGATGTGATCATGTGATTTTTATTTTTCATTTTGTTAATGTGGTGTATCACATTAATTGATTTGCGGATGTTGAACCACCCTTGCATACCAGGGATGAATCCCACTTGATCATGGTGTATGATCTTTTTGATGTATTGCTGAATTCTGTTCGCTAATATTTTGTTGAGGATTTTTGCATCTATGTTCATTAGAGATATTGGCCGGTAGTTTTCTTTTTTTGTGGTGTCTTTGTCTGATTTTGGGATCAGGGTGATAGTGGCTTCGTAAAAAGTCTTTGGGAGTCTTCCCTCCTTCTGGATTTTTTGGAAGAGCTTGAGGAGAATAGGTGATAATTCTTTTTTGAACGTTTTGTAAAATTCACCTGTAAAGCCATCTGGTACAGGGCTATTGTTTGTTGGGAGATTGTTGGTTACCGATTTAATTTCCCTGGTGGTAATCAATCTATTCAGGTTTTCTGTTTCTTCTTGAGTTAGCCTTGGAAGTTTGTACGCCTCTAGAAAATTGTCCATTTCTTCCAAATTGTGAAATTTGTTGGCATATAGTTGCTCATAGTAATTTCTTAAACTTTTTGTATTTCTGCAGTGTCCGTTGTCACTTCTCCTCTTTCATTTCTGATTTTATTAATTTGGGTCCTCTCTCTCTTTTTTTTTTAAATGAGTCTGGCTAAAGGTTTGTCAATTTTGTTTATCTTCTCTAAGAACCAACTCTTGTATTCATTGATCTTTTGTATTGTTTTTCTGGTTTCTATTTCATTTATTTCTGCTCTGATCTTTATTATCTCCTTCCTTGTGCTCCCTTTAGGCTTCTTTTGCTATTCTTTTCCCAAATCCCTTAAGTGTGAAGATAAACTGTTGATTAGTGATGTTTCTTGTTTCTTTAGGTAGGCCTGCAAAGCAATGAATTTTCCTCTTAGGACTGCTTTCGCGGCATCCCATAGATTTTGGGTCGTCATGTTTTCATTTTTGTTTGTCTCGAGATATGTTTTGATTTCTTCCTTGATCTCCTGCTTGACCCATTCATTATTTAGTAATAAGTTATTCAGCCTCCACGAATTGGTATGTCTTCCAGTTTTTTTCCTGTAGTTCGTTTCTAATTTCATAGCATTGTGATCAGAGAAGACAATTGGTATGCTTTCAATTTTCTTAAATTTATCAAGACTTGTTTTGTGGCCTAACATATGGTCTATCTTGGAAAATGTTACATGTGCGCTTGAGAAAAACGTGTATTTTGCAGCATTGGGGTGAAATGTTCTGAAAATATCGATTAAATCCAAGTGGTCCAATGTATCATTTAAGGCTGTTGTTTCCATATTGATTTTCTGTCTGGAAGACCTGTCCCTTGTTGTCAGAGGTGTGTTGAAGGCCCCTACTATGATAATGTTACTGTTGATCTCTGTCTTTATGTCAGTCAGTACATGTTTTATATATTTAGGTGCTCCTACGTTGGGTGCATAGATGTTTACTAGGGTTATGTCCTCTTGTAGGATCAATCCCTTTATTATTATATAGTGCCCATCTTTATCTTTTAATATGTTCTTCATTTTAAAGTCTATTTTATCAGATATAAGTATTGCAACTCCAGCTTTCTTCTCATTTCCATTTGCATGAAATATGTTATTCCAACCCTTCACTTTCAGCCTGTGTGTGTCTTTTGTTCTGAGGTGAGTTTCTTGTATACAGCATATACAAGGGTCTTGCTTTCTTATCCAGTCAGCCACCCTATGTCTCTTGATTGGAGCATTTAATCCATTTACATTTAAAGTGATTATTGATAGGTACATAGTTATTGCCATTTTTAAATTTGTAGTTAGGTTGTTTTGATCTTTCTTCTATTTACAGAAGTCCTTTTAGTATTTCTTGCAATGCTGGCTTGGTGGTAATAAATTCCTTTAGCTTATTTTTTTCTGGAATGCTCTTTATCTCTCCATCAACTTTAAATAATAGCCTTGCTGGATAAAGCAATCTAGGTTGTAGGCCTTTGTTTTCCATCACTTTGAGTATCTCCTGCCACTCCCTCCTGGCCTTCAATGTTTCTGTAGAAAAGTTATTTGATAGTCTTATGGGAGTTCCCTTATATGTAACCCTCCGTCTTTCTCTTGCTGCTTTTAGGATTCTCTCTTTGTCTTTAAGCTTTGCCATTTTAACTATAATGTGTCTTGGTGTGGACCTGTTTGGGTTTATCGTGGTTGGAACTCTCTGCACTTCCTGGGCTTGTATGTTGGTTTCCTTCATCAGGTTGGGGAAGTTTTCGGACATTATTACTTCAAATATATTCTCAATCCCTTGCTTCCTCTCTTCACCTTCTGGTATTCCTATGATGTGCATGTTGTTGCGCTTGATGTTATCCCAGAAGTCTCTTAAGCCATCCTCATTGTTTTTTATTCTTTTTTCTTTCTGTTGTTCCGTTTGGGTGATCTCTGCTACCTTGTCTTCTAAGTCGCTGATTCGATCCTCTGCTTCATCTAACCTGCTGGTAATTCCTTCAAGTGAGTTCTTAACTTAGGTAATTGTGTTCTTTAGTTTTAACTGGTTGTTTGTTATGATTTCTACATCCTTCTTTATGTCTTCTCTAAGCTCCTTAAACATTCTTATCACCAGTGTTCTGAACTCTGTCTCTGAAAGGTTGGTTACGTCTGCTTCATTTGGTTCCAGTTGTGGAGGTTTCTTCTGTTCTTTTATTTGGGACGTGTATCTTTGTTTCCCCATTCTGGCTGACTCTCTGTGTTTGCTTTGATGTATTAGGTAGATCCCCTAGAGTTCTTAGTTCTTGCTAGGTTATCTTATGTAGTTTGTGTCCTTTATATTTGACTTGCACTACGTCGTTCTTCTCCTCTGCGTGTGCTCCAAAGGTGACTCTTGTGTTGTGTATATTGTCCTGTTCAAGAAGATCTTTAATTGCTTTTTGCTTGTGAGTAGGTGGGGTAACTCCTAGGATGACTCCTTGTGAGAATTGGCTCTGCCCACCGCAGGGCGTTCTGCTGCGTGAGGGTTGACCGCTTAAATGTGGTTTGGCCTCTATGGGCTCTAGTGCCTGCAGAGAATTCCCTCTGGGTGTGTGACTTGTAGGTCAAACCCAGTAGTACTCTGGTTTGGTCTGGAGTTGGCCTCTGGATATGTTGAATCTTGTGCCTCTTAAGCTGGGCCCTCCTGGTCTCTGTGCTCTCCGTTCCGCCCTGGGATCCCGTGAGTGCCCGGAACTGTGGGTGCCACCGCGGTTTTCACGCTGCTGCCGTCGCTGCTGCCGGCTGAGACCCCGCCGCGGGCCCGAGCGTTTTCGCTCTGCTCCCTTCCTTCCTTCCCCCGCTCGCCCAATTAGCGCACCTTCAAGTGCCTAATACAAATCTTCACCTTCACAATATGTTCAAGGGCCTGTCATGCATTTTCCTTTTTTTGTTTTTCTTGTATTACCTTTGTCCTCTTTCCTTCATCTAATTTCTCCTCTCCATTCTAAGATTTCCATGTTGACACAGAATACTCAGAGTTACTGTGATGAAAAGCCATCTTAGTAACATGACAAAATTAGCTATTCGGATCCCTGATATTAGGGATGGAAAAAATTTGGTATGTTATCTAAGTAGTGAATTTAAAAACGAAAGAAGAAGAAGACAGAGAGAGATAGAGAGGGAGAGAGAGAGAGGGAGGGAGGGAGGAAGGGAGAGAGAGAGAGTGAGAAAGAGAGAGAGAAGCTTGCTGTATAGTTGCCATGGATAGGGGGTTGGGAAGAAAACCAATTACTCCTTGACGATGCCAGAAGGAGAATTGATGACATGATTTCATAGCTTCTCACCATAAAGTTGAATAATGACTCAGACACTTAGACTGGGGAATGAGAAGAAAAAGGCACACTGCAAGGTTCTTCTAGTTACACCAGATTGAGATATGAAAAGAAAAAGAGGAATGGGATTACTAAAGAAAAATTCCAGACAGTTAAACAATTTTAGGAATGATTCATTTTAAGATATGGCCATCAATTATTTATAAGGGTTAATAAATAGATTTATAAGCAAGAGGTACATGGATTCTAGAAATACATAAATGACCTACAAATTATTTACAGCCCTGACAAGTCATAACACATGAACTCCTGCTGAAAATATATTTACTTGACTTTAAAATTTGCACCATAAGCTATACATGGACCAGTTACGAAGGATCAGCCATTTTTGATGTGCTGTAATATTTAACATCAACTAAATGTGTTTTTACTAGCTGCTGACCAGTTGGATTAACTTAATAAGAATTCCTAGTTCCTCATGATTTATTTGTAGGTAAAATTACCATAACTATTTAATGGTCATAATACTGGAGATGTAATTCTGAAATAGAATATCGTAACTTGGATTTAGTGCATGAAATTTAATCCAAAACTTAAAAAATGAAAACAATTGCCAGAAAAAAAATTATACCACCTGTTAAATTTATCCCCAGCTTTTCATATTTGCTTCTTCCCTTTTCTTTTTACATTTAGGTCATCTCTTAATATTCCTTTTATTTGAGCATCCTCCCCAATTCTTTGTATCTCTTATTCTATTTCTCTAGTTATTCCCCAGCAAGCTCTTGGTTTCCCAAGGGGATACTTTTCTATTATGCATGGCAGTAAAGAAGTGGAAATACTCCTTAGTTATCCTGGTTTCTGGAGCAAATGGCTGCAATCCCCAGAGTCTCTATTATCATTTCAGAGATTCTGATTGTTTCGATTCTCAGTCTGATTGGTGCCTTATTGTATCTTTGCTCATCCACAATCCAACTCTTTCAATCATTATGTATAGAAATGCATATAGGTTTATGGTAATACTTTTAGAGTGGTGCCTACAAGTATTGTCTTGTGTTCTACTAGAAGAGGGAGTAAAGATTTGGAGGTTGATAATAATCTGTCTTTAAAATCCCATGGCTTCACATTCTCTTCTTATTTTGTTTCATTCATCAGTTTAGGCTAAATTATGCCGTGGAAACCAAATATTAATGTTGCTGAATTAAACACCAGCTTATTTCCCATTCATTCGACATGTCAAATGTAAGTGGTCAAAGGGCTCTGCCTATCAGATTCACTCAGGCACCCAGGCTGGAGGAGTCCTCTACCTTAAACACAGTTGCAAGACACTGGTAAGAAGAGAAGCTGGAGTCAGAGAAGAGGCTTTAGGTACATCAGTTTCTGTTTCTATTTAATTTTAAGGCCTTTCCCTAATCAATGTCAATTTAACAATTTTTCATATGGCAAATATTAACATAGTGGAAAAGTCAAATCTGTATTAAACAAGATATGATCAGAAAAGGCCCACACTTCGTAGCTATCTATTTTCATTAGATTCTATTTTATCCTTCTTGCATTTACCCTATCTCAAAAAAATAATCTCTTTCTCTCTTTAAGAAAATGTAAAATAATTAATTTTATTTTCTCCTTTTCATGTATCCAGGAAATCATAGAGCCTTTCCTCATTCCGTTTCTGATTCTGCACAGCCCTCTGCTGTGAGAATGCCCTGTGTCTTTTTCATCTGGTCTCCTTTGTATGGTTATGCAGGCTGTTTCTAATGTTTCATTGGCATAATCATGCTGCAATGAATATCTTGAGCATCTTGGTTTTCATGCTGTCTGAGGTATACTTTAAGATACAATCCTAGAAGTGGGATTACGGAGTCCAATGGTACGTGTATTTGTAGTTCCATTCGATATTGCCAAGGTCTCCCTCCCAGGAGTCATGCCATTTTGCATTCCCCAACAATGGATGTAATTTCTATCTCTTCATAGTTTTGCTAGAGAGCATAGTCAAGCTTTTCATTTTTTGTCAATTACATAAGTGAGAAAGATTTTTTATTATTCCATTCATTATGAATGCATTTGAACATTGTTCATTATGAATGCATTTGAACATATTTAAGCAACACTTATTTTTCTATGAACTCTCTGTTCATGTCTTTCGACCATTTTTCAAAAGAGGTCAGTTATATTTCCTCAGACTCCTTTATATATTAGGGATATTAGTTCTCTATCGCTGATATATACTCAAATAATTTCTTCTAGTGTGTGATTTGCCTTTGGACTTCACTTAAGGTATAGTTTTATTAGACAAACCACAAATTTTCTTCATTTTTATGTCAAATTTATCTTTTATTGTTTCTTGATTTTGAGTCATAGAAAGTATTCCCCCATACCAAACTTATAAAAGGAGTCACCCATATTTTCTTCTAGTGTTTGTATAGTTCCATTATTATTACATTTGCATCTCTGTTCCATTTCATTAGAATATTGATTTAAGGTGTTTGATACCAAGTAAAGCTTTCTACTCAATAGTACTTCTCCATATTTTCTTCTTGTAATGTCTCCCTAATTTGTCTTCCAAATTCTAACAACTCCTTTATCTAAAGCTATCATCAGAATCATTAAAGAAGTTGAATAATCTGTTTTATTAATATGATTTTTCCTATCAATACCTATTTTCCTTCCCTCTTAGTGTTTGCTTTCAGAAGAAAGAATGGTAATAAAGCAGTGGCATGAACAACAAAGATTTATTTCTTACTCATGTTAAGTGATAGCACTGGTCTCTCTGGTTTGGTTCTGCTGGGCTGCAGGTAGACTTGGTATCTGCTTCTCACTCCTTCTCATTCCAGGGTCCAGACAAAAAAAGCAGGACCTCTCTAGGGTATACCTTTACTTCATACAAAAAGCAGGGACAATGAGCTCTTGATAAGACATGCAATCACATTAAACTTCCATCCAAATGCTACAGCACACCGATCATCCAAAAACGTGTAACTATTACAAACTCAATGTCAGTGAAACAGGTAAGTCTTATAACAATAGGCAGGAAAGTAGAAGCATGTGAAAGGGATGGTAAAAATAGTTAGGAAAAGTAATCCTTTGTATTGCTTTTATGCAGTTTAATAATAAAATAGAGATGATATTAAATATATTAGTTTAATAATGTCTTAATTACAAATAAGCAGTAACCTGAGAAGACTTGGAGAATATTAAAAAAGGTAAATAAGAATGGAAATATTATGTATAAACTTAATATCTAGTTATAAAGACTATTAATATTTTATGTATCTCCATGAGTTAAAATTGAAAAGTGTTGTTTTCTTCGATGCTATTTTTAGTAGATAAAATAAAATTTTCTTTTAGCAAAGGAAACCATACTTATGTGTAGTATATTAAAAATATACATACTATCTCTAATGTATGCAAATATGTGCTACAATTTATTGATTTTTGTTCTACTTTGAGCCTTTTAAGCTACGATTTCTGTTCCTTGAAACCTGGCTATTGAAGAGGACTTTTAAATGACAGTTCATTTATGTCTTACACAAGTCATCCAATTAAAGGACCTTTACCAAGGTTGTTATACTTTCAAATTTACATAATTTGACAATTGGCTCATTTGATAGCCTTTACTTGAAGAATGTCATCTTTGCTAGTTGTCTATTTTATTGTCTTAAAATTATGCTTATGCTACTGAAAACTGCCAAATGACTTCAAAATCTGAGTCTGAATATGAGCCAATAAAACAAATCAATGCTTAATTCACTAGTCTTTGACTTTCCTGAGGACAGGCTCCTGGTATCCCCCAAATTCCTGACAGAGAATAAGCACTAAATGAATTTTGAAAGGATTTATTAATAAATAGTCTCTCTCTCTTTCTCACTCAAATTGATCAAAGGAAAACTTGGGTTTATATAATTCACAGGCATGTTCTGAGGAGTTTGTGACCATTTCAACAACTATAATTTGAGAGTTTTCTGTGTGACAGTCACACTGTGCTATGTACCAGGGTTAAATTGATGAATAAAGCAGCAAGGAATTTTCAGCTTGTTATGGACAATTGCCTTGAATATATATATATATATATATATATATATATATATATATATATATATACATATATATATATATATATATATACACACACACACATATACACACACACACACACACACATATAATGTGTATATATGTGTATATATATGTGTGTATATATACGTATATATACGTATATACATATATTCATATATATACAAATACATATATATGAATACATGCATATATATATACATGTATACATATATATATACATATATGTATATATATATATATACTCAGATGCAAGATTTAGACAGGTTAAGCTAACCCAGAAGTTCTCATTCTTGAATGAACATTAGAATAGCCTGCCCAGATTTTACAATATCAACACCTGGGTCCCACCCACAGAAATTCTAATTCCATTAGTCTAGGATAGGGATTGCACATAGATGGTTATAAAAACTCCCAAGACAATTCTAATATACAATTTTGGTTCAGAATCATTAATCTAGTTGCTCTGGTATCTTGCTATTATAAATGTGGTTCATAGAATAGCATCATTTGTATCATGTAAGAGGTTGCTAGAAAGGTACAATCTCAGGGCTCACCTCAAACTTATTGTATCAGAATCAACATTCTGAGAAGATCTTCCAGGTGATTTATAAGCACATTAAAATGTAATAAGTGCTGTGTTCAGTGTATAAGGTATTATGACAAAAATGTGTCTTGGAGATGGTTGAGAAAAATGAGTGGTGTAACACCAAGTATGCCAGGAGTTCTCCCAGTGAGAGCACCAAGCCCCTACAGTCTATGCTGCAGACTAAAGTCAATAATGATCATCAGCTAGATCACATCTATAGGCTTAACACACTTTATAAGTGTGTTAACCCTGCAGCTGGCCAAAGGGAATTATTTTAAACATTTAGTCAGAGAGATTCAAGATGGCCCAGGTGACGGTATGAGGGATATATATTTGGATAAGGACAAAATCAAAAGTGTTTTACTAAAGCATAAATATGTGGGGAGACATAACCCAAGTCATGCCTGAAAAACTATGGCAGAAACTTTAGGAGCAGAGAGAACAGCAAAGCTTTGTTCAGAGACCTCAGATTTAATCTCTTTCTGAAGAATTGTGTTTGGCAAGACCTATTAGAGTATAACAGATTTAGCTTAAAAGTGACTTTGGAAAGGAAAATGTCTTGGTTATTTCTAGCATTTGAGTTTATATTTGTTGATTGTTTCTAAACCATTTATTTTCTTCTATTCTTTAGTCCAGCCAAATATCCATTGGTCTAAGCGACTTTTTTAACTTTTACATTTGACATTATTCCACTGTTTTATCTTTTGATCAAAATCTACTATGTTTTTAAAAGACCACTTGGATTGTCTGTGTCATGGCATCACTTTCCACTTTCTATGGTCTCATTCTGTTCTTACTGTGTTTAGGCCAGATTTTTAAACCCTGCTTATTTAATTTCTTTGCAATCTTTTATCATCTATTCTAGCTATTTATTTGTGCCTAGCTGCATCTCAAGCACCTTCCATTTCATTGCAACACTTCTTAATCTTCTTAGAGTCTCTAGTTCCTTGATTTCTGTTAATAACATGATGTGATGATTTTTAAAACTTAGTCCCATTTCTTTTTAGAAATGCTAAAGAGTTCAATTACTCTCTGCACACACAGTTCAACATTTCTTTAATTCTAATAGACCCTATTCTATCAATGAGAGAGGAGCTGACAAAGATGGTGACAGAAGAGACTCCTGAACTTCCCTCCTCCTGTGGACTCACTTAGTGACAGCTAAGTATGGAGCAATTCTCTCTGAAAGAAATCTAGAAATTGGCTGAGCAACTCCTACATATCAAGTCACTGAGAAAATGCCACATCAACACAGGTAGGAACTGCTGAGACACAGTCTCACCATAAACCCCACCCCCAACATAGCACTATACAATCAGGAGGGAACCACCAACTCCCAGCATATCCCCGAGGAGCAAAGAGTTTGGACTGCACATCAAACATCCCAACATTTAAGACTCCTATCCAAGGGATAGGCCCACAAAACTCTTAGCTCTGAAAGCAAACACAACAAAACCTATAAGACTATAGCAAACAAAGAAGCAGTTCAGCATCGTGAGTGCATGGCTGTCTTTCCAGGGCTCAGCACAGACATAATAGATGTAAACTCCTATTTTCCATCTTTCCATAAAAGTGATCCATCTACTTACTTCATAAACAGCTGCTTGAGAGTCTGGCTTCCAATTTTAGCCGGCATCTAGGGGCTGGCTGTGATCCTCCTCAGAAACTGGAGAAGCTAGCAGACATTTCCTCCACCTCATCTCTCCAGCCTTCCTCACAATAAAACCAAATTACCAATGTCTCCCTAAAAGGAGTTTGTACACACATTTGGTGTTCCAGTTTTTGTGGCTGATGTGTGAGGGTCCATCACCCAGATCACCTGGCTCTGATAGCAAAGTGGCTTGCATTCATGAGTCCCACAGGACTGTAGGGGAAAAAAGAAGGAGAAAGAGAAGGAGAAGGAGAAGGAGAAGAAGAAGAAGAAGAAGAAGAAGAAGAAGAAGAAGAAGAAGAAGAAGAAGAAGAAGAAGAAGAAGAGGAAGGGGCACCCATGATGGCTACACACCAAGGCTCAGAGCAGAGAGAATAAACAAAAATGCCCATTTCCCGGGTTCCTTCTAAAAGAGGCTTAAATACACACTTTTACAGATGCTGCTTGAAGGTTTAGCTTTTAATCAGCCTACATCTAGGAGCTGACTGCAACTATTCCCTTTGGAATATGGACCAGTCTTGACACATCAAGAACTGGGTTCCACTAAAAACAACTATGGTGGCTTGGACAATCACAAAGGTTTGAGAGACAATCAGGATCTTGAACTGTGGTGATTGATGAGATACATCTCTTACATGAGACCACTCCTTCAAGACTGGGAGAGGTGGGTGTTTTATCTAATGCATCACAGAAATCAACACAGAGTCAAGGAAAATAAGGAAACAAAAGAATATGTTCCAAACAACAGAACAAAATATATCTCCAGAAACAGACCTTAATAAAATGGAGATAACTGATTTAACTGATAGAGAGTCCAACATAATGGTCATAAAGATGCTCACTAAGGTCAGGAGAGCAATGCATGAAAAGACAGACAATTTCAACAATAATAACAAAAAATACAGTACAGAAAAGTATCAAACAAAAATAATAGAGCTTAAGAATACTGAAGCAATATTGAAAGCAATGAAGCATTTCAACAGTAGGCTAGATCAAATGGAAGAAAGAATAGTGAACTCAAGACAGGAGAGGAATTTGTCCAATAAGAGGAGTGAAAAGAAAAAAGGAATAAAAACCAAATGAAGAAGCTTAAGAGACAAATGGGATACTGCACACTTAGAGGGTCCCAAAAAAGGAAGAGAAAGAGAGAGAAAGGGCCAGAAAGGTTATTCAAAGGAATAAAGACTGATAACTTTTCTAACCCCGGGAAGGAAACAGCTATCCAGATCCAGGAAACCCAGACATTTCCTAATAAAATTAAACCAAAGATACACATGCCAAGAAATGTTAAAAGTAAATCATCAAAACTTAAAGACCAGGAGAGAGTCATAAAAGCAGCAAAAACAAACAAACAAACAAACAAACAAACAAACAAACAAACAAAACATTTCAGGTACAAGGAATCTCTCATAAGACTAGTCTGCAGATTTTTCAGCAGAAACTTTGCAGACCAGAAAGGGGTGTGGATATATATTACAAGTGCTGGAAAAAGAAAAGGAAAAAAAGACCAAACACTCCAACCAAGAATACTCTACTTGGCTTGGTAAACTTGTCCTTCGGAATTGATTTACAAACAAAAGCTGAAAGAGTTCATCACCATTAGACCAGCTTTACCAAAAATGTTAAAGTGACCTTTTAAAGGTGAAATAAGAAATTGCTAATTAACAACAGAAAAACATATGGAAGTATAAAACTCATTAGTAAAGGTAATTATATAGCTAAATTCAGAGTATTCTGAATTGTAATGGCAGTGGGTAAATCACTATAACTCTAGTATGAAGGTTAAAAACAAAACTAGTAAAAATAACAATAACTAAAATCATTTCTTAATGATTATACAGTTTAAAAAAATATGTGGCATCAGAAACATAAAATGAGAAGAAAGTGGTAAAAAAAAAAAGTAGAGCTTTTGTATGCATTTGAAGTTAAATTGTTATCAGCTTAAAATAGATGGTTGTGATTTTAAGACGTTTTATGTAAGCCTCATGGTAACCTTAGAGTAAAAACCTATATGGTAGATACCAAAGGAGAAAGAGAGGACTCTAAGCATAACACTATAGAAAATCATTAAATAATAAATTGAGAGCAAGAGAGGAAGAAAGGAACTATGAAAGGAGCATAAGACAATTTAAAAATGGCAATAAGTCCACATCTGTTAATTACTTTCAATGTAACTAGATTAAATATTTGAATCAAAAGACATAAAATGGCTGAATGGGTAAAAAGCAAGGCCCGATCATATGCTGCCTACAAGATACTAAATTCAGATTTAAGGACACATACAGCCTAAATGTGAAGGGACAGAAAAAGATATTCCATTCAACTGGAAACCAAAAGAAATCAGGGGTAGCTTTATTTATATCAGACAAAATAGATTTTAAGCCATAGACTGTAATAAGAAACAAAGGAGGTCATTATATGATGATAAAGGAGTCAATACATCAACAGGATATAACATTTGTAAACATCTATGCATGTTACATAAGAGAACATGAATGTATAAAGTATATATTAACAGACCTGAAGGAAAACAAGGTATCAGTACAGTACTAACATGGAACTCAATACCCCACTTGCAAAATTAGATAGGTCACCCAGAGGGAAAATCAATAAGAAAACCATGTGCTTATACTTCACATTAGATCAGATGAATCTACCAGATACATACTTAACATTTCATCAAACATCAGCAAAATATACATTCTGCTGAAGTGTACATAGAACACTCTCCAGGACAAATCATACTTAGACCCCGAAGTTAAGTCTTAATAAATTTAACAAGATTGAAATTACATCAAACGTCTTTTCTAAATACAATGGTAGGAAAATAGAAATCAATTATAGAAAAAACTGGAAAACTAACAATTATGTGGAGATTAAACATCATCCTTTTGAGTAGCCAATAGTCAAAGAAAAAATCAATAGGAGAATTAAAAATAGCTTGAGAAAAATGAAAACATACCAAACTTATGGGATGCAGTAAGAGCAGTTCTAAGAAATAAATTTATAGGAATAAATGTCTACATTAAGAAGGAAAAAAAAAAGATCTCTAACAAACAACTTCATACTTTCAGGAACTAGAAAAAAATAAGCTAAGCCCAAAGTTATTACAAGGAAGGGAATAATAAAGATAGAGTGAAAATAAATGAATAGAAACAAAGAACATAATAGAAAAGATCATTACAACAAAGAGCTGGTGCTTGAAAAGATAAACAAAATAAACAAATATTTAACTAGACTTAGCAAGAAAAAAAAAGTCAGAGGACTCAAATCAAATTAAAAATGAAAGAAAAGACATTACAATCGACACCACAGAAATACAAAGGATCAAATGACTTGCTGAACAATTGTACACCAACCACTTAGAAGAAATGGATAAATTCTTAGAAACATACAACCTACCACATCTGAATTATGAAGAAATAGAAATCTGAACAGACCAATAAGAAGAAAGGAAACTGAACAGACCAATAAGAAGAAAGGAAATTGAATCACTAATCAAAAACAAAATAACAAAGAAAATCAAAGGACAAGATGCTTTCATAGGTGAATGCTACCAAATCCTTAAAGAAGAATTAATACCAATACTTTTCTAACTTCCAAAAAAATGGAAGAGGAGGAAACACTTCCAAACTTATTTTATTACTGCGGCATTACTAGGTACAAAAAAACCCAACAAGGCCAGTATAAGAGAAGGGAATTTTTGATAAACACAAATGCACCATTTCTCAACAAGATATTAGCAAACCAAAAGTAACAATACATTAAAAAGATCATATGGTATGATAAAGTGGTGTTCATTCCAGGGATGCAAGGCTGGTCCAACATCTGCAAATCAGTCGATATAAGACACCATATTAACAAAATGAAGGACAAAAATCATATGATCATCTCAATACTCACAGAAGTATTTGGCAAAATTCAACATCCATTCATGATTAAATCTCACAACAAATTTTACATACAGGTAACATACCTCAACATAACAACAGCCGAAAATGACAAGCCCACAGCTAACATCATACTCAACAATGAAAAGTTAAAATATTTTTCTCTAAACTCAGGAAGATAAGGATGTCCACTCTTGACAGTTTTACTTAACATATTATTGAAAGTCCTAGCCAGAGCAATTAGATAAGAAAATAAGTAATCAAAATCAGAAAGGAGTAAAATTGTCCCTATTTATCAGTCGTATTTTATATATATATATATATATATATATATATATATATATATATATATATATACTAAAGTGTCAGTCAAAAAACTATTAGAACTAATAAGTAAATTTAGTAAAGTAGCAGGATTCAAAATCAATATACAAAAATCAGTTATGTTTTATATATTAAAAACAAACTGAGAAAAAGAATTAAGAAAACAATCTCATTTACAATAGCACCAATATAACAACATAATTAGGAATAAATTTAATCAAAGAGGTGAAAGATCTGTACACAGAAAACTATAAGAAACTGAAGAAGGCACAAACAAATGGAAAGATATTCAAAGATGTGATATATGTACACAGTGGAATACTACTTGGCCATAAAAAAAATAAATACTGCCCTTTACAACAACGTGAATGGACCTTGAGGTATTATGCCAAGTGAAATAAGTCAGATGGAAAAGGACAAAAAAAAAAAAAAAAAGTATGGTTTCACTCATATGTGGAACATAAACAAAAAAATAACAAATCAACTAACAAAACAAAAACAAAATCATGGATACAGACAACAAAATGGTGGTTACCAGAAGGGAAATGTAATGGGGGGAGAGCAAATTTGATAAAGAGTATTAAATATATGGTAACGAAAGAAATCTAGATTTTTGGTGGTAGTATACAATAGAGTATACAGATATCAAATTACAATGTTGTACTCCTGAAATTTACATTTATTAACCAAATTTACCTCAAAAAATTTAATTAAAAAGAGAAAGATATTTGGTGCTCATGGATTGGAAGAATTAATATCGTTAACATGTCCATACTACCCAAAGAAATCTATAGATTTAAAGCAATCCTTATTCAAATTTCAATGTTATTTTTCAGAGGAATAGAGCAAACGATGCTAAATTTTTTATGAAAACACACAAGATTCTCTGAACAGCCAAATTGATCTTGAGAAAGAACAAGCTAGATGAATCATATTTTTGGATTTTAAACTCTATTTCAAAACTAGAGTAATCAAAACAGTATAGTATGGGCATAAAAACAGGCACACAGATTAATAGAACAGAATGGAGAGCACAAAAAAAAAAATCTGCACATACATATGGTCAACTGATTTAAAACAAATGAACCAAGAAAATAATGGGGAAGGGTTAGTCTGTTTTATACTTGTTTGTAAAATTGAATGGCCTCCTGAAAAAGAATGAAACTTGAACTCTATCCTATATTATAGACAAAAATCAACTCAAAATGGATTAAAGACTAGAATGTAAGATCCGAAACCATAAAACTCCTAAAAGAAAATAATGGTTGAATTTCTTGACATGGGTTTCGGCAATGATTTTTTGGATTTGAAACCAAAAGCAAAGGCAGTAAAGCAAATTAAACAAGTTGGACTAGTTCAAACTAAAAAGATTCTGCACAGCGAAGGAAACCATCAAAAATATAAAAAAGGGGAACCTAACTTACTAAATAAGAGGAAATATTTGAAAACACATACTATAGGAGGTTAATATCTAAAATATACAAAAACTCGTATTACTCAATAGCAAAAACCTAACCAAGAATAGGCAAAGGACATGAATAGGCTTTTTTTTTTTTTTTTCTCCCAATGAAGACATACAAATGACCAACAGGTACATGAAAAAGTGTCCAACATCACCAACCATCAGGGAAATGCAAATAAAATCAGTGAGATTTCACCTCACACCTGATAAAATGTCTATTATCAAACGGACAAGAGATAACAAATACTGGGTAAGGATGGGGAAGCCATGTGCACTGTTGGTGATAATGTGAACGGGTACAGTCACTATGGAAACAGTATGAAGTTTCCTCAAGAAATTAAAAATAGCACTAACATATGTTTCAATAATCCTACTCTGAGTGCGTGTATATATCCAAATGAAACAAAACCATTACCTGGAAGAGATATCTGCTCTTCCATGTTTATTGCAGCATAATTTACAAGATATGGAAACATCTTAAGTGTCTTTCAATAAATGAATGGATAAAGAAAATGTTATATAGACACACACATACACACACGCACACACGCACAATGGAATATTATTCATCCGCGAGAAAAGGAAATCCTGCCATTTTCAATAGTATGGATGAAACTGGAATGCATTTTGTGAAGTGAAATAAGCCAGAGAGGGAAAGACAAATACTGCATGGTTATCACTTACCTGTGGAATTTTTTTTAAAAAGGCAAACTCATAGAAACAGAGTGCAAAAGTGATTGCCAGGGCCTTGGAATGGAGGAAATAGGGAGAGGTTGATAAATGGTACGAACTTTTAGTTATACAATGAATGAGTTTTGAGGATTTAATGTTTAACATAGTGACTGTAGTTGATGATACTACATTGTATAATTGAAATTTGCTAAGAGAGTAGAACTTAAATGTTCTCACATAGAGAAAAAAGATAAATATGTGAGGTGATGGATGTGTTAATTAACTCTATGGGAGGAATCCTTTCATAACATATACATAGGTTAAATCTTCACATTGCATATTTTAAATATTTTATAATTTTATTCATCAATATACCTCAGTAAAGCTGGAAAAGTTTAAAAATATTGTTAATGAATCTTTTATAAGGCCCTATGATGTTTTTCCATTTCCTCCTCTTTAAAGAATTTTACTCTGGTGATTGAATATTATGGGTAGCTTTTCTAGGTTTCCACCCCAATCACTCATTATAATTGAAAATTATAAATTTAGTTATATGCCTTCAGTGTCTGCATTTCTTTCTTTTCTTTTCTTTTTTTTTTTTTTTTTTGCATTTATTTCTTTAGTGTAACTTGGTCAGGAAAAATAAGATGTTTTCCTATTCTGTTACCAGATTCTGCAGACAACTGTTTCTTTGTTTTGTTTTGTTTTGTTTTTTTTGATTCAATAGGAAATGTGAATTAAACAGTTATCTGGATGTCATCTTACTGACACACTATAATATATACAAATATCAAATTATAATGTTGTACAGTTGAAACTTATATAATGTTATTAACCAATGTACCTCAATTTTTAAAAAGTTGATGAAGAATCTTATTACTCCATTAGTAATTGGTAATACTTGTAACAATGGAATGCTTCTGGTCAAAGCAAACTGGGGGATTTATTTATCTTTGATAGTTATAAGAATCACTCCATCCGGCAAGGTGCCTTGACTCTTCCCTTACTCAGTTACATTATTCTATCATACAAATCTGACCTTGTTAATCTCCTGCACATTATATTTTTAATGACTCTCTGTGGACTGTAGGACAATCTCTAAATTGATTCCCCAGTAGTCAATGCCCTTCATGATCTGGCTACTGCTCAAATATAGCCTCACTCCTACTCCTTTTACTTTGAATTTCAACAATACTCAACTGTTTGCCAGGTTTCTCCACGTAGTAATACATGTTTGTCTACATGACACACTTACATTTACCCATTTGATGTTCTTAAATACTTCCCTAAACTTGACATTGCCCCTCTTTATGTTTCCTCTTATTTTCCCTCAGTACTTTTGTACATAACAGCAAATGCCCGTTACCGGTAGTAACAAAATGCAATTGTATTGAGTGTTCCATGATGTGACAGGTGTCTGCATCTATGAAGACTCTGTCCTCACCACCCTGCCGGCTGCAGGAACTCTGGGGAAGCTCCTTTGGGAAGAACACTTTTAATCTGTTCTGAACCTGGATGCTTTCTTCTTTGTCTTTATTCCTTGTCCTCTAGCCTTCTATTAATGGTTACTATTCTCCTGAGACTTTTCAGACTTTGTTTCATTTATTCCTAGCTGGAATTTTGAATTCTATCTTTCTAATTTGCCTCTGGACAGAAACTCCCCCAGTAACGACATAATCCAGACTCCTGAATCCCAGCCTAGGAAAAGCACTAGAGGCTTCAGTAAGAATGGCAACACTTCATGGGCACTTATTATTATTTTTTTAACATTATTTTCTACACTTAATCCATCTTGAAGGGAGGAATTATGTTGATGCTTGGCATAAAGGACATATACTGTACTTATATAAACCTAATTAAATAAATGAACAAATAGATTAATTTGCTTCTGCTCTTTGCTCACTTCAGGGTGATTTTTGACACTGATACTGAACTCAATTTTCCCTCAAGTAGTTCTGGTCTAGGGGAGTGAATTACAAATTGTACTCTGTGGAGTACTCAGAGGGTGATATAAGTATGCTGGGGGCAGGAGATGAAAGACAAGAAGAAGGGCCAAGCAGGCAGGGCTCCAGGCTGCTCACATGCTTTTCAAGCAGAGAAAATTCCCTAGTGTGCATTTTTCATATTGGACTTCTTCCAAACATTTCAGCTGAATAAATGTTTCCAACACTTAAAAATTTAAAAAACCCCAAACCACTGCTGCAAAGCTAAACTAGAGGTAAGTCCCCATAGCAGTGAAACCTGCTACCTTATCTTAGTTGTACTTTAAACCATTTCCGTGAATTTAAAACTTTTCTAACTATGATACTAAATTCGCTAAGAAGACAAACAAAGCATTACATGCTTGGCAAATTTGCTTCCACATCTTTAATGATGACAAACTTCCCAAGAATAGCTGGTGGACCAAATTTGCATAACAAAACATTGATTTACCCAGGCATCTTTTCACATAGGAAATTCAACGATTTAATAATTCCATACCACTAACTCCTTGACACCTAGATCTTGAAGTGCCTCCTACTTGTGAGACAATTGCCAACAAGGAATGCCTTGGAAAGTGTTAATGCAAAAGGATTAGTAAACTAGTGCAGACAAAATGAATTATGCTTAACACTTACAGGGTTTCTATGGGCAGTAGTAGGATAAATGAAGTGTTATTAGTACTGTACATTTTTGTGCCAGAGGCAGTATCTAGCACTCTATTGCTTTATACTACTTGATATGTCAGCCTCCACAGTATGTTCTTCCAAGCTGATGCTGACAGAGCAAAGTAACACACTGAGACAAAATCCTTTAAGTTCCTGTGTTCCTTGACATAAAGGAAGATAAAAAAAAAAGAAAAATCAACGCATTATGTTAATTTGAGAATGAAAGAAAAATGTACTGAAGATTTTTTTTGTTTTACATAACTCCTATGGCTATTAAGCCACACCAAAAATCAAAGGAAGTGGTTAATCTGTCAAAAAGGACTTTAAAATTTCAAAGATATTTTTTATTTGATTTGATTCTTTTTTCTTTTCTTCTCATCACTGATAATCCCCATATTTTCAAAGGAAAAGGGTTTTCGGGGTTTAAGGGAGCGATTTCTCTCACAGTGTCATTATCTGTAGAAGAGACATACAGAGACAGTTTGTAGTTTTATGACTCTTTAAGGGAAAGCAGTGAAATGCCATTCCTGCTACTTCTAAATAGATGGCATATTGATGCCGTAGCAATGAACATTATTTGCCAACATCAACACAGAAAGAAAGCCCCATTTCAGATTTCAGCACTGAGAATATGAGGACAAGGAGCTGCAGAATGAGGACATTGTACGTTTATGGAAGGTATGCTTTGATCCAACGAGACCCAATTGATATGTCATACACTTTGCCCTTACTAATATGTGTTATTACTCAATTTCCTGCCAGGAAGTTCCATACCATCTTGCACTTTTTAAATTAGGCACAGTAGACGAGACAAGAACATTACATTAGTTTGACAAATATATTTGCCAGTAAGTGGTTTTTATGCAAGAAAATATATACCCCAAATATGTGAAAATTAGCCTATTGTAAACACTACAAATCATTTTAAAAATTACCTTTATGCTCATAGAGTACAGAGTCTGCTAAAACATCATTTTTAATGTTGTGGCAGCAGATAATAAAATATTACAGAATCAAGCTTTCACTTTCCTTCCGTATCTCTCAATGTGTGATGTAAGCCTGCATGCTGAAAAAAGTCATTCCTATTGGTCAACTGCAACAATAAATGAACTCATTCATTTATGCATCCCTTTATTTGCCCATTCATTCCATATATGGAGTGTCTATTATGCCATAGGTAACTTAGGTGCTAAGGGCCCAAACACACAAACTACAGTATGTAGAGGATGCCAGTATCATGGGATAAGTACATGGAAAATAACATGGACAACAAAAATGTAATAAGGAACAGAGATGAAACTCAAGTACTATGACTGCAGAAGTTAGAAGTTAATCTGGCACGTTCTTTGGTTATTTCAGTGACCAAATGTTTCCAGTAGAATTTGAGAATCCTCGTGCTCCCTTCATGATGCATTGCTTGACTTGGAGCCCACCCTATATCTGATAACTCCTCAGCCATAAACTTTCCATCCATAGGGCTTCACCGTGGCTGCCAACTGCCTGGAGAAGTTGCCTTCTTGGGAACATTTTCTTCCTTTAGCTTCCTTTATGTTTAAGATAATTACAAAATTTCTTTCTCTAAAGTCAAACCCTCTTTTGTCACAGTGACCCAGAGCTTTCCTTGCTTCTCAATGGGTAGCTATAATTTCTGTTTCCGCTGTCAGAATCAGCTCTGGATATTGCAGCTCTTATTTAAACTGACACTTGCAACTCCACCACAGGCCTGCATTCTTCACACTCCTAATTCACTGGTCTGCTCATTAAAATTAAAAAGTGTACCAGTCCTACATAAAATCACAGCCCTCTTCTAAATCAATGACATGCCAGTATCAAAAGTTCAACAGTTTCAAGAATGCAATGATTTTCAGCTCATATTTTAAGATATTTTAAAAATCATAACCATTCTTGAAATACACTGTAGGGTAGATATTACATTACAGCATTGTTTTCAGAGACAGAAATTGTAAGGAAAATTTTGAGTTTATAATCACTTCACTTTGAAAGCATTCAAATGTTAAAAAAAAAAAATTGTTTCTTGTAAGCTGCCCTCTCCTACTGTGAGTTTGACTGTTGCAATCCCAGGAAATACTAGCTCTCCCTTGGATAGCGTTAGTCATTGTTTTCCCATTATCAAACATCCTAGTACAGGATCCCATACTGATTTTTTCCCTCTATATCTCATTTCAGAATTTCTTCTCCTCACTATGCATTAGTGCATAGCAAATTCCATAATAACTTTTCCACCTGCTCCTGTGGCTATCTCATGCATATGATAATTTAGAACTTCACATTAGGCCCAAATTACCGTATCCCTCAGTACAATAAGTTATTCAGTGAGGCAGGAGAGCAAGTAATACGGAGTTATATTTATTCCCCATTGAAAACAGAGTGAGAGAAGTAAGAAAAATATTTATATATATGCAATGAACTAATAATACTGATCTCTTCTTGTAACCTTTCTTTTGCCCTTTATGGGTAGCTACTTTTTCCCATTGAAGACTGACATTGCATTCTCTATTAATATCTATAATATCTAAAGATATTTTTGAGTTTAGTACCACTTAGAGTGACAGCTTTCCTCCAATCAATCATCAACTGCTCCTTGAGTTCATTCATTCTTTCAAAAAAAACCCCATTTATTGAGCAGCTACTATGTGTCTATCACTGTGCAAGGAGCTGAAGATATAGTGGTGGGCATGGTAGATGCGATCCTTGGCTTCATGGACCTTGCTACATATTGGTTGAGATATATTTTAAACAATGTTTACTCACATAATTATTTGTTCTCAATAGTGAGACATAATAGTAACTAAAATTAGAGGATTTTGTATGCATGTATATGAACTGGAAAAAAAATCTGGAGGGTTCATGATGGCTTTTCTGAGGAAGTTAAGACCTAAAAGATGAATTTGTTACCTGAATGTAGTGGAAATAACAATATAGGCTGCTACACATAAGGAAGAACAGCCTAAAGGCATTTGGGGCTCCAGAAGACCTAGCTCCCTTAACTAACTGTTAAAAATGCAATATTCCTAAAAAGAAGGGAGTAAGAATAAGACAGATGCAAAATCAAGCAGTGTCTCTATGCATTTTGTGTGGGGTTATATCTCTTAGGACAGAGCGTGAATAAACACTGGGAGACCCTTCAGAGCTTTCAACAGATGTATGGCGTGAATGAGGTCTCACTTTACAAAAAAAATACTTTAGTGGTTATATGAATGGAGTAAGGTGGATCGAGAATCAATGTAGATGACTTCACACCCCAGAGCTTCCACTCCTAAGTAGCTACCCAAGGGAAATGAAAATATGTCCACACAAATACTTGCACATAAAGCTAGTGTTATTCATAATAGCCAAAACGTGGAAATCACTCAAATGTCGATCAACTGATAAATGGAGGCAAAAATGCAATATGTTCACACAATGGAATTTAGCAATAAGAAGGGATGGAATACTGATACACACTGCATCATAAATGAATCTCAAAAGCGTTGTACTAAGTGAAAGAAGCACAAAATAAAAGACCACGTATTATATAATTAAATTGATATGAAATACCAAGGAAAGGCAAATTATATAGAGAGACAGAAAGTAGATGAGTGGTTTTCAGGAGGACAGGGAAGGGAGTGAGGTTTACTGTAAATGAGTACGAAGGAGCCTATTGGGGTGATTTCCTAGATTGGATTATGATGATGGTTACACAACTCAGTAATTTACTAAAAATTATTGAATTGTATAGGTAAAAATGGGTGAAATTTATGATATGTAAGTTATACCTCCAAATAGTTGTTAAAAACAAAATTGATATGGATGTATTTGAAAGTTATTTCGGAAATACAGTTGCCTGGATATTACGATTGGCGTTTAACATTGTGTGAGAGACTGTTGTGTATATTTCTGGCAAGAACAACAGTGTGGATTATGGACCACATTGTACAATGGGATGCGAAGTTCTGCCACTTATAAGAACATCCTGATTATTCCACCTTTCCAAATCAACTTGTTACTCTCCTACGAAAACATCAGCAATACCTGATCTTAGAAATAAGTCGAAAATACAAATTCCTAACATCAAATCTAGCACCATCTTCGAGACATACTGCTCTTGTATAGCTTTTTACCCACAACAACACATGCCAAGGATGAAGGCTATGGGCACGTCTCTGGTAATCCTGAGTGCAGCAGGTGCCCTGCCGACTCTCAGATCTATGGTGCCCAGGCAACTCCTCAGAGATTAACAGGATGTGTAATGTTGATCAGAGGCAGCAACACACCTCCATGGTTTGCAAGAGACATAGTCTGTGTGCAGAAATCTCCGAGCACTCAAAAGAAAAAACAGAAGTGACACACCCACATATGCATTACAGGTATCTTATTTTAATTGAAATTGTATTCTGAGAAAAACACGCTGTGTGACTTTCTTCTATTTTGATTCATACATTTTGATTTGGTCCCAAAACAATCTGCATATTTGAATCCTCACTGCTAAATAATTTACAAAGTGCACGGACAATTCGGTAGACTGTAGTTTGCATGTTTTTATATTATATGGGAGTTTTGATCACAATTTATTCAACCTTTACTATATCATAACACAAAATTCCTATTACTTTTAGAATTAAACATGATGCAAATAGAAAAAAAAGCAAGCCCCAAATAGGGGAGCAATGAGTCATTATTTCTTAGTTGCGGTAAGAAGCATTTGTTCTGAACATGGAAAACCCAGTATTTTCTTTCATAGGTAGTCAGGAGTAAATTTTCTGTGGGGTCATTTTATTCCCATTTATAGACACATAAAAACATATTTTAGTATATTAATTTCTCCTTAATAATAATAATTATTATTACTGAGTACTTACTATGTGCCAGTCAAATTTATAAATGATATTTCACACACACACACACACACACACACACACTATAAATTATCAATATAATCATATGAAATAGGCACATTATTTTTCTTAGTTTACATTTAAAGAAACTGTAGATTAGTCAAACAACCACTGAGGTCTCATGCCTAATAATAGACGAAGCAAAGATACAACCAAAGGCTTTCTGCTTCCATAGCTCACATGTTTAACTACCATGCAACACGACATACCTCTCCTATAACTTTATCATTTCTTCCTATACTTTAAAAACTTACCTTTTTACCCAACCTATGATGTTAACTGACATAAGTTTGGAGTTTTAGAAATCCCAGTTTCTAGCTTTATAAACATTTTAAGACTCTTGAATTCTCTGTCTTTATTTTTCTTTTAATCTGTCGCTTCACCAGAACTCCAGAATTACCAACTAAAGCAGGAAAATACACTTGCTTTGGAAGAAGAGATGTTGTGCAGACTAAGGAAAGGAAACAGAATCAGAAACACTTTGTCCGGTTACTTTTCACAGGACTTAGTTAAGCTGCCATAAAAACCTCATTCTCTTATACAATCAATTTTGATTTTTAGAATATATGTGCCGATGAACAGCATTATGAAACAGCATGATGTATGTTGCAAACTGCAAAATATCCAGTGTTGACGAAAAATAATCCTCAAAGCAAAGAATCTTAAGAGCTGAGGCAGTAGAAAGATCATAGACTGCTTTAAGTGAGATTAAGAGAAATGCCTGTTTTATTCTGAAGATATTTTGTACACCGTTAAAGGTTTCAAACATGGAAGTGATACAGTACTATTTGCACTTTTAGAGAGATTGCTTTGATTGTAAATAGCATGTTAATTTGAAACAGACAGGACAGGGAGCTATGCTGGAGGCTGTTGCCACAGGGAAGGTGAATGATGATTAAAGCCTGTACTAGAGGAATAGCAGTGATGATGATGGAGAGGTCATTCCATCAGAAACATTTTAGAAGTAGAAGTAAATATTTACAAGTGGCATTTTATTGGGTGTGGGGAAGAGTGAAGACTCAAGGAAACAATAACTGAGCCACTATTATACATCCAGAAGCCCTGCCTGGTTCTGCAGAAATAATCAGTTGAACCGCTTCTGTCTAATCCACATGGAAGCACGGATTTATAAAGCAACCTCCCCTTCTGCCCTTATCAAACTACTCATCCTCTTGATTCCTACAGCTCATCTTTTGCTACTCTTTTAAACTGATTAGAGATTTCAACGTTTTGCATCTCTTCATCATATTATATGTTTAAACATTTAATAATTTTAGCATAGATGTTAAGAATGTTTTCATTATGAACCATTTCTCACATGACGTATGTTTAGCTTAATTTTGTGATTACTATGAACATTTCAGGAAAGCAGATTATACATAATATAATCACAAATGAACCAATGATATCCTAAACTGTTAAAATATATCTTAAACCATTAAAATATAAGGATCGTGTCTGTGACTATTATACATCCAGCATTTGTACATTTATTTTTTTAAAAGAGCCTTTTGGTAAAACAATTATTATTTTTTAGATACTGAAATATTACACAATGTTTGTATGATTTATTAATATTGATTTTAAATGTCACAGTAATCTGAGAATTTGTGAACTGTTATACCCATTTCACAGATGAGAAAATCTGAAGCTCAGAGTAGTCACAGAGCTGAGGTCTACCCAACAATACTAATCCACTTGAGAGCGCTATAAAATACTCTTATCCTTCTAAAATACCCTTTCATAGCGTAATTAAATATGCTATGATTCCATTTTTTCCTCTGCACATCATTCCTGATTATCTTTGTGGAGCTCAATGAACAGAAAATGTAACAGTCTTAAAAATTTTAATCAGAGGCATGCCCTTGGCTTTGTGAACTTTCCCATAGAAACTGTGGTAAAATTATTAACATTTACTTAATGTTTCAAGTAAAAGCCATGTCACTTTTACATTTAATTGATGCTGCATTTTTCCCACTTTGGTCTGTTGACAATTTTTTTCTTTCTTCCAAAAGATTATGAGAGAAATGTTCATATATTTTTATAAAGTTTGTTTATATATTTATAAATTTAAGTTTATGTATTTCCATAGGGAATTGACAGTTATTATTGCTAGTATACAATTCATCAAATAAATTATTGCTTTTCTTTTTTTAAAAAACGTAAGATTTGGGGATCCAAATTGAACATTTTCAAAACTTTACAAATTTTGCATCCCTTCCTTCTGAGCCCCACCAAAAAAAAAATTAGGAAACAAAATACAGTAAAATCTGCATCTTTGAGTCTGAAAGGACCACATGATGCAACTCTCAAAGCTGACGTTACTGTCTTCACAGTCACTTTGCTTACTTTTCGAAATAATGTGGCTGTGAGCTTCTGAAAGCAGCAGGGTAGAGTAACAAATAGTAGGTGATAAAACATGTATCCTTCTGGACTCAACCTCAAAGCATAATCACAACAATGGAATATAATAGATGCTCAGATGCAGAAAGTAACTTTTGATTTATTTAACACAATTTTCTCATTTCATAGATGAAGAAATTGAGACCCAGATAAATACAATTATTTACTCAGGTCTTTATTTGTCACAATTTATGCAAATGCACAGCCATGGAATCTTATTGCTGCCTCTTGCATCTAACACCAATATATATTCTATGTTGGATTTTGGCTAAAGAACAGATATGGGAAATGAGATATTTTAAGTTCTTCAGAATAGTATCAATACACAATCAATAAACATTTATTGAGTCTGTACTATATCTAACTCTGTAACTTATATCAAAATTTTGCCAAATAAATAGCTCATGAAATAGATTACCTGCAATAACATTCTTAAGTCAGATAATGGTCCCCTTTTTAGAGTCAGCTTGGTTCCCTTCATTTTCTCTCTCCAACTGTGATAAAAGGTATTATTGAAAACATCATATCCAAAGGTCATATCATGTCAAAACCATGAATTTTATTTCAGTTCCCAAAGGGTTTTTGTGTGGGAGTTTCAACATTCATTAATTGCATTTCAGCCATGTTTTTAGACTATTTTCCCTTACCTGAATGTCTTTCACATAGGTTCCCCAAGGACACTACAAATGAGCAACAGTCATTTTGAAGTTTCAAAATAGTTCTGCTAGACTGACTAATGGGGTTTAAAGGTCCTCAAATCAAGATGATATGAAGTTTACTGGACTTTTGAGTGGGCAATCACAGTAAGGTTTTGAAACAAGATGTAATCATCATTGGAGTTGGACATAATAAAGGAAAGATGGAAGTAGGTCTTAGGGGAATGAGTCGCCAAAAACCAAAAACAGACTTGTGCCTGTGCATGGAGTATGACAGCATTTCAGAAGTGGTGGGAAAATTAGCTGTAACTTTCTTTAATTTACTTCCCACTACATGTGAAGAAATTGAGGCCAAGAAAGGGCACAGAGCATATTCCACAGCATAGAGCTAGGTAAAGGAGAAGCAGGAATTAGAATCCATTTATTCTGATTTGAATAATCACGGCTATGTAAACATTAAATGTGCTTCTTTGTGAGGCAATCACTTATAGAATATATCATTGGTTCATTTGTGATTATGTTACACATAATCTGCTTTCCTGAAATGTTCATAGTCATCACAGAATTAAACTAAACATACTTCACGGGAGAAATTGTTCACATATGAAAACATTCTTAACATCTATTCATTCTTCCTGCACTGTTCCCTCCCTTTCGCTCCCAATCTATCTTACACATTTCAGATTCACTTTATCATCGTGATCTGACTTAAACAAAGCACAGTGAAACTATTACCTCTTTCCCCCCTCCCTTTAAAGCCAGGTTTTTAGTTTAGATAGAAAAAATAAACTAAACAAATTTCCATTTTAATTCACACTGAGTTTATAATCAAATAAAACTCCTAAGTAATAGAAGTCCAGAATCTTTGAAGTAGGGCATTAACCATCATCTCATTTAGCTACCTTTTTATGCTTCAATGTCCCCTACCATTTCCCTCTTGAAGTGTGTGTCTCCTGCCTACATTTGAACCAATGACAGCATACATATTCCCTTCCGAGAGAGCATGTTTCATGTTCAAGTAGCTCTAGCTGTTATCTCTTCCTTATTATGTGCTGAAATCTATGCCCTGTAGTAGCCAAAAATTGGTCCTAGTTTGCATTCTTGGGGCCATATAGTCTCATGCCAATACTTCAAATATTTACAACAGCTGTCTTGCTCTCTCTGAACCTTTTCTACTCCAAGCAAAACATGACTTGCCTCAACTGTTTTCTTTTTTACATAATAAGGTTTAGAGTCACCCTTAACTCTCTTGATTATTTAGTTTCTGTTTTCTGAAATAAACTCAATTTGTTTATACCTTATTTCAAGTAATGTCACTACAGATGTCACTACAGATGTATCTGGCTAGAGCCAAATATTCTACTTAGTATCCAGATAGCAATAGAATATAAGGTCACAGTTTATTTTTTGATGATTATTTCCTTCTAATGACTCATATCAAACTTGCTAATGGCTAAAGCTCTTATGTCTTCTTTCTTTTTTTAAGATGTGCTCCCCATCCTGAATTTCTGCTATTGGAATATCATAACGAAGTATAACCATCTATTAATTAACCTTAAATTTTGCATTCTTAAATTTAATCCCTGAGTTTTACTTGTCATGTTTTTCTTGGGGGGAAAGATGCTGATACAGACCTCAACATACTTGTTATTTCTTCCACTTTGTTTTGTCAGAGGGTAGTATGAACATAGCTTTGATTTATTTATTTACTAAGCCATTGCCTTGAAAAGAATTAAAAGAACAGGACAAGGCTAAGTCTAAAGTTCTGTAGTACATACTTAGACATTTTCTTTAGTCTGTAATTCTATTACTAATCACATGCGGCTTTCTTAAAATATAGTGTAGAAGCACAAAAATTAACGCAGATAAAAGCAGAGCAGATCTAGATGAAGATCTGTCCATGAGAATGTGTGAGCACATGCGCGCAGGCACATACACACATATCCTCTTTAATATCCTGTCTTCTCTGGGTCAGTGACATTCTCTAAAGTACTTCCACAGAATATTTAGAGAAATTCAGAATATAATTTGAATCACAACAATAGTCACATTTTGGAAATGATTATCTTATAAAGAATGCTTCCAATCTGCATTTTTTGTACACAAAATTATCATGAGATACTCACATATGTCTCACAGAAATGAAGCTACATTTTATATACTTTCCCAAATTAGCCTTTAAATAAATAAATTTCAATAAGGTTTCCAATGAAACTTTATTTTCAAATTGATAAAATAATTTTAAACTTCATGTGAAAAAATAAAATCACAAACTTATAGAAGAAAATTTCGCAAACAATCATATTCTGGCCTCTGAAGAGGAAAAAAGAAGCAATCATAAAGTTATAAAATTAAAACAGAAAAAAGTAATACTGATACAAATAGATATGACTATTTTTATATACATTTCTACATAGCTAGGGACAGTTATGGATTATTTACTAAATAGTACTATGTGTGGAAATCCATTTTGAAAGAATAACCTAGCCATTTCTCCAAAATAAATTTCAAATAGAATAAAGATCTTTTATATAGAAATAATTGCTAGGATGAAGTATAAGTGTATATTTATATATCTTTAATGCATTAATCCAATGACAGAAACCACAACAAATTTTATGACTAACATGAGTCAGATTTGAGAAATAGAACACAATTAAAGATCAAATTCCATAAAAGAACAACATTAGAAATAATACAGATTGTTTTATAAAATAATAAAATAATTTCCAAACTATACAAAAAATTAACATAAGAACATGAATAGGCAATTCACAAAATGGGAACTATAAATGAGCAATAAACCTGAGAGTCATCAATCCTTTCGCAATTAAACTGACAAAAAGGTAGATTTTCCATAAGTCATGTTGTGAAATTTTTAAAAGATTGTTATTACTTGTATTGATTTGAATTTTAAAAAATGGGTACTTTTTTTCTCTCTACATGAGAGTAATAAATTACCTTTTGGTGAAGCCAGTTTGTAAACAAGTTTGTGTTGAGTTTAAAATATTCATTCAATGAATGATAAAAGTAATTAAGACTGATAATGTAGGTGCACAATTATTGACTTGAAAGGATATTTATAACAGATCAGAATGATAAAAGCAAATCAGACAAAAATGGTAGATTGCATCCCATTTCAATTAAAAATACATATAAAAACAAAATGTGTCTACTCTTTTTTACCTGTTTAGTAAAATCAGTCCCAAGCTTGGCTTTTCTCTATCCCTTTCTTCATAATTACTCAAAAATGTATAATAACTTTTGAGTGCCATTATAAATAAGAAATATTTTTATTAATTTGTTATGTAACATCAATAAAAACAAAGTATTTGAGGAAGTTAAAAGCTGATACTATTGTTGAGTCAATATAATGTTTTGTAAAATACTCAATTTATTAAAAATATACATGAGATATATCAATATTCTTGATGTCTGGCAAGTGTTGGCAGACCATAAATACTGAACATTTCTAACTTGCCTCACCTCACTACAGTTTTTTTCTTATGCCCGACTTCAGTAACATGGGGAATCACACATCATTTTTCCTAATTTCATACATAAATAATAGTACTATTCATGTAGTATTTACTACACACCAGGTACTCTAGGATTGGAGAAATTAACTTATTTACTTACTTTTATTTTAAACTTTATATATATTAACTCCAATTTTTCACAGTAACTGATTGTATACATTATCACCTTCATTTCTTTTTAATATGCAAAGATGCTTAAAGGGATTAAATAATTTTCTTAAGGTCAATCACACAAATATATAAAGGACAGAACCAAGATTGAAAGTCCAGCGTGTCATTCTCTAGATCTTGGGGCTCTTTTGTACATGTCATTCTATGCTGCAGGAATCACTCTATGTAAATGAATTTACGAAGAAAGGGACATAATCCTGGGGTCATTTATCACCCAAATAAAATAACACAAGATCTGTAATAAAGACGTGTTTGAAGAGGAAACCTTTCGACTAAGAAATCTGTGATATGGAAACTTGTTGCAACTGAGAAACAAGAATTGCCAAGAATTTCTGTCTTGGGGGAAAAACAAACAACAACAACAACAACAAAAAAACCTGAGTCTCATTATCTAACAAAAGAAAGGATACTAATTTATCCAATTCACATGAGCAGTGACCTGCCTTGATGAGCAGCACTAAACGCAGAATGAACTGTGCTCTATTTCTGTGTTTGTTTGTTTTTTATTATTTGTGACACCCTGGCTAAATAAACTAAAATTTGTGTAACGTTTAAGTTCCAAGATAAACATGGCATTTTAACCTCTAACTAGCATTCTTATCTAACATTTCAATCACACTTTGATTCAAGAGGGAAATAATAGACACAAATGGATAGTTACATCTTCAAGTCACAAATGGATAGTTACATCTACCCTGAGTTCATTAGGTAAAAAGGTATTGGTGGTCTAGAATTTCAATTACTATTTTTGTCAAAAAACTATAGAATAATGCTTAAGGCTATAAGATTTAGCATAGGAAGGATATCTTTAAAATGTCAAAGCTGTTACTGCTATGTGGGCAACTATATTCACTACACGATAGACCATGAAATCAAGGATCATGTCTTCTTTTTTTAAATTGTTATTATTATTATTAAAATTTATTGGGTTGATAATGGTTAGTAAAGTTACGTAGATTTCAAGTGTACAATTATGTAATACATCAACTACATATCGCATTGTGTGTTCACCACCCAGAGTCAGTTCTCCTTCCATCACCATATATTTGATCCCCTTTACTCTCATTTACCACCCCCCACCCACTTACCCTCTGCCCACTAAACTATTATCTGTGTCACGAGTCTTGAGATTATTATTCTAAGCTAAATAAGCCAGACAGAAAAAGTCGAGAACCATATGATTTCACTGATATGTGGGATATAAAACTGAAAGCAACAAAGGAACAAGACAAACAAAGAAGCAAAAACGCATGTCATCATTCTTTACCACTGATTGCCTGGGACTAGGATCATGCTTATATAGTAGGGTGCTCAGCAAAGGAAAAAGTGATGAAATAATGAACTTAACTCTCTAAACCAAATGTGTCTAAAAATAACTAAATCATACCTACATAAACAATACCTCAATACAACAATAGGATTGTTTCTAGAATGAGATTAAATAATGCATGCAAAGGTTTTAATGAAGTGCCTGGCAAAGAGTTTTAATTAAATAAATATCTGCATTATAATTATGCATTATAATTATCATTGCAGTACCCAGAATTCTCAGGCAAACCTAAGAAAAGGACTCTTTGAAAAAGATCTTGAGAATGCTCTGTACCTAATATATATTATGCAAATGTGTGGTCTCTAAATTATTGATGTATCTTTCGTTTTTCATTTCTCAGCATCAGGATCATAGACCTGTGAGCATACACACCTTGGGTTGTTATATATCATTGCTTATTTCTGAGAATTTGCTCTCATTTATACAGTCCAACTTTTATGTTTCAAAATTCATTTGGATAATAACTGCCTGAGTGCACACACCTACTGGGTCTTTGCACTCTTGTCAATTGACACCTTTCTCTGATCACAATTTGCTTGCAGTTGTTTTTCTTCCTTAAAACAAACAAACAAAAAAAGCATGGCAAAAAACCAATAAAGCTACCCACAGATGTTCATTGTTATTTTCTTTCTCCCTGAGAACCAGCATGTGAAAACTACAAAGAAAATCTCTTTGCCCTCAACCTCAGGTAATTTGGTATCACCCTTGCGTAATTACGTACATAATTTCTCCCTTCTCTAATTTCAAAAGAATCCAAATAAGAGTTCTGTATCAATAGACACCCTACCAAAATAGCATGCCCTTTTAATTTTTGTGACTATCTTAGTACATACAAGTGTAATTGAAGCTTCTTCTCTGCCATAGAAATCAAATTGATTAAAAGATGTTGCTGTTACTCCTCTCTGTTCACTACAAATGCGCATAGCACATTGATATGGTCTGTCTTATTCATATGTGTGTATTTTTAACTATAATTTGAATCAGTGAATATTAGAGGAGAAAAGGACTTCAGTCCAGCATCTTATTTTACAGGGTTTTTAGACCGGGTTCCCTAGAGGAAGAAATTTAGAGGAGGAATTGCAGCAAGTGGTATATTAAGGAAGCACTTTCAGGGAAACAGGTAAGGAAATAGAAGAAGCAGGACGGGGAAGAAGTCAAGAAAGGGTGTGAGTTCAGGCAAAGTCCTAGTCTCAGGCCACTCATGAAAGGGAGCTCGGAAGTGTAAGTAACACCTTAGAGTCTATTTCAACCAGAAACCAAGGGACTGAGCCTTCATTCCTGCATGCGATAGTCTTCGATTAAGAGCCACAGGAGGGACAGACACATCATTCCCACGCACTTTTGGCTCTGCAATTTTCAGCAAAATGCATCCTGTCTAATGAAGAGCAGCAGAGGTGCAGATCATTAAAAGTGAACAAACAGAGATGTTGGGGAAGGTGCACACAGAAACAGTAAAAGGATCCGAGGGGATCTGGGAGGAGCACTGACTGTATCTGATACCAAGAGTAAGAAACTATGTTCCAAGATACTTATGTAAAATGGCCAAAGACATGGACTAATCAGTGATAGAATCTAAGTCTCCTGATTCATAATCCAGGACATGTTTTGTGTTGATTTAAAGCAAGTACCAGGATATCAATCCTTGATAATTCCAATTAATTTAAAAAAAGACAGATTTGTTAGTTTGACTTGTATTACAATTCCCCCCATATGGCAAGAGTAGTTTTTAAATTACTATCGTGGATTGTTTTGCTGCTAACAATATTTAGAGTTTTAATTCCCTTTGACTTTTAAGGACTCAGTTGAGCAGACATTCAACCTCTGATCTAGGACATTTTTTTTTTTTCACTAAAAAAAAGTCTTCTAGAGAGTACAGTAAAAATTCCACTAATCTTCTGAAATATCTGTTAGCTAAGGCCACAAACAGAACTTAAAATTATAGATCTGCTCAGATTTTATTTAAACTAATAACATATAATTTTTCTAACATACATATTTGTGCTAGCTCATTTTTACTTAGCAGCCCTAAAATGTAAAATTGTTTCACATATTTATCCTAGTCAAGACTGTTATAAATGAAACTTGATAGGTCTTTAGCATCTAGGAAAGAACCCTGACTTTGACAGTTTTCATATTTGGACTTAAATTTGATAACATTTAATCAACACCTGCCCTGTGTTCATGGTTTGCAAAGAATAATAATGAAATTGGTATGATGAAATTGGTTGAAACCATTGTTTCAACTTTCTTTAAAAATGATTTTTTAAACATTTTATTAAAACATTAAATTAAATGACCAGGATGAAAATAGGGGAGATAGTTATAAAGGTATATTAAAAGATGCGTAGAAAGTTGTCATTTCCTTGTTTCATGAGCAGCTTTTCATTGCTTGTATACTCAAAGAAAATAAAATAGATAGAAACTCTGATGAGTAACAAACTATTTCCCTTCTTTTTGTCTATGGGGAAAAAAAATAAGTGACAACCCCTGTGTTATGAGGACAGGTATCATACAATAGGATGGTTATCTCTTCACGAGGAGGGTGGAAGTTGCTTTGACAATTGCTAATGTAATTTATTTTAATAGCATAAAGGAACATAAGAAGTCTTCTCAAATTTACATTGTTATGCTTTGTCTGAGACTTATGAAAGCAATTGAAATGAAATGTGAAAGATATAAAAATTATGGTTAACACCTGGCACAGTGCTATTGCACAGTAGGCATTTAAACAAGTACATTGAAGCCTCAAATATTTCCCTTTTATAAATACAAAAGCAAAGTCAAGTTTTGATAATGTGTACTAAATATTATTTTCAGATTGCTTTCTTCCATGATATTTTTCTGACTCTTATTTAGCTTATTTTCTCCTCTCTCAAGCTTTCTGTCCAGCAGTAAGCCTTAGAAACCCATATACTTAATTAGCTATATCTTGTTCTATCTAGCACATGAAATAAATGAAGCTAATGCTGAAACTTTGGAGGGGGCAATCAGCATTATGTTTCCTCTCTCTTTTCATTTTTAGATCTATTTCTACTTTTTTTCTGGGCAAAAAGTCTGCCTATATCTTTATGGAAATTAAGAACAAAAAATAGTCCCGATCAAACCTTGTCCAGTTAACTCCACCTATTCATAATGGTTTAATTTTAAATTAAGTGACTGACCAGAATTTTGGACACACACACACACACACACACACACATACACACCCAGTGCAAATTCAAAGCCCTTTCCCAAGACCATAAAACTTATGAGATATTTCACAATGCTTTTCTGATTAGCATTGATAATGGAGATTTGATTATATTTATGTATACTTCATGTAGGTAGCGTCTTTTAATAAAATAAAAATAATCTACATTAATTACTCGAGAGGTAAGATATTCTACATATAGAAAATTAATCTCTGGAACATTTTATTTAATCTATGATTGAATATTACATGACACATAGTGCATTTTATACTTAAATGCACTACTGCCTAAGAAGTGAATGTTTTGAAGCAAATAAGATGAAAATGTCTTTTCTGTTAGAAACCATACAGTATTATTTTTAAATTGAGGACTTCTATTTTCTTATATCCTAAAAATATTTTAGAGTCTTCCAAGTATATGTAAGAAAATAGTCTCTATTGAAGTTTATTGAAGATATTTATCTCTTTTTAATGAGATGCCTATAATTATATTTTTTCTGTCAAAAATTTAACAGTGTAACCTAAGAGAAAATAAACAAATGAAAAAAAAAATTTGAGATGATTAAGTAGATGGAACACCATTTCCAAAGCAAAGAGGTAACAAAGAATCAAGTTTGGAATCCATTCACACCAGTCCACATAAATGTATCTATTTGAAATCTTGTCATTTTATATGCAGATTAGCACTGGTAGGGTTCCATACTCTGGACATTGTCCCATTTTTTTCCATCAAATGGCAACACCAAAGACAAACTCCATCCCCACTTGAAGAAAAAGATGCACTAAGATTGTTAAAGATTTTCAGGTTTTTGAAAAGCACATTCAAAGAAGGAAGTTGAATAAGAAGGGACAGAGTAAAACCGTAATAACAAAGGAAAAAAGTGATAACAAAAAGTTTAGGAAACTGGTAAGAAGTGGAAAGGAGTTACTCTATTGAGTTGGCTTATAGTAATACCAAAAAAAAAAAAAAGAAATATTTTGTTTCACTCATGACAGTGTCTTCAGAAACTCTCTCAAACACACAGCAACTGCAATCTACAATTTAAAAAGACTTAAAAGACTACAGTAAATATTTCCATCTTTTATTAAAATTGTTATCATGCCTTTGTAGTCATGAATGATTCTAGACAAACCTGTCCACATTTTCATAAAAGTTACTTTGTTTCTGTTTTAATTTTACATTACTTCAATTTCATATTTCATGGCTTAAAGTTATTTGGCTAATAGATTATTCTAACTGCATATGTTCATTTTATACTTAAATGTATACTGAAATTAACAAAGCGTATAGCTTTCAGAGACAATTTTAACATTACCTAGAAATCATTCCATGATGTGCTAATGATTGTAATTATCACTCAGCACCTAATAACACAGAATTTTTCTACAGTTACACTTGAAGTTCTAAGTCCCTTCTAACAACCACTGAAGTCTCTCACAGCAGTCATTAACACTTGAATAAATTTTTTTGCAAGAATTCCCCAGAACAACTGCAATCTAACACTTTCATTCTGTGATAGAGCAATCACTCAGTTTTCATACTAATTCAGGAAAAATACCACCAACTTGATGAGGAGGAGGTGTGGGCAAAGGACCAGGATTTAGAGGCTTTTACTCTAACATAATGAACTCAAAAACAAAAACTTGGAAAACAAGAATATAAATTCCAGGAAGAAGAATCTTTGCAAGATTTCAGTTCTGTGACATGCTGTGGAATAGACTGTTGGGGTTTACCAAAGCCTAACTGATACAGAGGAAGGGAAGTACCCCACTCCAGCCCCTTCTAGCTTTCCTGTCTCCTGTTTGGGTATCTGGAGACTGAGAAGCACTACGCAGCCCAGGAACATATCTGACTAAAAGACTGAGACCTAGTCATGTTATTACACAACAGTCCACCTCCTACACCTAACTACTACATCAGTAGGGTTCCTGTATAATAACAAGATTACAGCTGAACAACTGCAATCCTCAGACCCTGTTTAACAAAGAGTTGCTAGGGAAACCCAAAAACAACAGAGGAGACAAAAATAAGGATACTAGGGAGAATTTTAGCCTCTAATACCACAGTTACAGCAAACAGAAAAATACAGCATAATTCCTAGCCAGATAAATGTAGAATTTCACACTAAAAGCCTACTTCCTTCAGTTCCTTTTACTCAGTACATAATGTATGACTTTCAACCAAAAATTACAAGTCATGCTAAAAGGGAAAAAAGCAAACAAACAAAAAAACAGTCTGAAGAGATAATGCAAGCTTCAGGCTCAGCTTCAAATATGGCTGAGAATTTGGAATTATCAGACTTGGAATTAAAAAGAAAAAAAATCATCATTAAGTTCTAAGGGTTCTCATGAAAAATGAAGACAGTATGCAAGAACAGATGAGTACTATAAGCAGAGAGATTGAAACTAAGAAGAATCAAAAGGAAATCCTAGAAATCAAAAATAAAGTAAAAGAAATGAAGAATGCTTTGACAGGCTTATCAGCAGACTGGAAATGGCCAAGGAAAGAATCAGTGAGCTTGAAGAGAAGTTAATAGAAACTTCCCAAACTGAAAAGCAGGGAGAACCATATGATTTCACTGATATGTGAGACATAAAACTGAAAGCAACAAAGGAGCAAGACGAACAAACAAAACAAAACAAAACAAAATCTCATAGACAGAAAATAGTTTAGTGGTTACCACAGAGTAAGGGGGAAGGCAGGTGGTAGATGAAAATAAACAGGGTCAAATATATGGTGATGGAAAGAGAAATGACTGGATGGTGAACACACAATGTGATATATAGAAGATGTATTACAGAATTGTACACTTGAAACCTATGTAATTTTACCAACCATTGTCACCCCAATAAATTTTAATTAAAAAAATAAAATAAAAAGAAAGAAAGCAAAGAGAAAAAGGAAAAAAGGAAGAAAAAGAAAAAAAAAACTAGAACAAAATATCCAAGAACTATGGGACAATGACAAAATGTCTACCTATCGTACATGCAGTGGATGTACCAGGAGAAGAGAAAAACAAAAGAAATATTGAATAAAGAATGGTTGAATATTTTCCAAAATTGTGACAGACAGAAAACCAGAGATCTAGGCTACTCAAAAAATTAGAAGCTGGGGGGAAAAAACATATATATATGTGTGTGTGTATATATATATATATATATATATATATATACACACACACACACACACACATACATACATATATGTATATATATACATATATGTATGTATGTGTACATATATGTATGTGTACATATATGTATGTATGTGTATATATATATATATATACACACACATATATATATACACATATATTACAGGGAGGCACATTATATTCAAACTTCAGAAAATCAAAGGCAAAGAGAAAAACCTTGAAAAGTAACCAGGTTTGAAGGCAAGGGGTTGTGGGACACAAGGATGGAGGAACAAGGATAAAAGTCTTATCAGAGTTTTCTTCAGGTAACGTGCAAGCTAGAGGACGGTGAAAAGTGAGATATTTCAAGTGCTGAAAGATTTACAAAAAGCAAACCAGAATTATACATCCAGCAAAATTATTCTTCAAAAGTAAAGGTGAAATACTTTGCCAGACAAACAAAACTTAAGAAAATTTGTCACCAGTAGACATGATTTGCAAAGAAACGTTAAAAGATATTCTTTTTTAGAATAGAGAAGGAAAATTTTATGGGTCAGAAAATTTTATAGATCAGATCTATATTTTAAAAACAGCATTAGAGAAGGGACAAAGATAGAATAAAATACTCTATTGTTCTTACTCTAATTGATCTAACAGATAACAGTTTGTTTAAAATAATAACAACAATGTATCAGTTGATTATAGCGAATGTATAAGTGTAATGAATGACAGCAATGTAATAAAGGATGGGAAGGAGAAATTGGGAATAATCTGTAATAAGGTCCCTATACTACTAGTATAGTGTTACTGAAAGTGTACACAGATTGGTTATAAATGTGCATTGCAACTTTAGGCAACCACCGAAAAAATGAAAAGTCACAGAGTTTAAGTGTGAGAAAATCTTCTTTTTCCTAACCTCTACCAACATTATCTAACTCACTTTTCTGTGCCCGGGTTTAGTGACCAGGACTCCTAGACTAGGTTCCAGATTTTTGGTGGGAAAGATATAGTGCAATTTTCATAATTTCAAAAGAATGGAAAGAAAGCTGAAGTCTGAAATTTCAAAAATGCAACACATTGTTTAGGTTAACCAAAGGAAAAAAAATATATATATATTCATATATATATATATATATATATGAATATATATATATATATATATATATATATATATATATATATATATATATATATATACCTCCATCCACAGAATATGACGTTTGGGATCATACATCATAAAGAGTATTCAAAACATCCTCTACTTAGAGAACAATATTCTAAAATGCGAGTATACGACCTAGAGGGTTTTTTATTTCAAATAAAGCATGTTGATTAATCAAAAGCCCATGCCTCTTAACCATCTTCAATAATAATAGCTATGAGACAATCAATGAAGTTATAGGAATGGTGGCCCCAATAAATGAAGAAATCACACATCATTACACAAAATATTTTCTTGTGTCATTATACGTATTCTTTCATCATCTAAGTCATAGTGCCATGAGCTTCAGAGGCAAAATTATGAAAAAAACTAAACAAAAGATGTAAACTATAAATGGGTTAAACATAGCAATAACAAAAACATAATATATCCATTTCAGAAGAATGTGACTACAAAGTGGTGAAAAAGAAATAGTTATGGACTTAAAGAGAACATGTGATTACAATTTGTTTCTTTCTAGACGAACCAAATATGAGTTGCACAGATTCACACGTTATTCTATTGGTATTGAAATGAGTATTTCAATTATCATTCCCTCCAATCCCTAATCAGAAATCCAATCTGTTCTTTTAGAAAAAGCTCCTGGCTTAATTTTTATTTTTTAATCTCTGCAAAACTGTTTTACACCCACATTGTTTTCTTTAATAGCTCCATCTTTTTAACTGCTAGAGTTTTATGTGTATTTATGTACGGCATGGAGTGCACTATGCATTATGCATCCTGCTGCTAGCTTCAGGGCAACAGGGCAGCGCTCCACGAAAACAAACCCATCTATTGGAAGTTTATGGATGATTCTGCATCTTTCCTCTGAATTAGAAATGATTTTTCAAGTTGAAAAAAAAAAATCGATCCCAATGTGAGAAAACATTATGAAAGGGAGACAAAAGTAGAAATGTTTCCCCAGGCTTTTTGTTCCAAAATATATCACCAATTATTTTATCTTGAATTTTAGATTGTTATTGCAGTCAGTTTCCAAATGTCATTTTTTCTGGGCCCACTTAATAAACCTTAGAAGGTACACTATTCACAATCGTCCTTCCCTTCTGGTGTGAGCTACTAGAACCTTTTTTTCAAAAGCATCCTACCTGGTCTCCTTGCTTCCATCTTTGCCCCAGACTCTATCCTTAACACAGCTGCCAGAGTAATTTTTGTTAACATTCAAGTCAGACCTCCGCTAGAGCTTTCCACAGCTTTGTCTTGGCGTACAATCCAAAACGGCTAACAGCCCACAGACCCTTCCATGGTCCTCCCTGCCCCTTTCTTCTCTTCTCCTGCCCCTTCTCACTCATCCTGCTCCAACACTCTAGCCTTTGTTCTTTCTAGAGCATGGTTGCCACATTCCTATCTCAGGGCCTTTGCACTGGTTAGTCCTCTGGCAGGAAAGCTCTTTACCTACAAACCCTACGTGGCTAATTCCCTCACCTCTTTTAGGTATTTACACACATGTCACCATCTCTGTGATATCCATCTTGAACATTTTATTTAAAGTAGCCACTCTACCCCCACGCTTACGTTTTGGCCCCCCATACTCTGATCTTATTTTCTTTGCTTATTATTTTTAAAATTATCTGTGCCCCCTAGTTACATGTAAGATCCACAAGGGCAGAAATCTTTGGATTCTGTTTGCTGATATCTGCAGCACGTAGGTATACTACCCAGGCACATAATGGGTCTACAAAATATTTCTTGAATCAAATTTCTGAGGTCTCCTGACACCTTCTCCCCAACCACTCACCACCACCACTCTTCCTGTACATTCAACCTTTTGGCAAACACACAATCTCGGCAGATGATAAAAACAAGTTTTTTAAATCCTTATTGCATGCTATGTTTCTGATAAATTGAAACTATTTGGTTGGTGACCATAATAATAGATAATGAAAGCAATGTATTTATTTTTTAAATGAGCAATAAAGTATAAGCCAATATAAAATACTCACAATTCCTATTTCTAACCACTGCATGTCTTCTGATAAGGAACAAGAGATCAACAATCCTTTTAAACAGTAGAATCCATGATTATTGAAGCTAAGAAGCTGGGTCTTTGAAAACATGAATCAAATGGAGTAATGCTGGAACATTTATCTCTACCATATATGTAAGTTTTCTGTTAATAGTAATAACATCTGATATTTCTTGATTCTCAAATAATTGTGGCATGGAGTCTTCCTGTCCTATACGAGGCAGCAGTTTTCTTCACTATCATTAATTGTCAGAGATCTGTCAGTTTTGGAATACTGGATGGCCGTATTGTACTCTTTGCTCTCTGCGTATGTCAGCTTTATATGCAGATATTGCTGAATATCTATTTTTTTTTTTTGTATATGTTTAGGAAGTGTTGTGGTGGTGTGATGTGCAGAATACCAAATTCTAACTTGTTACTCATTTGGTAACCTAAAACCATTGAAATAAATAACAGTGAGATTTCCCAATATCTTTCTTAAATGTCCTGGAGACATGTTGCTAGGTCCATTCACCTTCATGCTTCTTGTAGTTGAGACAGCAATTCACATTAGAAATATAAATCTCAATTTTGCTCAGCCTATGAATTCAGATTTTACTCTCTGACAAAAAGCACACTATCTACACTCTTTAAATAGCAAGAAGTCATTAGTAGTCTATTTCTGATTGTCACTAGACGTGCAGCAGACATATAACTCTCTAAACATCCTGAATACATAATACAGCATTGTGAGAATGAACAAGAATTTGTCACATCTCCCTTCAGTGGTCAACTACAGCGTAATCATATCTTACGTGCTTTATACTGTTCCAAAGATTTTCCCGCTTACCATCCATATATAAGAGCCCTGTAAGGAGATGGGATATACATTATTCTCCAAATGCTGCATGAATAGCAATTAAGATGCAAAAAGGTCAAATGCTTTCTGTAAGGTCAAACATGAGGTAATTGCTTGTTGGGGACACATCCCTTATGCCCTGTCTGTCAGCCCTATTTTTAAAATACGACTCTAAATGTTGCCCAATAGGCATGAAGTCATTCCTAAAGTAAAACATACT
Organism: Rhinolophus ferrumequinum; assembly: GCF_004115265.2. Taxonomy (NCBI): domain Eukaryota; kingdom Metazoa; phylum Chordata; class Mammalia; order Chiroptera; family Rhinolophidae; genus Rhinolophus; species Rhinolophus ferrumequinum. Next base: position 78,886,541 of record NC_046291.1, on the reverse strand, counting down.
ACTTAATGAGAAATCTGAAATGCCCTCTATGTTACCATCTGCATTTATTTAATCTTCTCTCTTATGCATTTCCACTGTTGCTTCTGGTTGTCCCCAGAAGGTTTTCACATGGGGACATACCCATCTGGCATAGGGATCTTCTGTCAGCCTGTACTGGTGACCTATGTCCACTCAGCAGGGTGCCACCTTCATGTGTGCTCCGCTAATGCTTCTCTAGAACACGATTGTCCTACTGAACCTGCTGTCTCCCAAAGCCAGGCCATCTTCTTACTGCTTCCCTATGGTCCACATAGGTAACGTTCTCTGCAGAAACGGGGATAATGGCCGCTTCCTGTGGGACTCTAATCCATATTAGATTGGGAACAGAAGCCTCATTGTATTTTTCTTCTTCTCAGTTTCCCTTCTATCTTACTATAAACATATGAAAAGATGTTAGACATTATAATTCTTAGGAAAATGCAAATCAAAGCCACAAAACGATATCACCTAACACTCACTGGAATGGCTATTATTTTTATTTTAAAAAGTGCGGGTTAGGATGTGAAGAATTGGAATCCTGTGCATTGCTAGTGGGAGTGTAAAATGGTGTAGACACTCTGGTAAATAGTATGTGATTACTCAAAAAATTAAACATAGAATTACCATTTGATTCAGCAATTCCACTTCTAGGAATATATATATAAATAATTGAAAGCAGAGACTTGAACAGATATTTGTGCATCATATTGTACACAATATTCCTGACAATATCATTCACAATCGCCAAAAAAGTGTAAACAACCCTAACGACCTCAATGAATGAATGGATAAAGAAAATGTGATATATACATACAATGCAGTATTTTTTAACCTTAAAAATATCGTGAAATGCTGATCCGTGTTATGACACGGAAGAAACCTTGAAGACATTATATTAAGTGAAATAATGCCAGACACAAGATAATATTGTATGATTCCACTTGAATGAGGTACCTCTGGTTGTCAAGTTCATAGACAGAAAGTAGAATAGTGATTACCAGGTATTACAGGGGTGGGGTGGGAACATGGGAGTTAGTATTTAACAGGTAAAGAATTTTGAAGTTTTGGAAGATAAAAAGTTCAGGTGATGGTGACGGTTGCACAACACTCTGAATAAATTTAATGCGCCTAAACTCTATATTTAATAATGGTGAACCTGGTAATTTTATGTGATTACTATTTGACCAAAATCAAAATTAATTTAAAACACTCAAATGCATTGTCTGTTATCTATAATGCATTTCCATTTCCATTTGTTCAATGTTCTTTATTTATTTATTTATTTATTTATTTATTTATTTATTTATTTATTTTTTATTAGTTTCATGTGTACAGAACAATGTAATAGTTAGACATTTACAGCCCTCACAAAGTGATTACCCGCTTTCCCAAGTCTACTACCCCTCTGACATCGTATGTAGCTGTTATAATTCTATTGATTCTATTCTCTATGCTGCACTCTATATCCCATGAGTATATGCTCTCACTTATATGTGGAATCTAAAGAACAGAATAAGTGAGAAAACTAAATGGAAATATTTTCAGAGATCTAGAGGAAAAAGCTGATGGTTGCTAGATGGGATGGGGGTGGAGATGAGGAAGAAGGTGAGGGGATTAGAAAGCACAAATTGGTAACTGCAATATTGCCACGGGCATTTGTTCAATATATTTTAACACGGCCTACAAAGCCCTACACTTTCAAGCCCATCTCCTTTAATGCAGCTTTAAGCTTACCTCTGAGCCCCAGTCAAAGGCTTCTTGTTGCAATTACTAGAACATACCTTTGGTTTGTCATGGCCTTTCTATATGTTCTTTCTAGATGAACGCTTCTATTATATTTGGACTTTTACTAGAAATGCAGTATACATAACATTTTTATGCTTGAAAATTTGCAAAATCTATGTAATATTAAATATGTATTTGCAATTTGTTTTTCATATACTACTTTATGTTTTTTTTTAGCTCTGTATATGGCTGAGATATTTCATTTATTCTTAACTACTAATGGTATATAGAATTTTATTACAGTGATACACTAGAGTTAATTTGCTTATCTCTATACTGAGGGAAATTCATCTATTTTTCCTCCAGTAAATTATTCTTGTTTCCAGGTGAACTTCTGAAAGAGTTTGTCTACAATCCCATAAGTAGAAACTACATTGATGGATATTAGAATATGAAATATGAGCATCTTCAACTTTATCGTTTTGTCAGATTGAGTTTTTGGTAGTTTCAATTTACAATCTCTTGAGCAACAAGTAAAAATGCTTATTTTCCTGAGTCATTGCCAGCAACTAGTAATTTCAATTTTTAAAACATGTTTTTTTCCAATTTAAAAGGAGAGAAATTTTGTATTATTGTTATTTTAATTTGTATTTTACTGGTCAATAGTGACATTGAGCATCTTTTAATATATGTATTTGCTTTTTGGATTCTCCTTCTATAAATTGGTTGTTCAAAACGTTGCTCCATTTTGTGATTCTGTTCATTTGTCCTTATTAAGTTTTAGGCGTTCTCTATACATTCTAACTAAAAATCTTTTATTGCTTGTGTGTATAAACATCTTGGCATATCTGTCACATGTATTTCTACCGTTTATAAAACTTTTTGCTATAAATAGTTTCAAAAGTTTAATCTACACTTATTTGTACATTTCTATATATATTTATGGTTTGTGTTTATTTGGTCTTATTTTAAAAATATCTTCTCTATGCTAAGTTAACAATGATATTTTGTTATATTTGTATAAGAGTATATATAAAAGTTTCAATGTTATGCATAAAGTGATGTAGGACAACTCTGTTTTGTTTTTGTTTTTGTTTTGTTTTTTTTTCATTGTAAGTTTCCAATTGTCACAATACTATTTTGAAGTGGCCCACATTCTCCTCTAATGTGATATGCTTCCTCCCTAATTACCTGGTTCATAATATACATAGGTTTGTATCTAGTTTTTGTTTTGTGTTCCTTTGGTCTGTTCATCTAGCTCTACAACACATCATTGTGTTTTCAATTACTTTAATTAAATCTTGATATACTGTAAGGAAAATCCTTGCTCATATTTTTTCTTCATTGCTTTGAATATTCTTATTATTTACTCTGTGACTATTAATATCTATTTTTCTGATATCTTCTATTAGTTGCAATAGTTTACAGAATCTCTTTGATTTTGTATACGATTTTATTACTTGTGAATAATGACAATTTGGTGTCTTCTTTTTTAATTCTTGTATATATTGTCAACCAGAAAAAGGGGTTCTATGGAAAGAACCTCAGGGTGATCTGATCATAATTTAATTTTCTAACTGGGCAGGTCACAGTGGGTGGTCATGCCCCAAGCATATAACTTCTTTAGTAAAAGGTTTATCTTTGCCTTAAACAAGCCCTGTTAATTCTTCCTGTGCATCTAGGTTAACACACCCTTGAAATACCAGATGTAATACCCCGGAAGGAGTATTAACTGTTAAGAGAACACATAATCTTGTTAGCTATCCTGTAATCTAATCCTTGCCTTGCTTTCTCCCACCTCCACATAATCTTCCTTATGTTCCTTCCTTAATTTCAAATGCATAAACAAAGTTGCAAAACTTATTCTCCAGAGCAATTGAGATCATGCTCCCCAGCATATGTCCTCAGTTTGGTTCAAATAAACTTTTATAAAAATTCTCTAAAGGTTTACACATTTCTTACATTGAATATATATACAGAGGGTGCCACAGTAATGTATACACATTTTAAGAAAGGAAAAAAAACATATTAAAATTGTAATACTCAGTTTATACCCATAACAAAAGATGAATATAAGTCACGTTTGACTTATGCAATTACAAGAGGTGCTCAAAGTGGTTACCATCAGCGTAATTTTAATACCGTTTTTCCCTTTCTTAAAATGTGTATACATTTTTTGGTACCCTCTGTGTGTGTGTGTGTGTGTGTGTGTGTGTATTACACACATGTATATATGCTATATACTATGTATATATATCATACATAATATAATATATAATATGTAATATATATGCATATCTATATAGATAGATATAGATATAAATATAGATATATCTATCTACATATAGATATATATGTGTTTTTTACTTGATTTACTCAACCCTCCAGTAAAGTGATGACTTTATAAAGAAAGTTTTTTTCTTGTCATTGACAGAATCAGTCTAATACTTCACACTCAAGAATAATATAGTTTACCAGTTTGATTATATATTCATTAAAGAGAAAGAAATGCTGTTCTAGTACTATGTTTGTTTATACTTTTTATAGATAGATGTTGAATTTTATCAACAGCTTTCTTTCTCTCACATATTTCCCCCTTTAATTTGATAATATGATGAACTGTTGTAATATATTTTCAAAATTAAATCATCCTTATAGTCTGAGATAAACAGTTCTTGGATTTTTAATACATTGTTTATTACATCTATATTTATACATGAAACATGCATAATTTTCATTACTTGGACAATACTTAGGTATCATGCTTGTCTAATTTTGAATCAGAGAAATACTAGCATTATAAAATGATCTGAAGAACATTTTACATACAGAGCAGGATTACGTGTTTCTTGATGATTTCATAGAATTTCCTGAGCCTGGTGAGTATTTTTGATCATAGAGGGGTGAGGAAAGTTTGAACTACTTATTCAATTTCTTTGATAGTGTTGAGACTCTTCTAGCTTTTTTGTTACTTTTTAAAACAATGTTTCTATTAAATTTTGAATTGATGCAAAATATATTCTTAATTGGTAGGAGGCATAATCCTTATCTTTGCTGTCTTTCAGCAACTTTTGGTACAGTTGATCAGTCCTCCCCAGGCTTCCCTGAACCTCAAACCCATGTATCTAGCTGTCTACTTTAACTCTCCACTTGGATGTTCAATGAGCACCTCAAAGTTAAAACATTCAAGCTTGTGCCCTGAGTTCACCCATATAACTATTTTTCTTGCAGTCTTCTCCCTCAGCTAATAGCAACAACACCTTGACCACAGCCTTTGGAGAGACCTTGAGCCAGAGAAGCCACATCTAAATTCCTGACTAACAGAAACTGTAAAATGATTAACGTTTGTTGTTCTAAGCTACTATGTTTTGGGATGTTTTATGCAGCAATAGATAGCTATTAGGTTGATGCAAAAGTAATTGCGGATTTTGCAATTATTTTTAACCTTTTAAACCGCAATTACTTTTGCACCAACCTAATAATACAAAGTGTATTCCATGTATTTTTCTATTCTTTGAAAGAACTTGTCTAAGATTGATGGTTTTTCTTTCGTAACAGTTTGGTAGAATTTATGTGTAAAGCCATCTCTCCTAGAGCTTCCTTTGTGGAAGTTTTGTATTCTAGTTTCAAAAGTTCTTTAATAGTTATCTTAATTGTTTCTCCTAGTGACAGATCTAGTGAGTTTTATTTTGTCCTATCTGTCATATGTTTAGAAATTGCAGCTCTAGGATGAATGTAACAATAAGTTACTAACTGAAAAGATGATGACAGAAAATCATTTTAGCTGTCTTAAGTGCAGTGTCATAAATGGAAGGTCAAGATTAGTGCAGATCATGGCTTTCCAAACTTTTTAAAGCCATAGGTCTTTTTCTTCTTCTAACCACAAATCAATTATAAGTATATACAGCTGTACTACTCAGGGTTCTCTAGAGCATGAACCATGTACATACATACAGAGGGTGCCAAATAAATGTATACACATTTTAAGAAAAGGAAAACTGTATTAAAATTGTAATATTCAATATATACCAACAACAAAAGATGAATACAAGTCACGTTTGACTTGTGCAATTACAAGAGGTGCTCAAAGTGGTTACCATCAGCATCCAGACACTTCTGATTACAGCGAACTACTGCTTGAGCAACGTTGACCAAGTGTCCACTTGTATACATTTTTTGACACCCCTGGTATATATACCATTTTGTGTGTGTGTATATATGTATATATACACACACACATATATGAATTATGTATATATATATATATATATATGATTTATTATAAGAAGTGGCTCATGTGATTATGCACGTGGGTAAATCCTAAGATCTACAGGGTGAGCCGACAAGCTGTAGACCCAGGAGAAGCAATGGTGTAATTCCAGTCTGAGTCCTCAGATCTGAGAACCTGGACAGCCAATAGTGTAGTTTCAGTTTGAAGGCCAGTATGCTCAAGACCCAGGAAAAGACAATGTTTCAGTTTGAGTCAGAAGGGAGGAAAAAGCCAATATCCCAGTTTGAAGATGATCAGACAGGAACAGTACTCTCTTACTTGGGGGGAGGTCTTTTTCTTCAGCGTTTTGTTTTATTTGGGCTTTCAAGTGGTAATATGAGGCCTACCCCATATTAGGGAAAGCAATCTACTTTACTTAGTCTGCTGAATTAAATGCTAATCACACCCAAAAACACTCTCACAGAAACACCCAGAATAATATTTGACCAAATACCTAGGTATCCCTTGGCCTAGTCAAGTTCTTACATTAAATAAACCATGACAGCAGCTTATTACAATCCTCATTTCAGGTCAGATCTATGAGTCTTATACTGAGAAGAAACACCTCCAAATTTCTCCAAATTCCTCCAAATGTTTTGTTTTATCACTATTATTGTTTTTTCATCTTCTCAAAGTTTTCAAGAATATTTCAATGGGAATATATGTCATGTAATACTGTGTGATTTCAAATTCAACCCGAAGACTGAGTTGGTCTTTAACAAATATTCTACTATATTTTATATTCTTATAAAAAAAGGTAAGTGTTATAAGTAATAAACATGTATGATATAGTAATTGTTAATCATATATCTACTACATTCTAATTGGTCTTTAAATTTTGTGTCATTTATCAAAAAGTTAAAAAGAAGTGTAAAGTAATTCATTTACTGAATAAAAAGTGTTCTATTACAAAGAATGTTGAAGAGTATATTTTTGGGTACCTTGTAATTATAATTTTGAGCTTTTCTATAACTGAACAAAAACATTTTCATTTAGCTTCAATATGAATCATTCGTGAGGTATGACACAAAAGAACAGTAAACAGCCAGTGTGAAAAACTGCAATATTACTTTTATTAAGTAGTTTTCAAACAAGGACCTTGCTGTAATTCAGAGCATCCTTGATTCTTTAAATAGATATTTGGTAAACACTTCAGCCCCTAAGAAGTTCTTGAAGCAGCCCAGCACATTTTTATCTTAGCCTCCTAAGCTCAGTAAATTCTCTTTTTCAAGAACGAAAAAGGAAACAGTCAGATTGGACATTAGCTAAGTAAATAGCTTTATATAGTAAGTACTCATAAGATTTGAGGAAAAATAACAGCAAATGAACAAATGTCATAGTAAATAAATTTAAACAACAGATGACCACGTGTTAGCTTTGAACAAGTTTCCTAGCTAGAAGGTTTTTGGTTACTTTCATTTCTAATAGCAAACAGCCCTTTATCTCATAGTATTTCTGCAAGAAAATCACTTCAGTATCTAGAAGGAAAGATATTGACCACAGGTAGGTAGAGATACTGTAAGCATAAATTATAAATTACCAGAGACCCTATATTTCTTCTTCTTTGAAGAAAAATACCATAATATTTGCGAACTAAATTATGAGGATTTTCGTACATAGTGATCTCATTTTCCCTTTCAATGAAACTACTTAATAGAAATCTCAGAAGTAGAGATATAATGTGTTTTTTGAAGAAATTACTACTACATTAATTAATTTTCATGAACCTTTGAGGTCACCAAAGAGGAGAGAAGGTTCTGATACCGACGCCAAGGTCCTGGTGTTAACAGGTAGGAAGGGAACAGTGTCACACTATTATTCCATCAAACTCAAAAATGGTACTTCTGCACAGTGGACCTCAGCCTTTGCTGTATGTACAAATCACTTCAGAACGCTGTGGGGATGTTGTTGACGTATCCGTTGGACATAGCAGTCAGACTGATAAAATAGAACTTTCTTCCACTCCTCCCCATGACAATTGTGACCACTGTGATCACGCAAACATAAACACTCACAAACACCCAACATACCCAGACATGCTTCTCGGTCCAAAGATTTGGATCAAAGACTTCTTCCAGATAGGGTTCTGCAGCTTTTTGATTCCTTCGATGAAGGCAAAATGTCAAATGGATGTACAGGCCAGTGGCTATGTATCTAGTGAACGTATTACTATTTATGATTTCTTGGAGATGGTCAGCTGTGTTGACACATAGCGAACTCTCTGTGCAGGAGTGGTCTTATCATTATCATTAATATAAAAATTATGCTATTCATCTGTTTAAAATCACTTATTTCCTTCCATTATTTTGGCTTAACCTAAGTTATTTCATGGTAAGAGGAAAGAACTTTGCCTTTTGCTAAGCTGATCATTTGCGTGCGTTTTTTTCTGTGGCAATTTAAATCCCTTTACGTCAGGGTTTGCCTCTTGTTTACACCCCTTCAAACTTAAAGCATCTTGACACACTCTCACAATTGTTTATTTCAGCACATATTATACATCACTAAGGTGTATAAGTTTTATTTTTCTTGACGATAATACAACCATATGATAAATAATCAAATAGAATTGAGGATCTTATCCAGAAATGTCGGTTTCCCATCTCATTCCTTCTTAGGCTCATTGCTTAAAGGGAAACTCTTGTACTTTTATTGGAGTTCTTCTGGCAGGTAACCCTGTAACTCACAATCATATGCTTTCATTTCCATTTTTTGATTTATCACTTTTGAATCGTATTTATCAACCTCATGATGTGAAAAAAATATTTATGGTCACTTATGCTGCCACATCATCCCACTATTCTTTTCCCAGTGTTCAATTTTTATACAATTATCTTAAAAATTGATCATCAATAGCCATATCCCTGGGGTACTCTAAAAAATATTCCTAGTTTTAAATTCAAATGCCCATCCACCTTTTTATATGCAATCAATTGCCTAAAGTCATGCTACAACTTTGTTTGCAACATATTCATGAAGTGATTTAAAAAAAAAATGTTTCACTTTTTTTATTTTATTTTGGGGAGCCATTGCATATTTATTCTCCATTGTATCTATTTAAGCCTCTATTTCTTTTTTTGTCAAAGAAACATTCATTTCAGAGCTGGGGGCTCCCAGATCTTTCCTTCACTGTTCTGCTTTGCTAGACTGGCTCTTTCCTATATCTCTTGTCTTTAGTTTTCTTGGTTTATTTTCTCCTTTTGCTACAGAAGTCCCTCTAATAACTTGTAAAATAAATGGTAAATAGAAGATAAATTATCCAAATACTTGAATGTCTGAATATATTGTTCTTCTGTCCTCTCACCTGACTGATAATTTGGCAGTGCACACAACTTTACACAGATACTTATTATCCCACACAGCATTAAAAACTCCATTGTCCACTGTCATATGGTATTCTCTATTGCAGATGAAATGTTTAACATCAGTCTGTTTTTCATTCTTTTGTTTTTTGATTATTTTCTCCCCCATGTTGGAAGCATTTATAATCTTTTTATTGCTGCTTTTGTGAAATTCAAGATTATATATGCTCATTTGTGGTCATTTTAAAAATTATGCTAAATGGGCATTTGGTGAGCCTTTACAACCTGAAGAAATATCATGCTCTTTTTCAGTTCTAGGAAAAAGTTTTGTAATATTTCTTTGGTTATTTTTTCCTCCCCATTTTTTTAAAACTATATTTATTTTATATTTCCAATCTATGTGTCTTTTGTTCACGATAATTTTCAAAACGAAATAGACTTTATCCAGTTCAATTAACTTCTCCAAAAGAAATCTTAGATTTTTTTCAGGTCAAAATTCATTAGCAAATGCCATTCTGGTTGTTTTGGGTGGTGTGTGTTTGTTTTGCTAGAAAACAAGTATTGATCATCTGTACTCGCAATGCAAGGATGAGATGAAATCTATTGGGCTGACCGTTAACAGTTGTCTTCCTTACTTTTTTTTTTTTTTTTTTCATGAAAAATATTCCATACTGTCTGTATTGTCTGCTACCCTTGCTGATTTTTAGTCTTTGGCATTCTATGACATGGCAAAGAATCCTTACCTTCCCTCTGCCCACATGAATCCCACTCTAAATTGCAACCTGTCTCATGTGCCATTCATGACTATCTGATTTTAATTTTTAAAGAAATTTAGTCCTAACTTTTATTAACTATTATGTGGTGCTATTGAGTTATTACTTTTTTAGCCTCTACACTTTTGTTTCGATGAGATATCAATATGGGAGAACAAATATACATGTCCTATTTGCCATCATGTATTAGTTATTTTCTAATATCTCTAGGAATCATTTTTTAAAGTTAATGGGAATAAACTTATTTTATTTCGGGGCATTTCTATTGTGAAAGTCAGTCTTTAAAAAACTAATTAATTAATTAGCTAATTAATAATAGAATAAAAAAATTATTGAGTTTCTAAATGATGCCAGACAGTGCGGATAGTAGATCTAAATGGATTATAAACCTCAATGTGCAAGGCAAAAAATAGTTTTTAGAAACAAACACAGAGGGGCATCTTTGTAATCTCAATGTAGTTAAACATTTCTTAATTCAAAAATTAAAGTTGCCAATCAGAAAAAAAAAGAATATATTAAAATCTAAAAATGTTGCTAATCAGAACACTATTAAGAAATTTGAAAGGCAATCCACATCATGGAAGGGAAATATTTGGCTTGCATTCTAATTATTTAAAGAAATACAAATCATTAAGAAGAAAAGAAAAAAAAAAAAAATGGGCATAAGACTGGAAAAAACTCTTTACCAAAGAAGATGTGCAAATGACGACAACTAAGACAATGAAAATGAGGACAAAGATGAGGAAGAAGGTAATGGGGGAGGTTAAGCGGGGAAGAGAAGAGAAGGAAGTGAAGAGAAGAGAAAGAGTAACTAATTTAATTAGTTGCAAGAGAATGAAAATTAAAACAATTAGATATAGTCCTCACTTACTAGAATAGCTAAATTGAAATAAACCACAAACAAGTCTTGATGATGACATGGAGCAAAGGCAGAACAATATTCTGCTTGTGGGAGAATAAGTTGTAAGCCACTTTGGACAAGTTTGGCAATGCACTATATCTAAACAAACACATACCCTATAGCCCAGCAATTCCATTCCTAGGTATGTGACTGACATTTTTTTTTCCACTAAAAGGTATGTATTCAGTGTTCATGGAAGCACTAGTCTTAATAGCCCTGACCTGAAACTATTCAATAGCTGAAATACTCAAATATAGAATGAACAAGAAAAAATTATGGTATAATCATATGGTTTATTATTATATAGCATAAAATTGAAAAAAAAATCCAGACACAAACTAGTATAAACTATTTGATTCGATAGACATATACTTTTATATAAATTGTAAAATGTACAGTAATAGGCAAAATTCATCTATGCTATTGGATGAACAGCATACTTGGGTGAAATTAGGACTCTTCTGAGGATTATTCTATTTCATGACCTGGGTTCTCGTTCCACAAACATATTCAGTTTGTGAAAATTTGTGGATATTACATGTACACTTGTCTGTGTGTTTATGATGCTTCAATACAAAGTTACAAAAATAATATTTAGTGAGGGATGGGAAGAGGAGGAGAGGGTTAAGGATAAAGTAATTTGGTTATAAATTGATAATTGTTGACATGTGTGTTGGTACATAAGCGTTCATTCTACTCTTCTCCCTACTTCAATGTGTTTGAAATTTTCCTTGTTAAAAAGTTAAAAAAAAAAAAAAAAAGCAACAAACAACAAACAATGAAAAAAACAGAACCCTTTCTTACCTGCAGATCTGTCTGAAATTTAACACCACTACAAAATACCTCTGGAAAGTTAACATACTTGAACATGATGTTTACTGATATATTCCAAATGACTAGAACAGCTCATGGCATATAGTAAACCACTCAATAAATACTTGCTGAATGAAATAATGATTGAATCCAGAAGGCTACGTAGTGCAGGTAATTACATTGTGGAAATAAGGCATAATAAAGTCTCAACTCTAAATTAGGACATTTTGTTTGTGTTATGTAAATGCAGAAAAAAAAAAGTCTGGCTTTCATTTGGTCTGGCTCTACATTCCTCCCCATGGAATAGAAATCTAAATCACTTTCTTAAGTGAAAATAAATTCCCTGTTATGTATGTTACAACTGTTTGTCTTCTCTGTGAAGCAAATGCTTCCGCTTTACAATCCTTTACAATCCTCTCATGTCTATGTTCTTTCTTCCTTCAAAACATGAACCCTTTCATTCCAGGTAGCCAAGGAGTATGTTTTATTTAAAAGTAGTACGAGTTAATAAATTCCAAGGGATGAAAGCATATTTTAATTTTCACAATATTTGATTTTCTGAAGATGACAGAATCATCTTTTTAGAGAATTTAGATTATTTTGTGCAAAACAATTTTTGTTAAAAATGTAACTTCAGATTTCCTGTTTCTCACAAAATAAACAACCAATAAACTCATGTCTTTTAAAATCTTAATAACAAATCCCCAAAATAGCAAATTCCTCTAGAAAATATATGTGTAACAGTTTATTTACACTTCAGGTGATCCTGAGATTCAGAACTATGGTTACAAATTCTATTTGAAGTACATTTGAAATCAATTATGAAGATCTATAAAGTACTTTGATGTTGAGTTGCTTAGTTTTACTTCCTATATCATGGTCTTAATTCATGTCCCTAATAAGTGTGAATTGAATACATCTAGATTATGATAACTCTACAAATATTAATAAATAGATTTAAAACTTTAAATATATGAATGCACTATAAACTTGTCAAAGTTTCAGCTTTGGATATTACTGTAGATAATATTTATATAACGGTGACATAAATAATTAGCTAACAAAACAGTTAATTTGAACCCAAAACTGTGGATTTGGAGTGCCCTCCATTCCAAATCAAGCTAATAAAAGAGATCTGGCATCTCATTATTTAAAATTAAGTACTAAGCTGTAAAATACCTGTACTAACTTTGAAATAAGAATAAGATATAGTCAGGTAATTAAATATTAAAAATTGCTTTAAAACAAATATCTGGAATTTGGAAATTCACTTTTTAAGAAACTAGTTTCCATTCGTGCTTCTATACAACAAATAAGATTACTTCTTAAAGATTCCAGAAGGCTGTTGATGTAGATACGTTTTCAAGCAATATTCTGTGTTAATTGCAGGACATTTGGTGGACAATAATTAGTAGTGAATTTTTACCAACTACCTTAAATACAATCTGTTTTACACTGGAAGTGCTCTTTAGAGGGTAGATTTTGCATGCCTTATAAAACAGAAAATCTGAGGAAATGACTTAAAAGAAAGAACAATTTGAAATATGGATTCCATATTCACACTACTTCTAGTCTTATCTCTCTCCAATCCATTTTCCACAGTGAAGTAGAGTGAGTGATCTAAAATATGAATTTGATTAAACTACAATCCTACTTAAAACCCTTCATTAACTCCCTACGTCCCTTAGGATAAAGTCCCTAATTATTTCCTAAGCCTTTATGCTCTGTCCTCTGAATACTGCTGCAGTATCAATTTTAAGGACTACCTCTCTCACATTCTACTACTGTTCTTAGTACGTGCCATGCTGTCATTTGTCTTCAATGTATTCAGCCTTTGCCTGTATTTCACCACACAACTCGACCAAAGTGTAACATCTCAAATTGCAATTCACTTTCCTGTAAGATTTCCCTAACTTTTGAAGACTAAGTTAACATCCCTTCCTACAGGGTTCCATTTTTTTTTTTCTAGTAATCATTGAGCTTATCTCTCTGTGCTGTAATTGCCCGTTTAATTTTCTGTCTCCACCAATTCTGTAGAAGATTCCTTTTGACAGTCTGGATTACCCTTTCCTTTGCAATCATGTAAAAAGTATTTAATATGATGCCTAGCTCCTAATTTGTAGAGATAACAAATGAATTATGAGAAACAAAGTTATCCTTAAGTCCTGAAAACATAGGTTATAATCAGTACAAACATAGTCCTATGTTATTGTAAATGTTCACCGTCCTGAAAGTTTACAATCCCGGCAGAACACACTTCCTCAAGTTAAACTTATAGTATCCAGTTCTCCAGTTCTTATAATTTATATGCTGGCCTTTTAAATGTAATTTTATCCTCTATTTGAACTTGTTATTAAATGGCTTATATGGACAGTCACTGAGTTTCTCAAAAGTCTCCCTTAAAGAGATAGAAACAAAGAATATTTGACAGCTACAGTTAAGTTTAAGAATGATAATGATCCATCATATTCTCTGGCCTGTTCTGTTTTCTTATTACAAGCCACATGAATTGTTTGTCACCTGAGTATTTTGTCATTTTTATTTTAATATTTTCAGATGTCAACTACAATTTCGATCTCTGACCAGCAAATAATTTATGGCTCGGGACTCTTTTTAGATGAAAAAACTCCCTCCTGTGCATAGCTAACGGTGCCAATTATAAGTAGACAGTTCTGAACAAAACAAACAACACTGAAAGTTCCTGTCATAGATGGTGAGCTCAACAGAAAATAGTTTATGCATCAATGGAGGGCATTAGTGCATCAATAAATTGAATTTGTTGCAGAGAAAGGATTGTCTGTATAACTGCTATTCAAAGTTCCTCTGCCAAGATCCAATTGTGTCAAGAAACGAATAGTAAATAAGCTTTAATTCAAAGACTCAGAAAAAACTGGATAAGGCTATAGAAATCATTCAGCCAGAATCCTGTATAGAATAGGACTTGTTTGGGCTTACAAGAATATCTCAGAGGATCCAGACAACCCCATCCATGATCTTTTGGTGATTATGCTATCTCATTAATAGCCAAGACTGTGTTCCCAGGCTAGAGTGGAGGTAAATCTGTATTCAGGAAATAAAAATCCTATTTTCTCTGAGACAAACTTACTTAAAATAAACAAAAAACAAACAAACGCTTTAAGGCCTATCTACTTGACTTAAAGTACTTTATATAAAGTATGCGTTGACTTCCATGATGTCTGATTTTTGTTTCCTGTTTCTTTCCTGTAATAAAGTCCCTGACTTTTTTTTTTTTTTTTTTTAATGTAACGCCTAACAGATTTCAAGCCCATCCCTACCTCTTTCCCTTCAGTTCCACATCTGGGCAAAGTGATAAGAAAGTCTGCCGTGTTTTTCTTTGCTGCCAATGGGAAGTTCAAACACACAAGCCCCTGCTTGTGGCAGAACCCTCGCTCCAGCCCCCGGGCCCTACCACCACATAAACTCCAAGCCAGGGTCCTTTCCCAGTTCTCTTAGACTATTTATTTCAAACTGTACGAGAAGCCTGTCTTGCTCTCCTCCAGAAAGCTTCATTATGTGATTTACAAAACTGTTCAGATATCCTTGGTGCTGTGGCAGTACATGAGACTCAGCATCCTCATCAAATTGTGAGTGAGCACACAATCGCACACATTGTCTACAAATGGAAGTCAGAGTATTAATGCACCAGAAAGCTACGAATCTACAGAACATATTTCAAATTTGGGTGAGAAAGAGAATAAAGCTTAAGAAAAGACTAAGTTCACTTAGAAATAAAATGTATCGCACAGGTCCAGGAACAAATTATGTATTGCATTATCAAATAATGTAGATAATAGTGGTGATTTTATAATATGTAGAGACTGTCAATCATTTGCAAGGCAGAAGTAGAAGGAATATAAAAAGAGCTAAAGTAGGTAGAAATTGTATAACTGCACTTATTTTAAATGCTGAGGAGATATAAAAATAAGATATACTTCACCAGGGGAAAGAAACCTTCCTGGAAAATTATATGTAAAGTATTATAGCATTATTTTCTAACATTTTCTCATTGATTCCCAATATAAAATATAAGATACATTCTGTAGAAGGAAACAAAATTACAACAACAAACTAATTTAAAAATATTTTAAGAGAACTAATTCAAGATAGATAAGTTAATATGTTTCTCGAGCTTACTAACATTTTTTAAAGTTAATTATATTAAGGTATAATTTACATCTAACAAAATTCACACATTTCAAGTGAACAGTTTGATGAGTTTTAACATCTGTTTACATCATCCTGAAAATATTCTCATGTCCCTTTGCAGTCATTTCATCTCCCAAGTTCTTCCAAGGAAATCACAGATTTGATTTTTATTTCCCTAGAATTAGTTTAACCTACTTCTTGAAATTCACATAAATGAAATTATACTGTATTTATGCATTTGTGTATGACTTATTTTGTTCATCATGTTTTTGAGATTCTTCCACTTTGTTTCATTATTTTTATTGCTGTATAGCATTACATCATGCAATACACAACAATTTATTAAATCATTCATGTCTGGTGGACATTTGGGTTGTAACAGGTTTTTTGAATAAAGATGCTATGAATATTTATGAGCAAGTTTTTAATTGCAAGGTCATAATTCCTTTCCTAACTTTCTTCTAAAAGTTTATACTTTTTGCTTTTATATTTTGGTTTATTGTCAGTTACAAATTAATTGTCTATATGGTAAAAGGTAGAAATAAATATCATTTTTATTTCAGAAATCCACGTTTCCCAACATCATTTGTAGAAAAATATAAACTTTAGCCATTGAATTATATTGGTGTCTTTGTAGAGAACAAAATGGATATGTATGTGTGGGTCTATTTATAGACTCTATTTTATTCTATTGATCTTTGTGTTTATCCTTACCCAAATATCATACAGTTTTAACATATGAAGCTTTTTTAAAATTCTTGAAATTAGGTCATGGAAGTCCTTCAAATATGTTTTTTTTCCCCCTCCAAAATTGATTTGGCTATTCTAGTTATTTTCATTTCCAGATATATTTTAAAAATAGTTCCAGTTTCCACAAAAACCCTTTTAAGATTTTTAACTGATATTGTATTTAATCTACTAGATCAATGTGGAGAAAATGGATACCTGAACAATATTAAATCTTCCTGTTAATGAATATGATATACCTACCATTTAGCTAGCTCTTCTTTAATTTTTCTTAGCAATGTTTGTAAGTTTTCGGTGATGGTATATTGGGAAATTTTCCTGAAATTCATTCCTAAATATTTTTGTGTATGCTCTTGTAAATGATAACTGTTAAATTGACCTAATAATTATTGTAGCTTTTGTTATAGTGCTTAGGATTTCCTTCCTAATCATGCCATCTACAAATATCACAGTTTTTTTCCTTCCCTTTTTATTATAGTGTATATTTGCTGTTACTACCTTATTCTGCTACCGACTACCAACCAGCCCATATTTGAATTAAAAGAGGAGGAAATTGGGCATCTTCCAGATCTTCTTCCAGACTTTAGGGAGAAAGCATTCAACAATAAGCATTAAATACAATGTCAGCGGTGGGTTTTTATATGCGTCCTGTATCAGTTTGAGAACATTTCATAGTATTCCTAGTTTGCTGTGAGTATTTGTCATTAATGGAATTGTGTTTGGTCAAATTCTTTCTCTGAATTCCTTGAATTGATCATACAATTTGTTTTATTATTTGGTTAATGTGGGGAATTGCGCTGATTGATTTTTGAATATGAAACTATGTTTGCTCTTTGGACTCCCTTTTCTTTCCTCTTATTACCAATGTATTATTCTTTTTTATGGTCTTGTGCTAAAGTATTATTGAGGATTTTTGCACTTATGTTGATGAGAGCTATTAATTTATCAATGATTTCAAGAAGTGAATTGTTGGCATGGATAGATTTCTCTATTTTCTAGTTCATAATCGGGTCTTCGATATTCATCTTGTTAAAGTAAAAATTCACATCATTGATTTTTTTTTTTGTTGTTGTTCAAGGAGTTCTCTAGATGTACACTATAAAAAGTTTAACATGTTGTATTTCAATATCCCTTTTTCAAACATCTTTTTGCTTGTAATTGTTTTCTTTGATGCATGTTCTATTTAGAAGAGTATTATTTAACTCCCAAATAGTTGGGGATTTTACACTTATTATTTTGTTATTCAATTCTAATTTAACCTATTGTGGTCAGAGAACACAAAATGTCTGATTTCTAGCTTTATTTTTCTCAAGATCCGTGGAAAGACCAAGGTGTTTCCTGATGTTCCCTACTCTAAACTCCATCTCTCCTGTGGATTTGTGGAGGTTTTCTTTAGGGCAAGTCTAAAACAGACCTTCCTCTATGACATAGCTGTTAACGCTAAGCCACGTTTCTTTTTTTTTTTTTATGTGTCTTAGATACATGATCAGGCTGTTAAAATGATTTCTTTATCCTGGCTAAATGAGAATTTTACCATCCTCCAGCATTGCTCATTCTGTAGTATCTCTGTTCAGTTTTCTGTTCTACAGCAGCTTTGCATAATCTCACCCTTTAATGTGTGCCTCTACCTTTGGTAAAGAATCCATGGAGATCCTTTTTGCATGGTTCTACACACTCTTCCCCATGCACTCTGTTGTTCTCCAGCGCCCTGCCCATCAGATTCCATCCACTTCAGCAGCCTGAACTCTATTGTTCTCAACTCAGTGAACCCATCATGATCTTCTTGTACTCTAGCTATCTACACTGTCATCAAGTAATTGTCCTTGTAGAGAAGTAGGGATAACATGGGTTTCGTCTCATAAGTTTCCCTTTTAATAGCTCATAGCCTTGCTCTGCTTATTACAAGATGCCTGGGAAATGTTACTTCATATATTTCTCCCAGTTACATAGTTTTGTTTTATTTTGTTTAAGTAAGAAGTCTAGTCCAGTGCCAGTTACTTCATCAAAACCAAAAGTAAAAGACTGTTTAATTGGGTTTGTCTGCTTTAAATTCTTAGATCAATATCTTCTATCTGTTCCAATTTTATTTAAAATCTAGTAATATGAAATTTATTGTATCTGTATTTGCATCTCCTTAAATCACTCTTTAATAAAATAATTTGAAGTTTAAAATGTATTTTTCTAATTTGAATGAATCACATTCCTATTTCATCAATTCTAAAGTTTAATACTCTATGATAAATTCTCTAAAGTAATATCTGTGCATTTTGTCTACTTTAGCTCTCTGTAGGTCAACTACAAACCAAGAACCCCGAGGGGTCTCACAAACAAGTAAGAAAATATTCTACTTTGTGTTGGATCTTGTTTTTATTACATAAAAATAAAATTATTTCCCTGATTCCATTGGGCTTATTCATATAAAAAGTGTTGTACAATGTTGGAAGTTTGTGGACATCATTTCTCATAGTATGACCAGGGCAAAATTAATCCCAAATTCCCTTTCTATCTAAGGATTTAATCTCAGTTGAATTTGACATGTTACATAAGTCTCAGCCGTGACAAACCAAGTATGTAACACAAATGACTCTAGAATACCAGCAAGGTAATTTATTCGTAAAAGAAGGAGTGGGAGGGTTGTTTTTTGTCTGTTTGATTGTTAAAAAAAACAAAACAAAAACATGTTCACTAACTAAGGAAATGTAAAGTAATTGGAAAAGAGATAATATATATTCAGGCACCCAAATGTTTAAAGGAAATACAGCTGTGGTCAAAAGAAAAATTTTATTACTATGAGAAAAACAAAAGTAAAAAGGTCAGGTACTGTCTGAGATAGGTGAGCAAGAGTGGAGACCTGACCTTCTAACAATCTCCAAGCAGGAGATGATATTATGCAAATTGATGTATCCAGCTGCTGTTCCTTTCTATGATGGATAAAATAAAAGGAAATAGGCTCAAACTGCAGCATGAGGGACTGAGGTTTGACAGCTTTGCAAATAGCCATTTGCTTACCAGCCCAAGGAAAGTGACAGTTGATTGCAGGAGGGTGTTAAGGAATACTAATTTCACTATTAATTTATGGTTTCTCTACCCCTAATCAAAACAGATCAGTCAATGTTAAACTGTAGCATACTGTATTTAACTTACATGCAATACAGAAATTTTATGTGAAATATGGAATACCAAAATTATTATAATTTTTACGTTTAGAATTACATTTTTCTAAGAAAGAAAAGTCCTCCCCACCTCCCTGATTTAATTTTTTTAGGTATTTTAGTTTAATGTTTCTTTTGTTTCTATATAATGCAATAATAAAAGTAGAAATAGCTTATGTGTACACAGGAATTTAGACTTTTCAATAACTTTTCGTCTATATTATCTCATTTGTTCAGTTATTCTTATATCTGTTTTGCAGAACAAGGAACCAGGGTCCATGACAGAGGGTGACTTGGCAAGTGAATACTGATAACCCTTGGAATGTTATACTTGGAATGTCAGCCTCCTCTTACTCAGTCTAATGATCTTTTCACCAAGGCTCCCAGTGGTCTCTCAGTAATGTGTGAATGTTTCAGCTCTCAGGTTCTTCTGGAGAGTGCCGTGAGGCTTGACCAGAAAAGCCAATCACAGTGCTTGTTATACTACCAGACCCTTCTAGAAACTCTTCTCAGGGACTTGAGACTGAAAATAAACCAGGAATATGAGACAGCAACATGTTCTGCTAGGAGCTTTCATAACAACCCAGAGTCAAGAGGAAGCCGGAATTATAACTATTCAGAATAAGACATGCAATTGAGAAAGAATCATCCATTAGAGGGTGAAAAAGACAGATGGAAATTGAATATTGAGGGAAAGAGAGAGAGAAAAACAGAGAGAGAGAGAGAGAGAGAGAGAGAGGAGAGAGAGAGAGAGAGAGAGATTGAGAGAGAGGAGAGCGAGAGAGAGAGAGAAGTGCAGGTTCAAAACCAAACAGTAAGAGGATCAGAGATTATTTGCTCCTCTCATCCTTCTCATAGTGTCTGATTCTGAATGACCTCCTAAGGAGACTGTCCATGGGGCAGGCTTTTTATGATTCCCCTTTTTCCCGAAGGCAGGCTCCACTGTACTCCCCTGCTGTGCTCTTTCTGAAGCTGCACTGTGAGACCTTCCTGGATACTAGGGTGTGCGTATCTTCCCACTGTCCCTACCATCTTTCAATACTTGAAGTTTCTTGAATAATTATTAGTCCCTTGCCATTAAGAGACCTCAAGTGAACCATATCACATAGCACTGAGACCAGCAGCTGATAAAGAGATAATGTTTGACACACCGGAACAGAAATGTTTGGGAAAAGAAATTTAAAATCATAATGACTCCAAATGGCATCAAGCCATTGTGTTAGTAGGGTATTTAGAAGTGTGTTGTTGTGAAAGAAGCATGTATCTGAGATGGGAAAATGAGCAGATGGCTTTTCTTACAGATGACTTATTTCTTTAAAATCCTAAAATGGTTATTCACAGTACGGTGCAATTTTTATTCTAATTATTTTAGGTACTGATCTTTTGTACATTTGGATAGCTGTAGTGAAAATCCATTGAGGTGAAGAATTCAGTATCTTAAAAAAAAAAAAATGTATTCCTGCACAGTGCCTAACTGTGTGCTGCCCTGAACTCACAGGAGTATTTTCAAGTTAAGTCACTGACCAAATAAAAGAGGGTCACTTTTTATGGAATACTATTATGTTTTAGTCATGGCACTGGGTTCTTTGTATTCCTAGACATTTAATTTAATATCATAGGAGAATGATTCAAGATGGTGGGGCAGATAAACACTGTGCCTGCTTCCTTCTGTGAACACATTAAAATTACAACTAAATTACAGGACAATCAACCTGGAGAGCCATCTAAAGTCTAGCTGAACAGAAGTTTTACAACTAAGGATATAAGAAGCAGCCACGATAAGTCTGATAGGAAGAATGCAGACACAAAACGGGCTGGCTCCAAATGTCCATTGAGAATCGGGAGGCATATCTAGGCCATATCTAGGTTCCTGCTGGAGGAGCAAGGGATGCCAGCCCCACACCAGTCTCCCCAAGTTGCAGTACTAATTCTAGGAAGAGGGGCACCTGCAATATCTGGCTGTGAAAAACAGTGGGGATTCCAACTATCTGGGTGGGACAGAAGGCTGTGGGAAACTCAGACATCCTCTTAAAAGCCCACGCACAGACTTACTCACTTGTCAGCACTCACCCTGGGATCTGACGGAGGGATGGTGACTCAAGGGGTGTTGGAGGGATATAGGGGTAATCTGAGATGGGGACGAGGGCTGGAGGACAGCTGCAATTTTTCCTGTGTGGGATTTTCTTCCCATGTAGCTGGCAGGTGAGTGACATATATTCTGTGTTGAGCCCCTCCCCCACACTCATGGACAAATCAGAATCTGGATTGGTTGGGTGAGCTCTGCTGGGATCCAACCCTACCCAACTTCCCCAATGCCAAAGGCACTTCCACACAAGCAGCCAGCTGCCAAACATTTCACTCTTTCTTGGAAAACTATCGGAGTCCATGGGTGCCAGGTGTGTGGCAACTGGCATCCATGTGCTCTAAGAATTTTGCTAAGTAGCTCCAGGCTCAGCAGTGACACAATACCAGAATCTACATTAACCTGGTGACCACAATGCTTTCCACTCTAGTGATTCCCTGAGACTCTGCCTCTCCCTACTTGTATATTACACAAGGCTTTATTAGTGGCTAAACCTTAAAGCAGTCAGCAGGTAACAGTAGGCCTTGAGGTATCCTGGATTTTTGCTGAGATACCCCAGGCTTTGCACTGGTGGTGGCCATCCTTGTTTCATAGCATGGCCTCTCTCTCCCATGTGCCTCCAGGTTTAGAAACAGGCAGCGAAGAACTGCAGATCACTTTGCGCCTACTACCAGGAAGTCTCTGGCCACTCACAGACAGGGGGTGACCTGGGCCTGCACCAGAATCCCACCCAAGTGGCCCCAGAACAAACACATTTGGAGGTTGACTTCAGACCTCAGCAGAGTACCACTCAATTAGCTTCACAACTGGCATACACCAAAGGGGGGGGGGGCTCTCAACATGTACCAGAGTCCACTAGGGTGAATCCCACTCAGGGGGGTAATCCCCATGCACAGCAGCCAGTATGCTGTGGATGTGGCCAAACCACACAGCCAAGCACTCAGAGGGTCAATCCCACCCATCAACATGCTAGTTGTAATCAAGGCTCAACTATAACAGGAGGGCACACACAACCCACACAAGAGCACTCCTGGAGCACCCAGCACAGACAGGTGACCAGGGAGACTGTGCCAGGGCCACACAGGGCACCTACTGCAAAAGGCCAATTAGCCAAGAATGGGAGACATGGCAGATGTAACTAATACATACAAACAAACATAGAAAGGCAGATAAAATGAGGAAACAAAGAATTGTGTCCCAAATGAAAGAACAGAAAAAAATCCAGAAAAAGAACTAAATGAATGGAGGCAAACAACCTACCAGATACAGAGTTCAAAACAATGGTTATAAGCATGCTCAAGGAACTTAGTGAGAACTTCAAAAAAGAGATAGCAAACATAAAAAGGAACATAGAGCCAATAAAAAAGAACCAGTCAGAAGTGAAGAATACAATAACTGAAATGAAGAATGCACCAGAAGGAATCACCAGCAGAGTAGATGAGCAGAGAATCAAATCAACGATTTGGAAGACAATGTAGCAGAAAATACTAAATTGGAAGAGGAAAAATAAAAATAAAATAAAACAAAATGAAGATAGTTTAAGACACCGCTGGGACAACATCAATCATAACAATATTTGCATCATAGGGTTACCAGAAGGAGGAGGAAAAAGCAAGGGATTGAGAACCTATCTGAAGAATAATGACTGAAAACTTTCCTAACGTGGTGAAAGAAAACAGACATATAAGTCGAGGAAGTGCAAAGAGTCCCAAACAAGAGTGAACCCAACCTGGCCCACAAACAAGACACATTATAATTAAAATAGCAAAGGTTAAAGGCAACAGAGAATCCTAAAATCAGCCAAGAGAAATACAACTAGTAACTTTTAAGGGCGCTCCCATAAGACTGTCAGCTGATTTATCAACAGAAATTTTTCAGACCAGAAGGGATTGTCAAGAATACTCAACATAATGAAAAGCAGGGTCCTACAACCAAGGGCACTCTACCAGCAGGGCTATCATTTAAAATAAAAGGACAGATAAAGAGCTTCCCAGAAAAGAAAACCTAAAGGAGTTCATCACCACAAAACCATTATTACAAAGGAATGTCTGAGTCACTTCTTTTGGATGGGGGAAAAAAAAATCAAAATTGTGAATAATAAAATGCAATAGCTACATATGTATCAACAATTACTTTCAGTGTAATGGATTAAATACCCCTAATTAAAAGACATAGGAGAGCTGAATGGAAAACAAAACAAAAAAAGAAAAGAAAAACCTTATATATGCTTCCTAAAGAGACCTCATTTCAGTTTGAAAGACACACACAGATTGAGAGTAAGGGATGTAAGATGATACTTCATTAAAAATAGAAACAAACAACAAAAAACCTGGGATAACAATACTTATATCAGACAAAATAGACTTTAAAACAAAGGGTTATAACAAGAGACAAAGAAGGACCCAGTATCTTACTTCTGGGTATTTATCCCAAGATACCCAAAATGCTACTTTGAGGGGACATGTACATCCATATGTTCACTGTAGCAATTGTTTACAATGTTCAAGATGTGGAGGAAGCCTTTGGTGTTCATCCGTGGAAGAACAGATTAAACAGGAGGTGGTACATATATTTAATGGAATATTACTCAGCCATGGAAGGGAATGGGTCTTGCCATCTATGGTAACATTGATGGACCTGGAGGGTGCTCTGCTGAATGGAGTGTCAGAGAAGACAGAAGCAATGTAATTTCATTTATATGTGAAATCTAAAGAACAAAATAAACAAAACAAAATAGAAATAAACTCATACGTACAGAAAAACATTTTGATGGTTGCCAGATGGGAGGGGGCTTTGGGAGTGTGGGATAAAAAAAGGGGGGGATAGGGATTAAGAAGTACAAATTGGTTTGTTACAAAGTCGTCATGGGGATATAGAGTGTAGCAAAGAATATAGTCCGTAATATTCTAATAACTACGTATGGTGTCAGATGGGTAATAGATGTATTGGTGTGATAGATGGGAGGGTATTGGGGGGCAGCGTGAAAAAGGTGAAGGGATAAAGATGTACAATTTGTAGTTACAAAATGGTCATAGAGATGTTAAAGTGAAGCATAAGAAATACAGTCAATAATATGGTAAGAACTATGAATAGTGCCGGTGTATACTGGACTAATCAAGGAGATCGTTTCTTAAATTATAAAAATTGTCTAACCACTTATGCTGTTACACCTGAATTAATATAATATTGATGTCAACTGTAATTAAAAAATTAAAAGGGGGGGAGTTGAAGTGGAATAAGAGGTCTAAATTTCCAGGTATAATACAAGTCATGGAGATGTCATATACAGAATAGGGAATATAGTCAAAATATTGTGATAGCATAATGCAATGTCAGATGGTTGCTGGACTTATGGTGATCACTTCTTAGGTATATAGATGTTTGAATAACTGTGGTGTAACTCTGACACTAATATCATATTGTATGCTAGCTATATTTTTAATAAAAATCTTAAAATTAAATAAATAGTCTTAATAATTATGTGTTATTACATGTGAGAATATAATGTGTCAGAACAACAAAAGACACAGTGGTAGTCTTATAATTGTGTGCAATACGGCTGGAATTTGAAACTCTATCCTTGAATTAGTAGTCTTTGGATTTCTACTATCCAACACTAACTCCCATTAATTCTTCCATCATTCATACTGGAGAAATTTATTAAGAGATGATTCTAAGTACTGGCAACACTGTTCAACACAGTTGAACCAAAAAAAAAAACAAACAAACAAAAAAAACAGAAAAATAAGACTCCATGCATTGTGGAGCTTCTCCTCCAATTAGTGACTTTGAACTTTATAGCTCTTTGTCCCTAAATGAGTGATCTCCATTCATTTCTTCACCTATATCTTGCATCTATGAAGCCCAAAGTACAAGATTATCATTTTGCATAAGCAAAATTAAGTATCACATCCTCTCAGCTTTCTTCACAGAGCCTTGTGCCACCCACCCAGCAGAGAACTCCCTTCCTAGGGCTTCTTCCTCTCTGAAGACAGTGAAGAAAGGCTGTATCTAAAAGCCTAGATATGGTGAATTTGTTTAGAAGATTGAATGGTTTTTGATAAGAAATTGTATTCTTTCCAGACCACATTTTGAAATTAATTTTAATTGGCAAAATCTTTGGTCATGCTATTTTATTATGCCCCCTGAAATATACGTTGAAATTCTAACTCCCAATATCTCAGAATGTGATCTTATTTGGAAATAGTGTTGTTGCAGATTCATTTAGTTAAAATGAAGTCATACTATTGTAGTTGGCCCCTAATTCAATATGACCTGTGTCCTTACAAGAAAAGGGAAATTTGGACACAGATGCACAGAGGGAAGATAATTGGAAGAGACAAGGAAAAGACAGTCATGTGACAAGGGAGGCAAAGATTGGAGCACTGCATCAATAAGCTAAAGAATGCCAAGCATTGCCAGAAAACACTAGAAACTAGAAGAGGCAAGGACGGGTTATCCTCTACAGGTTTCAGAGAGAACATGGCCCCTGCTGACATCTTAATTTCAGACTTCTTATTTTACACACTGTGATGCATTCTGTTGTTTTAAGATGTCCAGTTTTGGTAATTTGTTAAGACAGCCCTAGGAAACAGAAACACCTTTTTACCTCTTTCTTTTTTCCTCTTCTACCCTCTTCTCTCTTACTCTTTCTTCCCTCTTCCTTCGTACCTCTTCTTCTTCCTCTACTTAGTTTTCCTCACCTTTTAGTGTAGATTCCGGTGTTGAGAATAGAAAAAAAAAAAATCACTCTGCCACCATTTCTGCTTACTAGATTGATTTAACAGGTCTGACATCTTGGCAGTTCCCTTACAGGAACCACTGGTAGAGTTATTTAATAAAGGTCCCCTTTTATTTATAATGACTAGCAGGTTCAGAAACTCTCTTCTCAGTCCATATGACAAAATGCATGAACTGATGAAAAAGTCTCAAAGCCATGTTGCTGTTCCTATTTAAATATGCAGAAGCATATGTTTCATTGGTCCTCTGGCATCTGAATGCCTTCAAAGACATGCAATCTCCTTCCAACAGTTATTCAGTGCACTGCAAGTGATTAGCAAGTCCCAAAACATGTCCATGTGGATCCTTGTAAGTTCCACATAGAGAGGGTATTTTTCCTCAGTCCTCAGTGTCAGAACGAATCATGTTTTGCCTCTCCTAGAAGTACTGGACCACTGCACAAACCGATTTTCTACTCTAGATAATCACACTACCCTGCAGGCTATGCAAATAACCCAGTACAGAGCATCCTTCCTGAACAGCACTCCTCAAAGAAATGTTATTTCACAGCCTCATTTTGTGGAACTGAAAAAGAACACTGTCACTGGCTATTTCTTTCTCTAAACTTCTCAGCTTGCAAAGTTTTCTTGGTTACTTTGCCCTTTGATGTTAGGAACAATAAAGAACAAGAAAAAGACATAAAAAACATTAGAAAGACCTCACTACTTTTTTTTTTTTAGGTCAATGTCATTTTATATGTATAATATACATCTTAAAACAGGAACAAATAATATTTTTTAAAATGTTTTGTACATCTTATTTAACAAATAATTATGAAGCGTTTTGACTGTTCCTAGGAACTAACTGTAAGAGAGACATAGCCAAAAACAATGTAGTCTTATTTCCTTATGGAGTTTTCAGCCTAGTGGGAGAAACAGACATGCATACAGCTGATTACATTCCATGCACAGGTTAGGTGGTGCAGGCTGGCTGGTACCCTGGAAAAATATGCAGGCTCTGAGGACAGATTATCTGGGTTCATAATCCTGGCTCAGCCACTTGCTAGTCTCTGATTGGGAGCAAATTCCTTAAGCTTTCTAAACCTCAGTTTTCCCGTTTGTAACTGAATCCCCCAGTCATGGGGTTATTTTGAGGGTTTTACAAGTTACTTTGACCTTTATTGTCATGAACAATAAAGAACAAGAAAAGGCACAAAAAACATTAGAGAGAACTCACTACCTTTTTTAGATCAAGGTAGTTTTATATGTATAATACACTTTTAAAACCACCTTACCGTACGTAACTCCTTAGCATAGTTTCAGACACATAGAAAGCTCCGAGGAATAATAAGCTTCTGTTCCACAAGGGGGAAAGCAGTTGGGCAGAGGGACTGATGAAAGTAGAGCCCATCACAATAGGAACACTGGTGTGGTGTATTCACAATCTGGAAGCTATTCAACTTCAGCCGGTGCTGAGTAGCTTCACAAATCTGTGGAGCTGTATTCACAGAGACCAACTAGTGAAAACAACCAAAAGAGGAGGAAAAACACTTCAGGGAAAATGAAGCAATGACTGAAAGAATCAGTCATCACCTGCCCTCTCCCCTTCTCTGAAGGTACCAGCGGCTGCTCCAAGGAGAACATCGTCTGTGTCATTCATAACAATCACTTGGTCGATTTTCTCCAGGAAGTTGCTATTTTGTCTGTTGACAAGGCACACTGAATTGATCATTTGGCATGACATCATATTCAATTTACTGTCTCATAGCACTTTATTTGTTTTATGTAAGGAGTTCTTTGCCAGAGGGTTCTGATGATGTTGAAATATATCGTTTCAGTCACTCACCTCCACTATTAATGGTTTTGCTGCCAGCTTTTTAAACTTGAATTAAATTGACAACTTAGCACCCAAGTAGAAAAAAGTAGAAAATCTACTTTTGAACATAGGTAACGCCAGCTGGAGGCTGAGGTGTAAGGAAGATAATTTGTTTTGTTGGAGGTTGTGATGCCAGATTTTTACCATTTGGGATACATACTGCTTTTTTTTTTTTAATATACTTTTAATTTTAGAATAGTTTTAAATTCACAGAAAAGTTGTGAAACGAGTTCTGAGAGTTCCCACATACCTAATGCTCAGTTTTCCCTGTTGTTAACATCTTATATTAAGTATGGTGTATATTTGGTCACCGATAAAGCAAACTTGATACATTATTATTAAGTAAATTGCATGCTTTATTCAAATATACTTCGTTTTTACCTAATATCTCTTTTGTGTCTCAGGCTGCCATTCAGAATACTATATGATTATATTTAGTCATCATGTTTCCTTAGGCTACTCAAGGCTCTGACTGTTTTTCAGATTTTCCTTGTTTTGAATGACCTAGTTTTGAGGAATACTAGTCAGGCATTTTGTAGAGTGTCTCTAATTCTTTTAAATAATATTCTTCTTCATGACTACTCTGAGATTTGGGGGTTTTGTGAGGAAGATCACAGAGGTGAAGCTCTGTTTTCATCATCATATCCTATCAAGGGTACATACTATCAACAAGACTTATCATGGTTGATGTCAACCTGGATTGCCTGTCTGAGATCATGTTTGTCAGGTATAACCTCTGGAAAATTTTTCTTTTCTATACTATCATGGGGAACAATGTCACTTAAGAGATAGGGTACATGTTCCACCTTTTTGAGGGTAGAGCATCTACGTTAGTTATTTGGAGTTCATCTGCACTTGAGATTTGTCTCTTCTCCCCTATTTACTTATTTATCCAATCATTTATATCAGTATGGACTCACAGATACTTATTTTATACTTTGGGTTAATAATCCAATATTATGTTATGCATTTTGTTGCCAGAATTGCTTCAGCTTTGACCAGAGGAGTGGTTTAGGTTGGCTCCTGTATCCTTTTTACACATCATGGTGGCTTCATTTTGTTTGAAACATTTTCTTACTTTCTGGCAACACAAGATGCTCCAGGCTCATTTGCCCAGACCTAGAATCAGCCATTTCTCTAAGAAGCTCTGGATGCTTTTATTGGAGGATGGTATTAGAAATTGAGATCTGGGTATTGGGTGTGCTCATTACTCCTGGAGTGTCATTGCTTCTGACAGCAGCTTTTTTACTTCTTGGACTTCCTCAGAATTTTCTAGGATTCCTGGGGACTCAGACCCCAGGGCCCACCATGTAGTGGCTCATCCAGCATAGCTCTTCTTTACCAGCTCACCATAAACAGCGGGATTAACCCATTTTTCTTTCCCCTTCCTCCTATCAAAAATTATCCACCTATGTCCTGTTCCTTTACTGCCCTTACAATCAGCTTTTGGAGACAGTTAGTTATTTGAACCTTGCACAGCGTCTTCCAGGTGATTTTCAATAAATATTTGTCATGAATTGAATCTGATAATCTAATTCCCATTAAGTTGTCTAAAACTGATAATGGGTTAAGGTGTCACTACTCACACAAGATAATTGAATTTTTAATAGAGAATTTCTGAAGACACAGCTATTCCCCAATAAAATAACGCCAACATGTGGCAGAAGCTTAGGAAGATGTATGCAAGCAAGTAAACCTCAATGTAGTGGGCCCTGGCCAGCATTTTGAAAAATTAAAAGATAATAGAAAATATAATGTATTGCATATAATTGGAGCTCACATTGCTTTGTGAAGCTTTTGGTGTGTGTGTGTTTATTTGTACCGAGTCATGGTGTACATCACATCACAGTTCACAATGTCTAGACAACTATTTTTCTCACCATTTTATATAAAAATATAGAGGATATTATACAGTGTAAGGATGTCTATGCTAAATCTTAATTTGGCAAAGCAAATAATTTGGTTTCCACTTTTTTTCTTAAATTCTTTTCAAAATATTTCACAATCATTAGCATGCCATTTGGTGAGTTTGACTATGCTGCATTTCACTTTTATGAATATGAAAGGATATGATCCATATGTGGTAGGAGATCACATTCTTTCCTTTTACCTTCAGATTTGTTGTCTTTATTAAGGGGTATTCCCATCCATCTAGATGGCCAGGAAAGCAACAAGACAACATAGTGTCGTGATTAAACATGCAGTCTCTGCTTTACTCATAACACAACTCATAAACATACACACAACTGTGTATTTTAATCCAGTAACATCAGTTGTCTCATATGTAAAATGGGACTACTGATAGTATTTATCTCATAGGGATGTTGTGTTTGAACTTTGTGTAGTATACCTTCAATAAACACTGTCAGTAAGTAAGTCTGTATTTTGCAAACTGTAGATCATAACTCCTGAGTTGATCATGATAACAATTTAAGGGGCTGTCTGCAATATTAAATTAAAAAAACGGACTAACGTAGTATGATGGAGTACTATAAATGGAGTAAATTTGATTCCCCAAGCTTTAGTTCTCTCTCTCTTTCTCTCTCTCTCTCCTCTCTCTTTCTCGGCTCATTTCTTTCTGGTGGTCATGATTAGAAATACTTGAAATGTCAGACAGATTTTTTTCTCTCCTGAAATGAAATCAACCCCTCCCCAGCCTTCCATTTTAGGCTCAGTTGTCTGTCTTTCAGACAACCTTCCTTTACCTCTCCATCTGGTTCACTAAATTATTTATGAAACTTAATTCTTCTTGCTTGAATATCAACAATGTTATTTTAACTGATCCTCTTCTCTATACCCTATTGCTTTCCCTCCTACTCCAAACCAATTAATTTTCTCCCATAATGATTTTTTACTAAAATAAAAATATGACCATGTCACCTCTCATCTTGGTACTTTTCAATGGCATCTAATTGCCATCAGGAAGAAGTTCATACCCCTTGTCATGTACATGTGTGATCACAGATGCCATTGTGCAAAATTTTAAGTTTTCATATAATTCAGTTTGACTTTCTGAATCTGAACTCCATTGGCCTGATTCATAATGAATTTAGTCCTTTAATGTAAACTCAGTCCAACATAGTGATTTCTCAGTCAATTAGGTCTCATATTTCAGTCACATAAAGGATTATAACACTCGTATTTTTATTTCTTTGAACTCCTTTTCTTAAGGTTTGAGTCTATCTTTGGGAGATTAAGTGAAGGTCGTGGGTGTGACTCACACAAGCGACACTTCCATGTTTTAGGCAGAGAGTCTTCTCCTTGGTGTCAGTCCACTTCAGATCGACACTGGCCTTCTCATTCTTGATGTGTTCTCTGAATCTCCATCGCACATGAGCAACTCAATCAAAGGTGGCTCGAGTAGTCAAGGTCTGACTTGGCTACTGACAAGGCCTGACCGTTCGCTTCCCAGTGATTGTGGTCCATGGAGAGAGGACAACCATTTACTCTCTGGAGGCAATTGTCTGAGCCATAGCTTTGG
The DNA here is from genome assembly GCF_004115265.2 of Rhinolophus ferrumequinum. Lineage (NCBI taxonomy): Eukaryota > Metazoa > Chordata > Mammalia > Chiroptera > Rhinolophidae > Rhinolophus > Rhinolophus ferrumequinum. The sequence continues at coordinate 78,854,518 of NC_046291.1, read as the reverse complement.
GATGACTGATGCCTGTGTCACTACATTAATACCCACGCAGACGGTCTAGTACTTGTGCTTTGTTCACTCGTGCTCTCTCTCTCCCTTTCCCTCCTCTTTCCTTCCCCCCCCTTAAATATGACTCTTTACTCAAAACACATGGGGATGGACATATGCCGTGCTCTTCAGGAACGGGGACTTACAAATGGGCTCTTCTTCTGCCCTTCAGACCTTTCACTGGGCATTTGATGATCGCAGCCACACAGTTTTGGTGAAGCACTGCTTTTCCTTTCCTTCCAATTCACCAAACTTCAAGGCCTCTGGGGGAAGTCGATTCTACAAGAGCCTGTTATTGTGCAGTACTTGCTAAGCCCTCTAGAATATAATTTAACTATATTTTCTCTCCAAAGCTCATCAGCTTTCATTGTCAGGAGTGAAAGAAGAAGTTGAGCTTTGCCATTTGCATTCTTTATTTCAACTTTGGATAACTTTGGAATTTATAAATTATAAATGGATCTTTGTTCATTTTATTCTCCCAAGTTGAAAACTTCCCTCTGGAGTTAATGATAATCCAAAGACTTCCATAGGAACCCAGGTGGTCAGAGTCAAGATGACATTTATTTTATTTCGCCAAGCACTATCAGAAACAGCTTCTTTTATTATTTAATTTCATTCTCACAACAAACTTCTGAGGAAAGTAGAATTATTTTTCTTATTTTGCCTATACGATGACAAAAGTACAAAAGAGACGAAACCTGTTTAAGATGGCATGAGACGTAATAAGGCAAAATCTAACCCAGGAACTCTTACTCTGGAGTCTTTCCTGCCAATTATTTTGCTGTGCTGCAAACACTTCCATGATTTATAACACATCAAATCTTGGTACCAGATGCTCTAACTTCTGCATAGAATGTTCTTACTCTGTTTTCTTTCTTCTTGGCATTTGAAATTCAATTTACCCGCTTATCTCCTCTGAAAGGTTCCTCCCTTATCACCTTTCTCCCTCCCACTCTAGCCTGATTTTGCATGCTTCAATGGCTACTTAAACTAATTTTTGTTTCCCACTAGACAGTGAACTTATTAAAAGCAAGAACCATGTCCTCTTCTTATCTGTATTCCAATGCCCAATCTAGTGCCTGGAACGTAAAAAGTGTTTAGAACAATTCGTTGAATGAATCAACAATGAATAAAGAAGTTTGAAAGCTGAAGGTATTCTGCAGTGCTGATGTAGAAACAGCAGAAACTCTTCAAAATGGGAAATATGGCAACTTTAAATAATGCCTGTTCAGTAATAATAGAAAATCTTATTCCTAGGTCTCTGAGAGACTTGGGTAAAAAGACCAGCTCTCCTGAGGCTAATGAGTCTCACTATTCTCGGATATCCATTTCATCCCCTCTGCTTTGAAGAAAATATCTAAAATAGTACATTTTCCCAAAGGCATCCATCGTTCATGGATTGTGAAATTACTGACATATTTTTTTCTTACTAATAAAAAAAGAAAACATTCTTTCTGCTGCTTGCAAGGGTTATCTATGGTCTCTTGAGAGATCAACCTTTAGAATCACAACAAGGAAAAAGACTACCTACAGGTTAGTATAATAAGCCCTAGGGGTTGGTTTTAAGCAATAGCTATGGAAAAAGTAAGGACGCAGTCAGTGGGACTGAAAACTAAAGTTGCCACAGCACAGGGTCACAATTAAAATATATCTAGAAGAAGCAAACAAAGTTTCATGAACCAAGACATTTGGAATCTTGGTGAATTTCCTGACCACTTCCCATATAGGTACAGATACGTCAGTACCAATGGGAAGAGCAGAAATGTGAATTATGCCTATTACACACAGCTTTCATGTTCTCCAGCCACGTGGCTAATTTTCAAGCCAATCCAGAGCTAATGCTCAAGACTTAAAATTGCCAGAACCTACTAATGGTCCATTCTGAAAAAACAAATTTGCCCTGCTTCCATATTCCCTAGGACAGATACCTATTAAAGGTCAGTAGTTGATTTATTAAGGAAAGATAAATCAGAAATCCAAATTAAATATTTGCAGAATGTCAGAGACACAAAAACTGCTATGGTTACTTAAAAATAATTGCTTGGGATTTGACCACAAATCAATTCATCAGCATTCAACATCATCACTTTTGCATAAAGAAGGAAAATAAAACATGTCAAAAATAATGGAAATTTTCTGGGAATAAATAAGTAACATTTTTTAGAGTAAACCTGCATAATATGCTGTATATTTTAGGTGCACTTATCAAATGTTAATATGATATTTAGCTTGTTAATTGCACTTCTGAATTCAATGTGTGAAATATTGAAGGCATTTAAAAACCACAATTGGGGAATGGTTTTCCTAGTACTAGTAGGTAATGGTCAAGCAATTTTAGGAAATGATGAATGCTGCCAAATACTTCAGACAGACATGCGAGGGACTGACAATTAAGTTTCGGAACTTGTTGCAACAGCGTTACTAACCATTTTTGATATCAGAGGCATTATTCATTATGAATTTGTACCAATTGAAACAAACAGTTAACCAAGTTTACTATTTGAAAGTACTGAAAGGCTGCATGAAAATGTCAGATGAAAACAACCTGAACTTTTTGCCAACAATTCATGGCTCTTGCATCACGACAATGAAACCAGCTCACAGAGCACTGTCTGTAAAGGAGTTTTTTAGCCAGTAAACAAATAACTGCATTGGAACACCCTCCCTCACCTGATCTGGCCCCCAATGACTTCTTTCTTTACCAAAGTTAAAGGAAATATTGAAAGGAAGACATTTTGATGACTTTCAAGACATCAAGGGTAATCCAATGACAGCTCTGATGGCCATTCCAGAAAGAGTTCCAAAATTGCTTTGAAGGATGGACTAGGCTCTGGCATCAGTGCATAGCTTCCCAAGGGGCGTACTTCGAAGGTGACTGTAATGATATTCAGTAATGAGGTACGCAGCACTTTTTCTAGGATGAGTTCGCGAACTAATTGTCCGACCTCATATAGATCTCTAAGCAAATGTAAATAAATAATCATTAAGTTTGAAACTATCTTCCCCCTCTGTTTTAGTTGTAGCAATTTCTACATGTGGATCTTTGATGAATTTTTACAAAAAATTGTGTTTGCTAATATCATAATAACCAATTTCTGAACAATTGTGCTATCTATACAGGTGATTTTGCAAAACTTTCACGTCTTTTTTTACATACTCTTTTATATATATAAAAACTCTACATGCTGTTATTCTTTCACTTAGTTTTGTACTTTTCTGGAGGTACTGAAGAATAAAAGCTTCTGGAGGCAATTCTAACTACACAATCAAGCCTCAACACACCACTTACCTTTTGATTGTACACAGGTACATATAATCAACCTGTTTTCATATTTTTAGACAAAGGCTGTGGTCCTACTTCCCTTGTACCTCCAAAAGCACAAAGCAAGTAAATGGTACACTGGAGGCAGTCAATTAATACTCAGTTGACTGACTACTAATTTCCTTCCCAGAAAAATTATGGGAAAAATTGTGCCTTTGACTCACATAATGATCCTTCTTTGCTTGAACTTTTTTCTTTGGTCCTAGGGATCCTCCAGTTCAAACTAATCAATCTTTAAACCAGTTAAGAATCAACACTGTATATGATAATTTTTCCAATGATATTAGCCGGTTTCCAAATATTTAATAAGCCTGTTTTCAAGATGCAGTACATAGCAAGAAGTAATGAGAACTGTTACACGTTATAATCTGGGTATTAATGACCATCTGGAAAAGCTGATAGCCCATGGAAATATCCTGTGGTGACTTTATGATTTCTCTTATAGCTCCTTTGTTTTATTTTAATTAGGTAAGAAAAAAAAAAATCTCTTCCCCTACTGTGACTGTCTGAATGTATAATAGTGCCCTGGGCAACAGGTATGGCCATTTTTAATGAATTGGCTACAAAAATAGGATTCAGTTTTTTAGAATTAATTAACCCAAGGGGAAGAAGAATCTTGAAAGTATCATACAAATTGTCAGTATCCAGTCTACTAATACGTATATATGAATACAAATGAAGCAACCCATGTCTGATTATTAAACACTTGTAAAAGAATTTTTAATGTGTTTCAAGATTTTCTGGTCAATCATCTACAGAATGTAATGGATGTTTTAAGAATAAAATAATGCACATTCTGACACAATGTTATGCAAGTGTGCTTGGATTATCGTACCCATAATACTGCCTTTGCAATCATAACCAAAGATGTTTTTTACAATGATAAGTAGATTACATGCATCTGATAGCAAATGGTTATAAAAATGTGCATATTTTCAACGCTGTTATTTCGTTGGTTCATTTAAAATAAATGAATATTGAAAATTCATGTGTCTTCACAAATTCTTATTATTTATTATACATTATAATCAGAGGTGGGACATTTCAAAGCATGAAATATAAAGCAAGGTCTTTGGCTCCATAAAACATCACATGTAAATTAGAAATAAATAAATTGTTTACTAAAGGGAATAGAGAAATATTTGCTTGTTTGATGGAGCAGAGAGAGGTCATGAGAAAGATAAAAGAGGACAAAGACAAAGAGGATTGAAGAAAGGCAGTAAATAATGTTTAGTACAAAAAATGTAGAAAAACTTGGGAGATGATGAAAATAAGGCACTAAATGGAAAAAGGATAATACATTATTCTACAAATATATAAATAATAATAATAAAAAAAGATTCAAGTCTTTCATCTGAAGCTCCCTTATTTATGTTTTAAGGGATCATAAAAATGTGTGTTTAAGGGTTTTTCTTTTTCCCTCCGGAGCTTTTTAAATGATTACTATATAGGCACTACATCATTAATCTTTTCTTACTTACTGTACAGAATATAATTACTTCTGTTTTACATTGAAGAAATACGTTTATAGTCTATTTTGATGTAGAACATTACTGTTTTTCAATAAACATGACTTGGGAATAAAGATGAGACAACCTGGTTTCACTTACCAAAACATAGGCAGAACCGTAAATTTCGCAAAATACAAAAGAAGAACCAATAGACTTCTGCGCAATTTTTGTGTATAAAAACTAAAGTGATAGATACTAAAAATGAGCAGTATTTACCCTGCTCATATTTCTAAATATATAAAACTTTATGAAAATATATTCAGTTTAAATGTGTGAGAAGGATGAAATATACTTTTGATATAAGAAAAAACAAAAACAATTGATATAATACCAAGAAAATCAGCAGCAATTACTTAAAACTATGTACAAGTGAGAATACTAATACTTGCTAAATGCTGGTTTACCTTTGGGAAACTCCACACACATTCTATTTTTGCTCTCATTGATCTGAACATTTTTAACTTCACATTTAGAATACATTTTGAGCAAGTGGCACATTCTAATGGTTGTCCTTTGGAGCAATAAAATACGTTCATGTTAGATGATTATTATTTTGGAGAACCATTCAAAGTTACCTGATGTCAAGTATAGAAGCTTGTCACAGTTTTCACAGAAAAAAAAAAGTGTATTCTAGAAAGATACAGACGATTTGGTACATGACACATTGAAAAGGGGAAATATGAAGACACTCCTCCAACAATGTAAAATACACACAAACAAGGTGATTCATTGACACATTGCTTATAATTGCAAAATATTGGAAATCTAAATCCTGAACAGTGGAAAGTGGTCGATTAAACAATAAATACAATGTAAATGCAGCTGTAAGATGAATGAAGAAGACTTCTAGGAAGTAATTTCTAGGGCATACTGCTAAAAATAAAAATGAAAAAATAAAAATGAAAAAAATGACTCTATAGAACATTAACTGCCATATAAGACAGAAGGAGGTATAAAAATGTATACATTTATCTCTCTTTGGTGAAAAAAGAAAGAGTCACAGAAAAGATTGATAAGAAAGAATGAGCTTGTTTACCTATAGATGATGAGTGAGAATGGCGTGGAAAAAAATGAGGAGTGAGGACACCATAGAAGGGATGATGAGAGAGGGAACTTCTTCTGCATATACCTTTGGTATGACTTTTAAACCAAGTGAATATTTCACATTCTCGGAAAAATAAATTAAAATTTAAATCAAACAGTTCTGTGGGAGAATTGTAAATGAACTACAAACCTAACAAAACAAAACAAAAACTTTCTGTATTACAAAGAACAGCATAACCACACTGAAAGGGATAAAGAGGAAAGAACTAACCAATAAACTTTGGACATAATATTTTAAGTACATACTCTAAGTGAACGAAAATGTACACATCCATTGCACTCTAGTTAGTAAATTTGTTTTTCACATACATATAGGTTACCAACTTTGAAACCATATATATTCTAGAATTGAGCAAATGGGTGAACATATTGTAGATAATGTATTTCATATTAACATATTTCATATATATCATATTTCTTATTGTTAAGTAAAAGAGTTATAAATAAGGAGGAAGGCAAGGATGAATTTTGCGGTATTGAATTGGAATTGAAGGTACCAGTATAAAAATAATTTTAACATAGATATATAAAATAAATATAAATACACATATGTTTATGTATGTAAATACATATATTTCCTAGCTCTTTCAACTAACAGAACCTAGAAACAATGATACATCATTAGTAGTGACACACCTAGTACCAAGATCTTGTTTCTAAATACCATCTCCAATTAAAGGAAATAATACTACTTGGAAAAAGTCTTCAATATATGGTGAGGGAAGGATAAGTGACTCTGGGTGGTGAACATACAATGGGATTTATAGATTATGTAATGCAGAATCGTACACCTGAAATCTATGTAACTTTACTAACAATTGTCACCCCAATAAACTTTAATTAAAATATTTTTTTAAAAAGTCTAATTGTATGACTGGTGCAAGGAACAAACAAGGTAAGACTGGAACATTTTTTGTCATCTCAGAAAGGAAGTCTCAAAAAATAAGGAAGATGACAAATCAAAGAGAAGTCAATATAAAGAAGCTTCCAGGGTCCAATTTCAAGACTATTTGAACATCATACTAGATAATCATATTAATACATTATGTGATGGTTGATTTTATGTGTCACCTTAACTGGCCATAGGGTACTCAGATGAAAGATTCTGAATGTGTCTGTGAGAGTGTTTTTGGTTGATATTTGCCTTTGAATCAATAAAACTCAAATAGGAAGATGGTCCCCCCCAGTATGGGTAGGCATGATCCAATCCATTGGGGGCCCGGCTAGAACAAAAGGTGGAGGAAGAAGAAATTGACCCCTTTTATTCCCTGTCTGCTTGCTTGAGCAGAGACATCTCATCTCATTTTCTCCAGCCCTCCAACTGGGATTTACACCATTGTCTCTGGCTGCCAGGCCTCCAGACTCAGACTGGAACTATACCACTCATTTTCCTCTATCTCCAGCTTAAAGATTGCAGACTGTGGAACTTCTCAGCTTCCATCATCACATGAGCCAATTTCTCATAATATATCTTCACATATTTCTTTTTTTCTTTCTATTATTCATCTATCTTCCTATCTATCTATCTATCTACTAATATCTACAATTATCCTTTAATCTACTAGTTCTGTTTATCTTGAGAACACTGACTAATACAGATTATAACCTGTACTTCAATTGATTGAATATTGATTATAACCTATAACCAAACATATCTTTGTGAGTCGAAACAAACAGATACATATGCACATAAATGAATAAACAAACAAATAAATGTGGAAAAAGAGAAAGGTCTTCAAAGATAAATATAAAGAGAAAAGTAACTTTCTAGTGGAGAAATTTGGGAGACACCACCTTAAAAAGTGATCATAGATCGATCACATTGCCAGCAGCAAAAAAATATCCGAGAGGGGTACGACATCATTTCTGTGATAGTACTCTGAGAAATACCTAAACTGAATTTAAGCATGAGAAAACATATCAAATCCAATTTGAGGAACATCCTACAAAAATACTGGACATTACTTACTAAAGATAAAGACCTGAGGAACTATTCCAGACTGAAAGAGACGAAAGTGATGTAAAAACTGTGTGATCCTGGTCCAGAAAACAAGGGGTTACTGGAACAATGGATACAATTTAAATAAGGTCTATAGATTATCTGGCAGTGTTGTATCAATGATTCCTGGGTTTTATAATTGATAATACATCTCGAGTAACTGTCTTTTCAACAATTAGTATGGTCTTTGCAACTTTCAAAACCTGAAATTATTTCAAAATTAAAAAAAATATATTAGTCTTAAAAAAGAAAGAAAGAAAATGTGGCGACTGGTTGTAAGACACGAAGATAGACCAAGGGTTTTGAATCTCCTGATCTCAATACATAATGGGATAATACTACCATGTTTCCCCAAAAATAAGACCTAGCTGAACAATCAGCGCTAATGCGTCTTTTGGAGCAAAAATTAATATAAGACCCAGTCTTATTTTACTATCAGACAGGTAATAATAATATAATATAATATAATATAATATAATATAATATAATATAATATAATATAATATAATATAATATAATATAATATAATATAATATAATCAGGTCTTATATTAAGTTTTGCTCCAAAAGACGCATTAGAGCTGATTGTCCGGCTAGGTCTTATTTTCAGGGAATCATGGTAAGACAGAACAATAGCAGCAGAATGACCAACTTGACGTTCTACCATTGCAGAGGAAAAATTCTGAGCATAGCATGTTTGAATGTGAAATAGCACACACTATAGTTTTACATTTTAAAAGACCATCTTTTCATGTCAGGATTGGATACAAATATGTGCCATGTTTGTTTCTTTCCCAAGACACTTTCATTATTTATTTTTAAAAATTACAGTTAACATTCAATATTATATTAGTTTCAGGTGTACATCACAGTGGTTAGATATTTATATAATTTACAAAGTGATTCCCCAATAAGTCTGACACCCTACCAGCTACTGCAATTTATTGACTCTATGTGCTATACTTTATATCTCTGTGACTATTTTGTAACTGCCAATTTTCACTTAATCCCTTTACCTTTTTTACTCAATCTCCCAACCCCCCTCCCCTCTGGCAACCATCAGTTTGTTCTCTGTATCTATGAGTCTGTTTCTCTTGTTTGTTCATTTGTTTTGTGTTTAGACTCCACATATAAGTGAAATCATACAGTATTTGTCTTTCTCTGTCTGACTTATTTCACTTAGCATAATACCTTTTAGGTTTATCCATGTTGTCACAAATGGTAAGATTTCATTCTTTTTAATGGCCGAGTAATATTCCATTGTGTGTGTGTGTGTGTGTGTGTGTGTGTGTGTATATATATATATATATAATATAATATAAATATTTCTATATTTATATTCCATTATAAATATTCCATTATATATATTTACATATATAAATATATATGTATATAAAACATCTTCTTTATCCAGTCATCGATTGATGGACACTGATTGCTTCCATCTTTCCCAGAACACTTTTAAAAATTGACATCACTTAAAAGCAAAAGATTATAATATTTTAGTGCCCAGACTTTCTATACTATATAATGTAATAGCTGACATGGAGACAAAGAACCTTAGATTTTTATTAGATATTTATAACATAAGAAGTTGTAAATATTTAGCACAAAGACTCATGTTCATTGTTGGAAACTATGGGATGAGGCAGATTAGGATAAATTCGCCCCCAGAGTGAAAGGAAGTCAGAGTTTGAAGCAGACATTGCAGATCTACACAAGTGTCTGCTAAGCTACAGGGTAAATAAGGAAAAATAGGGAAGACACGTGAACTCTGAAGGTCTACAAAGCTGAATTCAGAAATCAAAACAAATGAAGCAAGTTAATACAGAAGCCAGGAGGCAATTACTGTCCTGATCTGGGAGAACAGCAAACCAGGAATAAACAAGTGTACATCATGATCCAGACAGACAAGCTGCAAAGGGAATGAATGTACTCTCCAAGCCATAATCCTTTGCAGCACAGGTACCTAATAAGTATTCAATAAATGTAAGTTATCCCCATTAAGCTAATGTGGCCTTCTCTTTCTTTTTGGATTTTATTTTGCTTTAAATTTCTATTTTTAGGAAACTTTTATGATGAACATTACATATAAGTTGTTATATATAATTTATAAATGAATATACCTATAAAAAAGTTACCAAAAAATTTTATACTGAGGGCAAAGAGGGTTGCTGTTGCAAGGATATAAAGTTTCAGTTATGTAAGGTGAATAAGTCCCAGAAATCTGTTGTACAATGTCAGGCCAATACTTAACAATACTTTATTATTAACGTAATTTTTTTTTAATAGGGCTCTCAGAACCATCCTACCTCTGCAATTGGACCTCACTGCTCTAGGCTCTGGGGTATGTCTCATCCTTCCAGCCTACAACCAGAAGCAGAGGAAAAAAAAAAAAAAAAGGTTACCTGTTTTCTTATTTCCTACACACTTTAAGGGGAGCAAAAAAAAAATTAAATTTGAACCATGAGGGAAATCGTGTACTCCCATGCTGGCCAGTGTGGCAATCAGATCAGTGCTAAGTTCTGTAAAGTGATCAGTGATTAGCAGGGCATGGACCTCACCAGCACCTACCCCCGGGACAGTGACCTGCAGCTGGGTAGCATCTCCGTGTATTCCAATGAAGCCACAGGTCGAAAACATATCCTTCATGCTATCTTGGTTTGTCTAGACCCCAGGACCATGGATGCTGTTTGCTCACGTCCTTTTGGTCAGAACTTCAGACAGATAATCTTTGTTTTCGGTCAGTTTGGGGCAGGCTATAACTGTGCCAAGGGCCACTACACAGAGTGGGCCAAGTGGGTTGACTGGTCCTGCATGTGGTGTCGAATGAGGCTGAGAGCTGTGACTGCCTGCAGGACTTCCAGCTGATCCATTTACTGTGGGCTCTGGAACCAGCACCTTGGTAATCAACACTATCCATGAAGAGTATCCTGACCACATCGTAAACACCTTCAGTGTGGTGCTCTCACCCAAAGTGTCCGACACTGTGGTTGGGCCCTGCAGGCCACCCTCTCTGCCCATCAGTTGGTAGAGAATACTGATGAGACTTACTGCACTGATAACCAGGCTCTTTCGGATGTCTGCTTCTGCACGCTCAAGCTGACCATACCAAACTACGGGGACCTGAACCATCTGTCTCAGCCACGATGAGTGGTGTCACCACCTGCCTCTGCTGCCCTGGTCTGCTCAGTGGTGAGCACCGCAAGCTGGCAGCCAACATGGTGCCCTTCCCACACCTCCACTTCTTTCCTGACTTTGTCCCTCTAACCAGCTGTGGAATCCAGCAGTATCGAGCCCTCACTGTGCCTGAACTCACCCAGTAGGTATTCAATGCCAAGATGGTTTCCTGTGAGACACTCAATGTGCAAACCAAGAACGGAAGCTTCTTTGTGGAATGGATCTCAAATAACATCAACATGGCTGTTTACAATATTCCATTCTACAGCCTAAAAATGGTGGTCAACACACAATAGCACGACCATCCAGGAGCTATTCAAGCAAATCTCAGAGCAGTTCACTGCCATGTTCCATGGGAAGGTCTTCTCCCACTGGTGCAAAGACCACAGCATGGACAAGAAGAAGTTCACTGAGGCTGAGAACAACATGAACAACCTGGTCTCCTAGTACCAGCTGTATGAGGATGCCACTGCAGAAATAGAGGAAGATTTCAGTGAGGAGGCCAAAGAGGAGGCCCAAGGCCAAGCCCCGCCACCCAGGTTCTCTCAACTTTCTTCCTCAACTGCCCTTTCCTCTCCTCAGAACTGGCATTTTATTCCTTTTTCTTTTCTTTTCTTTTCTTTTTTTTTTTTACTTCTAGAGGGGTTCTTGAACAGTACCTGGCAAATAATAGCACTCAATAAATATTTGTTGTTTGTTGACTGTCTCCTCTCTCTTTCCACTCTGGGAAATCTAGATTTCTGCCATTCTGGGTAATCTTGTATTTCCTCCCAACCCCATTCATATCATCTTTCTACTTAATATTTCCCTCTCCGTTTTCAGGATAACTCTTCAAGAAACTGGGTCTCATTCAAATCACATTTAGAACCATGTGCTGAAAACCCAGAGAGCTGGCCACCATTCTAAGACCATGTGATAGCCAAGAGAAAAGGAAACTATGGTGACTGTGGTAGGGAAAAGTCCCTACAAGGAAGGGGTGGGGTTTCCTATTCTAGAGCAGTTTTGGAGAGTGGGTTCAAGGCTATTAAAGTCCTAGTTTCCAGGTATTTCCCTGCTCTTCTCTCAGCTTTGGAGGAGATGTTAATACCGTGTTTCCCCAAAAATAAGACCTAGCCGACCATCAGCTCTAATGCAACTTTTGGAGCAAAAATTAATATAAGACCTGGTCTTATTTTAATTTAAGACCGGGTATAATATAATATAATATAATAATAATATAATATAATATAATATAATATAATATAATATAATATAATATAATATAATATAATATAATACCAGGTCTTATACAATATAATATAGTTTAAGACCCGGTCTTATATTAATTTTTGCTCCGAAAGATGTATTAGAGCTGATGGTCTGGCTAGGTCTTATTTTTGGGGAGACATGGTAGTATTACCTCCATTTTCAGTGTCCCTCCAAGCTCTGTCCTAATTTCCGTTTCCTTTGCAGGGGTCTGCCCCACTCTGTCAAGTGGAATCGTTCCCTCTTCCACCTTACCTCTCTCTTACATTGGATCCCTTCATTTTTCTCATTGGAGAAAGCATTAAGCGGGAAGAGAGAGACCTGCCTTGATCTCTAAGCCTCTAGAAAGTCCCTCCCCACCTTTTATTACACCCAGAAAGGAATATCAGTACTGCTGAATGTGTATGGAAAGGTATGTACTGCCTCCTAAATGTTTGAGTCATTTCATGGAGGAAAGGGGAAAGGACACATTCCATCTTTTGACAACATCTCATCTCTACTTTTGCTATTGCCTTTTCTCTCCTACCCTTGGTTTTGTCCTATCCTACAATTGAAATTTACATTTTTTGTTGAACTTGCTTTTTTTCATATTGAAAAAATGACATTGTCCCAAGAGCCAAAAATAAATGGGAATTGGAAAACAAAAACGTTAAGAGGGTAGCTCTCAAGTAAAATATTCTTATCACAATAAAAATAAGAAAATAAATAAATAGGAGGACGTGATTCAAAAAGAAATGTTGGTGATATCAGGAATTCTCTGTTTCTTATCTTATTCCTATTTGGTAAACTGTATTTATTAATGTTTGCACTTGGTATATGTAGATTATATTTTGATAATAAAAAGGGAACGTGTTTAGAATCATTTTGTTTAGAAGTTCTCCAAATCAGATTGGTCAAATCAGATCTAAGAACTTTCTTGCACAGTAATGATCACCGAAGTGAATTTGTCTGACGTGGCTGGCTTGTCAGACCTACAGTTTTCTTTCTCCCTATCCATACAAAGCTATGAGTACTGTTTAAGAAGGAGAATAAAGAGCAATACCAGAGAGCTGATCTATGACCTCTGCCCTAGCATCATGTTTCCTGCTGGTTGAGCACAGTATTGAACTGACAGGTGAAAATCCTGGCAAGAAAGTAAGTCAAGATTGAATGATAAGCCTTGTTTCTTTATGAGGTAGGGTAGGGTCAGGGAAACTAAGTTGACCACAGCAATATTAACCAGAAAACATTTACCTCTCTGGTTGCAGAAGTTGCAGGAAATGTGTCCACACATAGCCACCAAGTACGAGGTTGGACAATTAAGTTTGTGAACTCATCCTAGAAAACTCATCCTGCTACATACCTCATTGCTGAACTACAGTCACCTTTGAAGTACTCCCCTTGGGAATAGGCACGAGTACCTAGTCCACCCTTCAAAGCACTTTTGGAACTCTTTCTGGAATCACCATCATTTGTCGTTGTATTACCCTTGATGTCCTGAATGTCATCAAAATGTCTTCCTTTCAATATTTTCTTTATCTCTGGGTAAAGAAAGAAGTAATTGGGGGCCAGATCAGGTGAGTACGGAGAGAATTCCAGTATAGTTATTTGTTTACTGGCTAAAATCTTCGTTACATACAGTGTCATGTGTGCTGGTGCATTGTCGTGATGCAATAGCCATGAATTGTTGGCAAAAATTTCAGGTCGTCTAACTATTTCATGCAGCCTTTTCAGCACTTCCAAACAGTACACTTGGTCAACAGTCCAGTTGGTACAAATTTATAATGAATAATGCCTCTGATATCAAAAATGGTTAGCGACATCATTGCAACAATTTCGCGAACTTAATTGTCATACCTCATAGATGGAAATGCATCCCAAAGTGGCAACCTGGACAGCTACATGTAAAGAAAGGCTTCTTCCTAATGTCCTTTAAGTTCAGCAACCTATGTCTACAACATTAATCTCTTGCTATGAGGCCATCTCTGCTTAACAGAAATCCAGAAGACATCTTTAAACTTCAGCAAGATTTAGCATTCAGAGAGTGTGTCTTTTGCCTTTTCTTTTGACCCACTTATTCATTGTAAATGACTTACAAGCTCATATTTGTACATTTTCTTGCAATTACCTGTTGAGAAGAGAAATTGTGTGCAACAGGGTGAGAGGTCCTTTGAAGATTAAGAGGCAGCCCTGAAGCAGCGCAGGAGAAATCCCCTTCCCTATCAGTGAGAAGCATTAAAACGACCCACAGAGGTGGCCTTATGTGTTAGCAAAGGAGCCACAGAGCTTTACAAAGGGAGAAAAAAAAACTCAGAAACCTGCTCCATGGGCTGGCAGAAGGTGCCAATGGCTTATCTACCGTGTTTCCCCAAAAATAAGACCTAGCCAGACCATCAGCTCTGATGCATCTTATGGAGCAAAAATTAAAATACGACCCAGTGTTATTTTAATATAATATAAGACCGGGTCTTATATAATTAATATAATATAATATAATATAATATAATATAATATAATATAATATAATATAATATAATACCAGGTCTTATATTAATTTTTGCTCCAAAAGATGCATTAGATCTGATAGTCCAGCTAGGTCTTATTTTCGGGGAAACACGGTAGGACCTGAGGTATACCATCTCCACTAGCCACTGAGTCTGGGGAACATCTTCCCTTTAAAAAATTACTTTTCAAAAAAATAACTAGTCATATTGATGGCTGAAAATATTTCCTCTTTCTTCCATTTTTATGCAGTTTTAAGACAGTAAGACTCTTTAAATAAACCATTTTAATTATCTCTCAAAAGGGAAAGATGCAAGCAGAAACTCAGCAAGTTGATGCTACAAAACCGAGATCCAGAGGAGATAGTACTGACATGGAGGGTGGGGTCACACAAGCGTCAACCCCCTGAGGATTCCACTGATGCCTTCCTTGTCAGCCTTCATTGTTCATATTTTGAATACCCTTCAATACGATCCTCACTTTAAGAATCATGGTTTGTGTCCTGGCTACTTTATCCTGTCCTTTAAGTTTTGTGTTTTATAGTCTTGGAAAAAATCATAGCACAGGGATGTTCAAGCGACCTTTCTTCAGTTTCTGGTTGAAACCACACTGACTAAACATCTTTCTGACCTCTCTGCCACACTAGCTTCACACCATTCCCTCCTGTAGCCACTTCTGTCTTCCCCATTGTGATGGTTATTTTTATGTCATCTTGTCTGGGCCAAAGGGTGCCCAGATATGTGGTCAAGTATTATTCTAGATATTGCTGTAAGGGTATATTTGAATGAGCCTAACATTTAAATTGATAGACTGAGTAAAGCAGTAATGTGGGTAGGCTTCATTCAGTCAGTTCTTCAGCTGACTAGAACAAAAATGTCTACACCCCCCCCCCCATGAATAAAATCCTATGAATAAAAGGAAATTTCTCCTACCTTACTACCTTGAGCTGGGACATCTTTTTTGCTTTTTTTGTTTTCCCTGCCTTTGCACTTGAAATGAAACATTAGAGCTCCCTAAGTCTTGAGCCCTCCCACGTAGGGACTGGTACTACACCATTGGCTCTTCTAAGAATCCAGCTTACTGACTGAAGATGTTGGGACTTGTCATCCACCACAATCACGTGAGTCAATTTCTTACAATAAATTAAATAGATAGATGACAGATAGGTAGAGTATACCATATTTACATGTAGATGTATAGACGTGTCTCTCGGTACCCATGGGAAATTGGTTCTAGGACCTGTTGCAGACACCAAAACCTACAGATGCTGAAGTCCCTTATACTAAATGGTATAGTATTTGCATTTAACCTATGCACACTCTTCCATATACTTTAAAACATCTCTAGATTTCTCATAATACCTAATACAATGTAAATGCCATGGGAATAGTTGTTATACTTTATTGTTTAGGGAATAATAACAAGAAAAAGATTTTACACATATTCCGCGCAGCTGCAACCATCCCAGGCCTAACTACACAGTACACGTCAGCCACAAATGTAATTTTTTTCAAATGTTTTCAATCTGTGGTTGGTTGATTTATAACAGAGCCTGGGGTTAAAAACAGCTGAGTGTATACATATAGATACATTACATATAATAATTTATATAGAGAGAAATATACATATACATCCTATTAGCTTTGTTTCTCTGGAGAATCCTAACACACTCACCATATCTACTCAAACAAATATCTGTCTCCTCTCAAGCATGCAAAACACACATTCTCTGATAAATAATAATCCTTTCCTTTGATTTCGAATGTTTTTAATGCTTATATTACCTGTAACTGGAAATGGTAGCCAGATATTGATGTTTAGTCATTCTTTGTAGAAGAAAGTTTTTCTCGAAGAAAAAAAAAATGAAAAGGATAAAAGGAAGGTAGATAGAGAGAGAGAAAAAAGAGGGTGGGGGGAGAGAGAGCTAAAGAAGAAAGAGAGAGAGAGAGAGAGAGAGAGAGAGAGAGAGAAGCAGGGAAGGAGGAAGGAGGAAAGAAAGGGAGGAAATTTGAGCATGATATAAATTAATTTCACCTTACCTACCACTTTGGATAGCCTAATGATTCCTTTCAGTAAAATGGCTGAGATAATAATAATAATAATAATAATAATAATAATAATAAATAAAAATGGACATTTTCAATAAGTGGTATATCTAATACATTTCTGAGTACTGTCCTAAATTTCTTTTTTTTGTCCTAAATTTCTAGACCCTGTCAAATTCTATATATTACACATTAGCAAGATTTTACTTATTCATATCCATGCATCATCAATCCATAATCAAGATGGTCAGGACTTAACTTACAGGACTGCAAGTTAAAACAAAACAGAACAAAACAAAATAAAACTAAACAAAACAAAACTCACAGCAGTATTTAAAATTCCTTTCTTATTCACCAATGGACATCAAAAGCAACACAAATATTTTCCTTATTATATCCTCACACAACACCCAGGGCATTGCTCTGCCTCTTCCCTTTAAGCAGCTCTGCCTGTAACTCCTGCCTGTAACTTAGTATTGTGCCGGGGCCACAGCCTGACCTGTCTCTACCATCACCCGCTTCTCAAGGAAAGTTCAGGATCCTCTATGTACAATATAGGCTAACTAGAAATCACCTTTGCCACCATCAGCAAGTGGTGACTGTAGATTCCATAATAAAGAACGGTATTTCTCTCTCTGGCTGGGGGAAAACTTCATTATTGTGATCTCACTAAGACTGCAGTCAGATGTAGAAAATATCAAAATAGTAACACTGTAACTGAAATTGAAGACATTGCTTTCCTTAAGAAATGATCTTTGCATTAGTATGGGGCTATCTTTCTTTTTCACAGACAACTTTCGGATCCTTCTTACCTTTGTACATTGCCCTTTCTCATTATATTCTCTATTCTTTTTATATATGTTGTGGATATGTCTCGCATCTCCACTTATTAATAGACTTTTCAAGGCAGGTGCCTGATTTTATTCTTCCTTATCACCATCCTATTGCAAAATACACACATACAGACAAATGTTACTCATCTGAACACAAACAAACAAAAAAACCCAAAAAACTTAAATCCAAATGTTGATGTTTAATTTGATTGCTTTTCAGACATAAACTTTCCCTCCGGTTTCATCATTTTCACACTGTGAGAAAGGTCTCCAACAACTTTTGGCAGAGAATAGCATCAGTCTCTATGGTTTTTCTCTCCTTCACTTTCTCTGACTAGAAATGTGGCCTTGCCAGGTTCTACTGCCCAGGAGTCCAGATCTCCTACTGACATAGTTTTTGCTCCGACTGTTACTAGAAAGTCAAAACCTCATTCCAATCCAGGCACTCCCCCTCACATAACAGCTTTCCTTTATCCTTAAAAACACAAATTTCATCCAGAATTTTACAATCACATCTTGAACTAAATTTAACAGTTTGCCATTTGATTGTTCTTATTTCCAATTAGACAGCCCAAGTACATATAACCTTAAGTGGTAAGGAAAGTTAAGGGAAGAAATTTATTTATTTATTTATTTTAATTTATTGGGGTGACAAGTGTTAGTAAAATTACATAGATTTCAGGTGTACAATTCTGTATTACATCATCTAAAAATCCCATCATGTGTTCACCACCCGAGTCAGTTCTCCTTCCATCACCATATATTTGATCCCCCTTACCCTCATCTGCCACCCCCCTGCCCCCTTACCCTCTGGTAACCACTAAACTATTGTCTGTGTCTATGAGTTTCTGTTTCTCATTTGGTTGTCTTGTTCTTTTGTTGTTTTTGGTTTATATACTACATATCAGTGAAATCATATGGTCCTCTGCTTTTCCTGTCTGACTTATTTCGCTTAGCATTATACTCTCAAGATCCATCCATGTTGTCACAAATGTTCCTATATCATCTTTTCTTACCGCCGAATAGCATTCCATTGTGTATATATACCACAACTTCTTTATCCATTCATTTATCCAAGGACATTTTGGTTGTTTCCATGTCTTGGCCACCGTAAACAAAGCTGCAATGAACATTGGAGCACACGTGTCTTTATGGATAAATGTTTTCAGATTTTTTGGGTAGATACCCAGGAGAGGGATTGCTGGGTCATGTGGTAATTCTATTTGTAACTTTCTGAGGAACCTCCACACTGCCTTCCATAATGGCTGCACCTGTCTGCATTCCCACCAACAGTGTATGAGGGTTCCTTTTTCTCCACAGCCTCTCCAACAATTGTTACTATTTGTTTTGTTGATGATAGCCATTCTGACTGGGGTGAGGTGATATCTCATTGTGGTTTTTATTTGCAATTCTCTGATCATTAGTGATGTTGAGCATATTTTCATATGTCTATTTTCCATTTGTATGTCCTCTTTGGAGAAATGTCTCTTCAGGTCCTCTGCCCATTTTTCAGTTGGGCTGTTTGTTTTTTTTGTTGTTGAGTTTCATGAGTTCCTTGCATATTTTGGATATTAGCCCCTTATCAGAGGCACTGTTTGCAAAAATCTTCTCCCATTCAGCTGGTTGCCTCTTTATTTTGTCGATGGTTTCTTTTGCTGTGCAGAAGCTTTTAAGTTTCATATAGTCCCATTCATTTATTTTAGCTTTTACTTCCATTGTCTTTGGAGTCAAATTCATAAAATGCTCTTTGAGCCCAAGGTCCATAAGTTTAGTACCTATGTTTTCTTCTATGCAGTTTATTGTGTCAGGTCTTATGCTTAAGTCTTTGATCTATTTTGAATTAATTTTGGTACATGGTGACAGATAGCCGTCCAGTTTCATTCTTTTGCATGTGGCTATCCAATTCTGCCAGCACCACTTATTGAAGAGGCTGTCTTTTCTCCATTGTATGTTTTTTGCTTCTTGGTCAAAAATTGTCTGTCCATATTTATGTGGTTTTATTTCTGGGTGCTCAATTCTATTCCATTGTTCTATGGGTCTGGTTTTCTGCCAATACCATGCTGTTTCGATTATTGTAGCCTTGTAGTACAAGCTAAAGTCAGGGAGTGTGATACCTCTAGTATTATTCTTTTTTCCTAAGATTGCTTTGGCTATTCGGGGTCTTTTGTGGTTCCAAACAAATCTGATGATTTTTTGTTCTATTTCTTTAAAAAATGCCATTGAGATTTTGATGGGGATTGCATTAAATCTGTATATTGCTTTGGGTAATATGGCCATTTTAACTATGTTGATTCTTCCAATCCATGAGCACAGAATGTCTTTCCATTTCTTTGTGTCTTCTTCAATTTCTTTTAAAAATGTCTTATAGTTTTCAGCATAGAGGTCTTTCACATCCTTGGTTAAGTGTATTCCTAGGTATTTTATTCTTTTTACTGCAATTGCAAAATGAATTGTTTTTTGTATTTCTTTTTCTGAGATTTCATTGTTAGTATATAGGAATGTAATGGACTTTTGTCCGTTGATTTTGTAGCCGGCAACTTTACTGTATTCGAGGATTGTTTCTAATAGCTTTTTGGTGGAGTCTTTAGGGTTTTGTATATATAGCATCATGTCATCTGCAAAGAGTGACAATTTAACTTCTTCATTCCCAATTTGGATGCCTTTTATTTCTTTCTCTTGCCTGATTGTTCTGGCAAGGACTTCCAACACTATGTTGAAAAGCAGAGGTAATAGGGGCAGCCCTGTTGTGTTCCTGAACGTAGAGCAAAGGGCTTCAGTTTTTCACCATTAATTATGAGATTAGCTGAGGGTTTGTCATATATGGCCTCTATTATGTTAAGGTATTTCCTTCTATATGTATTTTATTAAGTGTTTTAATCATAAATGGATGTTGTATCTTGTCAAATGCTTTTCCTGCATCAATTGATATAATCATGTGATTTTTGTCCATTATTTTGTTTATGTGATGTATCACATTGATGGATTTGCGGATGTTGAATCATCCTTGTGCCCCAGGGATGAACCCCACTTAGTCGTGATTAATAATCTTTTTAATACATTGTGGTATTCGATTTGCTAGAATTTTGTTTAGGATTTTTGCATCTGTATTCATCAGAGATATTGGTCTCTAGTTTTCTTTTTTTGTGTTGTCCTTACCAGGTTTTGGTATCAGGGTAATGTTGGACTCATAAAATGCGATAGGGAGTACTGTCTCTTCTTCAATTTTTTGGAAGAGTTTGAGTAGGATTGGTATTACATCCTCGTTGAAAGTTTGGTAGAATTCAGTAGTGAGGCCATCTGGTCCAGGAGTTTTGCTTTGGGGAAGGTTTTGGATGACTGATTCAATTTCGTTACTGGTGACCAGTCTGTTTTGATTTGCCAGTTCTTCATGTTTCAGCATAGGAAGGTTATATGTTTCTAAGAATTTATCCATTTCTTCTAGGTTATTGAATTTGGTGGCATATAGTATTCTACGATGATCCTTTGTATGTCTGTGGTGTCCGTGATAACTTCCCCTTTTTCATTTCTGATTTGGTTAATTAGTGACTTCTCTCTTTTTATCTTAGTGAGTCTATCCAAGGGTTTGTCAATTTTGTTAATCTTTTCAAAAAACCAGCTCTTTGTCACATTAATTTTCTCTATTGTCTTTTTGTTCTCTATTTCATTTAGTTCTACTCTGATTTTTATTGTTCCCTTTCTTCTGCCAACCTTGGGTTTCATTTGTTCTTCTTTTTCTGGTTCTTTAAGGTGTAATAATGAGGTTATTTATATATTTGGGATTTTTCTTGTTTCTTGAGATAGGCCTTAATTATATAAATTTCCCTCTTAAAACTGCTTTCGCTGCATCCCAAAAATTTTGGTAGGATGTATTTTCATTGTCATTTGTTTCTATGTATCTTTTGATCTCTTCTCTAATTTCTTCTTTGACTCAGTCATTCTTTAAAAGTATGTTGTTTAATCTCCATATAATTGTGTTTTTTCCTGCTTTCTTTTTGCAGTTGATATCCAATTTCAAAGCCTTGTGATCAGAGAATATGCTTGGTATGATTTCAATTTTCTTAAATTTGCTGAGGCTGATTTCATGTCCCAATAAATGGTCTATCCTTGAGAATGTTCCATGTACACTAGAAAAGAATGTATAGTCTGATGTTTTAGGATGAAGTGCTCTATATATGTCAATTATGTCCATTTCAACTAATATGTCATTTAGGGCTGCTATTTCATTATTTATTTTCTGTTTGGATGATCTATCCATGGCTGTCAATGATGTGTTTAAGTCCCCTAGTATAATTTTGTTTCGGTCAATTTCTCCCTTTAGTTCTGTTAGTAGTTGCTTGGTATATTTCGGTGCTCCCTGATTGGGGGCATAAATATTGATGACTGTTATGTCTTCTTGTTGTATAGTCCCCTTAACCATTATGAAATGTCCATCTTTGTCTCTTGTTACCTTTTTCACCCTGAAGTCTGTTTCATCTGATAGCAGTATGGCTACACCTGATTTTCTCTGGATACCATTTGCTTGGAGTGTCAATTTCCCCTCTTTCACTTTGAGTCTATGCTTGTCCTTGTAGCTGAGATGTATCTCTTGGAGACAGCATATGGTTGGGTTTAGTTTTTTGATCCAATCTGCTATCTGTGATTTTTTATTGGTGAGCTCAGTCCATTTACATTTAGGGTGATTATTGATATGTGAGGATTTCCCGTCATTCTATCTTTAGTTTTCTGGTAAGGCGGTGTCTTCATTGTTTCTTTGCCTTTTTGTTGTTTTCTATTATTTCTGTGTGGTGGTATTCTATGATGTTTTCCTCTGTTTCTTCTTTTATTACACTATATATTTCAGTTCTGGATTTCTTTTGATTGGTTACCCTTAAGTCTATGGAAAAGAAAGTTTGATATTTAGAGTATTCCATTTTCTTCAGCACGCTTACTTTCTCCATTCCCATATTCTGGTTCAGGCCTTTACTCTCCCCCTTTTTATGTCTTGGTTGCCACAAATTGTCCCTGTTGATGGTGGTCGAATAGCCTCCTTTAGTATTTCTTGTACTGCAGGTCGTGTATTAGAAAATTCCCTCAGCTTCTGTATGTCTGGAAAGGTCTTTATTCCTCCTTCATATCTAAAGGATATCATTGCTGGATATATTATTCTTGGCTCATAATTTCTCTCTTTCAATAATTTGAATATTTGGTGCCACTCCTCCTGGCTTGTAGAGTTTCTGCTGAAAAATCTGATGATAATCTACTGGGCTTTCCTTTGTAGGTTACCGTCTTCTTTTCCCTGGTTGCCTTGAGGATTCTTTCTTTGTTGTTGATTTTAGACAGCTTCAATACAATGTGCTTTGGAGAAGGCCTGTTGGGATTGAGGTAATTAGGTGTTCTATTTGCATATTGGATTCGAGGATCCAGTTCTGTCCACAAGTTTGGGAAGTTCTCATCGACAATTTGTTTGAATATGTTCTCTGTTCCCTTCTCTCTTTCTTCTCCTTCTGGTATGCCAATCATTCTTATATTGCTCTTTCTGATGGAGTCAGAAAGTTCTTGTAGAGTTCTTTCATTTCTTTTAAGTCTCAAGTCTCTTTCTTCTTCCATCCGTGTCACTTCCAGGTTTCTATCTTCGATGTCACTGATTCTTTTCTACATCTGGTCAACTCTACTACCTAAACTCGCTATTTCATTCTTAATTTCTTCTATTGAATTCTTAATCACCAGAAATTCTATTTGGTTCTTTATTAAAATTTCAATCTCTTTTGTAAAATGCTCATGTTGCTCTTTGATTGTGTTTCTGAGTTCATTAAACTGCCTTTCTGTGTTTTCTTGCATCTCGTTGAGTTTTTTCAGAACTGCAATCTTGAATTTTCTGTCATTTAAGTCACATATTTCTATATCTTTAAGTACCTTTTCTGGAGACTTTTCACTTTCTTTCTGAGCGGTCTTCTTGCCTTGGTTATTCATGGCAATTATTGATTTATTATTTCTCTTCCTAGAAATCTACAGGAGTGGCTTCTGAAACACTCCAGAAGAAGGAAGAGGTCTTTCTTCTGTTTTCCAGTACTTGTCGGTAGAATGTTTTATTTTCTCTCCGACTGCAGGCTTTTTTTCTGTCTCACACGGTAGTGCTATGTTTTCTCTGCACTATTTCAGCTTCTCACACAATGGGGGATTTCCTGAGAGATTGTCTTCTCCTCTGTTAATAGTTCATCTAGGTCACAGGGCATTGTGTCTGTGTGGGTATGGGGAGAGCTTTTGAAGTTCCAAAGCTCTTCCTTTACCAGATTCAGAGCCCGTGTGTTTCAGCAGTTCTGTTTACTCTTGCAGGGATCCGCCCAGAGAGGTGGGGGCAGGGGCAGGGTGAGTTGTCAGAGGTGGCAAAGAGCAATGGCGGCGACCACCACCACAGCCAGTCCTGTTTCCACAGCTCCCTCCCCTTTGCCAGAACTAGTTGTGCTGTGAATCTGTGTCTGTGGTCCACAGTTCTCAGAACAGCAAATATTCTGTTCTTTTGATCTGACACTGCTACTCTTCTGCTTCTAGCACTGGGCAGGTGCGGTAGAGCAAGCTCTGGGAGGGATGGGATGAGGCGGCTAGTCTCAGTGCGTAAGGCTTCTGTTCTCTGCTGGGCAGGGAGGGCTTAAACCACCGTTTTCAGCCTTCTTCCCTCAGTCTTTTCTCCGAGATCTCTGCCGTGAGCATTGGGTCAGTCATGTTATATGCTGCCCCCTCAGTCCTGTGGGCCATGAACAGAGCTCTAGCAGTCCGAGTTCTTCCCTCTTCCGTAGCTGCAGTAGTTCCAGGATGCAGCGAGCTCAGAGCACTGAGCTACATCTGCATCCTGCGCCCAAGAGGGGCTACGTCTCCGCACTTCTCCTTTCCTTCCTCCCCGCTCGTGTGATTCGCCCACCTTTAGGTGAATTCAATAGTGGGCCTCTTCATCTTGCCTCTCTGCTGTGCAGGGAGTCTGTTGTGGAGTTATAGTTGTTTGATTAGTTGTAAATTCCAGGGGAGATTTACAGAGGCTCACCTCACGCCGCCATTTTGATGACGTCTCTGGAAGAAATTTTAAGTTAGGTATATTGTCTTATTCACAATATCTGATGAGTTGGGAATATTTTGAATTTTTTTCACTAAGTAAATTACTATCTGCAAATGTAAATGATCAGATGGTGGTGGTTTATCTTCTATTTCTAATTAATATACCATCATTAGTTTCATATGATTTGTTTTCTAAATTTTGAGTAACAAATACTCTTGTATAAAGTTCATAGTAACAACAGAAAAAAAGTTTGTGAAGAAATATTTGTTACACCCCAGTGAGATATTTCCATTGATAAAAATTAATACACATTGAGTCCAGAATATTCGCTATCTGACCCTAGCCTCATCAATTATTCTGGTTAAAATTTCAGACATAGAGCTCTATCAGCATTCAGTCACAATACAAGTATCCATATTTAAATTCAATAACTTTCCGGCTACCGGTATGAACAGATTGCTAATTTTTTTCAGTCCCAAGGAATCTGCATCATTCATATGGTATGTTAAAAATCATAATTTTCAAAGTCGTTATTTTCTGTTCTCATTTTCTAATGTTAATAGATACAATGTTATTTGTTTATTTTGTGAGTCGCCTTTCAACAGGGAACAGATTTCTCATATTTGTACATTAAATAGCAGGAGCAGAACAGATTTCATACTATGATACTGGATTTAATGATCACATGCTCTGTCACATCAACACAGTCACATTTATTTGCCCTGAATAATGTGCTATAACTAACAGAAAAAGATATTATCCAAAACCCCATTTTACCTCATCGTGAATGATTTCTCCTTCCCCAACACCATGTTTTAATCTGAGAGCTGGTGGCCTCAATTATACATTTTTGCAAAACCACCATCTTTTCCTTATTTCCCATAGAAAGGAAGTAAGGTTGTGAAACTAGCATTTCTCAAAAGTCCTTATAATTTCTTACTCGTCACCTATGTGACTTTTGCAAGCCCTTTAGTCTCTCTGAGACTGAGTGTCCATGGATTGTATACAATGACTACATAAGAAAGGTCAGACAATTAAGTCCACAAACTTTCCACTGTGTAAGCACATACTTTATGAATTTATTATGAAAGCTAAAAAGAAAATATATAAAAGTAATTTATAAGATGTTAAATGACATATATGTGAAATTCAAGGAGATAAAACATATTATAGGAGTAATCCACCTAACTAGAGAGATCTGCAAGACTTTATCTTGGAAGACAACCAGAACTTGGGAGGATACCTCCTGCCTATGAACACCAAATAAAAGTAAAGAATATCAGAGGAGTGACATCATTAACATGAGTGAGTAAGATATACCTTGCTTGTATTCCTCCCTTAATAACAATAACTTGACACCCATCTTTGAACAAAAGTTTCTTTGTTGGAGCTGTGGAATCAAAGACTATACACCAAGACCTAGGAGAAGTTGTGTGCACCCATATGTTGGATAATAGGTGTACATACCTTGGTCCTGGCTGTGGACCCTGCAATGGCTTGTGCACCAGCGTCACTCGCTCTTATCTGTGACCTGGGAGTCCCCAGAAAATATAGTTTTAAACAGTCACCATTAACAAGAGAGCATTTGTGGAAGTCCGGCACAGTTTATATCATAGGTCACAAAATATATCTTAGCCTATTTAAGAAGATTGAAATCATACCAAGTATCTTTTCCAACCACAATGGTATGAAACTTGAAATCAATCACCCGAGGAACACCGGAAAATTTACAAATATGTGGCAATTAAACAAGATGCTACTGAACAACCAATGGGTCTCAAGAAAAATAAATAAATAAATAAAAAACCAAACATCTTGAGACAAATGAAAATGGAAACACAACATACCAAAACTTGTGGGATGTAGCAAAAGCAGATCTAAAAGAGAAGTTTATAGCAATAAACACATTAAGAAAAAAGAACGAACTCAAAACTCAAACAAACAATCTAACTTTACACCCCAAGGAACTAGGAGAAAAAGAAAGAACAAGTTAAGCCAAAATTAGCAGAAGAAATAGGATACAGCAAATATCACAGCAGACATAAATGCAATGGAGATCAGAAAAACAAAAACACAAAATTCAATGAAACTAAGAGCTATTTTTTTATGAAAAGAAAAACAAAATTGACAAGCCTTTAGCTAGATTAAAGAAAAAGACAAACCTCACAGATAAAAAAAAAAAAACACGTAAAAGTAGACATTACAATTGAAATCACAGTAATACAAATGATCATAAGAGACTATTATGAATAATTGTATGCCAACAAATTAGATAAACATGCAGAATGGAATAAATTACTAGAAATATACAACTTAGCAAGACTGAATCCTGAAGAAATAGAAAACCTGAACAGACTGATAATGAATAAGGAGAGTGAATTAATAATCAAATGTTTCCCAACAAATAAATGTTCAGGACCAGATGGTTTCTCAGATGAAGCCTACCAATCATTTAAAGAAGAATTAATGCCATTCTTTTCAAGCACTTTCAAAAATTGATGTGAAGGGAATATTTGCAAACTCATTTTATGAGGCCAACTTTACCCTGATAGCAAAGCCAGAAAAGGACACTAAAATAAAAGAAAATGAGCGGTCAATATCCCTTATGAATAAAGATGCAAAAATTCTCAGCAAAATATTAGTAAACCAAATTTAATAGCACATTGAAAGTATTGCATACGTTGACCAAGTAGAATTCATCCCAGAAATGCAAAGATCGTTCAACATACACAAACCTATAAATATGATACACCATATTAATAAAATGAAAAATTATATGGTCATCTCAACAGATGCAGAAAAGCATTTGACAAAATACACCATACATACATGATAAATACTGAAAAAAAAATGGGTACAGAAGGAACATACCTACACATAATGAAGGCTACTCATATATATTATGAACCCACAGCTAACATCATACTCAGTTATGAAAGTTTGAATGTTTTTCCTCTAGGTTATGAACAAGACAAGTGTACCCAGCCACACCTCTCCTAATCAACATAGCACTGGAAGTCCTAGTTAGAGGAATTAGGCAAAAGAGATAAATAAAAGGCATTCAAATTGGAAATAAAGAAGTAAAATCTTCTCTATTTGCAAATGATTTGTCTTAAATAGAGAAATTTCAACAAAGTGTTAGAGCTAATCAACAAATTCAATAAAGTTGAAAAATACAAAATCATTGTACCATTTCATTTCTATTACACTAACAACAAAAAAGATATTTGAAAAAGAAATAAAGACAACAATCCCTTTCACAATAGCATCAAAACAATAAAATACTTAAGAATAAATTTAACCAAAGAAGTGAAATATCTGTACACTGAATACTATAAGGTTTTAATAAAAGAAATTGAAGAAGACACAAAGAAATGGGAATATATTCTATGCTCATGGATGAAAGAATTGATATTGTTAAAATATTCATACTACTCAAAGCCATCTATAGATTTAATACAATCCCTACCAAAAGAGCAATGATTTTTTTAACCTAAATAGAAAAAAACAATCTTAAAATCCATATAGATCCAAAAAGGACCCCCAATAGCCAAAGTCATCTTGAGAATAAAGAACAAATCTAGAAGTATCAGACTTCTTGGTTTCGAACTATATTACAAAGTTATGGCAATCAAAGTATTATGGTACTAGCATGAAAATAGACACATAGACCAATGGAAAAGAATTAAGAACCCAGAAATAAACCCTAGTATACATGGACAACTAATATATAATATGGGAGCTAAGAATATTCAATGGGGGAAAGAATGGTCTCTTCAATAAATGGTGTTGTGTAAAGTGGATAATCATATGCTGAAGAATAAAATTGGGCCCCTATCTTAAAACCACTTGCAGAAATTAACTTGAAATGGATTCAAAACTTAAATGTAAGACCTGAAACTATAAAACTACTAAAAAATAACATAGGGAAAAGGATCCTGCACATTGGTCTTGGCAACTGTTTTTTGAATGTGACACCAAAAGGACAAGCAACAAAAGCAAAAATCAACAATTGACACTGTATCAAACTGAAAAGCTTCTGCCTAGCAAAGAAACAACCAGTGAAATGAAAAGGCCAACTATGAAATGGCAGAAATTATTTAAAAATTATATATTTGTTAAGGGGTTAATATCCAAAATACATAAGGAACTCTTGTAAGTCAACAGCAAAAGTACAAGCAATCAGATTTTTGAAAAAGGCAGAGAAACTGAATACATCTATTCACAAAGACAAATGATAATCAGTATATAAAGAGGATAAACACCACTAATCATCAGAGAAATGTAAATTCAAATCAAAAACACAATGACATATCACCTCACACTGTTAGAATGGCTAAAGACAATAGACAACAACTATTGGCTAGGCTCGGATAAAAGGGAACTTTGTACATTGTCAGTGAGAATGTAAATTTGTGTAGCCATTATGAAAAACAGTATGTAGTTTCCTTAAAAAATTAAAAACAAGAACTTCCATATGATCCAGTTATCCCACTTTTGGTTTACATTTTTAAAAAAAATGAAATTCATTCTATAAGAGATCTGCACTCCCATATTCATAGCAGCATTATTCATAATAGAAGATCTTTATCCATTCATTCATCAATGAACAATGAGGTTGTTACTGTATTTTGGCTATATACTATTGTGAATAGTATATATTGTGAATACCACACATTGACTATTGTGTGTGAATATACATATAATACAATATCTTTCAGCCATAATAAAAAAGTAAATCCTGCCATTTGTGACAAAACAGATTGACCTTGGCAAATTACGCTAAGTGAAGTAAGTCAGATAGAGAAAGACAAATATTGTATGACGTCGTTTACATGTGAAATGTAAAAAGCCAAACTCACAGGGACAGAGAGTAGAGTGGTGGTTATTAGGGACTAGGAAGTGGGGGAAATTTGTAGATGTCAGTCAAAGGGCACAAATTTCCAGTTACAAGATATATAAATTTAGGATATCTAATGTACAATATGGTGATTATAATTTATTTATTTATAATGGTAAAATATCATCCAGTAAGAATTAGTTCGCCAGAGACAGGCAAGTATAAAATTGCTAGGACTATGTTAGCAATACGGACCACCAAACTTTTATATTGTCTGGCTTCCATTTTTAAAGCTGGTTGTGCTTGCTACCTGACTGAAAGAAACAGTTAGGCCTTTAGATGAAGTTCATGGTCAGTCTCTTATGCATCTCCTCAGAAATGACTCTTACCAGTGTGGGAAATCAGTCTTGTCAATATCAAATAGTGGCCCTGGAATACTGAATGCTGGTGTGTATTCTCCTTTCTTCTCTACCTTACTCATTTCCCTCATTCCTACTCTCTGGTATGGCAAACACTAATAAAGTAGCAGCAGATCCAAATTGTATTCATAAATTTTCTCTAAGGGACCTTATCTGAAAGGGTGAGTATTAGGAAAGGAGTATGGTTCTTCCAGGATGAGTTCTTGACTAGGTTGTTAAGGGGTAAGTTAGGGTGTGTGAGAGTAAGAGTTTCAGTTCACATGACTTACCTCAGATTTAGGACATCAAGGGAGTGTTGAATATTACAATATATTTTTCCCCCTCACATTTTTACCTCCTATTGCTTGGAATAAGGTGTTTATCCAGAATCTATTGCAAATCTCTCCTTTTTACTGTCCCAAAACCGTGTTAGTCCCAGTGAATCTTTTGAGAAAATGCTTCAGATTTGTATTTAGATTTGCCTCATGTAAAGTGAGTTTGGGGGTAAATCTAGAAAAAGGTAGTTCCATTTTAAAATACATGAATGACTTGAAAAATCCATTTTAAGCATGAAGTAGAGAAAATAGTTCATTCGCTCTAAAAATGGAGCAAAAGCTCAACAGGGAAAATCCTAGGTTCTATTTTCTTATGGGTGCTGAATCTATTATTACTATAAAACAGCATCCATACATTTTTAAAGGGGCAAATTACCACAGTGATATCAATGATGAGGAATAACCAGTAAACGCTTCATTAAAAACCCAAAATCTGGTTAGTAGAAAGTGGTAATATGCTACGGTATTTAATTACCATACGTTTCCTTTTTTTATTTTTTTCCTCTTATTTTCAAGGACATTTTACAGACAGGCTTGTAACCTAACAGTGCTTTAGCTTGAAACTTTTTGGAGTTATCTATACCTAATTAGCAACTTCAAACCTACTCACACACAGAGAGGAGAGACAGGGTGTAAACTGTCACATAGCTCATCTTCCAAGGCGCTTAGGAATCTTAAACATTTCTATCACTCTACTACACGAGACCAGATGTCCCTGAAAAGTTCTGTCCAACAATTTTCAGTGGGATTCAAAGCTTTACACACATTATCCTTCTTGCTTTTTGCGTTTCAAGGGAGAAGGATTAAAATTCAGACTGGGTGAAGGGTAAGTATAAGGAAGACATGTTTCACCATAACTTTCGTGTGGGTGCTGATCCGCCCTTTCTCCTCTTGTTCAGAATGATGACGCCTCAGCTACCCCCTTAACCTCAACGACTTTCTCAGGTCTGGTAAAAACAGCTGTTGAGAGGAAAGCTATTGCGCTTTTCCTTTCTGCTCATTTCAGAATATACTGTCTCCATTTGTTAACTTTATCATATTACTGAGACATTGGCACAGACTTTTCCACAGTTTTCATTATCTGATTGTGGTCCTAATAACATCTGGCAATATTTTTCTAATAATGCTCCCTGCAAAATATCAAAAGATCTCATCTTCAAGTGGCCATTTTAAGCAATACAACCTACTCACACTTTTTTAAGCATAGGTATAGATTTAATATGCTGTGTGTCTCCATAGATACACAACTTGACCTAACACGGTATTGTGACTACTTTCTGTAACCCTCTTCTCCATTCATTTTAAAGTGTTTATTTTACCTATGCCTTGGTTTTCCACTATGTTGGAATCTTGTTTTGTTCATTAAAATAAGATTTGGGTGCATACAGGTAAAGTCTAATTTCCACAATTTCATGGAACATTTTGAACTGACAGACTTTGGAAGTGTTGTCACTTGGGCCAAAACAGTAAACTTTGCAAATATAACTCATTCCCCCACTTACTCTAATGTCTCTTAAATACTACACTGAAGACTACTTCATTAACCTGTGATTATCTCTTCTTTTTTATTCACATGCAGCTCTGGTCTTATTTGCATTTATTCAACCATTTCAAGCATTCACTTGAATAGCACAACTATTAAGTCGTATATTTGTTTTAAATAATTAATGTAAGTAAAGAAAGAAAACAAAAAGCCTTCCTCAAGTACCATAATCCCTTATAAACAGTAATCTCAACATACCTGGTAGGATTCTTCCACACTTCAGACAGGTGTCAGATGCCATTTCTCTAGAGTAGCATAGATTACACAGACACACCAGAAGGCATGAAGAGATTATTCTCTTCTGTTTTTCACATCTTCTTGGTAACTAAATATATAAATATAATATATATTATATATATATAAATATTACATATATTATATTTATATTATATAATTATATATATAATATTTTACAAATTATATATATATATTTTACAAATTATATATATATATATATATATATAACAAATTATATATATATATATATATATATAATTTTACATCTAGCTTTATTAATCAGTCCCTTGGCTTTGTTCAACAATGCTCAGACATAAATAAATATAATACCAAAGAATATTTTCTGTGTCTTTGTAATAAAATCTTTATCCTAAATTTCTATCCTAAATGTACAAATAAAGCAAAAAAATTAAAATTTTTTAAAGTAAATGAAAATAAAGCAGATCAAGTATTACAAATATCAGTTGTACCAAGGCAAATAAAGTGCATAAATGGATCACTGATAGGGACCAAGACAAAAAAGGGCAGCCTGAAAGCCCTTAGAGGCCACAGAAAAAATGCTATCAATTTAATAATGAAAGACACTTCTAGTTAAAGATGTTATCGGACTAAGTTAATATAATGTATCATTATCATCAATAAATACAATATATACACTAAGGTGTTTTTTTCATAAGGACTGATATATGTATTTCAATAGTATAATAAATTCATTGTCAGTTATCCCAAAGAATGTGTCACTTTCTGGTTCCAGGATTTTTACTGATAACGTGTATCCCACTGTAGATGTTATATAACACTTATGAGCTTCAGTTTCTCCGTCTGTAAAATGACAAGGAGTTTAGGACTAAATGTACTATAACTAAGATTGCTCCTACCTTTCTTTTTAATGTACATATTTTTTATTTTAGAACAATTTTCAATTTACAGAAAAATTGCCAAGATGGTACAGATAATTCCCATATACACCACACTCAATTCCCCTATTAACATCTTGCATGAGAATGGTACATTTGTCATAATTAATAAAACAATATCAATACATTATTATTAACTAAAGCCCATACTTTATTCAGATTTCCTCACTTTATGCCTAATGGCTTTGTCTATTTCAAGATCTCATCCAGGATACCGCATTACATTTAGCTGTCATGTCTCTTTAGGCTACTCTTGATTGTGACAGTTTTTCAGACCTCCTTTGTTTTTAATTACTTTGACAGTTTTGAGGAGTATGGACAAGGCATTTTGTAGAATGTCTTTCATTTGGTCCTCCTAGCTTTTAAAAACTTTTTTATTTATTAGTGATCTTTGTAAAACAATGGTTAGCACATAGCAACTATTAAGTAGCATATGAGTGAATGAGTGAAGGAAGGAAGGAAGGAAGGAAAGAAGGAAGGGAGGAAAGAAGGAAAGAAGGAAGGAAAAACTGGATGTTTCATTCATGTGTAGAAAGTAATGTATTACTATTAACATAGAAGTAATTGGTCTGGATTTTGATACCACACTGGCACTATATAATAACAGTTTAACCAAAAATAAGCTGAATGTTAAATTACATTTTCTATTTCTGAGCTAAATTTAGAAACATTTCAGCAAGAGACTAATTTAGAAGTTTAATAAGAAAAAATAAACTATCATTGAAAGGCATTTAATGGAAAAAGAAACAAATATGGGGATGTAAAGAACATTTTTAAAATAGTGAGTGATTCTCAAATTACTACATTCATATCATATTATTTTCCCACACAATTAGGGGAAGGAATGCAAATATCCATAAGGAAAGAGACCAAAAGAAGTACACTGAAAGACTGAGGATTCAGTACTCCATCGGCATCAGGAAAGAAGTGAAATTAGATTATTCTGCCTGTGGGGCAACAATGTGTTGGAAATGGAGTTCTGCTAAACATAACCTTTCCCCAACCTCTATTCAAGATAGTAGCTGAAAATTCTCTTTTCACACATAATTTCATCTGCAATAACCTCAGAGGAAAAAAAAAAAAAGATAACAAATACAACCTTGACAGGCAATGTAATCTTTTGAAATAGCCTTTCCTCTTTCTAAAAATCTGGGTCAACCAGATATAATTTCAAACTAAATGTAATGCTAAATTCTCTGTTCAGAAAATGGGCAATCACTATACAGGTTAACAATATATTGATTGATATATTTTGCCCTAATTCACTAATGTAATAGCTATTTGCAAAGCATTTGGTTGCATACTATTATTTCAGTTATGAGTTCAACTTGGTAATAAAACAATAGGCTTTTCCTCAATGAACTACATTCCTCAGTTTATGCAACTTACTTTAAATATTTAATTTAAAGAGTAAAGAACTTGCCATTTTATCAGTTCTTTCAGGCTCCTATATTTTACTATAATATAGCAAATTAATCATTATCAATCTTTAAATGCCTTTTTTTTTCAAATTAGTTTCAGAAAAGCAATAAAATTTTTTCTTCACTTTTCTCAGAGATCACAAGTTCATATTCTTTTAATTACAAGGATTGAAATGCCCCATAGTTTCCATTTGTGGTACAGCATATTGACTTTTGCAGTCATTATTCCACTTTGAACTTTTCTAGTGATATTTACTTCACTGCTACTCTATTTCATATAAATTAAGAAATATTCATTCAGATTCATCCAACAAATATTATTGAGTGTTCCATTTGTGCCAGGATCAAAAGTAACTGTTAGATATACTAAGAGGTAAAATTACCTTTTCTAATCCTGCAACAGGCTCTCACAGGCTGATGCAATAGAAGAGAGAATTTGTACCATAGAGAAAGAGACCCCTTTCAACTATATATATGTGACTCTCTACAAATGCATAGAGCTGAAACTATGTAATATACATAACAAAAAGACAAAATAAAAGATTATATTAATTATTAATATAAGTATACTTAGTTGACTTGATTATAATTCACAATTTTATAACATAAATATGAAATAACATGAAATACAATCAAATATAAAGCAAAAGGGACAAAAGGTTGATTCCTGAAAAACTAAATTTTTACCTATTAAAAGATATGAAAGAGATTCATTGAATTAGAATCCATGAAAATGGGTACATTCTTACGATCCCATGTTTGCCTAGAAAGACTCCTAAAGACAGTGATGTGAACTAAGTGCTTTTATGATTGGAAATAATGAGTATGGAAGTATGGAAGTGTCTTCTCTCATACAAGTGCACCTTTCTGACACCAGGTTGAATAATTCAGCAAAGTGGTAGGAAGGCACTTAAGGTCAGAGCCATCCCAGAGTAAAGCTATCGATTAAAGGAAATATGGGACTTGGAAGAAGTTAATTGGATCAAAAAGGCTAAGTGGAAATGACATGCAATTCAAATATGGACTAGGGGAAGGTCTTAGAGCCAGTACTTTGAGGTTGATACAAGAATAAGGGTAAGTTTCTAATGGAGTTCATAATGTGGTTGGATGAATGATGTAAAAGGATTTACAGGCAAGGGAGAGCAGAGTCATCATTAACAATGACAGGGCCAAGAGAAGCCTTTGTTATTCAGCATTTCCAGGGATGGTTACGTGCCAACTCACATACAAATAATTAAAATCCAATTATTCAAGTTGATAAATAAAGCAATTATCGAAGATAAAACTTAACACTGTCTAAACCAGTGTTATTTAACCACTGGAAAATCTAACGTATTTTTAATACTCTCAGCCCTGTTAATTATCCATAAGCCAAGGTGATTTAATATGGGAACAGCTTTTCAAGGGCCTGCAATTCTAATCCCTAGAAAGCCTGGGGGTGTTCACTGTAAAGCATCACCCTTTGGTTGTCTTTCTCATTGGAAGAAACTTCTCACTTGGTGAAAGTGGATGAAATAAAATAAACACAGCATCAACCAAAATCAAGAGATTAGGGATGCAGAGGAAAGCAAATATGAGATAAGGGACACAGAGATTTCCTTGTTCAGGGAAAGTTCAGCTAATCAGAATCTCCAGGAAGCAGCTTGATTTGGGGTCAGGCAACCAATACTAGGTTCAAATCTCAGATTCACAATTTACTGTGATGTGTCCATGAGTAAGTTATTTACTTCTATGAGTCTCTGTTTCTTTATATGAAAATAAGATTAATATTACTTTACTCGTCATTTCATTATGAGGATAAAACAAAACAATGTACAACAAAGTGCTTTGCACTAATTTTAGGCATAAGATAAACATTTAAGAAATTAATCTACTCTTCTCTGTGTGTTTATATTATCCACATTGTTGAGATATTACATTGTATTTATCAAAACATTTTTTTTGCATATTTTGGCCAAAATATGTCTTAATTGTTTTATATATTTTCTTTTGTTCTTATACAACTTCCTGTGACTATCTTTTAAGCTTTTCAGTGTCACTATCTAAAATATCAATATATTTTTTCTATAACACACTTGTGTGTGCTCTTCACTAAATGCTCCCTATGATTTGGTTTCTTTGAATTATCTTTAAAACATTTTCATTAATAAGTTCTGGACAATATGATATCATTGTTCCAAAAGATATACACCTGTAGTAGTAGTTACACTTCTAATTGTGCTTTTCAAATATTCCAAACAAAATATATTCTCCAAAAGCATGGAACACAAGCAAAGAATGCCTAGAGCACTTTAAACAAGACTGTTATCTCCAGACTATGGATTCTCATAAATTATTAATACAAAATCTATTAACTTTAAAATAATCTAATTTCATCTATAGTATTGTGATCTGATTTTATATATAAAGCTTAAGTAAAACCATTAATTCTTACTTTTCACATAGCCATTTATAATCAATATTGTTATAAAATTAAGAGTCAAATCAGAGTCAGTAATTTCTAATTAAGCTCAAGAACTTGTGTTATAAAGCAGAAAGAGTGTTTGACATGAATAGTCACTTTGAACCAAAAATACAAGTTACATATGTTAGGTGTTGATTGAGGAACATAATTAAAGAACAATGGTATAATTGCTTGGAATCATTACTAGAAAGAACATATTCAACATTCACATGAAATGTAATGAATGTGATGCTTAAACTTTCTAGTAGAGCTTATTTAACTTTTAACAATCAGGAAGAAAGAGTCTTTTTAATTTAGAGTTCAAAAGAAGAAGACACCATTACTGCATAAGCAGCTGCCTAAAATGACATTTACCTGACATTTTCACCTATATAGGAAGGCATTTTATGAAATGATTTTTTTTTTTCAGGAAATGAAGTTAAAATGGTAATCATACCAGTAAAGCTCTTCAGGTTACTCTTTCTTTTCAAAAATGTCATTCAGAAGTGATTATTTATTAGAAGTGCACTGTATTCTGAATTCTGGTTATATATATATATATATATATATATATATATATATATATATATATATATATATATAGAGAGAGAGAGAGAGAGAGAGAGAGAGAGAGAGAGAGAAAGGCCATACTTTACAACCTTTGTATCGTTGAAAACATAGTACAACCTAGAAATATTTTTCCCAAGCCCTTAATTGTGAAAAAGGAATTCAATAAATAAATAGTAAATATTCAGGTATCATTGGTCTATTAGTTAAGGCCTTACACCTGGTGGCCTACTTGCTAATACCATAAATTGTATGACAAAAACCAAAATGTAAAGTCTAATAAAATCTCTCCAGCTACTTTTATAAAACTAGTATTACCATTACACGGAAACATTACTTAGATGATACTAAAGAAAATTATAGTTTATGCACACATATCAACAAAGATGCTTTAAAAAATGCTAATTCAGAGTTCCAACCAAGATGGCAGAGTAGGTAAATGCTTTACTTACCTTCTCTCATGACCACATCAAAATTAAAACTAAACTACAAAACAATCATCACTAAGAATCACCTGAAATCTTGCTGAACCAAAGCCCTAAAATTAAAGACATACAGAAGAAGCCACCCTAAGACTGGTAGGAGGGGCAGATGTGCAGAACAGGCTGGTCCCACACCTGCATGTGACTATTAAAAATCAGAAGGGATATCTCATCTGCAAAGGTGCTCCCTGGAGAAGTGATGGTTCCCAGCACCATACCAGACTCCCCAGCCCAGGGTTCCACTGCTGGGGAGAGAAATTCCCGTAATTTCTGGCTGTGAAAAACAGTGGAGATTATAGCTGAATGAAATGGAAGGCGGCTGCACTCCCAGGCATTCCTCTGAAAAAAACTGTACATGGAGTTACCAATGGAATCACTGGCTGTGAGCTCCAGTGCTGAGTCAGCAGCAGAAGAGATGACAAGGACATATAAGGGGGAACTGAATTGTCTGGCTTCAGTATGAAGGTTAGAGGGGCAGCTTTCACCTAAATGGAGGAGCTGGCAGAAGCTATTGTTTCTTGGCTGAGCCCTCCTTCTTCTCAGGGTCCAGACAGCCACCATATCTGCATCTCCATCAAGGTAGCTCACACCATTTGTTCACCATGCACTGGTGATTCTGAAACTCCACCCCACACAACTTTCGGGCACACCCAAGCCACTTCCAGTGGCTTTTTTCATACAAACCACGTGACTTAGCTCATGCTGCAGACTTTCCTAGGGTTTCTCAAAGGTTCACAGAACCCAGACTAACAGCATCTGGCTTGAGCATGTCCCATACATTTGCCTGAGCAGCCCTAAGCCTGGCACTAGGGACAGCTGGTCTTGGTTCTCAGCTTGGCTTCTTAAGGAACTTCCAAATACGGCAAAGGTAGTGGTCATCTGCAGATTGCTTTGTGGCTCCTGCCAGGTAGGCCTGGGTGGAGCACAAGCTATGGCTGAACTTAACCTGCAGCTGGTCCCCTCCCAGGTGGCCCTGCGGATGGTACACTCAATAGCCAGCTTCGAAATAAGCTGGAGAATCACCCAGCCACCTCCCAGGACAAGACACCCAAAAGGAAGATTGGGCAGGCACTAGAACCCTGCTGAGGCAGATCCTGCTCTGTAGGTTCAGCCTCTGCACCACAATTCCTCAACTGTAGTCATGGCTTGTCCTTACACTAATGATCCTGCAGGATATGCTCTTCCATTGATATGCAAGTAGCAACCAAGATTCAACTACAAGAGTAGGGCACACACAATCCACACAAGGGACACACCTAGAGTGCGTAGCTCAAGTGATCAGGAAGACTGTGCCACTGAGCCCCACAGCCCACCTACTACATAAGGCCATTCTACGAAGACCAGGAGACACAGCAGCCCTACCTATTACCTAGAAACAAACACAGAGGAGCAGCCAAAATGGGGAGACAAATAAATATTTCCCAAATAAAAGAACAGAACAAAGCTCCTGAAAAAGAACTAAAGAAAATGGAGCCAAACAATCCACCCAACACAAAGTTCCAAATACTGATTATAAGGATGCTCAATTTTCTCAGGGAGAACTTCAAAAAAAGATAAGAAACCTAAAAATGGAGATAGAAAACATAAAAAAGAACCAGTCAGAGAGAGAGAGTGCAATAATGGAAATGAAGAATACATTACAGAGAATCAGCACTAGATTAGATGAAGCAGATGGAAAAACAAAATCAGCAGTTAAGAAGAAAAGTTAGGACAAAATACTCCATCAGAACAGCAAAAATAATCCAAAGAAATGAGGAGAGTTTAAGGAGCCTCTGGGACAAAATCAAGCATACCGATATTTCAATTATAAGGGTACCAGAAGAAGAAGAAAGAGAATAAGGAATTGAATACCTATTTGAAAAAATAATAATGGAAAACTTCCCTAACCTGGTGAAGGAAATAGATATATAAGCCCAGGAAGTGCAGAGCGTCCCAAACAAAATGAACCCAAAGAGGCCCACAGCAAGACACATCATAATTAAAATGCTAGAGGTTAAAGACAAAGAGAGAATCTTAAAAGCAGTAAGAGAAAAGCAATTACTTACCTACAAGGGACCTCCCATAGGACTATCAGCTGATTTCTCAACAGAAACTTTGCAGGCCAGAAGGGATTAGCACAAAATATTTAAAGTGATGAAAAAACAAGAACCTACCACCAAGATAACTTTTCGCAGCAAAGCTATCATTTAGAATCAAAAGACAGATAAAGAGCTTCCCAGACAAGAAAAAGCTAAAGGAGTTCATCACCAGCAAAACAGTATTACAAAGAATCTTAGACGGACTTCTTTAAGATGAAAAAAAAGAAAAAAAAATCAAACTTATGAATAATAAAATGGCAACAACTACATACCTATCAACAATTATTTTCAATATAAATCAATTACATCCTCCAATCAAAAGATAAGGGACTGAATGGATAAGAAAACAAGACCCTTATTTATGCTGCTTACAAGAGACTCCTTTAGATCGAAAGGCATACTCAGACTGAAAGTAAAGGGATGGAAAAAGCTATTTCATGAAAATGGAAACAAACAAACAAAAAGCTGGAGTAGCAATACTTATACCAGACAAAATAGACTTTAAAACAAAGGCTATAACAAGAGACAAAGAAGGACCTAGTAATCCCACTTTTGGGTATTTATCTGAAGAAACCCAAAAGTCTACCTCGAGAGGACATGCTCTTCCATATGTTAATTGCAGCATTATTTACAACAGCCAAGATATGAAGGCAACCTGGATGTTCCTGAATGGATGAATGGATAAAGAAGAGGTGGTACATATAAACAATGGAATATTACTCAGCTGTAAAAAAGAATAAAATCTTGCCATCTGCAACAACATGTATGGATATATAGGGTATTGTGCTGAGTGGAGTAAGTCAGACAGAGAAGGAAAAATGTCATATGATTTTACCAATAAATGGAAATCTAAAGATCAAAATAAACAAACAAACAAAACAGACACTCATAGACACAGAGAACAATTTAATAGTTGCCAGATGGGAGGAGTGTTGGGGATGGGTGAAAATGGAGAAGGGATTAAGAAGTACAAATTGGTTGTTATACAGTAGTCATGGGGATGTAGGGTATAGCATAAGGAATATAGTCAATGATATTGTAATACCTATGCATGGTGTCAGACGGGTACTAGATCTATTGGCGTAATAGATAGAAAAACTGTTGGAGGCAAGGTGAAAAGTTGAAGGGATTAAGAAATACAAATTGGTAGTTATAAAATAGTCATAGGGATGTAAAGTAAAGCACAGGGAATATAATTAATAATATGGTGATAACTACGTATAGAGCCAGGTGGATACCAGTCAGGGGGACCACTTCATAAATTATATAAATGTCTAGTCACTATGCTGTGCACATGAAATTAATACAAAATAATGTTGAATGTCAACTGTAATTGAAAAAAATGTACAAAAGGGGGAAAAATTAAAAAAAAAAAAGAATTAAAAAAAAGGATTCATCTGAAGGGGGGTCTGGTCAGCCCTAAAGGACTAGACAAAGGAAGGTCACTGGAGTGAAGGTACACAGTGTCTATTCAGGTCTGTTCAAAGTCATTGAGTTTTACAATGTCCGTGCTAAGGCCATCTCTTTGGTGAGATGGGTCACTGCCTGTTGCCAATAGCTGTTAGACATTCAATTGATCTAATTTTCATTTATTCCAATTTTGTGTTCTAATTTGGAGTGGAAAATTCTCTGATCAGGTAGATGTTGAGTATTCTGGTTCCTTGGGGAGCTCTTCCTCCTCATAAGGGTATTACGTTAAGTGAAACAAGTCAGACTCAGAAAGACAAATACCATATGATCTCACTTATATGTGGAACCTAAAGAACAAAATAAATGAACAAACAAAACAGAGACAGACTCATAGATACTGAGAACAAACTGATGGTTGCCAGATGGAAGGGGAGTTGGGGAGCTGAGTCAAAAAAGTGAAGGGATTAAGAAATACAAATAGGTAGTTACAGAATAGTCATGGAGATATAAAGTATAGCATAGAGAATATAGTCAATAATGTTGCAACAACTATATATAGTGCCAGGTGGGTACTAGCCTAATTGGGGGGATCACTGCATAAATTATATAAATTTCTAACCACTATACTGTCACCTGAAATTAAGATAAAATAATATTGAATGTCAATTGTAACTCAAAAAAAGAAATAAATGTATTTTTTAAAACACTATTTCATTTAAGCAATATATTAAAATAATGGAATAAACATGAGAAAATATTTTGAGTAAATATATATTTAATATTAAGGCACAAATTAATACAATTTTGCAAACGAAAGGGTCAAAGGAGGAAAATGATGGAATATCTTTAGAGATGTGAAGAATGTTCAGGCCATAAAACTGATAGTATTACAAGCAGTTTGTTAACGTCTATTTCAATGTGTTTTAAAAATCTTTAACACAATTAAGAAAAGCATGGACACTTATGAACAGTTAAAGGCTCACATAAATTAATTGAATGGAACTGCTTACAAACTGAGGTTTCTAAGACAACTAATTAAAGTTTCGGTTATAAGTTAGTTAGCTACATGCTTTAAAGTGCAAAGAAAGCACACAAAGAAAGACAACTCCTGCAAAACACAGAAGTGAGCTCCAAGGCCTGAAGAACCTTTCACCGCCACTGGTTTTTCTTTTGTGATGTTTAAAAATGAAAATCACCAAACAGATGGAGCCCTAACTCAATTTTGAAAATAATATAACAGATGACTGAAATAAACAGAAAACACCAACAACTTAACTTTCAGATGAAATGCTACAGGTCCAATCACTTACAGCTAAAAACAAAAACAAAACACATTACAGACCTACCCATCATTTAGTTGTGCGTGTGTTTGTGCTTGTTTGTTGTTTGTTTTGTCCTCTAAAAAATAGGACATTAAAAGTGGATAGTTGTCCAAATCAGTTGGAATATTTTATTTACTAATGACCCATCAAACCTAGCTGACAGGAATTTAGACAAATTTGTCTGAAGATGAGAGTTAACGTTGTTCATTTGACACTAGCTCACACTGCTGTCATTACAGCACACACTGTTTATAAAAAATAAATAAATGAAGCCAATTAAAACAATGAGAGTCTCAGGATATTTGTGCTGGCAGTCAATTATTGCTTGAGAAAATAGCATTAATAAATCTCAAATTTCTTTTTTAAAAAGTAGAATTTCAGCATGGCTTACTTCCTAAAGTAGCATCCTTAGGCACATTTTTATAGAAAAATCACCTTTCCACTCAATAAAGCTGAATTAGAATGCTTTGTTATATAAAGTTATTATTTCCAGTAATATATCAAAAGGTGTCATTATTAAAAATGAGTTTTGGCCAATGTAGCTTACATTGACTAAGAGGCTTCAGTGCAACGACTACTGAATTTTCTTACTAAAGCCTACCCATCTACCTTCTCCCCTCTTACCAGTGGGGAACGGGGAACAACATTCAAAAATTAGAAAGAAACATGTATTATTTATTTCATAAAATAAATATGAAATATGAAAAAATGACTATGGTCATGTGCCCCATAACGATGTTTTGGCCAACCACAGACCACAGATATGACAATGGTCCCATAAGATTATAATTGAGTTGAATTCCCTGTAAGAAATGGAAGGATATGTGGTTCAGGAGGAATTTATTTTTCTCTGTTGAGAGTAATACCTGTGGGGCTTGGTGATAGATTCTCTCACTCACCGTCCTTCAGTTTGGACTGCTCAGATTATATCCTAATCGTTCAGCCACTAAGCTGTTTCAGCACAGCGAGGTCTTTCGCTCCATCACAAGATCTTCAGAGGGTGCTTCAGTCCCTCCCAGATCTAGCTCAATCATCATCAGTACAGTGCATTAAATGACTTGTTGAGGACTAAGACCCTATATAAAGACACAGGTTCACAGGAGCTACCTTAACAAGTATGAAGTGTGACTGCCAATTTAGTAAAAGCTCTCCGTGGTCCTGTGGAGCCAGCCTGTGTCTGCACTTTGGAAATACTTTCAGGTTGTATTAATGTAAA
Source organism: Rhinolophus ferrumequinum (assembly GCF_004115265.2). Lineage (NCBI taxonomy): Eukaryota > Metazoa > Chordata > Mammalia > Chiroptera > Rhinolophidae > Rhinolophus > Rhinolophus ferrumequinum. Next base: position 78,810,527 of record NC_046291.1, on the reverse strand, counting down.
ACATCAATAAGTTTTATTTGTTCCATCAATTCAGTGTCAGAGAGTGCCCTTTATGCCACATCAGGATCAAGGAAACCAACAACAAATTTCCAAAGTCAAAATATTGAGTCCTCAGTTCTACACCCTCTCCATGTTAAACACCCTCTTTTTAAGTGAATCCCACAAAGGTCCTTAATCTGACCACTGCTCCCACATGCAATTGCCAAAACCACATTGCTGTAACCTTCCCTTATGTTCCTGTATTTCTCAGTTTTGATTTCTTATTCCTTATGATCCCTAGGCCATCCTTCACTCTCTCCTGACAGTCACTCTTATGGTGATCTATGCCTTACCCAACCAGCTTATCCTCAGTATTTCTAACAAACTCAGCCCACGTCCTTGTTAGTGGAGCAGTATCACTAGCTCTGATGTTCTATTTCTGACCCTGTTGGAAGGAAGTTGGGTAGGGCTTGTGGAACAGGTGTTTATAAAGTGTTTATAAAGTCTACAGCAGTGTAATGCTCTAGGCTTTCACATTCACTCACCACTCACTCACTGATTCACCCAGAGCAACTTCCAGTCCTGCAAGCTCCTTTCATGGAAAGTACCCTATACAGGTATACCACTATTTTACCTTTTAAATCATATATTTACTGTAACTTTTCTGTGTTTAGATATGTTAAGATGGTAAGTATACAAAAATACCATTGTGCTACAGTATTCAGTACAGTAACATGCTGTACAGATTTGTAGCCTAAGGACAGGAGGCTATGTCTTATATCTTACGTGTGTAATAGTCTGTGCCATCTAGGTTTGTGTAAGTGCACTCTTATGATGTTCACATGACAAAATTGCTTACCTATGCATTTCTCAGAATGTATTTCCATCCTTAAGCCACACATTAATGTATTCACATGAGTATAAAAGCAGTGGATATTTTAATTGTACTTATTTTGATAGAATATGCAAAACTATCTAAATACTAGTCTTATAGTTTCCATAAGAAAGGCTCATCATAAGTAAATTCTGGAAAATCCAGTTTACACCTGCGTTAACAAGAGTGATATAGATCACTTATATTGAAACGGTGGCATATGTGATACATATTTATTATTAAAATCCAGTTACTGAGTAATAATAGGGAAAACTTTAAACATATACCTCTAAACACTGAAAGGTTACACCACTGAAGGTAGCGGACACTCCCAGGGAAAAGGGGGCAGGAGCTCATTCTAACTCCCTTGTAACATTCTAGTGACAAACCTCCTGGAATTTACACACACACACACACACACACACATGCATATGTACACACATTTATACACACACATATATACACACATATATAGTATATATACATACACATATACATATATACACAACATATATACAGTACAAATATATATATACAAATATATATATACACACACACATACACACATATATTTTTAAATAAATTAACACATACACACACACACACACACACACACACATACACACAAACATATTGCTAGCAGGAGGGATCCTTATATATGGAATGCTTTCAGACTAACAGACTCAGCTCCCATCTATCCTATTTAGATAGTTTTGCATATTCTATCAAAATAAGTACAATTAAAATATCCACTGCTTTTATACTCATGTGAATACATTAATGTGTGGCTTAAGGATGGAAATACATTCTGAGAAATGCATAGGTAAGCAATTTTGTCATGTGAACATCATAAGAGTGCACTTACACAAACCTGGGTTATCTAGTTTGTTTGTTTAACACAGCCTGGAATCTATGTATTTATGGGCCATGGCTCCCTCAAAAATACCCCCATATGCCATACATTTATTAGAGAATAAAGTGAAGGTGTTTCATAACATAAGTTACTTGTTCTGTGTAAGTGAGAGGACTGCATTTCCCATTTAGAAACCTTATCTGTTAACCCAACCAGAACAAGTCATAAGAGAAACATATGAGCTGGGGGGGGATGTTTATATTGGAGGTCCAGAATACTTCCCTGCTTCTCCTCCAAGGACCTGAAACCTTGAAATTATTAGTAAGGCTTGGTATTATCTGAGATTTCTGACTCTTGAGAGTCTGATTTGACAAACTGATCCTTTGGGTAAACTTGGATGTTTACAAGGCTTCCAAGTACTGTATAGCAATCAGCCTTTTTCATAGATACAAAATTATTTTTAAAATTGTCTTACAAACACCATACCTTAGTAACCTTCAATCTCACTTGGCATATTAATAGAAATTAACATTTAGTCATATATAAAAGCTTGTATATCATTCACCCTTGAGAATTGAGAAGAGGTATTTGCCTTTTTGAATTATTTGGGGGTCGCTGAGAATTACCCATGTAACTGGTGACTGCTTATGGGTGTTACCAGATTGTGCTTTTAACATAAATTGTATAGTCAATTTGAGCCTCACATATTTATGTAATTTTACTAAATTATTCTTATACCTGAAGGGACAACCGTGATGATACAATTCAGATACTGAATAAGATTGAAATATTTCACCATAAATATACGAAGGAGAAGAGAATTAGATTCTTGAATGAGAGCATAATTCTAAAATATTTACTCAGTTCTAGCAACCATTCAAATATCTATTTTTCAAAATCTGTGTATATCATTAAGGGCTCAATACAGGAAACACGTTATTCCAAGTATTTTGAGCAGTAAGAGATATAATACGATAAATTAAGTTTAATAAAATTATTGGAAATCTGGGAAAGTAGAAGTATGCAGGTAACGGCATGAGAATGCACACAGTCCAGTGGTCAGGAAGCGCCTGGTGGGGAAGTCCCAGTGGTGGGAAAGATACAAGTAATTACTGTTGTGTTCGTTGTCCAGAAACCTGTATTTGGCTAGAGGGTGGTGCATCTGCATTCAGCCTCCACAAAATCTCCTGTCTCCTGGATTCTGCAAATCAATTTCCACTACTTCCGGAGGAAGGTCCTCTGTGCCTCCTCTACAGAAGTTCATGCCAGTGAATCTCACTAGTAGAACCTAACTCTGATTTAGCACTCTTGTAACCAGGGAGTTTGGGAAATGTAGATTTTAAGATTCAGGACTGTGAGGTATAGAGAATATAAAAGTAGGTGGCAATGGATGCTGGCTGCCAATAGATATTTTTTAATTCAATATATGTCTGGATTGATTAAATATTTTTGATCACTGTTATTGTGTTCCCTAGATGTTTTCATGGGGATGTTTACTGATTAAGATCTCATACTTCGTACTGACAGTCTTCAAATCATTCACCAGTTGCCCACTGTGTTTACATAGATAATTAATCTCTTCTTTCCAAAAGATTTCCATGAAAAGCTAGTATTACCCTTTCCCTTTTACATATGAGGAAACTGAGCCTTACTTCAGTAATTACAAACATAATTGCTATGCTTGTAAGATTAATAATAAATAGTACCTATGAGAAACACTGATACATGATAATCAATAAATGTAAGTTATTCTTATCATACTAACATTTCCATATTCGTTCATAGAAACATTTGCTTTATGATTATTATATTTATTTAGTACATTATTTTTCTAAGAATACTTATTTTAATCAGCTTGTAGAATAAAAAGTCACAGAAATATGTTTTTCTTAAAATTCAATTCATAATAATTAAAGTTTATGTAAAATTTTTATGAAAGTCATAATTTGTATATTAATATTTGCATTTGGAATTAGCAGATCTTAATTTTTGCCATTAATTTTATCTACATAGTTTTTACTGCGAATAGTATTAATTTTCTATATTTAATTTCTTGATAATATAGTTTTGATGGAAATGTAGATTTAAAAATAAAATCTAGGAAAAAACAGTGAATCTAAAATAGGAACATGAGATTAAAGGAATTTTTAGCTTGATTCCTGACTTAACATAAATGTGTCTTTCTGACTTAAAAGTCCCTTAACCATGTAAGTGTATGGCATAAAACACTGCCTTGTGTGAAATGAAAAATTTAGTAGATAATTAATCATGTCAATTGTTTTAAGATGGATATTCATTTTTAATCTATAATTTGAGTGAAAACTACTGAATTACAGAAATAACACATGAAATCTTTGACTTACAGGCATTTGGGGAAAGCTAAAGTATAACAGTAGACATAAAACTTCAGGAGAGATCACTTCCAAGGCTTTTTCTTCACATATTAGAGTATATCTTCTTGTTCAAATACTGCTTATATTCAGCTGGCAAAAACAAAAGACCAAACAAACAAACAAACAAACACGTCCTGAGAAATAAGAAGAGGGAGAGCACGCTATCAGAAAGCTGTGAGAAAATGATCATGATATGACTGAATCCTGTGTGGGTTAAGTGAGAACTGAGTAGGACAGTTTGCAGTGTATATTAAATACAAAAAGAATCCATAGAAATAATATAAAAGTGCTAGTAATCATGAATTATTGGTTTACTTTTCCTATTGCTTGGTGTATTTTTATTGCTCTTGGTTTTTAAATAAGTATGATTTAAAATAGTTCTTTTTTTCCTCTCTCTCTCTCTAAAAGAATCATAAACTCATGGAAAAGTTGGAAATACAGTTTAAATCATATATATATATATATATATATATATATAATATACTATATATTATATATTATATATATATTTACACTTTCTGGCCGATCATTCCCTATACTTTAGTATTTTCTACAAGCAAAGGCAGTCTCCTAGTAACCACAATAAAACCATCAAAATCAGAAAGTTAACCTTCATATATTACTATCATCTAATTATCAGAATCTATTCAGGGTTTTGCCACTTGTCCCAATAATATCTCTTATAGCAAAAAGGCTCCCATTAGATTTACATGTTACGTTTAGTTGTAATGTCTCACTCATCTCTTTCAGTCTAAAACAATTCCTTCAATTTCACTGGGTCAGTATTTTTGTAATTATGGTCAGCTTTCTCAAGTTTGGTTTGTGTGATAACTAGATTCAGGACTGCTTCTTTGACAGGAATATCACAGAAGTGATGCTGCATTCTTTTCATTGCCTACTATGCATCCAATGGCTTACTGTTTCCATTTGTCCCATTATTAATAGTGTTTAAAAATTTGTTTACAGTCTCGTCTCCCAGTGTTGTCTACCATAAGGTAACTCTTTTCCCCTTTGTAACTATAGGTATTTTGTTAGAAGGTACTTCTAAATTCCAAATCATTTATTAATTTTAGTCTCTTTTATCTCATTGTTTCCTATTTTGTTTCTTGGATTATAATCTGTACAGTCATTATATATTTGATTCTCAAGTCATCTAGATTGGGTCAGTGGGAGTTCATCAATTTAGCTTGTGTATTCTTTTGTGACATTTCATTATTCTTAGAGCACTTTCTTGCTTAATGCCACAACAAGATATTCTAGGCTTATTTTATGCTTTCCTTTTCCCAGCCCTGATATTAGTTATTTCTGCAATGTACCCTTGTTTTTAATTTTTTTAATGGAAAACGGTAAACAGAAAGAAGCATATGAGTACTAGATGGATTCATTACTATTGGGTTAGCAATTGTCTCCCAAGATCACAGTGAATAGAACTTGGGGATACACGTAGTGTTTTACATATATTAGTTCCTCTATTATATAAGTATCCATCCCTCCATCCATTAATCCATCCATCCTTCCACCCACCTATCCATATCTCTATTGAAAAACTATGAATTCACACTGATAACCTCCAATTCAAATTCAACACTATGGTGTTTATTCTAATTTTCTCCCTTTCCATATTTATAACTGCCATCTTTGTCAATGAGAAACATATCTTCAGTATTATTTAATATAGTCACACATTTGATTAATCCCTCTATTGTAATCAATGACCATGGGTACTGCCATCCTTTTCCTTATGTAGATGCCTTCATCTCCCTGCATAAGCTCTGACGCTCTGTTCTACAGCCTAAACTGTGTGGCACCACTGTCCTACTGCTTGGATCCTGAAATATTACACTAACATATTCCTCCATGTGGGTATGCAGTTTCAGTAGGAGTATAAATTGCCTATGAAAGCAGTCTGGCATGTCTATAAAATGCACCTTGGCTTGGAAACCTTTCTTTTGCTAGGAGTTTAGCCTACATCAATACCTCCACATACACACAAAAATATACATATGTACAAGAATTTAATCTAGCTAAAAATGCAAAACTATATAAAAGCACTCTAATATAGAAAGGAGAAATTGAAAACATATAAATTGAAAACAAGTACCATTAATTAAGAGTAGAATATGAGAAAGGCATTGAAGATGTAAGTTTAAAGAACTAGACAAACTATATACAAATAATTGTCAACAGACCACACTGTAGATACCATAGCTAGGTAACTAAATACTAGATAAATGAGATACATAGATTAGATAGATAAATAGATAGATAGATAGATAGATAGATAGATAGATAGATAAACAGATAAATAGAAAGAAAGAAAGAAAGAGAGCACATCAGACCAAAAGCTTACTGTCTTAGAAAAAATAGTCTCACACTCATACAACTATCATTGTGATAGACATATAAAGCACCTATATACACTATTAGCCAGATTGAATCACTTAAGTAGCATGAGTTTAGTTCTCTGCCTTTGGCCATTTTATGACCTCTTTCTATCTGGACCACACTACACACTCTCATTCTTTCCCCACCCCCAAATCCCAGAAGCCCCAGAGTTCTTTCCCAATTTGACAAGACTCTTTTACCATAGCACTTGTCCTTGACCTGCTCCACCTGAAAATACTGAGTGCTCTAAAATATTCCCTTTTTCTGATGTAAGGAAATATGCAATATAAGTCAATTCTAGAAGATAATCACTTATTAATTTGGCATTTAAACTTGAGATGTTAATGGCAGAACCGATTACCTTTCTTAGGCTTATTCGCATAGTAACAGATTCCCTTCCATCTTTAACCCCTCACCCAGAGGCTAGAGCAGAGGCAGCCTTAGAGGAGGCTAATCCCACCTTCTGCTCACTTCTTCTGGTAGTTAGGATTCCATATTGGTTTACTGCAGTGTGTTTTGGTAAATTCTCAATCAAAGTATGCAAATAAGTAAAATAACATTTCTGATATGCATCCGGAAAAATGTAACACACATAATACCCCATACTTGCTTACATTTTGAAATTGATTTATTTTTAAATACTACTTCAGTCCTAGGAAATAGCAACACGGTATCTTGAAGAAGTATATTCTAGAAGCTCAGAATCACCTGAATGGCTCATTTTACTGAAACGTTTCCAAGTTTTAAGATGTTGAATGGCAAGCTCCATATTAAGTCTTGGCCAATTCAAAACAAAACAGCTTTGTTCTAATCTGCAATTCTCTCTTTCACTCTCCTTTCAATATAGAAACACCTGTTTTCCACCTAGGAGAGCTTAATATTACAACTAATTATAGTTTTGGCAATTTCAACAAATATAACTTACCCTGGTGTCTTGGAAATGAACAAAGTTTCTATTTAAATCTCTCATTCTTCCCACTGGGAGCAATTTACTCCAGACAAATTGAGGCAACAGTCATTTATTTAAGGACCGTTCTTCCTTCTACTGAAAGATGTGGCTACATTCATAGGGGCTTACAGACGGTTGAGGCATCGGTTTGGTGAGTTGTTGAGACAGGAAGTTTCTGGCTTTGTTCATGGTCATCATCAGTCTAAGACGTACACACTGTAACAGCCTCACATCCATTTGTCTTATCATTATTGTTCCACACAGGCAATCAGAGCACATTATGTGATCTGACAACAAATCGTCACCACAGTTCACTCTTTTTTAGCTACTTCCTTGCCATGCTTGGATCACAGGAGACACAGAACCACACTGGACTGTTGAGGCTATGCCAAGCCCACCTACCAACACCACCATCTTTCCACTCAGTGTTTGCCAGGAACTCTCTTGAAAGGATGAGGAACTTGTCTCTCTAACTTTCAGATGTCCTAAATCTATCTGGATTTTCTATTTCCCACCACTTCTCAGCAGGATGTTAGTGGGTAAGAGACCACAGAGTTCATTCTCAGGATCATCCACTAGCGTTTAAATAGCTGTATTATGTTATTACTCTTTCTCTTCCCCAGACTGTAATTTTTAGCTAGTCTAGGATCAGGCGAGAGGGTGCACTATGTATACGTACATATAGATCCCAATCAATTGTGTAACCCTGGTTCTTAAGCTTAAGAAATAACAAAAGTCAAGAATTTACTTGCTTATTCTCAAACCCATTTTTAAATGCAACTGGAGAATGTAATTTGCCACTTTCAACCTAAAAATGTCAACAAAAAACAAAACAAAACAAACAAACAAAAAACCCAACAACAATAGGTCTTGCTCTGGGAAGTTCAAAACACTTTGAAAATCTTGTTCCTCTCCTCCACCAAACTGTTTCCTCCAACACCCACAACTCCTACCACAGCTGCTCTGGTAATGATGAAGATCAATTAAAAAAAAAACAACAATACTTGCCTGGATTGTTTCTTAAAGATACTGATGCTTAGATAACAATCCAGAGTTCAAGTTTAAGAGAGAGACAGACTAGTATTCACATTTAGTGAACAACCCAGATGATTATATTCTTCAGTTTGGAATATTCTACCCTAGATGATATTACACCTCATATATGAGATATAAAAACTGGCCTTACAAATTTAAGAAAATAAAGTAATAACCTGTAGCTAGGAATCATTTCCAGCCAACGTGGGCCATGTGAAAAAAACAAAACACTAAAAGGGATAACTGTTCCCTGAGATCCTTAGGGAATATGAGTGACCTCAGTCCTATGCTTACACACTAGAGAAAAATAGCATAATAGCACAAATCAGTGTCCCTAAACATTTACAATATAACCTCCACAAGACCTTCCCTAGTTCCAGAGAATGCCTGTCTTTTTACTTAGGACATGAAACTATGGAAGAAAGAGATATAGGGTAATAAAAACTAAATATCCAACAATGGTGAACTGTTGGTTAAAAATCATTACTTAAGGATTTCCAAGTGGCTATTAAAATTAATTTATCCGACAAATATTTATTGAAATGTTCTTGAATCAGGCAGTAGGCTAATGCAATAAAATACTGTCCTCCCACATCTATTTACATGAAAAAGTGCTCACAGTAGATTTTTAAGTATTAAGGTTAGTGACAAATAGGCACAGTATGATTTTTGTCAAAAAAGCACAAACAGGTACAAGCTTAGATGGACACAGAGACCAAAACCTTTATACTGATTATACATGTAATTTTTACATTTCCTTTTTATGTGTTGTTAATTTTCTTTTCAACCAGGCTCATGACTACCTTGTCTCTCACAGTAGACATGTCATGTACCACCTTCTTATATTTACCTTCTCACATGCTCCACTTGGTTTTGATGAGATATAGTCTAAAAAAGTGACATTCAGAGTGGTAAGGGATATTATAATCAGGTAAGCTTTGGCTATATTTAGGGTTTTAAAATGAGGCCTAGAAGCCTGAGCCTAAATAGGTTTTGAAGGAAATTTCTGTAACTCAATTTTTTTCTTTCCTTTTCTCCTTAGACTTTTTTATTTGGTTATCTTCTCTTTGATAAGGAAGATATACTTTCATCTTCATTTTCATTTCACCTCTCCTTTTATTTTGTTTTTTTTCCTTATATATTTCTTCAATTCACACTTCGTTCTTTTTTTTTTTTTTTTTGCCGTTATTCCCTAACCTGGAACATTTTTTCCCCATTATTGCATCAAATGACCAAAATTAAGATCACTTCATAGCATACTCATTGCAGAAGCATGTGGGGAGTGCAGAATTATCATGTATTTTCTTTATAAAATAACTGTTGTTTAAAAATATGGAGTCACATATATAATATGAAGTTCAGGTAGGCCAAATGTCAGATGTTTCTGCAGACTTCAGGTTTCAGATTCTTGTAAGGCAAAAAAAAAAAAAAAAAAAAGCCTTAGATTTCACGACTGTTGACTTCAGCAGCAACTTGGGCTTGTAGAATTAAGTAAATGGCTTGTGACATAAATCCAAGTGTATAAGGGGAAATGCTTTCTTAGCATGTAAAATCAAGAGATTGGTATATACAGAAAAAAAAACAAAAAGAAAGACACAACTATGATTTTTAAGAGAAATATGAAACTCTCATCTAGACCAAAAGGGAAGAATTTTCTAGAAATAAATTAGTCTTCATGAAGTAAAATTTCTGCTTGATTTTAGAAGAGAACATACCAGCAGTAGAAAGTAATACCCACTTGTTCTGAACTTTTTTCACGGACAGTTCAGAACATGAGATCACACATGTCAGGGCCAGCAGAGAAGGTGCTGAAGCACATCTCCCTTGTGTGAAGAGCAGCACACATGGTTGTACAAGGAAAGACAACCTTGTTTCTTGCTTTCACCAGCCTGGGTGAACTTTTTCTTTAAGAACTTTTACCCATACTTTGTTGCTTGAATGAAAACTGAACATTAAAATGGTATTTGTTCCCCAAGCTCAAAAGATGTCTTACGCCAAGTCCACTATTTAACCATTGTCTTCTAGCAAACTAGTATGTTCCAGTTCCCAACTCACAAGACCTCAGCTGTCCTATAAAGTAAATTTGCAATTCATCAAAGAGAGATGACAGAGATTAAGTGGATTATTTCAGTAAGGAGGGGTAATTGACCTTGAGGAAGGGCATGTGTTGGAGACTCTGGAAAGTCAAGGTTAGTTGAAGGGCAGCAGGAAGTGAGAGATAAAAAAGAAAGACTGAAGAAACAAGAAAAAGTCAGTGAGGTTTTGTGAGACACTTTTAAAGAATCATGGGCATTCATGAGTGGCCCCCAGTAAAAGCAAACCTAGACAACAATGTCCTGTCTCTTGTGTCATAATAGATGAAACAAGACATTTAGATTAGAGCACTACCTCATTTTTGTCCACCCATTCCAAAATACAATTTTCTGGATTATTTTTTTTGTTTGAAACACCAATTGTGGTTTCTGGGTTTTTTGTTTTGTTTTGTTTTTACTGTTACATAGGCTCATTGTGGAGACAGCTGTTAAACAAATAGATGCAAAAATAAATATAATCATACTATTCTAAGATGAGAAAGAAAAAATACTTATATAAGTTCATAACAAGTGAATGGATTTATTTTAGGTTGTGGGCAGGCCCGATATATTCTGATGAAAAATTTCGTTTATTAACACTCTTGTCCTTTGTAGATGAAAAACGGGCTCTATAATAAATCTAACTGAAAGTCACCTTATAGGGTGATCTGATCGTAAATTTCTAATTGGGCAAGTCCTCCTAGTAGTCACACCTCAGCCCTATAATTTCTTTAATAAAAGGTTTATCTTTGCTGTAAGCAAGCCCTGTCCATTGTTTTTATGTATCTGTATTAACACACCTTTGAAGTGCCTCTTTTTCAAACCCCTGGGAAGTGTAACCACCCTCAAGGGATCACATAATCTTGTTAATTATTCTGTAATCCAATCCCACCTTCCTTTCCACCCTGGTTCCTGTAATCTTCCGTATGTTTCCTCCTTAATTCCAAATGTAGAAAAGAAATTGCAAACTGTTATTCTGACAAGCATTTTGCTCAGTATGTTGAGCTCTTGCTTCCAGCTGTGTTCTCTATTTGGGTCAAATAAACTCATAAAAATTCTCTACAGTTTCTGATGTTTCTTACATTGACACCTTAGAATTCTGATTTACTTGGTAGGTAGGCTTCAATTCCCACTCCTCAGTCAGAGTCCCAAATCTTTATTACTTGTTCTGATTTCTCTCTCATGCTCTAATTCTTCTCTACTACTTCCTGGATACCTTCACCTGCTTTTATTTCAAATTCAACATGTTCAAAAATCTATCACCTTCTTTTGCAAATCTTTTTGTTGCTTATTCCTTTTTCATATTTGTAGTACATCAATCTATGCTTTGTCATGGGAGATAAAAACTCTAGTTCATTTTTACTAGACTAATTTAGATGAATAGTATCGTAGGCATCATAATAAATCTCCTGGCTTCTAAGTCTCCCCAACTCAGTCCATCTTAAACACACTGCCAAATAAATCTTTAAACACAATTCTGGTTGTGCCACCTTTTTTTTTTTTTCCTCCAGAAACTTTTATATATCGACTAAAACTTTGACATCAAAGACACTTATGAATTACCTATAACCATCTTAAAAGAAATTCAATCCCACATCTCTTCTGTTATCTAACCATAATTGGTCTGCCTGTAGTTTGTCAATCACATCTAAAACTTTCTGCCTGCCTGATTTTTATTCAGTCCGTTCTCTCCAAGGAACATATATGATTTCTTAACCTTTTCTGTCTTAAGTCTACCTATTTTCTATCATTATTTTAAATTTCATATCTTCCATAAAGGAATTTTTGGTGCCTCTGGAATGATATAATGACTGTTAAATTTTCATTGTGTTTTTTTTTCCTTTGTACAGTTCACATGACATCTTTCGTATGGCATTTATGTGATTTTAATATCTTCTCACTCCTCTTTGATGCTTGGAAATCTCTTCCTGATCTGTATATTCCTTAGTGCATATGGTAGGTGCTTAGCACTGCATCAAAATCCCTCAAGGAAGATTAATAGCACAGGCAGCACAATTACAAATGGCAACATCCAGTAAGTGATTACAATGTAGAAGACAAATTTACCTTTAGCTTGAGAAGCTTTGCATTCAGAAGGTTAATTAGACATCATACTGGTGTGAGGGGGAACATGTGAACTGTTTTTCTCCCAGAGCAGGCTTACTGAATAAGTACTTTACACTTCAGAACTACACATGCTGAAACTAAGCCAGGTGTTAACTTTAAATTTAAAATCCAAAATGAGAGGCAACAAATGTTTACTTGGGATAAAAGAATTGCAGTTCTGGGAGCATGGATTCAGGCAGAAACCCAAATCATGTCTCTATTACAGGGTGAGAAAAAGGTACATTTTATGAGAAAAAGAAGGGAATGATCATATGAATAGAGGAAAGAAATTCCTGTTGATGTGAACAAGCAGAGTTACTTTTCATCTGTATGTGGCTGGTTACTGATTCTCTCTTCACATGGAGAGCCCATAATCATCGCTCCTTATGGTCAGGATGTCTGGTGTTCTGTTGGCTTTACAAACAATTGTTTGGAAGACGCCATTGGTTTGGCCCAGTCCAAAGGTCTGGCCCAGTTCAAACAGTCTAAAGGTTCAAGGAGCAAGAAATGTAAGGCAATTCCTCTGAAATAGCTGCTCTGGCTCCATTTTTAAAAGGACTCCAATTATGTCAAGACAGGGATCAGTTGAGCAGATCTGTTTTTAACTTGGCTACATTCTCAGAGATCGTTTGACAAGCTGAAAAATTCCCCAAGTCAATCTGTTATACCTATGGTGATTGCTGAAGAAATCAAGTAAATACAAAGTGTTATCCAAAGCAGAATTATTTTCCTAGAGATCTCTTACTGTTTTTTTTCTTTACACTGAGTTTTACTTGTACAATAAAATCAGTTATTTTAGATCTTTTCAAATAATGCCTTAAAATTTTTTAAGAATATAGTTTAAAACTCTTCATGAACCCTCAAATATTTAAAAACAACATATTTTTAGTCCAAATTTTTTTTCTTCATAATACATAGATAATGATAATCTGTATGTACCATGACTAGAGATTAAAAAAAAAAAAAAAACAGATTGGAAAACTGCTTGATGATGATGTGCCTCTATGATAGCTGGATATACCAGAGGACTCTTATAAAAGTCAGAGCATTTAATCAGATAGGGTAAAGAGGGTAAAACATGAGTTTTTAAATTCTTCTACCAATGGGAAATGGGAAGTGGTGAGAATTAATCATTTTTGTTCTTTATGTCATTTGATTCCAACAGATGGAATTTCCTCTGACAAGGAAGGTAGTACACAATTTTTAGTAGTCTGTAAACACCACCATAGTCAGCTTTGATAAAATGTCTCTGATAACAAAAATCTGCATCTTAATCTCAAATTTCAATAGCAGTATATAAAAATTATGTTGGCAAGTATTAAAAAAGGAGTTTTTCTATTCAATTTAATCAGAGGCCTTTTAATTCATTTCTCTTACTGATTTTACTTATCAAGTTTAGCTTTTGGACAATTATCAGAAGAAAAACGAATCAAAAAGGAAAATAAATCATTTTCCCATATAACATTTACATAGCAATGTATTTAGTAATTGGATGGTGATTCTCTAAGTTCACAGAACGAAACTAGTTTTAAAATGAAATTGAATGGTAGGAAAATTTTAAAAATGAAACAGGACAGACAACTATCTCCCATCACTTAATTTAATCCATAATGATGTTAATTCCTCTAATAAATATATGACAAGAATCTGTAAAACTTAGGTAAAATTTTAACTAAACTGGTTTTCTATTAACAAGAAGCTAATCACATATATATATATATATGTATATATATATATATATATATAAATTTTTTTTTTTTTTTTTTTTTTTTTTAGAAAAGTACTCTTTGCTTTCCAAATGGGCCTGGGAATATTTCTAAAATGCAGTTTCTCAGACTCATATATTGACAAAATAAGAGTTGATGACCTCAAATGCAGGAAAGAGAAAAAAAATGGACATAATCCTGGTTGGGATTAAAATGAACTTTACTAGATCATAATAACACGTGTGTTACCTTAAAGGAGAGAGAGTGATTTATCTCTATCTTAAATATTTTCAGTCATAAACTGATATGATCTCAAAATTTAGCACACAATCTACCAATTTATTTACATTCTGATTTACTTATGTTTTCAAATCTATAAAAACAGATCTTTTGTTGCCACGCAGCAGCCTACCCGTCTGTCCCTTCATGACTACCCCTAAAGAAAGGAAAGTCTGTGAGATGGATTCTTTTATAGACTTTGTTTCACCTTTGCTAATACCTTATGTCTCCCTGTTTGGCCCCAAAGAATGGCTGGTTAGTCAATGATGGGTAAGATTCCTCAAGGAAGGAACAACCTAAGACAGGCACAGTAGCATAGGGGACATCTGGAGAATTCACGGAGTTGATAGAGGTGGGCACAGACCCCCACCTTCCCCTGGCTAAGGAGAGCTTCTGCCTCTGTGGCTACATTCCTTCCCACATCCTGCTTGGGAAGAGATTCAGTGATGTGATAACATCAGCTCTCCATCTATTCATATGCATAAAGGTTTTGTCCCTTGGGGAGGTACATACATCCTGAGACTTATGGTTCCACTGTCTGCAGGCAAGGGTGATTGGCTTGAATCAGTTCCCTAGTATAATTTGTGAAATTCACAGATCTTGAGATTAACAAGCTTTACTTCCTCATTTGTTAATCAATTAAAGCTAGGTGTTGGCCCTGTTTGGGGCTCAGTCCTTTAGGTTGGAGTTCCTTGGCTTGCCTTGCACTCTATTCTTGGATACCGTCTTTCTTAACCCTGTGCCACCCTTCTTGCTTCCTACAGCTCTTGTTGCGCTGGATGCAACATCTGGTGCCCAACATGGGGCCCAATTCTGGGGCCCGATTTTGGGACTCACTTGTGAGGCTTGAGTCCCTTGGCCCCACTTGCACTCTATTCTTGGCTACAGTCTTTCTTAACCCTGCACCACCCTTCTCGCTTCCCACAATCTTTGTTGTGCAGAATGTGACAGTCTTCCAACTAGAATATAAATTTCTTAAGGAAAAAATATCATCTGATTATTTATCTTAATAGAATAGAGCATAGTACTTTAAAAATAGTAATTACTGCCATAGTTGTAGATGACAATACACATTTTAAAATTACCTTTGCATTCTACTTGATTCCTGTCAGGAAGTGTGCTGACCCTTTCTTTCTTTTTTAAGCTATACGTCTATTGTTACGATGACACATTTGACCTAGTCCTTCCTATATTCAGTAAAAAAGAAATTCACCAACTGGATTAGGTCTGATGTTGCTTTATTTGCGGAATACAATGTCTTCAAAATGAGTTCTTCAACTACACAAAATGCTAAAAATGTGATTGAGAATACTATTTTATAGTTTTGAGGGTGAAAATAAAACTTGTATTATAAATATTCTATGCCCAGTTAAAAATACTTTGGGGATGAAGCAAGAGAAATATAGTCTTGGACATTAAAAACATAAGCAATTTACCTCAGAAGGCTTTGTATTCTAAGGTGGAAATGTGAAAAAGATATGATTATATTTAAGGAGGATGTAATGAAATTAATGTAATTAATACATTTTAAAAAGCTTCTGTAAATATAATCAGGATGCAAATATAGAGGCATAAATAATTCCAGGAACTAAATTATAAATCATTTCAGAATGTACAAAAAGATCATGAAAATCTTGTTTCTCAGAGAATGACCATCTAGATACTCTGAATAACCCTCTTCCTAAAGACAACTATAAGCATTGAAATTCTCTCTCACTTATTCCTTTGTTACTTTCAGTTCTGTATCCCACATATCGGTGAAATCATATGGTTCTTGACTTTTCCTTTGTGACTTATTTCGCTTAGCATAATAATCTCAACATCCACTCAAGTTGTCACAAATGGCACTATTTCATCTTTTCTTATGGCAGAGTAGTATTCCATTGTGTATATATCATATACCACACTTTCTTTAGCCAATCATCTGCCAAGGACACTTTGGTTGTTTCCATGTCTTGCAACAAAGGAACAAGACAAATAAAGAAACACCCAGAGGGTAAGGGGGGAGGGGGTAGTAGATGAGGGTAAACGTGATCAAATATATGGTGATGGAAGGAGAACTGACTGGGTGGTGAACACACAATGTGAGATATAATGTGATATATAGACGATGTATTATAGAATTGTAATTTTGCTATACATCATGAAACCTATGTAGTTTTGCTAACCATTGTCACTCCAATAAATTTTAATTAAAAAAAAAAAAGAAAGAAAGAAAGAAAGAAATTCTCCCTGGCACACACACACACACACACACACGCACACACACACAGTATGTGTGTAACTGAACTGACAAGGAATTTTTAGAGGTCAAAATAAAATGAAAGTAGGAATTCTGGGACATAAGTGATGGTATCTATAAACCCATGGTTTTTATTTTGTTGGCTTCCCAAAGTATGTATGGGGTATTGGGGTTATTTTTTATGGCCTAGATATAAGATAAAAAGTGATGTAAGAGATTTATGCATAAAGGTGAGGTCCAGAAAGTCATACTATCTTTATAAGGCAGAATGAGAAATAAAATATCATAGAGAAAGAGACAGCAAGGGAACTCACCTGCTTCAGGTTTTGTACTGAACAAAGAGCAAACATTTCTATCCTGAGAATTTGTAACCATAAGACAGACTTCAAGTAGGTTTGCAGACTAAATTCAAGTCACCTGTGTCAGCTAAAAATCTTTGTAATAAAAGAACACAACTTTGGTTTTGATGTTTGACTAATGACAGCTTTTAAACCACATGACTCCCCTTTCCCCTTTTGCCCATTTGGACAAAATGATTAGAAATAAACAACAACAACAAAAACAAAACACATACACAAAAAAACAACCAAACAAACAAAAACTCTGCCTGTTCCTTCCTTTGGTGCCAGTGGGAAGTTTAAATTATGCAAACACCATCCCGTAGGTGGAATTCTCACTATGGCTCACCTCCTAACTACGTTCTTACTTCCAATCTTACTTTGCTCTTGACATGGGAACCAGCTTACACCTGCCCTGCTCTTCTCCAGAAAGTCTTACGGTATAATAACCCCTTGCATGTGCTTTTGCTGCATGTAGTGTTATCAGTCTTGATGTCTGAACTATTCCCTTTGGAGGAGTCTTTCCCACCTTCTGTGGGGTTACTATAACACGTTTACACTTAAAACTACAACAAAATTGTAGACTTAAAAAAAAATACTGTAGTGGATGCTGTTAGTAGTGTACCAGATCCCATTTATAGGGCTGGTGCACACAGATGCTGTACCTTTGGCTACTGGTAGCTCAGAGTCATCCCTTTCTCCAGAAAAAATGGCCATCGTTAAATGGGAACACCCTTGCCTGGGAGATAACGACCCCTGAGGAAACACCCCTCAGCCAGTGATTGACTGATGTCAGAGGTAGAGGATATCAAAGACTGTGAAGATGCTGAGATTTTACCTTACTTACAATGTAACAAATTAGCTTGCCAGTTTCATGAATGCAAAAGATACAAAATTTCATGGCAGACAAAGGACTTTATTACTCATAATAATAGCAATGGGCAGAGTATCAGAGCTGGTTCCCAGAGCTGGTGTCCCAGTTCCCATGGGGAAAATGAAAATGGTAACACTTGTGCAGGAAGTGAATCATTTTATAGGAGAAGCACCTTGCGCTTAGGGAACAGAATCTTTTATAATGGGCTATAAGCTTACACTACCTTTGTCCCAGGGAGAGACATTATCTGTTTGATACTGGACAGTAAATAAACCTGTCCTTCACTCCAGAAACAGACAGTATCTCTAGCTCACAAGGCTGTTCACTATAGGAACAAGCTTTAAAAGATAATCCACAACGCAGGCTTCTGCTCACCAGACAGGCAGAAACACAAGAGATCTACACAAAACTAGCTCCTAACAGATGGGTTTATCTTACTAACCTATCATTATACATTTTGAATTTTTTTATAATCAGAAAAAGAAAAAAGAAAGTCAGGAATCACAACATAGATGGAGTAAGCTCTCCAATTCAAAAATTAATGGTTATGAGAAGCATAAAAAAGAAAAAATTCCAGCTATGTAGAATTCACAAATCATACTACAACCTAAGGACACACACACACACACACACACACACACACACACACACAAATTTGCAATAAAATTGTAGAAAAAATATGCCAGGCACATATTTACCAATAGAAAGCTGGTTTTGCTAAATCAGAGATGATAGACTAAAGGCAAAACGCCTTAACAGAAATTTAAATAGTTTGTTTTTGCATAAAATATTTCTAAATGTGTATGCTCCCAAAGTAGACTTAAAATACATAGAGCATATATTGACAGAAGTAAAGTAGAAATTAATAAATTCATTATCATGGTAGATTTTAAACACATCTATCTAGATAATTGAGAGACCTGACAGGAAAAACATCTGTAAGTATCTGTAAGATTTTAGTAAGACAATTAGCAAGCTTAATTTAATGGACATTTACATAATAGGGTACTCAGTGAAAAAATAGTACGTCACATTTACTCAACTGTCAGACACTAAGCTGCCAAGCCAGTTCTAAATAAATTCCAAATGATTTTGTCATGCAAATCACATTCTCTGACTACAATTCAACCATTAGAAATTAAGATAAAAAACTAAATAGAAAAATCCAAAAAGTTTATAGACGTTGAACATACCTTTAATTTATGAGACAAAAAAAAAAAAAAAAGAAAACCTCAGTGGATGTTAAAGTTTATTTAGGAATGAGTGATAATGAAAATATTGCATATCAACTCTCAGGTGGTATAACTAAAGCAATTGTCAAAGCAGAATTAGCTTAAACTGATAATTTTAGAAAACAAAAAAGATAAACTATTAATGGTACTTTTTTGCTCAAGTCAAAAATGCAGCGATCATCCTATTTCCTCAGCTTCCCTTAAGTTTCATATCCAGTCCATCAGAAATCTTTAAAACTCATCCCATATCTGTTCAATTCTCTCCATCTTTTCTGCAACCACTTTAATGTCAGTGGTTTTTCTGCTGCCTTCTTGTCTTCCTAAAATCCATTTTCCCTGGAGCATTTACTATGATCTTTAACGTGCATGTCAGATCACATTATTCCCATGATAAAACTGTCAGGAATGCCCCATTCTTTGATTATTGCATGACTGGCATTTAAAAATTATTCCCAACTGTATTAGTTTTCTGTGCTATGGGTTCTCTCCTCAGATTCTCACAAGACCATAGCCCAGGTGCTGGCTGGGCCGTGTTCTCTCAGGGGTTCAAGGTCCTCTTCCAAGATTTTGCGTGTGGCTGGCAGAAGTCAGTTACTTGCAACTATAGGACTGAGGTTTATATTTTTTTTAACAGGATGTTCTCTAGAGAGTTCTCTCAGATGCTAAAGCCTGTCCTCAGGTCCTACTCATGACATTCTCTCTCAAAATAGGGCTTTTTTCCCCTAGAAACAGGATATTCTCTCTCCAACTGGTGAAGATGGAGGCTTATACAACATAATGTAATCAAGGGAGTGACTATGCCCCTTTGTCATATAATGTAACCTAATCAGATGTAGGGGTTCAGAACTAGTCACCCCAAGATGTGCCTCTGTAGTATGTGGATAGTTTTGAGCTAAAGGCAGCTGACCCTGTTGACTCAAGAAAAACTTCTCCTCCCTTAACTACCTAGACGAATTTAACTTAGGGGCTTTGCCCTTAATAAGAGATTATCAGAGACAACTTTTTGACCTATCCATATGGCAGGCTAATTCCTGAACATCTGCTCATTTTATCCTCCTGCAATGTCCTTCCTCCCTGTGAAACCCTAGGCATCTGACCTGACCCTTAGCTCAGAATGCCATATATGCCTCATTTTAATTTTCTGTCCCTCAACCTCTCATGTATGGGGGGTTCCCATGCACAGATATGTGATTAAATGTGGCTATTTTCTCTTGTTAATCTGTCTCATGTGGATTTAATTAGTAGACCAGTTGAAAGAATCTTAAAGAATAAAGGAAACTTTATTCCTCTCCCACACAGAGGAGAACTTATCCCATCATATCCACAGGTCCCACTCACAAAGCAAAGAGCTTACACAGGGTATGTGTGCCAGACAGTGGGAATCTTGGGGACATCATAGAATTCTGCTTTCCACCTGATTCTTCTTTACACACATGTTTAATACTTAAAATAACTATCACTTCATTACCTTTAAAATTGAATTGTTTAATGTATTTCCTGTTATTTCTCTTTGGAATCTAATCAGAGAGTAGATACCTCATCTGTCTATTCCACTGCTGTCTTACCATGCTTAATTCAGAGCCTGAAGCAAGCAAGAAATTCAATAATGCTGCATGAATGAATATATGATGTGGTCATCCGAAACCTTCCCAAAAGCAAAAGTCTGGGACCAGATGGCTTCACTAGTGAATTCTATCAAAACTTCAAAAAGGATCTAATACCTGTCCACTCAAACTCTTCCAAAAATTTGAAGAAGAGACAATACTCCCTAACTCATTTTATGAGGCCAACATTACCCTGATACCAAAACCAGGTAAGGATAACACACAAAAAAGAAAACTACAGATTAATATCTCTGATGAATACAGATGCAAAAATCCTATACAAAATTCTAGCAAATCGAATGCAACAATACATTAAAAAGATTATTCATCACCATCAAGCGGGGCTCATCCCAGGTGCACAAGGATGGTTCAACATATGCAAATCAATGTGATACACCACATAAACAAAATAAAGGACAAAAATCATGCGATTATATCAATGGATGGCGAAAAAGTGTTTGACAAGATACAAAATCCATTTATGATTAAGACACTTAATAAAATAGGCATAAAGGGAAAATACCTTAACATAATAAAGGCCATATATGACAAACCCTTAGCTAATGTCATAATTAATGGTGAAAAACTGAAGCCCTTTGCTCTACATTCAGGAACACGACAGGGCTGTCCCCTATCACATCTGCTTTTCAACATAGAGTTGGAAGTCCTCGCTAGAGAAATCAGGCAAGACAAAGAAATGAAAAGCATCCAAATAGGGAATGAAGAAGTTAAATTGTCACTCTTTGCAGATGACATGATGCTATATATAGAAAACTCCAAAGACTCCACCTAAACGCTATTAGAAACAATAAATGAATACAGTAAAGTTGCTGGCTACAAAATCAACATACAAAAGTCAATCATTGTATCCTATATACTAACAATGAAATCAGAAAAAGAAATTAAAAAATAATAATTTAATAATTCCTTTTGCAATAGCAACAAAAAGAATAAAATACCTAGGAATAAACTTAACCAAGGATGTGAAAGGCCTATATGCTAAAAACTGTAAGACATTTTTAAAAGAAATTGAAGAAGAAACAAAGAAATGGAAAGACATTCCATGCACATGGATTGGAAGAATCAACATAGTTAAAATGGCCATATTACCCAAAGCAATATACAGATTTAATGCAATCCCTATCAAAAGCCTAATGGCATTTTTTAAAGATATAGAAAAAAAAAATTATCAGATTTGTATGGAACCACAAAAGACCCAAAATAGCCAAAGCAATCCTAAGAAAAAAGAACAATGCTGGAGGTATCACACTCCCTGACTTTAGCTTGTATTACAGGGCAACAATAATCAAAACACTATAGTATTGGCAGGAAAACAGACACACAGACCCATGGAATACAATTGAGAACTCAGAAATAAACCCACATAAAGACGGACAGATAATTTTTGACAAAGAAACAAAAAACATGTAATGGAGAAAAGATAGCCTCTTCAATAAATGGTGTTAGAAGAATTGGAAAGCCACATGCAAAAGAATGAAACTGGACTGCTATCTGTCACCATGTACCCAAATTAATTCAAAATGTATCAAAGACCTAAGCATAAGACCTGAAGCAATAAACTGCACAGCAGAAAACATAGGTACTAAACTTATGGACCTTGGTTTCAAAGAGCATTTTATGAATTTGACTCCAAAGGCAAGGGGAGTAAAAGCTAAAATAAATGAATGGGACTGCATCAAACTTAAAAACTTCAGCACAGCAAAAGAAACCATCGACAAAATAAAGAGGCAACAAACCTAAACGGAGAAGATTTTTGCAAACAGTGCCTCTGAAAAGGGGCTAATATCCAAAATATACAAGGAACTCATACAAATCAACAATAAAAAAACAAACAACTGAATGGAAAAATGGGCAGATGACCTGAAGAGACATTTCTCAAAGAGGACATACAAATGGAAAATAGACATATGAAAATATGCTCAACATCACTAATCATAAGAGAAATGCAAATATAAACCACAATGAGATATCACCTTACCCCAGTCAGAATAGCTATCATCAATAAGACAAATAGTAACAAGTGTTGGAGAGGCTGTGGAGAAAAAGGAACCCTCATACACTGTTGGTGGGAATGCAGACTGGTGCAGCCGCTATGGAAGGCAGTGTGGAGGTTCCTCAAAAAATTACGAATATAATTACCATATGACCCAGCAATCCCTCTCCTGGTTATATACCCAAAAAATCTGAAAACATTTACCTGAAAATCTGAAAATTTTATAAAGACAAGTGTGCTCCAATGTTCACTGCAGCTTTATTTACGGTGGCGAAGACATGGAAACAACCAAACTGTCCTTCGAAAGATATATGGATAAAGAAGTTGTGGTATATATACACAATGGAATACTATTCTGCCATCAGAAAAGATGAAATAGGACCATTTGTGACAACATGGATGGATCTTGAGATTACAATGGTAAGCGAACTAAGTCAGACAGAAAAAGTAGAGAACCATATAATTTCACTGATATGTGGGATATAAACCGAAAATAACAAAAGAACAAGACAAACAACTGAAAGAACAAAAACTCATAGACATAGACAAAAGTTTGGGGGTTACCAGAGGGTAAGGGGAGAGAGGGCAGCGGGGCTCTAGAAGGTAAATGTGGTCTAATATATGGTGATGGAAAGAGAACTGACTCTTGGTGGTGAACACACAATGTGAGATATAGAAAATGTATTACAGAATTGTACACCTGAAATCTATGTAACTTTACTAACAATTGTTGCCCCAATAAACTTTAATTTAAAGAAAGAAAAATGTATGATGTGATAGTTTCTAAAAAAATGGCCAACTGTAGAGGAGGAAAAATAATTTTCCCTCTATCTTTCTATTAATAGATTCTTAGCTGATAACTTCCTTTTAATAAAAGATTAACAGGAAAAAAGCAAATAGAAGTTGAATAACACATATCCCTCCTGTATACAAGGGAGATATCCAGGACAACTAAGTTAATTGATATGTCCCAAGCCCCACCTTAAACATCAAATTTAACTAAAGACAAAAGAAAGTTGTTGGGGAACTGGGGAAGGCCAGTCAATGGGAGGTTACCAGGAAAAACCTAGGAAACAGGGTAAGATTTTTATGCTGATTTAAGTCATTTCCTTCTCTATTAATGAGGCATTTCTAGAGAATTAGTAATTTTTCTTGGCATAGAGCGGGAGACATCCTTAAAAATGGAGTCTTCCCTTATAAATGTAAATGTATCTTACAAAAGGATAACTGCTACTTTGTATTCAGAGATTTTCCTATGTCTGCTGTTTCTTAAAACTAACCAGCTCAAAATAATTCTTATGCCAAAGAGGAAATTTTTGGTGGTATATGTTGCTCCCTGTCACCGTACATTTTGGGGCAAAACAAAACTACCTTTATCCCTACCTTACAACTTAATACCAGAATAAAATATAGCTGAAATATGAGATGAAATGTATAAAGATATAAAGCACACGTAATGTAAAGTATGTACACACCTACTTACATTCCTTGTAAACTGAGGAGACATATCTAAGAATGATCCCAAATTTGGTAGCCTTAAAAGCATAAGAATGAAAGATTTGAATATATAATACAATTTCTGTACAATGGAAAACAGCTTTAAAAAGTTGTTAATATAAAACTGAAACCAACAAAAGAACAAGACAAACAATCAAAAACTTACAGACACAGACAATAGTTTAGTGGTTACCAGAGGGTATAGGGGAGGGGGGTGGTAGATAAGGGTAAATGGTGTCAAATATATGGTGATGGAAGGAGAACTGACTCCACGTGGTGAACACACAATGTGATATACATAGATGATGTATTACAGAATTGTACACTTGAAACCTATGTAACTTCACTAACCATTGTCGCCCCAATAAACTTTAATTAAAAGAAAAACTTTTTTAAAAATACAAACTACAAATTTATAAATTATTTTAAAATATACATTATACAATTTAATAACTGAGGATCCTAATATCACAATTTTATGACCAATTATCTGGACCTTCCTGCAATTTGATTGCTGGCTCTGCTTGAGTCTAAGCAGTTACGCAGTTTGAACTCTGTCTACGTGACATTCCACTGCACCCCCTGTATTGTTCCACCACAAAGTTTGTTTCATAAGTTTATTTTACAGTCTCCAAGGGATACTGAGGCATTGACTTCTGTCTTGTGACCCCTTGCTGATCATGTCGTATGACACTGAGTAGTGGCCATAACTCAGGGCCCCCACCTAACTGATCCTAAGTTAGATAAAACTTGAAAGCCCTGTTACTCCAGCCAATCAGAAAATGTATAGTATTTACTACTTGTGGCTTTATTTCTTTACCAACAAATCCTCTTAAAAGTCAGCTCTCTGTGTTTTTTTTCCTTTAAAAACTCTGTCCTGCCTCTCCATTTTTGGAATCACTTTCAATTCGTACTGGAGTAGCATCTACCTGGCTAGCAATTAATTTCTTATTAATAAACCTCTCTTGATTTCCAGAGTCTTGGAAATTTGTTGACATAAGAATGATATATAATGAGAATATGCAAAATTTTAGGCAAAAAACAAGCATCCCAATTTAAAAAAATGCGCTAAGGTCATTAACAGCAAAATCTTAGAGGAAGCAATGCAATGGGCCACGGTTAATAGACACATGAAAAGTGCTATAGTCTTCTATCAAGGTAGTAAACACTGTGACAGTGAGATGCCATTTTTTTTTCATCTTCCTATTGATTAAGGTAAAAACAATGATGCTACTATATTAAGAAAAAGCTTCTCAAAAATTGTCAGTAGAGAGGTAAATTAATACAATATTTCCAAAGAGAAATTAGGCAATCAGTATTAAGATTTCTTTTGATCCATCAATCCTACATCTTGAAATTAATTGAACATTATTTGAAATTATTATTCTAAGAGAAAATTGGAAATGCCAAATTTTCTTGATTAAATTGCATACAAAATTTACAAAATGCAACATAATTTATTCATTTAAAATGAATTATTGATTTCATTTTAAAATAATTTAATTTTATTCAATTAAAATTAAAATACTGACATAGATTTATATTTGATATGGAGTGCCACACATTTGAAATATACATATATGCAAAATTACACAAATAAACATATATAGCTAGTAAAATATCCCTCTATTTATCTAAAAGGTAAAAGAGGTTTTAGGATCATTTCATTTAAATTACGAGACTTTTATTTAAAAAGAAAAAGGATAAAAATAAAACCCCTGTCGAAATTTTAAGTAATCTGCTAAATGTTGCTGGCTCAGCTAATAATAGGAATATATTTATCTTTTTGGTATTACACATTAATGTTTTCTTTGCTTTTCATTATAAATTTATAGCTTGTGCCCTAGAAAAAAAAATGGATGTTAGTTTTTATGAAGTCATTTTCAACTAGGCACTAAGTCCTTTAAAGTATCATTTAAAATAAAAAGCAAATACTCAAAATTGGTGGAACATGGAAATGTTAAGTATGCAAGATTATTTTTGTCTTTAACACCATAGCTTCAAGGTCTAAGTAAAAATAAACACACAGCTTACCTTAACAGAACCCTCTTGACTGAATAATTACTCGCCTTTTATGAAGTGTGATCGGGTTTCTAGCACAACCTAGACATCTGCAAGTCTTTTGACTTCTCAGACCTCCTTTTTTCTCTCTAGTAACTAGTGAGTTGTGGAGACGAATAGGCTAATGTGGGCTGAAAAGGCTATGATGAGGAAACAAAGCACAGGGAACACAAAATAAAGCCTTAAATCATCCAGTGTCAATGTAAAGGACAAGACTACACAAATCACAAGAAACAAAGTACAGCTCATTGTTGCAACACACACCTATGAAAACATCCCTATTTTTTTATTCCAGTGGTTCTCAAACTTTAGCATGGATCAGAATCACCTGGAGGTGACACAGATTGCTGAGATCCATCCTCAGAGCTCTGATTTAGAATTTGCATTATCACAGGTTTCTAGTTGCTACAGGACTACACTTAACAAGTCACTGCTCTATTCCACTTCCCTCATTACTTCTTAAGCATTACAGCTTTCTAAATTATATAGATTTACATAGACATAAATATATAGATAGACATAGTTTACATATATTTCCCCAACCTATGAAATGTAATCCTATAAGTCAACAAATACTGAATATTTATTCGTAAGCACTGAGGAAACCATAATATACAAATAGAAAACATAGACAAAAACAACAAAAAAAATAAATATATCAAAGAAACAATAAAGGTGTGAAAATGACATTCAAAAAGCATGATAAATGATAGAAAGTGCCAGGGCCAGGCATATCAAAAATTGTAGGTAGGAATGATGCTTGAAGGTAATAGCATTTGAAAACAGAAAACAAAACCAAAAGCAAAACCAAAAAAATCTAAGAAATCTCTCATTAACAATATGGAGGATAGTGTTCCAAGCAGAAGAAAGTCTAAGGCCCTGGCATAGGACAAAGATTGGAGAAGTCATAGGTCAGAGAGTAAGAATCTTATGTTTACAGTGGGAACAGAAAATAAGGGTATTATTATATCTGCATCTCAATTCCAAAGCCTAGACCAGGGCTGGTACACAGGCGGTGCTCAATAAGTATTTGTTTAAAAACAAATACATTAATGATTAAAAGAATAAAAATCAAGTTGTTGGGAAGAAATAAATGCATTAATGATTAAATGAACTAATGAGCAAGTTGCTCAGAATGGATTTCAGTATATGATAACATCCAACATACAGAGATACCACTACTTTTTAAATCTTCTGTTTACTTCATAAATGACACAATAAATTGTCAACTTTTATTCTCAATCAAAGGATAATTTGGTATGATAATTGAAACGGGAGTATCAGAAACGAACAATTAACAAATGGCTTTTCTTTGAACAATGTAGTCTATCTGTGAGCAACAAACATGACAGAGATAAAAATATTTAAAAAATATCAACAGGAATGGATTGATTTTGAGTGCTTGGGACTGCACTATAGTGATAAGATTAAAAATAAATTTTACATTCTTTCCTTTGAGCAACCTGGAAAAGACGGTAAAGCAAGGTTCCATTTCAGCTGAACTTACTTATATCTGTGAATGATGCTCAACTGTGGTGCATTTCCTTCACACATTTCGACTATTATTAACTTAAGGACACAATGTTCAAAGAGTTTTGTTCACTAGATTTTGAGAACGAGAATAAAAATTAACAACAAAAAAGAAAACCTCTTCCTCAAATAGGTATTATCTGATAGGGTGACTAGCTATCACTTGTTTTCTTTTTTTTTAATTATAAAAATATCACATGCTAGGCAAAAAAAGTCAAATATGCAGATGGACATATGGAAAATAAAAACACAAACTTCAAAACTTTTCTCCCTCCTTCCTCACCGCAACAATTTGGCACATAGTAGTCTACATTCCTCTATGATCCTTTAAATTCTATATATTAAATACTGCATATTATTAAATATATGCAGTTTTAAAAACACAGATAGACTGAAAATGAAGAAATAATAAAAGATAGTCCAGGGAATGGTAACCGAAAGAGCAGAAGGGTTTATACTTATATCGTAGAATATAGACTTTAAGTAAAAAACTGTCACAAGAGAAAAAGAAGGTCATTACATAAAATAAAAGTGGTCAATTCATCAAAATAATATAACAATTGTAAATATAAATACATGTAATATTGAGCATCTAAATATATCAAGCAAATATTAACAGAACTGAAGAGAAATAGCCAATAATATAATAACCACAGTGGACTTCCATACCTTACTTTCAATAGGGGATAAATCATTCAGATAGAAAAGCAATAGGGAAACAGTGGGCTTCAATAATACTATAGTAAATCAAATGGATCTAATAGACATTAACAGAAAAAAAGAGAAAAATCATCTGATCACAATAGATGCAGAAAAATATTTTGACAAATTCAACACCATTTCATGATAAAAGGCACTCAACAAACTAGAAATAGAAGAAAAGTATCTCAACATAATATAGATCATATATGACAAGCCCAGAATAACATAATATTTAATGGTGAAAAGCTGAAAGCTTTTCCTCTAAGATCAAGAACAAGACAAGAATGCGAATTCTCACCACAACATGATACAGAATGTACTAGCTGGAGCAATTAGGCAAGAAAAAGAAATTTAAGACAGTCAAACTGGGGAGTTATGGTCAGATGGCAGAATAAACACTGTGCTTGGCTATTCTCACTATCACAACTAAATTACAACTAAACTACCGAACAACAATCATTAAAAATCACCTGAAGTATAGATGAACAGAAGTCCTACATGCAGAAGATGCCAACTGGAGACTGGTAGAAGGGGCAGAGTTTGCTGAACAGATTGGTCCCATACTTGCATGTGACCATTAAAACTCAGGAGGGATAGCTCAGCTGTGGATACTCCCCCAGAGGTGTCAGGGGTCCCAACCCCACACCAGACTCCCCAGCCCAGGGTTGCAGTGCCAGGAAAAGAAGTTCCCACAACTTCTGGCTGTGAAAACAGTGGAGATTGTGACTGAGTAAGATGAAGGGCTGCTGAAATATCAAGTATCCTCTTAAAGGGCACATGCACGAACTTACTTGCTGATGGACTCATTCTCTCTGAGCTCCAGCACTGGGGCAGCATCTTCAGGGGCATCAGGGACACATGGGGTGGAATTGAATTGTCTGGTTTCAGAGTCAGGGGCTGGAGGGGCAGCTTTCTCCCGAATGGAGGAGCTGGCAGAAGCCAATGTTTCCTTGTTGGGCCTATCCCCCTTCCGGCACGTAGACGCAGGTGGCTACCATATCTGAGTATCCATCAACTTGGCTAAACCACTTGCCTGCCAGATGATTCCTTGAGACTTGGCCCCAACCGACTTGTGGAACCCATACAAGCTGTTTCCAATGGCTTTTCCATGCAAACGACCTTTCTTGGTTTGTGCTGCAACTTTCCTAAAATTTCTCAAAGGTTTACAAACTCCATATAAGCAACACATGGCCTCATATGTGCCCTATACCTCTTGCTAAGCAGCCCCAAGACTGACACTAGCGGTAGCCAGCCTCAGCTTTCAGCTTCGACTCTCCCAGACACCTTCAAGTCCAGCAGAGTGGCAACCATATGCAGGTCACATTATAGGTCACACCAAGTGGTCCCAGCAAGGCAGGTCCCGGCAGGGCATAGGCAGTGACTGACCTTGGCCTATAACAGAGCCTTTCCCAAGAGGCCCCAGAACCAACACACCACGTTACAAGCTTCACAACCCATGATAGCACCACTAACCAATTCCACAAATGACATACCCAAAGGGCAAACCGGGCAGGCACCAAAGCCCTGCTAAAGTGAATTCTGCTTTATAGGGTCAGCTCCTGCAAAACAGCTCCTCCACTGTAGTCACTGCCAGTCCTCACAACCAATCAGCCAGGTTGTCAGTCCCTCCTACTGATGTGCAAACAGCAACCAGGGCTCAACTATGACAGGAGGGCACAAACATCTCACACAAGGAACACATCTGGAGCACCTAGCTCCGGTGACCAGGGCAACTAAGCCACTGGTCGCCAAAGGACACTTACTACATAAGGCTACTCTACTAAGACCGGGAGGTATACCAGCCTTACCTAATACATAGAAACAAACACAGGGAGGCAGCCAAAATCAGGAGACAAAGAAATATTTCTCAAATAAAAGAAAAGAACAAAGCTTCAGAAAAATAACTAAACAAAATGGAGACAAATACCGCAGAGTTTCAAATACTGGTTATAAGGATGCTCAATGATCTCATGGAGAACTTCAACAAAGAGATAGAAAACATAAAAATGGAGATAGAAAACATTAAAAAACACAGTCAGAAATAAAGAACACAATAACTGAAATACAGAATACAATGAACACAATCAACAGTAGATTAGCTGAAGCAGGGGATCGAATCAGCAATTTAGAAGATAAGGTAGCAGAAAACACCCAATCAGAACAGCAAAAAGAAAAAAAAAAGTATCCAAAAAATGAGAAGAGTTTAAGGGGGCACTGGGACAACATCAAGCTTACAAACATTAACATCATGGGGGGGACCAGAAGAAAAGAGAGAGCAAGGTATTGAAAACCTATTTGAAGAAATAATGACGGAAACCTTCCCTAACCTGATAAAGGAAATGGACACACAAGCCAAGGAAGCTTCTTTGAGACAAAACAAAACAAAAAATCAAAAATATGAAAAATGAAACGTTAGTAACTACTATCTATCAAATTACTTTAAATGTAAATGGATTAAGTGCTCAAATCAAAAGATAGGCGGTTAGATGGATAAGAAAAGAAGACCCTTACATATGCTGCTTATAAGAGACTCACTTCAGATCAAAAGACACACGAGACTGTAAGTAAAGGGCCTAGAAAAAGATAGTACATAAAAATGAAACAAATAAAAACAGCTGGGGTTGTAATACTGACACTAGACAAAATAGACTTTAAAATAAATCCTATAGCAAGAGACAAAGAAGGACCTAGTAATTCCACTTCTGGGTAATTATCCAAAGAAACCCAAAATGCTCTTTCCAGGGGACATGTGCATCCATATGTTCATTACAGTATTGTTTACAATGGTCAAAATGTGGAGGCAGGCTAGGTGTCCGTCGAGGGATGAATGAATGGATAATGAGGAGGTGTTACATATATACAATGGAACATTGCTCGGACATGGAAGGGAACAGGTTCTTGCCATCTGCTGTAGCATGAGTGGACCTGATATGGTGCTGTGCTGAGTGGAGTATGTCAGTAGCAAAAGACAGATGCAATGTGATTTCCCTTATATGTGAGATCTAAAGAACATAATAAACACACAAACAAAACAGAAACAGAAACAGACTGATAGATACAGAGAAAATGTTGATGATTGCTGGACAGGATGGAGGTTGGGAAAGGGTGAAAAAGGAGAAGGGATCACAAAGTACAAATTGGTAGTAACAAAATAGTAATGGGGGTGTAAAATATAGCATAAGAAGTATAGTCAACAATATTGTAATAACTATGGTGTCAAATGGGTACTAGTTTTGTTGGTCTGATCATTTCACAAGTTGTATAGATGGCTAATTACTATGTTGTACACCTGAAACTAATATAAATTGTAAAAAAATGCAAATCAAAACCATGATGATTTTCATTTCACAGCCACAAGGATGGCCATAAAAAAAAAAAAAAAAACGATAGTAAGAAGTGTTGGTGACGATGTGAGGAAGTTGGATTAGCAGGTACAAATTGGTAGTTACAAAATAGTTATGGTTATGTAAAGTGCAGCATAGGGAATATAGTCAGCAGTACTGTAATGACTATGTATGGAATCAGATGGATACTAGATTTATGGGGTGATCACTTTGGAAGTTATATAAATGTCTAAGTACAGTGTTGTACATGTGAAACTAATATAATATTGTATGTCAGCTGTAATTTAAAAATAAAAAAAATAAAAGAAGATAAATGAACGCCCATAAAATAAATAAAGAAAGAAACATTCAAACTGGAAAGGAAGAAGAAAAAATATTCTTAGGTTCAGATATCACAATCTTATACATGAAAAAATCCTAAAGACATCACCCAAAAAGCTTCAAACTAATAAATTAATTCAGTAAATTTACAAAATACAAAATCAACATACAGAAGTCAGTTACACTTCTATGCTCTAATAATGAACTATCAAAAAAATGTTAAACAAAAGTCTCATTTAAAATAGCATCAAAAAGAAAAAACAATACCTAGGAATAATTTTAAGCAAGGAAGTGTTCATGTAAAAGAATAAAAGAGTATGCCATTTTACCAGCAAAATGGGTTTATTCAGCAACAGCAAAGAATTGCAATTCGAGACATGGAAGCTATGGCAAAACCTAGGGTAAGTCTTGAGGACAAAGGCGGGTAATGCTCTTTTATAGAGAAAAGGGGAACCTTGGGAGGGTTTGTTATAATCAAAGAGTTCGTTGGAGGAAACTGGGAGTCTGACATGTAGTGACTCCTATTTGACTGCATTGTGTGACAGTCTGTCATTGGCTGAGCTGTGGTGGGGAAGAATACAATTTTCCTTCTTCCTGATGGGGTAGAAAGGTAAAAAACATCTTCCAGTTGGAGATGCAAGGTATGTCTGTTTCTGTTTGGGATAATTGATAATGAGTGGTAGGGCATGAGATTTCCCCCTACAGGCTCTGCTGACTCCAATTTTTCACTGTTGAAAGAAATTGAAGAAGACACAAATAAATAGAACTATACCCTGGTTTTGTGAATTTGAAGAATATTATTAAAATGTCCATACTACACTTTAGGGTTTCAGTGTAATCCCTATTAAAATTCAAATGACATTTTTCACAGAAATAAAAAAAATAATCTGAAATTTATATAGAAAAACAAAGGCCTCACATACCAAACCTACACTGAACAAGAAACAAAGCTTGAGGCATCACATATTCTGACATCAAATTATATTACAAAGCTACAGTCATCAAAACAATATAGGACTAACATAAAAGCTGACATACAGACCAAGAGAACAGAATAGAAAGCCCTGAAATAAATTCACCCATTTATAGTCAACAGATCTTTGACAAGGATGCCAACAACACACAACAAAGAAAGAATAGTCTCTTCAGTGAATGAGGTTGGAACCTGGATATCCATACACAAAAGAACATCTTACATCACATACAAAAATCTCAAACTGCATACAAAAATCAACTCAAAATATTTTAATGCAAGACCTGAAATTGTAGGAGTACTAGAAGAAAACATAGACATAAGTCATACAGAAAAAGTCAAGAAAAACATGATTTCACTTATATGTGGGGTATAAAACTGAAAGCAGCAAAGGAACAAGACAAACAAAGAAACAAAAACTCATAGACACAGATAATAGTTGAGTGGTTACCAGAGAGTAAGGTAGGAGGGAGGTGGTAGATGAGTGTAAAAGGGATCAAATATATGGTGATGGAAGGAGAACTGACTCTAGGTGGTGAACACACATTGAGATATATAGATGATGTATTGCAGAATTGTATACTTGAAACCTATGTAACTTTACTAACCATTGTCACCCCAATAAACTTTAGTTAAAAAAAAAAAAAGAAGAAGAAGAAGCAAAAAAGCTTCTTGACATTGGTCTGGGCAGTTATTGTTTTCCTCAGTACACAGCAAAATCACAGATAATAAACTCGGACCACAATAGTAAAAAAAAAAAAAAAAAAAAAAAAAAAAAATTACTTCACTCAAAGGACATGAACGGACTTTTTTCTAAGGAAGACATACAAATGGCCAAGAGTAATATGAAAAGGAGCTCAACATCATTAATCATCACAGAAATGCAAATCAAAACCACAATGAGATATCACCTCACACTTATTAAAATGGCTATTATTAAAAAGATAAAAGATAAGCGTTTGTGTGAATATGGAGAAAAGGGAAAACTTTTGCATATTTATGGTAATGTATTTTGGTACAGCCATTGTGGAAAACAGTATGGAGCTTCCTCAAAATAATAAAAACAGAACTGCCATATGACATAGCCATCCCACTTAAGCATCTGTCAACAGATAAAAGAATAAAGAAAAATGCAGCAAACATATGTAATGGAATATTATTCAGCCTTAAAAAGACGTCCCTCCTGCCATTTGCTGCAACATGGATTAACCTGCAGGACGTTATGCTAAGTGAAATAAACCAGACACAAAAAGACGAATACTGCAGTCTCACGTACACGTAGTATCTAAAAATGTCGAACTCATAAAAGCAGAGAGTAGAGTGGTTTTTACCAGGGGCTGGGAGATGGGAGAAATGGATAGATGTTGGTCAAAGGAAATGAAGTTTCAGTTACACAGGATGAATAAGTTCTGGAGATCTAATTTACAACATGATAACTACAGCTTATAACGCTGGATTTTATATTCGACATTTGTTAAAAGAGTAGATCTTAAATGTTCTCACCACGCACAACAGAATATGGTAACTAAGTGAGGTGATGGATATGGAAATTAGCTTGATTTTGGCATTTTTCATAGAAATAGAAAAATAACAGCAATGTGAATGTGTGTCAAAACATCACATTGTGCAGCTTAAATGTATGCAATTTTTTATTTATCAGTTATACCTCAATAAATCTGCAAAGTAAAGTAAAATGTACAATACAAAAATATATATTAAATATGTATATATTTTCAAGTATATATATATTTTATTACCCACATTTTTAAAATCTGGGGATAAATATGTTAAAGGAAAATGAGTAAAAGGTGACTCATACAGATATAATATTAACACATATTATACAGTTTATTTAATTCTATTAATGAGGGAACTGTTAAGATGTTAACAACTCATTCAAAAGAGAACCCCTCTCCACCCAAAAATAAACCACATATTCTAGATCAGGAATATTGAAGTGAATATGCAAATAGAGGCAAAACTGCCTTCTTCCACATTAGGGAAAGGAAGTAAACTGAAATTCTGCAGGACAGAATTACCATATCTACAAACAAAATTTTGCATTGTTACCAATTAACTATAATTTAGAGTTCTAAAATAACTCAAGGTCAATACAGAGCTAGAATTGGTAACCAAGACGTGTGTGCTCTAACCATGCATAATTTTCCACTGAAATTTCCCTTTACAAAACAAGTGGAAAAGACATTTGATTACACATATCAGTTAAATCTTTTTCAGAAACTTCCAATAGCTTATCCATGATAACAATTAGAATTGTGTGTGTGTGTGTTTCATAACTTTTTTTCACACACACAAACATTCTTTCCAGGATGTAATATGTAGAACATGTAACCTGTAGACCATTCTTGTTATTGCTACATGCTCCTGGAATTGAACCCAGAGACTTGCAACAGAGAACCTGTGATTTTAAGCTCCTGTATCTAGAATTGACCTCCCCACACAATGGCTCTGTTTTCTTCTACTCCTGAATATTCTAAATTTAGGACTGGTATGGAACTAGTCACAGTACTGTGAGAACAGGGGTTTCCTAGATTGTTGATTACTGAGATCTGATCTTTAAGTTAGTCCTATTCACTGTCCTTTGTGGGTTTTATGCCTATAAAAATAAGTAAAATATATTAAAGAAAAAAAGTAGGAAATGAAATGAATATGATCATGTCAAAAATACCTCACCTGACTCAAATGACATTCTCTCTCCTAAACAGAAACATTGAACTCATTTAACATTTCTTTCTGCTTACTTGCTGGGTCTACCGTCTAAATATAGCCCAAGCTGAACCATTTTTTCAGTATCTGCAGGAGTTGCCTTCTGCCATGTCTAACTTTGAAATGATAATCTTTTGACAGCCCTTCTGTTAGTTGTTTAGTCTTTACATCCTGATGCACCCATATTTGCAGTCATCCAGGTGGAATCAAAATCTGGAAGTGATTTATCACTTTGAAGAAACTAGACACATTCTTTCATAGTCCTTTCCTCTTTTTGTCCTACACCATTTCTAATTTCATCCCTTAGACACAAAGGAATATATAAACTACACAAACAATAAGGAAACGAAATCAGGATCTCAGATAGGAGGAGTTCAGACTTAAAGGCAGAAAGAAGTTCAAAAAACAAACAACCTGATTAATTTTATTAACATTTCAATAGAATTCGGGCCTTCCGAAGAGGGTGGAGTATGATTCCAAGTGTCATTGAAAATGAACACTTTAAAACTCTTGACTAGCTGAGGAAGAAGGCAATCATTTTATTTAATTTGTTTTTAGGTTCACTTATTTAAAAGAATGAACAGTTCCATTGCTCTTGGCAGAATACAACTGTGATTGCAGCTTTTCTATTCAGTGTACTGGAAATACCAATGAATGTCTCCAACTGAGAGTGAGATATTGGCAGTATTTCCACATATTATATGCTTATAACATATTACTTTTCTCCTCTGCCCTTTGATAGTCCAATTTTGATAAACTTAAATAAATTAAATACAATTATCCAAATTCTAGTCTCATTAGAGTATTGATACAAATGAATATATTAATTCAGCAATCCACAGTCGGATGAGTTGCTCTAACCACACCAATGTTTGCTTAATGTGGTTAATTTCAAACACAGCAGGATTTAACCACATATATACTGTGAAGCTACACCATTGTGAGTATGGAGGTGTTTGAATATGAAAACAACAATATATACTCCTTGTATCGTATGCTATATAGTT
The DNA here is from genome assembly GCF_004115265.2 of Rhinolophus ferrumequinum. Lineage (NCBI taxonomy): Eukaryota > Metazoa > Chordata > Mammalia > Chiroptera > Rhinolophidae > Rhinolophus > Rhinolophus ferrumequinum. The sequence continues at coordinate 78,773,430 of NC_046291.1, read as the reverse complement.
TTTTTCCCCCAAATATTTCCCCTATTCATCCATGACAGTTAAAGACTTGATTCATTGCTTATACACAGGAGTTTCAGAACTGAATTCTATTCACTGCATATCATAAACCTATGAATCCTATAAATTGCATCTATACAGAATATTTTCTAATAGATTCAGAGTTGATAGTATCTTTTTGAAAATTCCAAACAATGTAGAACTTTCTGTTTTGTTTTTTGCTGAAAAGCAAAATAAGTGTGTTCACTTTACCAGAACAACTGCCTTTTTTTTCTCTTGAGAGTTAGGGGAATAATTTAAAAAGATCAAAATGGAGAGATTGAATTATACAGAAGCGACACAAATGTGATAATATTTTCACTCTTGTTTACCAACTCTTAGTCATTTGGGTAAAAACAAGAATAATGGGAGACAAAAAAAAGTATCAGTAATAATACAGTTATATAGTATTAATATAGTACTAATATAATATGACCTTCTGTTGAATTACCTCATTTTTAACTGTCTTGTTTAGAGTCTGTATATGATGTGGTAGGAATTATGTAAAAAATGTATGTCTATGTACAAAAAGTGAAAGATGAAGAACAAAGATAAAAATTGATGCATGAGACCATAGGAGTTATAAGTGATTTAAGCGTTTGAATTCATTGTTTCCAATGAAAATAATGTCATTTCAGATCTGATGAAGCCCATCCCATCCTTCTTAGAACATGGATATCAGCTATGATAATATTTAAATTCAGCAATTATTTAAGAAATATCTATTGTACATCTAGTATTGTGCTTAATCTTGTGGAGACATAAAATATAGTATAGAATGCCTGCCATGAAAGTTATTTCAGTTGAGCTTAGAGTATAAAAAGATTACTTTGGGCTGTGATTAAGAATGCTACAGAAGAGTAATTCTCAGTGGTAGTCCATGGCTGACGTACACACAGTTATGGGTGCCTTTCTACCATTAAAATTAACAGAATCATAATATGGCTATGTTGAGGAGGAAAAAAATTCCTTCTACCCTTCTAGGTTCTTCAGATTGATTTACGAATTAAATTAACATGAAAGATTACTAGGAGAAAGTCGTTTAATTTTGTAAGTACAGAGGTCTCACAGATATGGGATCTAAAGAAATGATTAAAGCAGGCAGCTTTTATACTTTTTAGACAAAGAAACTTTAAATGTGTGAAGAACTGACAAGACAAAGAAATTTAAGCTTGGGTACTGATTAGTAAAGAAACTAAGCAGAGTTTATTTACACAGGCTTCTCAGCCTTGAGTTTCCTATCTCTGGCGATAAGGACATCTTTTTACCTCCTGGTGCAGGGAGGGTACCTTTCACATGGGAAATTTAATTTTTGCTTTCAGGGGGCCAGAGATGAGGGTCAGAGGGTTGTTCTTGCACTACTGTTTTGCAAGTAACTCTAATTCAGAATAATAAATATGCCAAAGTAGCGTATTTTGGGGTGGCAAATTTTGTTCCTCTACAAGCTACTATTCAAAGAGTACTTGCTATATGCCAGGCACTAAGTCAAGTATTTTATATTCATTATTTAAATACTCACAGTAAACTTCTGAATTTTTTTCTTACCCCTTTTAACAAATGAGGACAATGAAACTTGGAGAGGTTGGGTATATTTCCCAAAGTCTTGTGGGTTTTAAATATTAGAAGTAGGATGCGTGCATTTTAGCACTCTGCATATATATTTCTAGAACATGAATGATCCCAGGATGGAGTGTGACTCTGGGGAAGAACGGAAGGGAAGAAACAACTGAAAGGAACTGAGGTGGGTGAGTGAGAGGAGGAAAATGAAGGGAGACTATGGAGCCACAGAAGACCTTTTGCTCATGTGAGGTAAATTCCATACAAACAGAAATATAACTTGGGAAAATTAAATGTTTTACCTTACATTCAAAATACTGGTATGCTCAAGTTGACTAATAAAAACTAATAATAACAATGAATTCTTTCTGGCAATGCAGTTTATTTTAGATGCTACCAGATGGGGAAGTACCTAACTGATGATCAGAGATACTGGAGGAATATTCTGGAGAACCAGACAAGGTCAGAGTGGGCCTGCAGGCTCTAGTCTGACATTTTGGGTCCTGATTTCAACAAAACTGAGCGTCATTTTACACACTGACTATTTCTTCACTTCCTAGGTCTTTGTTATGTCAAAGACCTAATAAAAAAACAAGATTATTATTATTAATGATTTATTACGTTTCAAGTTCAGATATGTTTAGGCATCCCAATTTTCACCTATACCAGAGAATAAAATATTTATAAACAAATCCAGTGAAATCTGGAATTTGCTTTAAAATACTCAAGGAAAAATAAGTAATAGAAACAAGGATGGCAAATTATTGATAATTATTGAAGTTGCATAATGATATAGGAAGGCTGTTGACAACAACTGTTTTTTTCCCTTTCCATAATAAATAAATAAAAACAACAAAATGTACATGGACAAACAGAGAAGTCTGATCGAGATTTATATAGAACACACACACACACACACACACACACACACACACACACACACATCTTTACCCATTCTGAAAAGACCATGGTTATTTTGAACTGTTTTGTTGGTATGTGTGTATACATATTTACAGCTCTGAATATGTGTCATGTTTAATCAGTCTGTTAAAAAGCAGGATTCTGCCCTTGGTACTTAAACTTGTATCCCCTCTTTTGTGTTCACTTTTGTAGAAATAATATTGTCCCCTTTATTTGACATTTTGATACTAAAACTTCACATTATGAATAAAACAATAGATGGGGCAAATTGAGCTCTGTTCCAGAAAGAAGAATACATTCTGTATAAGCTATTTTTCCCACAATCTTAAGTTGAGGAGGATTTAAGGATTTATTCTGACTTTAAGCATTAGCTTCATAAATACTTGCCTGTTTTTTTTTTTTTGTTTGTTTGTTTTTATGAGTAGAGAGAACTTCTTTACATGGAAACTCAGCACCTGGAGTGCCCTACATTCTGCAAAACATTTGGAAGAAATGCAGCAATTCTGTCCCTGTAGCTTGTCATTTTAAGTTTAGACATTTTGAACAATTCAGATGCAGTTTTCTTCAATTAATAAAAAAAAGTGGGACGTTCTGAAAATCTCTTGATATGGAACTACTTACTTTAAAATTAAAAAAAAAATAAAAATAAAAACTTTGAAAAGTTTAGGAGGAGCAGTGACAGAGAATATATATATTTAAAGTAAGAGCTATGAATAATAAACAAATGGCAACTAGGGCAAAATGAAAGAGAATCTATAGAAGGAAGCAAAGTGACTATAAACTGGCAGTTGTACACTGAGTCAAGTTTACTGGAGTACAGAGCTCCCACCGCAGGAAAGAGAAACAGGGAGCCTGGGGTGATGAGGCACTGAGCTAACCCCCTTCTCCAGCTCACTGGTGTATTTATTGCTCATTAAGGTGACTCAAAACTGGTGAAGCATTCTTGGTTATTTTTAAAGTAAAATACGTTAAAAATAAAATTTCAGAACTGTGTGTGTGTGTGTGTGTGTGTGCTTTTGCTTCCCAATTAGCATAAATGAGTCATACTTTAGAAATCTCTCAGTAAATACTGAGTCTTAAAACTAAGTCTCAGTGGCAACTTTTTCTAACTTCTATGGAAACACTTGGGCTCCAACCTCACCTACAAAGCGTAAATAACTCTGTGAAACTCTTTTCAGTGGATGAGAGATTTAACAACCAGATGACTTTTAAGATCAAGTGGGTATTTGCTATTGCCTAAACAAATCACCAGGTAGAATAAGAACAATTTGGTATTTTATCTCATATCCAAATAGATTGTTTCTTCATCTATACAAATTCTTACATTGCTTAAGTCAGTGTAAATTAGTCATTAAAACAATAATAAATGAGAGATGAAAATCTATGGAAAGGTTTCTAAATCACATAAAAAAGACAACTTTTCGGTAGCCTCAGTATTTGTTGTCATATATTCAAGTTTCTCCGAGTAGCAAATTATTAAAATATGGGGGCCTTGAGATAAAGGAGGCTAACATGCAATTCATTCAAAATGATTCAGTGGTATTAATTATGCCCCCTCCACCCCCCCAAAAAAAAGAATTCCTAGGCAGAGCTTTGGTTTCAAGAGTTTAATGTGGCTGGATTCTTTTTTTTTTTTTTTTTTTTTTAATGCACCCCAGTGATGGCTTGGCAAGACACAACAAAAAACCAGAAACGGTTCCAATTGTCAGTGTAGAATGCCAGTCACACTTCAGTGTTCAATCCATTAGACCAAGAAATACAACATACTAGCACAGCATCTGAAGATAAATTATTATTTCTATATATTGAATTAAATATTTCTGAGTAATTAAAATTTCTGAACTTTGAAGCGTTTTATTTGAACACTGTGCTATATCTTTTTCTTTTTAAGATTTTAATTCAGACCACTAATTCTCTATCAAGTGTCATCTGGGTTACTGTTGACTATTTTCTAGTCTAACTCTCTTTCTAGAAGATTAATGTCAGGTTCATAACATAATCATGTAAGCCTAATTTATGTGGATAAATCATACATCAGTTGTGCAATTTCTCAGTATCTAGAGCTCATCGGACATAATGAAAATTCAATTATTTAATTGTTAATTGGAATTAAATCATGTTATTCTGGTCTCAAGATAATATACAGTAAATACTTCACAGAATATAAAAAACAGGAGTGTTTTCGTGCTTTTGATATTTATAATATAAGGACATATTATATAAAAATTAAATGAGCTAGGATTAGGAAAAATAAAAACACAGATTGCAATAGACAACTCTAAATGATTAGTTTAGACATCCAAAAGCTCACTGCCCTTTTCTAATCATTTGTTTGGAAGGCATTGAACATTTTTCATGAGGCTATCATCATTCAAATCCATTTTAGAATCGCCTTTACCTACTTTCTGAGACATAGAAATAAAATGAGATTCATTACATAGAGTGATATCTTGTTTTGACCAAAAGTAGTATCAGCCAGTTTGATCAGACACATTATTTGCCAGGATGACATTCAAAAAAAAATTCTTTTGGTGGGGGGGCTTTTCTTTATTTCAGAAAGAAAATTCAACCTCAAAGAATGAAGATTTGACAACCTCAAGCTTATTATATTGACTGTCTCTTTTTTTCAATTTATGTAAAAATAAGAATAAATATGAAACCATTTTAATTATAGAATTCACAGGTATTTAATTTGATCTTGGTATAATAAATTGGATCTACATAATAGAGAGTTTGTTGAAATTTCAGACATTATTTTATCCACTTCAATGTCATAAAATTGTACCCTATCCATGGTAGATGCTTGAAAATATCAAGTACTTGTCATGGTCAAATTGATACTTGATGTGCCATTTGATTTTTGGAACTCTGAAGTGGTGAGCATGGAAGATTCTGACTTCTTTACAGTCATCTGATGAGACTACCCTGCTCTCTCCCCTTTTGTATGCATGCACCTGGACACACACACACACATATATAAGTAAGGTCATTGCAAGAATCGTTCTGTTACTTTTGATGAAAGTAATCAGTGATATACCAAACAAACCTAAGACGACATCAATGGCTTTGATAAAAATACATGATCAGAATTATTATCTAGTCATCTGAATTTACTTTATAAAGATGCTAATTAAAATACCTACTTACTCTTCAACCTATATCCGTTATACTATCTTTCAAGGCTTACAAGAACTTACTTGGTTACATGTTATAAGACAATTAAAACCGTGGAATTAATTTCTCCTTGGTGTAGTGCTCCTAAGTCATTAATTCAAATACAATTGTCTTGGTAAAATATTTTGTAGGTAGATGGTGTCACCTTTAATGGACTAAATGACTTTTCATTGGCTATAATACATGTATTGCAATAGAATGACAATTTTTTTCTATGCTTAATGTAGAATTTAGAACTTGGCCCAAAGTAAAACTGGGCATTACTATATTACCAAGACGATCAAAAAAAAAAAAAAAAAAAAAGGTAGAGATTGTAATTAACTCACAATCTAATCTATGGCACCAAAAAATAAGTTTTGTTTTTTTTCAATTATTTTGTACACTATATTATTTTTTATATTTTTGAAATGAAAACTGACTTTTTAAACTTAAAGTGGGCCGATGTTCTCTAACCATAACTTTCCATTGTTAAAATTACTGTTTTAAAATTTTCAGAAGCTTTTTTCTAAAATAAGTAAAAAGCTTCTGTGCTGAAAAAGTAAAATAGTTTCACAGTGATTATAGCCCATAGTGAATGTCACAGTAAAGAGTTTTCACATTAAGTAGGTACCTTAATGTTTTATTTTCTATAATGCTGCCACAAAACATAAGCTATACTTCTTTAAAATGCAAATGTGTGTGTAAATTTTGGTTAAAAACGCATATTGTGTAATTTTCAGTCATTCATTCAAGAGCTATACCAGGTGAGATACAGTCTGAATTCTCCAGGAATTCAGATGTAAACTTAAAAAGCCAGACAAATGTAAACTTGAAAAGGCATTATTATGCTGTAAATACTGTACCAGAGGAACTAGCACTCATCCAGGCTCTCAAACCATAACCCCTGGCGTTCTCTGTCTCTCTATTCAATGTCTGCAGTCCCAGTCCTATGTTTCCACTTCAGAAGATTTACTTCAACTAATGCAGAGTGAACTTTAGGGATCCTCATTTGTTCAGTCTCTTCTGAGGCCTTGTAACAGTGTATAGAATTATGGAGGCGAAGGGGGGAGCATTGCAGATTTGTGTTAGACAATTAATAAAAGTCTTAACATTCTTTTTATAAAATTTTGTGGTGTTTGTGGTATCGATCACTCTATAAAACCATGTATCTGATTTGTAAATAAATACTTTTTCACTTACTTTTTGAATTTGTAGTTTTGCATGTTTTTTCCACAGATTCATAAATTACATAAGTTCAAAGCTCATAAAACCTGATTCTATTGCCTAGTAATTCCTTTACCCAACCCTCTTTATGTCTGTTCTAGACTCAGATGTTTTCCCATCTGATTTTCATTGCTTTCAGTATTGCTGATTTAAGATCTAACTTTTTTTTTATTGCAACTATGAAATTGTTTCTACATTGCATACCTGATACCTTTCTTAAAATCCTAGTAATTTTCCATCGACCATAGGACAGAGTATAAATCCATTGTCTGTTTATATGTATTACAGTTTCCTATTGCTGCTGTAATAGATTAGTACACACTTGGTAGCTTAAAATCACACAAATGTATTATCTTACACTTCTTGAGACCAGAAGACTTAAAATCAAGATGTCAGCCTCTAGAAAAGAGTTTGTCGCCTTGTTCTTTCCAGCCTCTGAGGCTACCTATCATTCCTTAACTCCTCTTCCAATCCAGCAGTGTAGCATCTTCAAGTTCCTCTTCTTTCTGACATCTACTTCCTTCATCGCATCGCCTTCTCTGATTCTGACTCTTCTGCCTCCTTTTTCTCTCATAAATCATTGTAATGACACTGAGCCCACCCAGATCATGCAGTAGAATCTCCCTATCTCAAAATTCTTAATTTAATCACATCTGCAAAGTCCCTTTTGCTACATAAACTAACATATTCACAGGTTCTAGGGATTAGGGCAGGGACGCCTGCAGAGGGTTACTATTTCGTCTACCATATACTTGTATTTGTTATATCTATGCTCTTTTTAAATTCAAGTTTATTGGGGTGACAATTGTTAGTAAAGTTACACAGATTTCACGCATTTAATTAGCATCTCTCTACCTTTCTAACTCTCTCTCTCACCACATCCCGCCCCTCACATTGTACAATAGCTTCCAGAATAATAACATAAAAAATAATTATATTTTGGATCTCTTATACTGTGTTCAAGGTAAGTGCTTTATATGGTCTCATTCATTTTCAGAAGAAGAAATTGAGAGGTTTTGGTATGTAGCACAAGGGACATGAAGCCAACAGAGTCTGAATCCAGACTCAGATCTTAGACGCCAGACATACCCGATTGACTGTTAACCTCTATTCCGTTATGTGTTTTGTTCGTCCACATATATTCCCTGACACACCAGGCAGTTTCATGACTCTACTCTTTCTTCTACTGCTGTCTCTGCCTCCTACCCTTCAGTTAAGACTCAGCTCATTATCTTCACCTCTCTTCATCTCTTTCCAAATCTGCTCATTCCTCCACTGTATACAAGATCTATTTCTGTGGCACCCACCCACTATGTCATCTTTGAGCACTTATTCAATATCTACAAGTCTCCCTTTATAAGATCTCAAATGCTCTGCAAAAAGAATTCATGCCTGTAGCGTCGTGTTTTCCAAGAACTTTCTGCTATAACTGGGACATTAAAGGCACTTAATAAATGTTTGTTGAATAAATAAATTGAATTGTGAGACCTAGTAAACGGAAGTGATAAACTTTGCTTAGGAGGGTTAGGTCACAGAGGACTGAAACAGTACAGTTTGTTTTGAGAATCACAAGTATTTCAATATGGCTGGAGTCTGGTATAAAACGGGAATGAGCATCAGGAAGGAGCTGGAGAGACAGGGAAGAGGAAGATCATCAGAGGTGGTATCAAACCACAGAGGTGTGACTATTCAGAGGCTCTGTGATGTAATAGCACAACATACAATGGATATTAAATCATACAATGGATATTAAATTTGCATTCTAAAGGATTTTTTTTTTTTGTCAAAGAACTGATTTCAAGACCACATATAACTATTTTTCTCCTCCAGTTCAGTGTGGTAGGATTAAAAGTCAGACAAATTACATCTTTAGTCATCAGTTTTATCATGAAATAGCTTACTATCAGCACTTCCATTCTGTTAACTCCATGCATCACCAGTTTTTTAAGCAAAATTAGAAATTGAGACATTGACATTATACAGACCTTGGTTCCCTCAGTTCAGCTTATCAAGGGGAGAGAGGACAAGTATCTTTTTACAGTTATTAGCAAGTTTTGTCAAGGGGACTTCCCCAATTTTTAAGAAATGCCCTAAACTTTAAATATATTGGTGATGTAGTAGGCTCAGAAATTAATTATCATGAATCCAGTAAATGTTGTATAATATACCATGGCTATGAGAGTAGAGAGCAACTTGGATAATTCTCATCTGTGAGGAACTTGAAGGAAAAAAAAAAAAAAAAAGCAATGCCCTTCCAAGTCAGTAGAAGGTATCATTCAAGAAAGCAAATTGACTTTTCTCACCAGCAGAATTAGAAATCTGAGCTAAGAACGCTTTATATTTTTATGGGGAGAAATTGGATTATAATTTAGCCTGTACTAGGACCCAGATGGAAATGCACATACACATACACATACATATATACTCAGTAAAAATATAAGTAGGTATTGTTATGCCCATTTTGCATATTGAAAAACAGACAAATAGATTGTTTTCAAGATACAAAGTTGGTGGGCAGGGAGCCAACACTTTACCTCAGATGTGTTAGTCTATAAAACCCATAGTATTTTCCACCACATTTTCTCCCTCATTCAAGGGAAACCAATTAAATATTTGCTAGGTGCATTTGGTTTTGTGAAACAGCCCACCCAGTATCTTGACCTTCAGAACTTGCAACTCAAATATTAATTTATCATTCCCCCTCTTACATGTCATGGTCCTCCTTTATGTCACCTAGGAATTGGAAGCAAACCAATTTCAAAGTTGACTTGTTAAAGCAAATGATTTCCATAAAGGTTACTCATATGTGTGGCACAAATAAGACTTTTGAATGTGGAAAATAGGGGAGGTGTTATAAAGGCTATAATTAGCTGTAAAAACTTCACTGTCATTGCCGATTTCATCAGATTTAATTACTTAGTTAAGTAAACCTTCATTTGTTAATGCCTGCAGTGTGATAAGTACTGTGTTAAACACTGGGGAGTCCATGACAAGCCATAAACACTGACCTTGTCTTCAACGAAAATGAATGATTTAATAAATAATTATAGTAAAGTTTGTTAAATGCTTTGAATATGTATTTCACGGGCTTTTAACCTAATATGGAGTGGTCAGGGAAAGTTTCCAGATATATTTAAGTTGACATTAAAATTTAAAAAAAAATGAGTAAGAATTAATAAGATGAAAAGGGGTGGATGATGCCAAAATATAAACCATTAACAGATGTCCCTGTATCATTAAGGAATACAACTTCTAGGAATGAAACAGCAAAGCAAAGGGAAGGTAATAAGTTATAGCAAAGGGTCTGTTTCTCGCAGTTTACTATTCAATGTCAAGAAATAAAAAGCATCAGAAGTGTTGTAATAAGGACGATATTTCACAGTTACAACAGTCTATATAACTGATCTATAAAAGATGGAATTTTTCTTGACTAATATTTTGAGACTCTGTCAGATGAATTACTATATAAGCTTTCAGATAAATTCAGTCCTAATGCACAGTTTTTCAGGCCACTTGAAAAGGGCTTAGCCAATTCAGGAGCACTTCAGGGATGCTCAAAATTTCATCTACACTTAAGGGTCTTCTCCCTTTTCTCTCTCACATCTTACCTTTAAAACCACAGGATGTGGTCCCTGCATGCCAGTTCCAAGTAGTGGTGTTCAGCACAGAGTGTGTGCATGGTGGTGATGAGGGAAGGATGGGGCACATTGTTTAGAGTCTTAGCCGAATAGCAATGTGGTAGGAATCCCCAGACTGGTCTAGGATGGCTTATGTGCTAATGTCTCTGTATTGGGGATGCAGCCAGTGCTGGCTTTGGTGCACATTCAGCACCCTCTGAAATCCTAATGGGCAGTGCATGTGCACCCGTCTGAGGTGAGCCCTTCTTTCCTTGGGGTGTTTATTGGGCTTACTCACCCAGCCAGCCCCCACAGTTCACTGTGGGCCTCCAGGAAACTTATAGATCCTCTCATGCCATCCTGTAAGGAACTAAAGTGGTTATCTGAGTATGTCTCCTGTAATGATGTTACTACTTTTTTCCCAACGAGTATTTGGGGCTTTCTTTCTTGTGCTGCAGTTGGAAAACAAGACCTCAGTCTCTTCTTCACTTGCCCTGATTTTATGAGGATCTCCTTTGTTCCTTCCTCTTCCTTCCCCTGGTTTGCTTTGGAAGAGGGGACACAAACACCACATTCTCTACTCTGCCTTCCTCCATCTCTTCTCTCAACATCCACGTTATGCCTAGCTCAGGGCTTCCCAACCTTGGCACTATGAACATCTGAGACCAGATAATTCTTGGTTGTGGGGGCTGTCCTATGCACTGCGTAGGATGTTTAACAGTGTCCCTGGCCTCTACTCACTGGATTCCAGGATCATCTGTTCAACTGCAATAATCAACAATGTTGCTAAATGTCCTCTGGCAGACAAAACTGCCACCCCAAAGCCCTCCCCACAAAGTAGCAATTTTGTCTACTCTAGAGCAAAGGAGATACACCGATTCTATTAAAAAAAAAATCCATTTTAAAATATTTTCAGTATCATGCGTATAATCTAGGTTTTATTTTTTTTTCCTCTCTAATTTCAAGGACAGTAGAGAGCTGATTGACATCTTTTATTTGCTGAACCCTGGTAAATCTTTTCCTTGTCCCACAGGGACCCCAAATCTCCTGATTGAGAGTCAGAGGCTAACAGAACAAATATCAAATATTTCACACTGGTTGATGCTTCCATGACACAAATTAATATTTTATAAATCATCTGCCATAGCGGTTTTACCAAACATCTAAAAAAAGGATTTATAGTACAAAATTAAGTAGTAAAAACATTTCTGGTGAGAAGGAGGCGGTTTCCCGTTTGTTGGGGCTTATATATGTGTTTGCGAGGACTGAGGGGTACATGGGGGCGAAACAGAATGGGCCATGGCAGCTGCGAAGGAGGAGGGTGGGGGACCACCGAAGGACCAAATCGCAAGCAGGGCGGGGCGCGCTCAACCTTCGAATGTAATATATGTCTGGAGACTGCTTGGGAAGCTGTGGTCAGTGTGTGTGGCCACCTGTACTGTTGGTCCTGTCTTCATCAATGGTTGGAGACACGGCCAGAGCGGCAAGAGTGCCCAGTGTAAAGCGGAGATCAGCAGAGAAAAGGTTGTCCCCCTTTATGGGCCAGGGAGCCAGAAGCCCCAGGATCCCATATTGAAAACTCCACCCCAACCCCAGGGCCAACGACCAGCTCCAGAGAGCAGAGGGGGATTCCAGACATTTGGTGATACTGGGGGCTTTCACTTCTAATTTGGTGTTGGTACTTTTCCCTTTGGATTCTTCACCATCATCTTCAATACCCAAGAGCCATTCCACCGGGGTGCAGGTGTGAATCTGGGACAGGGTCACCTGGCCTACAGCTGGCAGGACTCCCTCTTCCTGTTTCTCGCCATCTTCTTCTTTTTCTGGCTGCTCAGTATTTGAACTGTGTCTCCTTTCTGCCCACCACCAGCCAGAGGAGAATCAGTATTGGGGGTCCCTGCTGACCCTTCCTTACTTCTGGACCTTCCCCTCAGCCCCTCCATTTCTGTCGGCTAAGGCCAACCCTGGCCATTTTCCAGGAGGGCGTGGGAGGAGTGCCACCTGTGCATAGGATGGGAGAAGCGTGTGCTCTGAACTGCTCACTCAGTAGCATCATATGTCCCAGCTGTGGGAGAGGAGGACGGACTGAAGAAAACGTCTGTTTCTCCTCTCTCCTCATCCTTTGCTTTCCCCGATTTCTTGATTTGATGTTGAAAGGTGGGCAAGGCTCCCTCTGACTCTCCCCCACTTTCCCCTTGTTGATTTAATTTAATTCGTCTTCCCCAGTGTGTGATATGGGTTTAGTGCTGACTTTAGTGCTTCCTTCCCGTCACTACCTCCTTTATTACAAACTCAATAAACAAGGAGATGTAAAAAAAAAAAAAAAAAAAAAAAATTCTAAGATTTTGGCCAATGCCATTATTGACTTTTAAAAGATTCTGTATATATGTGTAGAATTCACTTGAACAATAACCAAAAACTAACAGCTGTATGGCTATCTCCAGCTAATTCTCGTATGAGCTACACCTTTTCTATTCTTTCACTTTGGACTCAGTTATCATCAGATTGTTTACACTTTGAATCCCAAACTGTCTTTATTACTCCATGCTACTGATCTATCACATCTTACCGCCTTTACTTTCTACATTTTGCTCTTGCTACTGTGACAGAGGCAGAATGATTCTGAGAACCAGCCCACATAACTCTTGGTCAAACCAAGCTGTATTTGTTTTAATGTGATACACTCTCCTGTAGATAGACTTCTAGGAATGACATATATCATTTTGGTCTATCTTAAAGCAGTTGTTTTCCATCCTGTATCTATGTGCTTAGTAGCTTTACAATTAATTTATGATACATTTTGGAGTAAAGGAGAAAGCAATTTGCAAAGGGAATACAACTTTAAGTTTAATGAAAATAATGTGCAATCAATCAGTAGTACTGAGAGAGAGAGAAAAAACTGAAACTGTTGTGAATATATACTAGTCTAGTTCATTTTAATGTTCCTACTATAAATGTCTGGGTTCTCACATTACTATAAACAGGAATTTAAATCACTGCAGTTAGTTTAATGGTATAAACAAAACATTAATAGGAACAACAAAATTAGGAGCAATAATGCATTTTCTAACAAGGTATTTATCCTGTTATGTTCTAAAAACCCAAACATAACTAACCTGATAGCATAATTCTTGAAGCAGACATTATACCAAAGACTAATTATTTTTCTATAAAAATATTGTTACAGGATTAAGTTTTAAAAGGGCATTTCCATTATAAAATGAAACTAATTAAAATTATACATACAAATTGGTAGAGATTAAAATTTTGTTTCTGAGTCCTTATTCATTTTGAGAATTCCAATATCTTGTACAATTTCAGGTGCATAGCAGGTACTTAATAAATTTGCATTCAAAGAGTAAAGGAATTAAATTTTGCAGAATAATATGTGTACTAAATATAGTAATGAGAAAAGAAGACATATATTATAGTTTTGAAGTGTGCCTGCACAAATTGTGTTCAATAAATGCTTACAATCAAGGCTGAAAATGTTGTTCCAGAGAAGGTGAAGAGAGAAATCATAGAGTATTGATAAAGAGTTTACCACGTGGAGTAGGCCCATAATGAGATAAGCTTCCTGATAATCACACCATGGTGTAACCCCCACCTTTGAGTGGGGACAGGATCCAGTGATTCAGTTCTAATGAGTGGAATACGGCATTGAGGGATGTCACTTGTGAGATTAGGTCACAACAGATTGTGTCTTTCATCTTGCTTGTAATCCCTCTGGCTCTTCTCACTTGCTTACTTAGATGAAGTCAGCTGCTGTGTTTTGAGCTGCTACATGGAGAGACCCATGTGAAAATGAACCAAGAGTGGCATCTGGCAAGAGCCAGGGAGGAACTGAGGCCCTGAGTGCAACAGATCTGATTCTTGACAACAACCAGGTGCATGAATTGAAACTGTTTCCTTCCTCAGTAGAGCCATGGGATGATTACAGCCCAGCCAACGCATCAGTTGCAGCCTGTGAGGGACCTGTAGTCAGAAGACCCAAGTAAGTCGTGCCTGGATTCCTGACCCATAGAAACCATGAGATAACAAATGCTGTTTTAAGCTGCTGAGGTAATTTGTTATGTAGCAATATATTTCAAAAGAAGGAACAACCCTCACTATCACCACCAGCAAATAATTTTTGCTTTGTATAAGACCAATACAATTCTGAGGTCAGTAAACTAGCTAACTCACTTCACCTAGAGGTGATACATTAAAAAAAAATAAATTAATAAAAATAACACTGTTTTTCTCTCAATCACTAACTTACGAGTTTTATCTAAAATCTTGCAAAGAGTAAGAGCAGAAGAAGGTAGAGCTCTGAGATTTAGAACAGGGGTACGAGTGGTTGTAATAAATGGAAATAATGTAGGGAAGGGAACAAGGACTGGTGCAAGTGTCTTGCTTACTGGTACTTTTATCACCCAAGCCATTGCTGAGCACTTGCTGTAACCCTCATCATGGTGCAAAGCTCTGTGAAAATAAAAATTAATGAAACTTGCTCTTTCATCTCCAGCGTGTGAGTGTGTGCATACATATATGTGTGTATGTGTGTGTGTGTGTGTGTGTGTGTGTGTGTGTTTATATCTTCAATAAGATAGGCCCTTGTAATTCTACCATCCTAAGTCACTGGCTGGGTCCACTGGTCCTCGAGAATGATGTTAGCACAAAAAACTGAGGTAGATCCTGACCTGAAAGGGTTAACAGGTGGAGGCTGCCAACTAACTAACTGCACAGTTTGCAGCTGAGTATAGTTATCTCTTTAAAGGAGACCTAATTCTTCACAGTGGAGAATTAAAGAAGGCTCTCTAACAAACGGTGCACTTGTGTGCACAGGGCTCTCTAACACATTGAGCTCAGAAGTTTGGAAGACTAGGAATGAATGAGGAAATGGAGCAGGGGAACTGCATGTTCAAAGGCACAGAAGATGGAGAAAGTATTCTGTGTGGCTGGGAAAGGCTGGAGAGAAAAATGCTTTTGGAAAAACAACTAGATTTGAGTATAGAGGCAGGCAGGTGCCGGATAACAGAAGCCCATGTGCCTCATATAGCTAAAACTTCAACTTTAACTCTTTCGCTGCATTAATTGATTTCAAGTTTTTTTTTTTTTTTTTGGTTGTTTTCAAAATGTGTCAGATATCCACAGAAAAACAAAAAGTTGATAGTTTGACTATTTTATGAATTTAATAACAATTTGAGCTTCTTTGCATATAAATGACAATATTTTTATGTATAAAAATTTCCCATTGTTATTCATCCTTGAAAAACACAAAACAAATAGAAAAATGTGCATCTGCTTTTCTAAAGTTCCTTTCTGGAAGTTTCCATCTGCAGTCAGAAGACGGAAATATTCATTCGGATATATCCAACCATTTCAGCAAAAGGGTTAAAGCTATAATGATAGTAAAGGATTGAAGATTTTGATCAGAGAATTATAATAATCAGATTGATATTTTTATAAAGCTGTTGTTTTGAACCAATATAAAAAACATAGTCAGTACATTGTAGATTGCTGAACTCACGCACTATAACATTTTTGTCCCATGATAATATGTCTGATGTACAGTAATTATTGTATGGCATTGATTTTCACTGAAACTGATAATTGGATATATTGATTTCTAAAGGTGGATGACAGTCTCTTGGAAGTCCACTTTAAGTTTGTAGTATGATAAGATATTTAGAGATCAAACTAGATCTGGCCAGTTCCTCTGATTTGCTTTATATCGAAAGATCTAATAGAAAAAGATTTGAACTTTGTGAACCAATGGTCTCTAGACGTAGAATTACCTGAATAACTGTGAGGGGTTTGGGAATAGACAACAAAGGTAAGACTTCAAGGATGGACAACAGAACCATAGGAGAAAAATCTCTATCAATGACTTCTCACATGGCATAGTGGGCTGCACATACTCAGAAAAAGCCTGGATATACTCGTATGAAGGAGGCAGGGAAGCTATATTGGAAGTTACCTGCCTCTCTGAGAATACCTCTATGCCCTGGGGAAGAGAAAGCTCTGTTAAATACAAAAAACTGTTTCACCAGAAGATCCAGACATACTGTGGATGTACCCCATGTGTGATAGAGAGCTTTGAAATGACACCCAGTTATACCAGCCTTCCAGAAGTCATGCCCTGTACAATCTCAAGTTGATCACGGACTATATCTCGTTACCTGTTTCTAATGACTATAATTCGGCAAAACTGACAGGATGTCAGTTCTGAGATGAAGCTGTAAAGACCGTGACTTCCCTATGCCTTGTATTAGGTTTGGTGGAAAAGTAATTGCGGTTTAAAAGGTTGAAAAATATTTGCAAAAACCACAATGATTTCTGAAACAACCGAATACTTTCTCTCTCTGGCTCTTCTCACATTCCTGTTGTGATGAGGCTAGTTAAGTTGTGAACTACCCTGTGAATTGACCCAAGTAACAAGGAACTGAGGACTTCCTCTAGTCAACAGCTAGCAGAAAGAACTGAAATCTGCCAACAACCATGTGAGGTAGCTTGGCAGTGGATCTTTCTCCAGTCGAGCATTTAATGATAGAGTAAACCCCATATAACACCTTACTGGCAGCCAAACGAAAAGCCCAATCAGGGGACCTAGGTAAACCATGCCTAGATTCCTGACTGCAGTTCCCCAGAAGCTGTGAGATATTAAATGTGTGTTATTTTAAGCTACTAAGTTTCAGGGAAATTTGTTACTGAGCCATAGATAGCTAATACACCATCACAAAATCATTGGCTCTAGGAAGAGAAAAATGTTTTCCCACTAGCTAGAGAGAGGTGTAAGGAATATGCAACTGAAACAGGCTTCAGGTGATGACAACAGGGAGTGAAAAGAAGCTCTAAGGATTTAGGAGATCACATCTTGGACACTTTGAGCTGAGTATAAGCGGAGTCCTTGGCTCCTAGAGTCAGGTGCTTAATGGTGGGAATGTAGAGGCTCCTGGGACACCTGAGCTGGAGATCCACAAGATACAGGGAGTGGCTCTAATTTTAGGTGAAATATATTTCTCCCTTCCCCTCTCCCCACTACTCCCCTTTTCTACCCTACCAATCACACACCTTAATTAGGGACAAATTTCAGATCATGTCATTAGGAAGATGTGAACTATTGATCTGTTACAAAATACAATCTCAGGTCTAAAATATTTCTCAAAATTTTCTATTTCTGTCCATCTCTGTCACTATCAAGCTAGTCCAACCTCCTACTCTCCCCTGCCTGAACTCTTACAAAACTTTTCTAAATAGACCCACCCTTTATCCCTGGTCTAATCCATTTCACATAAAACGCTGCAACAGGAACATTTTTAACATACAAACAACATTGGGTATTTTTTCTATGTTAAACACTTCAATGACTTCCATTGCTTTTATTTAAAAAAAGAAAGAAGAAAGAAAAAACAAAAACAAAAAGTCTTTATTTGACCAAAAAGAAGCCCCATAAGCGAGGCTTGCTTATCTTACTCGCTTCACCTGATACACATCTGTGTTATCTTCTAATTAATCCTCAGAGTTTTTCTTTTAAATGTCACAACCTTGCTGATCATCTCGATTACTTTAGTGTCTATGTCATGTGGTCTGTTTTCTGTTGTTTTCAAGTAACAGTTATTTTATAACATTATCTTTATACTTGAATATTAGTTAATTAGTTGTTTATTTCATCAATTAGGTATTTGTGTAAATCGTTATTTTTTCTTCCATTAGAATTTAAGCTTTATGAGGACAGACGCCATATCTGTCTTGTTTACTCTTGTATTCTCAGTGCCACCTAGAATGGTATAGTTACATATTAAATACTGAATAAATATTTGGTGAAAGAGTAGATAGAACTGGATTATAGAAAATACTTCCTCCTTTCTTTCAGATTTCGTTCAATGACACTCAGAATGGCCCCAACTGGAATCCTAGAACTCTATCCAAGAAGCCTCAGGCTCCTTCAGTCATTGCTCTTCCCATCATGGCCACACATTCACCCAGCTCTGCTGGTTTTACTTCAGACCGAACAGTTTTCAGTCTACTTCCTCCACATCACTACTACCACTGATATCTCAACAAAAAACAATAACCTCTTAATTAGACTCCTAGAATTCTTTTTAATTTTACACATACAATAAAAGAATGACTATATAATTAGTTTGCTATATTTCTTATTTGTGCACATTTAAAAATGTATTTTACAATTAAAGTATTTAGTTAAATATGCTTGCAATGGATAAGTTTAAAGCTTTTAATAATCATAACACCTTGGTGGGAACTATACTGGTCTTAATCCCATTTTTACCAATAAGAAAACTGATACAGGTGAATAACTTTCAAAGGGCCACCAGTTTGTAAGTGGAAGTTATTAGTGGAGTTTGGCATATTAGTGCGTTTGGAACTAACTGAAAGAGTAGAACTAGCAAGACTGAAACCTGAAAATCTGGTCCCAAGTTCCATACTCTTAAACCACTATTTTTGCTGCCACTCACTAAATTTTACCCTTCACACATTTGGTGTAATTATCTTTCAAAAAAAAAAATGGATGTGACTGCCATACTCCCATCCCCACTCCCATGCCCACCATTGACAATGGGACAAAAATCTAAGCTCTTTAGTGTGATATACAGGATTTCCATATCCTGGTGTCTTTCACATTCCCTGTCCTCCTCTCTTGGCACTCCTGGTTTTCACTTTGCCCTCCATCCTTACACATACTGTGTTCTTCCATGCCTTATATATTTGTGCATGCCATTATTTTTCATGGGAAAAGCTTCCCTAAGTTTTAAGCTTGGATGCTTGGATAAATATCACTCATCCTTAAAGATTTAGCTTAGGTATTACCTAATACAGGTGACTTTTCCATTGGTAGGTGCCTTTCCTCTATACTTCCATTATTTCACTTTCTCTGTTATTTTAAAGCAATATTTCTGCTTATCTGTTTTCTGCTCAATAAACTGTAAACACTTGAGAGCAAGAACTGTATCTTGTATTTTGACATACAATGGCAATAATAGTGATTGACACATGACAGGCACTCAAAAAGTAATTATCAAAGAGCACTAAGTGGGGATGGAGGAAACAGGGAGAAAAAGAATCTCTATTGATTTAGACCAAACACTATAATTGACGTTTCAAACTTGTAATTTCATCCAGTACTTTGCAAAAAATATAACCTATCTGGTGTTAGCAGTTCTATTTTATAGATAAGGAAATACGTGTTCATTGAAATTAAATAGCTTGTCCAAGCTTTTATTATTGATGACATTCAAATATAGTTTTTACTCCATAATATAGAGCACATCCCCTGGATATTATGTATAATGTAGCTTTCCTGGAAAGACTTTATCTTTCTAACAATAGCTCCCATTTATGATGTAATTACCATGCACAACATATTCTGCCACACACATTTCTTTCTTTCATTCATATTCATTCAAATAAGTGTTTATTAAGCCATGCAATATTTAAATGAGGCAGTATTCTTGTTACTGAGGATATTAGCAGTAAATGAAACAGAAAAAAATATCCCTGCCTCCCCCATGGAATTTACATTCAAAAGGAAAAGGACAAAGACAATAAATTAATACATTTATGAAATATATCAGTTGCTTAACAAGTGCTATGGAAAAAGATGATGTGTGAATACATATGGGGTACGCAGGGGGAAAGTGGGAATGTTTCATTTGTAAGTAGGGGGTAAGGAAGGTCTCACTCTGGTGACATTTGAGTTGGTACCGGAAAGAGATACCATGCGATGCCTGGCACGTGTATAGCCAGGAAGCTAATGCAACAGAAATGGGAGAAGGCAAGTGGGTGCTAGTGGAGATGAAATCAGAGAAATAGGGACTAGAGTTAGAGGTACAATCAGGGTAGGGCTCTGCATGGCGTTCTAAGACTTTGACTGTTACTCTTATCAGTTGGAACATTATTCAGCAGAGAAGTGACACAAGCTGACATATTTTGAAAATATTACTTCGCTTATTGTGTTGAGATAATACTACAAGGAGACCAGTTAGGATCATATGTCAATAATTTATGTGAGAGACTGAAGTGGCTGAAACCAGGTGGCAATAGAGGTAGTGTGAATGAAGAATTTCTGAATATATTTCAAACAGAAAATATTTACTGTGAGTTAGATGTTGTTTGTGAGAGAAAAATGAGTCAATTGTGAAATATTACATGGTTCTTGATTCAATATATAGGATGACAGTGTTAAAAAAATTTAATAAGACTCAATAAAGTGTGAAAATATTTAATGTACTTTTGTCATTTATTTACAGTAATACCTTTTGACTTCTCAGTATTATTTGAAAAACATCTATATTAGGATTTAATAATGTAAGTGGTCAAATTGTTATTTCAAAAAAATTTCCTCAAAATTGCCATTTCAAACCATTTAAAATGGTAATCACAATCATCTTTCTATCTTTAATTTGTTTTGTTACTTGTATTGGTACATATGGCACTTAGCAAAAATTCAGCCTGTCTCAAGGAAATTTGCAATCAGGAAGATTTTTTTTCAGGAAGATTTTATTTTTTCTTCCACTTTTTAACTCAGTGTCAGTGAGTCATCAAATGACTAGCAGTTGAAGCAATCATAATACCTCTGATGGGATTCTTGAGAGACTGAAGCTACTTTCATGGCCTATGAAAGGCAGGACTTGTCATGTTTATCGCCTGAGAAGACCTTGAGTTCTTTTCAGCCAGTATACATACATAAAATTAGAATTTTAACTGAAGCTATTGAACAGTCATATAAAAATAATCATCAAGGGCACTACCGTTTTTTGAGACATGTCCTTGTGTGACTGTAAAAGTGATATAATAAAACAATTCGATGTGAGACCAGAGAAGAAAAAAGGATGGAAAGCACAGTGAATGCAGTAGTAAGAAGGTGTCATGAAGATCATAAAAGTAAAGAAAATACTTTTTTGGTTCAGGTGGTGTGAACACCTACAAAGAACTCGAACAGACCAACAGTCCATGGCAGTGCTTCCTTGGTTATGCTTATTAGGTGATTCTAACTTAGATTCTAACTAAAGTTCTAGGTAAAGTTCTAACTGAACTAAAGACTTCACAAGCGAAGAAATGTCAGCAGAATATAATACTATTGATCTGACATTTACTCATAAAATCATCTTCCAACAATCTTTGCTGAGGCATCCTATTCTTACTTTTATTTTTCCCAGAATGCATAGGAAAGTAAACTGAGTTAATCTCTAACATTAGAAATGCTATAGGAATCTGGCATGAACTTACATTGCTGTTTCAACCATGCTATAAGCATTCGTTGGAAAACGTAACAAGAGAGATGACGACTATAAATAGCATTGATTATTTCTCTGGAGAGAAAAGAAGAGAGAAAGCATGGATAACAATAATCAGATTCTCTCAGCTTGGCATTCAACATCTGGTGGTATATAAAACACATTTGAAAATTCAATGACAGTTGTCTGTACTGGATAGGCATTTGTTAAATGATGTGAAAGATTCAATGTTTAAAGTAACAAGTATAAGGTGGGAAAAAATAAGACTTATTTAAAAAAGAGAAAAAGATAGTAGTAGTCAAATGAAATATGCCTTGTCAAATACTCACTTTAGGACAATGTACAATAATAGAATGCATATTTCATTGATAAAAATATAAGTAACTGCTATTTTGGAATTGTCTTGAGGATAAGTTTTTTAAACTACTCAGGAAAATGAAGACGGTGAACAGACAATTCAAACTAAATGATTACCAAAGGAAAGGGAACAGAATAATGAAACCAGCTAAAGCAAATATCCTAAATTAAGGACTGGGGATAAGTACGAATTACCAGCATTACTCTTTATCTCACTCTTCTCCCTTCAGTTACAATTCAGTAAACCACGGACCAGTAGACATAAAATTAATGGATTTTTGCTAAATAAAATAATTATTATAGTCATATTTACAAAAGTATGGAGAGCTTATTCAAGCCAAAAAGCCAACTTATTGTTTTGATTGTTCATATTGACCAAATCTTAATAAAAACCTCTACCTGCTCAATTCTACCATGACACTCAATGAATTACAACTACAGAATAACCAATAACTTGAATATTTTCTTAAATGAAACCATATAAAATAAATGCTTTTAAAATTAGATTATTACCCAAAGAGTGTGATTAAGGCAACTTTTCAGTGACTTCTGAAAGAAGTATACTCCATGCTGCAATAAGAAAAATATCTTTATTTCCCATTCTTTCCTCTATATAGACCTACTACTGGTACAGACCGGCAAATAACAGTTTATAAGTTCAGGTTACTTTCTGATACATCTAATCAACACAGCTTCGCATCTTGAGATGAGATTTTCTAAATCCTCCTTGGTTTCTACGTTGTAAGCACACAAACTTTCCACTTCAACTTTGTAAACTTTGGAGATAATAAACAGGAGGAGCTCAAATTAATACATATCCGCAAGTGCATGTGCGCATGTGCACCCCCTGCCACCCCACACACAGGCAGGCAGTAAAGAAATACATATTAGAAAGTTGACTAGAGAGGTGAGAAGAATTGAAACAATGTTTTACCTTGGCTCCCAAGCAGTCCATAGAGGAAGAGGTGATAGCCTGATGGTTACCGCACATTGTAACATTCTGAGTAGGTGTTGATGTATTTTTAACTGTGCAGGGGAAAGCAGGCTGATTTACTTCAATTGGAACAAGAAACCAGCCCTAGCAGGTGTTTTGCTGCATTAAGCATATGGTCCTCAAAATGTCGATGACACCCCTACTGCTTTCATTTTTAAAGTTAGCCTATTAATAACATCTGACAGCTGGGTCAAAGCATATGCTCTTTAGCCTTATCGTGACATTTGGGCTCCTCAGGACAGCAGTGATTATTCAACCTTGAGAACTGGAATCTTGTGTCTTTTGAACAGAGTAAAACAACCTATAAATTCTAGCCAGAAAACTTTATAAGGTTGTCTATACACCATAACTGAATGTACTGGCCGGAGTCGTCAAATCCTTTTATGTGTGAAGCAAAATCAGCCATTAGAGTAGATGGAATGACTAGATGTATAATGTTATGATTTAAGAGCTCTTGGCATGGAATGCTTCTCAATACCAATACTCCCCAAAGAGGGAAACACGATATTTATTCTCTGCCATTACATGATTAAAAAGTCTTCACAACTAGTTTGGGTACGCAGAGGAGAAGGTTAAGGAGTTGAAGGGGGAAGTCATTTAAGAAAAGGAGCATAAAAGGAGGAGTAGAGACTCTACAATAAAAAAAAGATTGGTACTACTAATTGTAAAAGCTAATACTAATCTGGGGCTCACTGTTTGAACTTTTATGCACTGGGCATTCATGGATCCATTTACTCTTCACAGCCAAAGGATACTAAATACTAGGTATGAAATGTCAACACAACAGTTACTGACAACAGTAACTGTCTGGTGCAAGAGTTGAACACCTGGTTTAAAGAACCAACCAAAATATTGAAAGTCGACATCCATCTCTTAAAATAGACACTGGATCAGGGAAGCTCAGAAAAAGACAAAGAGGAGTGTATGGGGTGGACATGAATACATCCCTCTGTTTATGGACCAATAACCCAGAGCTGGATGCGTTGGCTTCTACAAACACAAAGTAATATCAAAATCTCATTCAAAGAAAACAAAGCAAAAAAATTCTCCTAGGTACTATGCACTTATTTAGTTATTTTTCCTATTGGTGCTGTTCTCTTTCCATCTTCTCTGAATCAATTTGGAGTATTTGACAGTGAACTCTGAGCCTGCAGAAGTAGGGCCAGAGAGATCTGTGAGGAGACCAACACTTGTTTTGAGCATGTCGTTAAAAGCTGCTGGCATGATTCTACCAAACATACTCCAAACATTCCCCAGCTGATAAGACACAGGATAAGCATCTGAGTCCTTCCTATTGTAGGAATAAGAGCAATAATATATGAATGTTATGAGAATATTTTGATGCTCAGGCCAGACTTTCTGCCAGGTTATCTCCTGAAGGAGCTTTCTGAAATGCGTTTTGAGGATTGCAAAATCTTGGAATACCCTGACCATCAAGTAGTAGGAATAAAGCCAGCATTAAAACTACTGAAATTCAGGGAGAAAATCAGCTGTGTCGCCTTTCTTGGAAGTTGAAGTCGGTGCTGGAGTCCAGAGCAACTGCAGTTGAGACCACAGTTGTAGCTATGAACCAGGGCAAAACAATAGCAGAGGCATTTTTTTTCAAAGAAGCGTATGTGTTTCACTTGCTTGGAACAATAACCAGGTTCACCGACCATTTCCAGAGCAGTACTCCCCACTGAAACCTAAAGTTGTTTTTGTGTTTTCAAATATAAATATGTAGAATTTCATTCAAGCAACAACTCAGTTCCTGGAGCCCCAGAAGTGAATGAGCACATGATTGTCTGATGTGCCAGCCCTCCCTCTCCACCTTAAGGGAGTGTTTGCTGTATTTCCTTAGTGACTTGGAAATAAATGCAAGTGATGGTATCTAGCTCTAAACTGACAACAGAAATTTACATTTTATCACTAGGCTTCTTAGAGAAAGTTTAACTAACTTTCTCTCCATTTGCCTGTGTATCAGGGTGGGGGGATAAGTGCTGAAATGTGTCATTTACTTTAATAACTGTAACATATACATACAAAACTAGTTTAATTTTTAATTGAGACATTGGACACATAAGTAAAAGAAAAAAATCTATAAGTCATTAAAAAAACACTGTAATATGGCAAATGTTTTAACCCTGATCTTCAGAGGTACACATTATAATAATTTTTTTTGTTTTTGTTTTCTTGTTTTTCAGAATGCTTAGTAACACAATTTGTCAGTCAAGCATCTTTGCTCCCAGTAGCATCTGCTCTCCATGTAGTGAAACTGACTTACAATAAGTCTGAGGGAGCCATGTGCTCCTGTTGACAGGTTTTGAGTACTTAGTTAAATTTTTTTTTAAAAAAAGTATGTCTACCTACAATTGGAGTAATCCTTGGGTGATACAGAATTTGAAATACCATGTGACTTTAATAGCAACATTTTTTTCGTCCCCTCTGGTGATCCCTCCCCCATTCCTACACCAAAGATGCTGTACAGTACTTATTTCTCATTTCACTCTGATTTGTATTTTACGTGACATCAGTTATTTATCCAAGCTGAAAATAATGTACTTAAATATTTTAAGCAAGGGCAGTATTTAAAATTTTTTTAAGCACTTAAATTATTTTCTCTGTTCTTTAAAAGCCATCGGGTGTTTTTTTTGTTGTTGTTTTTTTTTTTTTCCCACTCCACATTGCAAAGTGACTGAGGTTATGTAACATTGTAACATTGATCCTTTTCTTTTAGAAATATTTTTAAATGAAATGCTAGGGTGAAAATGCAAGTGATTAGTATAACTACTGCTTCAGGAAAGAAGATACCCAATGAGGAAAGGTAAGATCAGCAAGAGAAATGTTTACCAGCTCCTAGTGAAATGGCACCCATAAAAAGAAAGGATCATATACAACGAGGAAAAATATGTTCTCTGACAGCATGCCTCAGTGTCCTCACTGTACTTGTCTGGGAAGCACACCATTGCTGAGTGTCTGATATAGTAGAAGCTTGTATGAACTGTGACAGGGGTTAGTCCTATCAATTATCAATTTAAGTGGGCCTATCACCACTGGAGATTTCCAAAGTCAAACATAAGCCCTGTTTTGTCTCTATTTTGATATGAATACCAGTCACCATCCCTTTAATGAATCTTATTACTTATCTGGAGAGCATAGTGTACACCAGTTCTTTAGTGAGTTGGGATACTTAACATACAGTAAAAATACCTTACCCTTTCCAAGACAAGTTAAGGCCATCTCAAGATCCATTTTCTCCAAAGTAAGTTCTTAAAAAATGGGCATCGTTATCCAGCTGCAAAGCTCACAGCTGCTCATGATGTGAAGGGAAAAAATCTGAAGTCACCACCAGCACCTGCTCCTTTGTCCCCTTAAAACCTCTCCAACTCTTCCCTCAATTATTGTGTCAGATCATAGGAATCAGCTGTTTTAGGAAAGCAGGGGGAGACGTTCTATAATGGAAAAGACTAGAAAGCAGGATGCTGGTAGTGTCTTTGTTTATATCATTGAAACCCACCTAATCCAGAATTTTCAAAGAAACATTATAAAATGCATGAAATGCCATATATCTTGTTCCTGACCAGCAGTAATTGTCCTTTGGCAAGAAACTGGAGACTCTATTATGAATTAATACGGCAGAAGTCCCTTACATTTTATCCCTCCAGCTTTGCCTTTTATAGGAGAAAAGACACAAGTATCAGGTGGAAAATGCTTCTAAAATGAAAATATGTAGAATTTTATTTAAGCAACAACCCAGTTCCCGGAGCCCCAGAACTGAACGAGTACATGATTGTCTGTCTTCACAGCCTTCGCTGCCCACTCTGGATGTTGATTCTAACTGCATGGCCTATAGTTTCTAATTTGGACTTCGCCATTTGTTAGGTGAAACTAGAGGCAGTTTTCTTAACTTTTCATATATGTACACTATATGAAAAATGGCAAAAGTAATTATACTTCCTTGTAGTTTTTTTGTCATTATTAACTGAAATTAGAATGTAAAAATATTAGCACAATATCTGACACATAATAAGGTCTTGATAAACCAAGCAAGGTTAGCAGTTACTATCATTATTCTCAAGTCGGTATGTCACTCTGCCCTCCCATGACATACCACTGTTCTATGCCCC
The DNA here is from genome assembly GCF_004115265.2 of Rhinolophus ferrumequinum. Classification (NCBI taxonomy): domain Eukaryota; kingdom Metazoa; phylum Chordata; class Mammalia; order Chiroptera; family Rhinolophidae; genus Rhinolophus; species Rhinolophus ferrumequinum. The sequence goes on along the minus strand of NC_046291.1, from coordinate 78,746,225 downwards.
TTTCTTTTCTTCCACTGTGTTCAAACAGTGCTTTGTTTGCATTTCTTCCCAACTCACTTAATTTTCTTCTCTGACTCCAATCTCAATCCAGTTAATTGCTGGCATCTTTCAGCTCTTGCTTCAGTTAACACTTTTCAACTGAGTCCTCCCTGACTTTTGGAACTCAGATTCTTTGGTTATTTGTTCTCAAAGGACTCAATTGTTATTTTCCGAGTCAAATTCTTAGTGTGTTTGTTCACTTCATGTCTGTTTCATTCACATGTCATTAAGCTCCATGAAAGCCAGAACACTGTATTTTCTTGCTCACCATTTTATTCCCAATGCCTGGAAACCTGCTTGACTCATAGCAGGAGCTCCTCAATTTTAAGTAAGAATAATCAATTAAGAAGAGATCCTAGATGACAAAGTAGAACACTGTGCCTGAATCCTTCCATGAACACATTAAAATTACAAGTGAATTATACAACAATCAATCTGGAGAACCATCTAAAGTCTACCCAAACAGAAGTTCTATAACTAATATAAAGAAGCCATGTCGAGACTGATAGGAGGGGTAGAGACACAGAATCAACCCTGAACCTCACTGTGGCAGGTGAGAATCAGGAAGGATATCTTAGCCAAGGAGGTTCCCCCGGGAAGAGTGAGGGACCTGAGCCCCCCACACCAGGCTCCTGGGAATAGGAGCTGGGAGTAGATGTCGGGAATAGGAGCCTCTTAAACGGCCTGTGTACAGACTCTCTCTCTCGCAGGCACTCACCTTGGGCTCCAGCGGAGGGATGGTGACTCAGGGGGCCTCGGAGACCTATGGGCCGAGGGAGAACTGGAGGACAGTCAGCATTTTCCCTGTGAGTGGTCCTCCTTTCATGCAGCCGGTAGGTGGACGCCATCTTTCCTCTCTTGAGCCCGCCTCCACAGCACAAATCTGAATCTGATTGGTCTGGGGAGCTCCGCTGTTCTGCCCTGCTGAGTCACTGGGACCCTATGGCACCCAACTTGTGCACCCTTGGAGGCACTTCCTCCACAAGCAGCCAGCCCTGCCTGGATTGCTCTTTTTCCTAGAAAACTATCAGAGTCCACCAGCCCCAGGCAGGCGGCAACTGGCCTTGGTGTGCTCTGAGATTTTCACTGAGTCACTCCAGGCTCAGCACGGGCACAAAACTAGAGTCTACATTAACCTGGTGACCACAACTCTTCCCACTGCCTGAGACCCTGCCTCACCCAACTTACCTACCATATGAGGCTTTATCAGTGACTGAACTTTAAGGGAGCCAGCAGGTGGCAGCAGGCCTCTGGGCGACCTGGCATTTTGCAGAGCTACACCAGACCCAGTAATGTACAGCACAGGCAGAGAACAACTACAGATGATTTTGTAGCTCCTATCAGGTAGTCCCCAGCCAGTCACAGGCAATGAGTGACATGGGCCTGCACCAGAATCCCTCCCTAAAGGCCCCAGAAACAACATACTTGGAGGTTGGTTTCAGACCACAGAAGAGCACAGCTCAATTAGCCCCACAAGTGGCACATACAAAAGGTGGTTTCAACAGGCAACAAAATCCCACTCAGTAGGTAAGCCTCCCATAAGCTATGGATGAGACCAGACCCTATAGCCAGTCAGCCTGAGGCTCAAGTCTACCTAGTGATGTGCCAATAGTAATCAAGTCTCAACTATAGCAGGAGGGAACACACAACCCACACCAGGGACATTTCTGGAGCACCCAACTCAGGCGACCAGGGTGACTCTGCCACTAGGACCCACAGGATCCATACTATATAAGGCAAGAAAAAGCTAAAGGAGATCATCACCACCAAACTATTATTACAAACAATATTAGAGGGATTTCTTTAAAGTGGAAAAAAAAATCAAAATTATGAATAATAAAATGGCGATAGCTACATATCATCAATAATTACTTTCAATGTAAATGGATTAAATGCACCAATCAAAAAACATAGGGCTAAATAAATAAGAAAACAAGACCCTAACATATGCTGCCTACAAGAGATTCATTTCAGATTGAAAGACAGATACAGATAGAAAGTAAAGGGATGGAAAAAGATATTTCATGATTATGGAAGAAACGAAAAAAAGGCTGGGTAGCAATATTTATACCAGACAAAATAGACTTTAAGAAAGGCTATAAAAAGAGACAATGAAGAACCCAGTAATTCCACTACAGAGTATTTATCTGAAGAAACCCAAAATGCTACTTTGAGGCGATGTGTGCATCCACATGTTCATTGCAACATTGTTTACAACGGCCAAGATTGGAGGCAGCCTGGGTGTCCATCCATGGAAGAATGGATAAAGAGGAGGTGGTACATATATACAATGGAATAGTATTCCGCTCTGAAAAAGAATAAAATCTTGCCATTTGCAGCGGCATGGATGGACCTGGAGGGTGTTGTGCTGAGTAAAGTATGTCAGACAAAGAAAGACAGATGCAATGGGATTTCACTTATATGTGGAACCTAAGAACAAAATTAACAAACAAAACAGAAACAAACTTATAGATACGGAAAACTTTTTGATGGTTGCCCGATGGAAGCGGGGTTGGGAGTTTGAGTGAAAGAAAGGGAATGGATTAAGAAGTACAAATTGATTCTTACACAGTAGCCATGGGGATGTAGGGTACAGCATAAGGAATATATCCAATAATACTGTAATAACTATGCATGGTGTCAGATAGGTACTAGATTTGTTGGAGTGATAAGTGTGAGGGGTTTGTGACAGGGTGAAAACAGTGAAAGGATTAAAAAGTACAAATTGGTAGTGTGATTTAAGTAAAGCATAGGAAATATAGTCAATGAGATGGTCAAATATAGTCAATAACTCTGTGTAGTGCCAGGTGGGTACTAGACTAGTCAGGAGGATCACTTCTTAAATTATATAACCACTATGCTGTATACCTGAGATTAATGTAAAACAATATTGAAAGTCAAAAAATAATCAAATGAACACTGTCATTTGCAAGCCATCCTTTTTTAAAATCATTTTGCAAAAACTCTATTAGTTCAAGAACATGATGATCACTCATACTATCTTGTCTGCATCATCCAGATCATTTTCATAAAGACCTTTAGAATATTATACCAACTTCCTCATGATATCAGCATCTAACTCAAATGTTTTACTTTCCGTTTTATTCCTTCTGTTATCCTTAATTATGTACAATTTCCCATTGGCAAAGTTGCTCATTCATTCACTCATTTGATTTAAAATGTGTGCTTTTGAATCAGTGCTAGAATACTGGGGATAAAATCCTAATTGTTTTGCTATTATTGTTTGCTCATTTGTTTTGGTTTCTCTCTTTAGTTGTGGGGTGAGAGCAGATATAGGAATATAATAGAAATTGTCAAGACAAGTATAATATAAATAGGTAAGTTTAATGATGGTTGTCAGCATAGGGGTTGTAAGAGAATGGTCAGTGTTCTCAGTGTAGGCTGAGAGAAAAATGTCAGGAAAATTTCTAAAATGGGGTAGAAGAGGAAAAGGAAAGCAATACAGGACTTGAGGCAATGAGAGCAACACGGGTCTGCGAAATGATTATTGTGACTACAGCATGAAAAAAGGAGCAGGGAGACTTGCTGGGATCTTGGCTGTAGTTAAGATGATGTTGGACTGTGAATATCATGCCAAAGAGTCTGCTCTCTCCTGAGTAACGGTGGATCATTAGAGGATTTCAGGCAGAGGAGTGGTGTTGTCTGACCTGCTTCAGACTGAACACTGACGCCTATGTGGAGGATTTGCGGGAGCCGAGGCTGTAGGTCCGGGAGGCTGCTGCCGTCGCTGAGGTCGAGTGTCGTTCCAATCACAGAGTTCCGTGTGCTGCTGCAGGAGAATAAGAGCTTGGAGAACCTAAAGTGCTAGAGAATGATGGAGATCAGGAACAAACTCGGTTGTGACGAGGTAGGAAATGGAGATAGAGATAAGAAAGTGCCACATGGACTGAGAGTAATGAAGAGACTGTGGGTTAGGAAGCCTCCATGAGGTTACACGTAAGGAACCGTTGGAAAGCCGGGCGCACTGAACTGTTCAGTGCTTGTAGCTTAGAGTTTCTTGAGAAGAAGCAGTTCTGAGTATTCCTGAGAAGTATCACATACTTCCTACCAGGACTAATTCATTTATACATTTTGTCCCACATCTTTATGCTCTTCCCCCCAGAAACCAGCCTGGTTCTCTCCCTCACAACCATCAGCCTTTGTTCTAAGGACCCCTACTTTGAGGAACCTTCCTCAATCATCTTATTTAAAATAACATCCTTCACAGGCTGACCGTATTTCTCTCGCCAGCTTTATCCCTCTTTTTCACAAAACTGATCACCATGTGACACATACTGGTCTTTATATAATTATCACTTGCCCACTGTTACTATATTGTAAGCTACATGAGAATATTGATCCTGTCTATTGCTGTACCTTCAGTTCCTAGAACAATATTTGACACATGTGAGGTCAGATAATTAAACTCGAGAACTCATCCTAGAAAAAAATGCTACATACCTCATTGCTGAATATCACTACAGTCACCTTTGAAGTACTCCCCTTGGGAAGCTATGCACAGATGTCAGTGCCTAGTCCATCCTTGAAAGCAATTTTGGAACTCTTTTTCTGGAATGGTTATCAGAGCTGTCACCCTCGATATCCTTAATGTCATTAAAATGTAATCCTTTCAATATTTCTTGTATCTTCAGGTAAAGAAAGAAGTCATTGGGGGCCAGATCAGGCGAGTAGGAAGTATGTTCCAATACAGTTATTTGTTTACTGGCTAAAAAATCCCTCATAGACAGTGCCATATGAATTGGTGCATTGTGGTGATGCAAGAGCCATGAATTGTTGGCAAAAAGTTCAGGTTGTCTAACTTTTACATGCAGCCTTTTCATCACTTCCAAATAGTAAACTTGGTTAACTGTCCAGTTGGTACAAATTCATAATGAATAATCCCTCTGATATAAAAAAGGTTAGCAACATTGTTGCAACAAGCTCTCGAACTTAATTGTCAGACCTCGCAGTCGATACTCAAAAAATACTAGTTGTAAGGATAACCCTTGGAGATAACTTTTGATGCCCAAAGATTACATACAGATTTCTGCAAAATATTTGAGAATACAGTGGGCCTGGAATACCTTGGAGATGCACCCACCAGGTGTGCAGAGGGCTGTGAAGTGTACAGTCCTGAACAGGGGCTGCTTACAGGTGTTTAGGGTGGAAATAAACGTGTAAGAGGAAGGGATTCCATGACTTTGGGAAACAGGAAAAGGTTTGCTCTAGGCCAGCCCAAGATAGGCTGCCCCAAATTATCCCACAATAACATAGTGATTATTTTGAATTAAAGTTCCTTGACAAGCAGCCGGTGACAGACGGGCACTCCCTTAACTCTGTAGATGCAGGAAATAAATCTGCCACGAGAAAGGTGTCCTTCCCATACCAGGTAGCTACGGAAGCTACCCCTTATTCTTAAACAACTCAGAGCAGAAAAGTCTGTATAATCAAATCTTCCTTTTTTTCTAATTTACCACTTGTTTAGATTCCTAACTAATGAGTACTCAAGCTAAGGAAAGAATAAGGAAAGAATAAGGAGTAGACAAAAAGCTCTACTTTTTTTTTTGTCCTGTCAATTACTCACAAATTTATTATTTCTTTGTCTAAAACCTATTTACAAAGATGCCCGGTTTGATCATTTCTTTGAGCCTCATTTTTTGATCTGAGCATCATGTTGTGATTCTCCTGGGAGTATATATTAAATTGTTTTTTCTCTTGTTGATCTAGTCCTGTGTCAGTTTTATGGCTTTGTTGTTAGTCTATCCATAAAAACTAAAGAAAGGGGGACTGGGAATTCTGCCCCTCCCCGGCAGTATCATGATGTCTACAAGGCTTCACTAATTAGGAATCAAAGCCAGCCAGGATGGTGGACACTGGAACATTCCATCACTATTGTGGATAAACCTTACTGCTCAATTCTACTCCAGCAGGAAAAGCACATTATCCTGGCCAGGTAGTCACCAGGGGATTCCAAATACCTACTAGAACTAAAAAAAATATGCTGCTTTGGAGTAATTTATATTTAAAATTTTGAAAAATACAAGGTAATGAAAATAATGCTTTCCTTGCCTTTATTTGACCCCCTGATTCCAAAAGAAAATGAACGTTCTGCTCTTTAGACTATCAGTGGGTACACTGGTGAAGAAGTCTCCATCGCCTTTCCTTCTCCTCCTGGAGTTACTGCTGGCTCATTGCCCAGTACCTTCTAGCTATACATGGGTATCAGGTTTGCCCAGATAGAAGGTACATAGTACAAAGCTTTGAATACAATGGATTTCTTAATTGATGAAGGAGGCTATAAGACACTTGCCTTCTTATTGGTCCTTTTGTGTACATTTATGCTTGATTGCTTCATTGACTTTCTTTGTTCATTTATTTGTGTTTGTTCAATTATTTACCTGAATTCCTGACTTTGGTTTTCCTGAAATTCTAATTCAACTAGTTGATTTAAAAAAATGCTATTTTAAACACAATAGGGGATACATCCTCTTGTTCCTTAATGAGTACTTTTTGTATTCTAAATTGGTTATATTTATTAACTCTTATTAGGAATTGAGAGAGCCGGTCCTTTTTTTATTTAGCAGACTGCTACCTAGAAATGATGAGAGTAATTGGGTTGTATTTAATTATGGGATGTTACAAACAAAAAGTGTGTTTTTGTTACAAATTACAAACACTTACTTTTAGTACTCAGTGCCAAACTTCACTGAAAAAAATTAATCAAATCTTCATTGTCTGTTATGTGTTCTTCTAAACTATAAATTTATGGGGGGCAAGATTTACTGTCTTTGTTAAATCAGTATTTCTAAAGCACCAGCACCTCATGCCATACCTCTTGGCACTGAATAAATATTGATTTATGAAAACCATAAATTGGGAGATAATGATCGCCATTAATCAATGGGGAAAATGATGGGGACATTTCAGCTGCAGTTCAGGAAGAGTGAAACTAAATGGCGTAATTTGATGATTTCAGTATCAACACCATTCAGCAATGTCACCAGATCAGAATCTGTGTGTGGCCTGCATGCGTGAGTGTGGGTAGAAATGTATGTGATTAATTCTAGGCAAAATGAAGGCAATGGAGAGAAATTGTTTATTTTAAACGTCATGATGTTTGCTGCTAGAAAGATTCAGTAATTTACTCTTCCTAGTTTAGCTCTTTTTATTTCACTGCTCCTGTAACACTGTAGGCTTTTATGCAGCAGCCAACGTTAATATATTGTTCTTTGTTGGTAAGAATTTACACTTTCACTTCACTAATAGGAAGGAGACAAAAATCCAAATTCAAAATTTAAAAGTGAAATAGTTATATTTTTCTCCATTTTATAAAATATTCACATTTTGCAGCTTTTGCTCTCACTTATGGCAAGATATATTTTGATATTCATTGGTCTTTAGACTTTTAGAAGACTTTAGAGACTATCTCAATTTTATTTCTGCTGAATAATAGTCCCAGCAGATGTTTCTTTAAAAAAATATGTTTTCATTTTCACGTATGTTTTAGTCTAACTAACCCTCTTTAGAGATTAGCAATGCTCATTCATCAAGTTGCAGAAAGTGCTATAAAAAGGTTTTCTCACAGTTGAAACCGATATTTTCCCATATTATTTGAATGTGAAACATATTTTTTTAACATTTAAAATGTATTAACATTCTGTTGGGAAAGCTCTTAAATTTAATTTATTCTAATGAGGAAAAAAGTGCGCCCCCTGAAGCAGAATCAGTGAAAATAATGAGTAGAGTTAGATGGAACCAGTTCTGCAGCTGGGTTCTCTCCATTATACTACGGTATTATTTATGCCTAACTCAACTTGATTCTACAGCAGAAAGACAAGTTGTTTTTCTGCAAATAGTAATTCCTGGATCATTTCCAACATCAGGGTATGAATTCAGCGTAAAATGAACCACTGATACATAAAGGTAAAAAAGAAAATCAATATTCCTCTCCTTATCATATTCCAAGACTGTAAAGTTAAAGCCACAAGAGGATATAGAAACTAAAATTTTAAGAGGTTAAAAATATGAACCTGAAAACATTTCAGCTATTGCTGATATTTTAATTCTTTGGCATCTCAATGCCAGCCTGCTCTTCAATACCAAAAACAACAACAACAACAACAAAACAGAAATAAGAAAGCGGAAGGAAGTGAAACCCTTTTAGATACGCAAGAAACTTCTCCGAGGCACAATCCTGAGTGATTAGCACTTAGAGAAAATTAGTAGAAACTTTGATAACTGAGTATAGTTGTCCCTCAGTTTCTGGTATCCACAGGGGATTGATTCCAGGACCCCTGAAGGTGCTAAGATCCAAGGATGTTTAAGTCCCTTATATAAAGTGGCAAAGTATTTGCCTATAACCTACAGTACATCCTCCCATATTTAAATCACCTTTCGTTTACTTATAATACCTGGTATAATGTAAATACTATGTAATTAGTTGTCCTACTGTGTTGTTTAGGGAATGATCACAAGAAAACAGTCTGCACATGTTCAGTACAGACACAGCCATTGTACGTGTAACAACGTAGTACACATCAGGAACAACATAATATTTTTCCCCAATATTTTTGATTCACAATTGGTTGACTGCACGGACATGGAACTTGTGGATTTGGAGGGCCAACTATGTTATGAACTGATGGGATGATAGAAAGATCATAGTTGATGCCTCTGAAAAAAATCTCAGAAAAAAAGTGGTTCAGAACATTTATGTTGATTGAAGGAAAATCACCTTGATCAGTTGGCTGTACTCGAGAAATTGTAGACTTAGTTTAGGCCATCAATGGATACATATTCATCTCCAGGTGTTTCTTGAATAAGACAACATTAAATTTTAATAGATGAATGAATAAACAAATTGTGATATACACATACAATGGAATATTATGGAGGCAAAAAACGGAATGATGTACTGATATATTCTACAACATAGATGAACCTTAAAATATGTCATAAATGAAAGAAGTCAGACATAAAAGATCACATACTGTATTATTCCATTTATATGAAATATCCAGAATAGGTAAATTCATAGAGACAGAAAGCAGATAGATGTTTGCCAGGGACTGGGGGAGAAAAATGTGGGAAGAGACTGCTTTAATGGGTGTGGGTCTCCATTTGGGTTATAAGACTGTTTTGGAATTTGTTAGTGATGATGGTTGCATAACATTGTAAATGTACTAAATATCACTGATTGTTTACCTTAAAATGGTTAATTTTATGTGTATTTCACCTCAAGTAAAAAAAAAAAAAAAAATCAGGTAAGCATTTGGTTTCTTAGAGTTTTACTCCAAATGTATCCTCCAACTTTAGCCTGGTAAAAACCCATGCCTCTTTTGTGTTGCTTGACATTAAAATAACATATTTTTCTTGGCATCTCTCTCTTTCTCTTTCTTGTTTCCTAATCAACATGTCTAACTGGCACAGAAAGGTCTCCTTTCTATTGAAAAAAATTAACAGTGTATACTATTTGAAGAACACTGCAAAAACCAAGTTGAAGTTCAAATTAGATGCATTCTGTGCTCTCTTCCATTGTTCTCTTCTATATACGCATAAACCTAAAATAAAATAGGCAATGATGTTTTGCCTATAGAAGGACACACGCGTAAGAAGCAGTTTTGACTTAGGAACCTTTAGAAACGTGAGTAGAGCGGTAGGGTGTCCTCTATATAGGATACAAGGCAGATTCTTCTGGTTGGGGAGAAAAGAAGGAACAGGGATTTAGAGGATGCCAGGAAGCAGGTAAATAGATTGCCCAACATGAGCTCTCCAAAGGAATAGTAAATATTTGTTTCATAGGGAAAAATGCATTCCAACGTTCAACTTGTAGTTGGTTGTTGTTTTGAACCTCAGAAGCAGATACCTTAGTGTATGGCATCATTATCCATCATCACCCATTTACTTGTTTTTATAATTTATGAATTTATTTATTCACTCATGCCTTTTTATACAATTGTAACACATCCAACCTGCAATGGCAACCCAAACTGATGGAGTCACTATGTATCTTTTGTTTTTGTAGAGCACAGCCTTTTTATAGATTGATTGAAGGAGATCATTTCTATGTTGTTCTTTTTCATTTTTGTTATTTCTAAACCTTCTCTTTTCTTATAATTTTTCATCTGACAAGACGCCCAAAGGAATTTTCTAGAAACATAGTGGAAGATAATGGGAAAAGGCCCAGGTTTAGGGGCAGAAGACCTCTGTAGGATATCACATTTTGGAAGAACTAGATGCTTTTGCGATTGGTGAATCAAATATCAAGTCTACTACAAAACCACTCCTTTTAACATTATAGCTTGACTAAATTGCAGTCACAGAAATAGGTAAACCATGTATAATAAAGCTCAACTCCCAGTGTGGAAAACCAATTGCTCCCATGCTGGGTAGTTTAACGTAGGGCCCTATCATGGCTGTAAGTATGAATGTGCTAGGGAAGAATTTCAGAAAGTTGAGCTGAGTGTATATACCTTCTAAGTTTACAGAGAGATTGTGCTTACAAAGTTTTTTTGTAAATCAGCTTTTTAAAACTTAGCACAGATATCTCCGTAGAGAGGACTTTAATAACTGTGAGTCTATCCCTAGGCCAATCCATGGAACTTATTAAAGCCTTAGGTAACTGAGAAGTAATATTAGTGTTGCTAATATTGAGACTACAGCAAAGAACACTCGGCGATACTTGTTGGGAAAGGAATGTGGAGGTACGTAGATTACGTCCTATCTTGCTATCTTCTTCCTTCTCCATAATACAGTCCTTCGTGAGAGGAAAGACCATGATTCTGAAATGACTTCCATTTTTTCTATTTCCCAAGCTTCACCTGCTTGCAACCATCTTGCTTACTTCAGGAAATGATCCCAGTGCGCCTAGAAATGGTCCTCACTCATGTTATATCTCTATCCACTGAAAATCATGTGTGCAAGTCACCAAGTACTTCTAATAACTTCTGCTATTTGAAGAGTACCTTCTTTAAAGCCAATTAATGTTTACTTTTTGAGTTTCTATATGACAGTGTAATTGGGTTGTGGCATCTTTACACTCCACATCCAATTGGTTAGCAAGTTATGTCAGCTCTAACTTAAAAAGTATATTCCCAATCTAGGTACTTTTGATCTCCTCTACCATTCCCTGTGTATAGTTGTGCCCCTCAATACATAGCTCATTCCTGCATATAACAGCCAAACCATCTTTTCAAAAGGTGAATGGGCTCTCATCACTACTCTGTTCAAAATCTTCCATAATCTTCCCATCACAGAACCAAACGTAAAGTTTTCCATGATCTAGCCCAAGTTTTCTCCTCCCACCTCACATCTATCACCCTCTCCTTGTTACCCCACCACCAGGGTTAGTGTTCCTCTGAGCTCACTTCCTCCTCAGTATCTTTGCACCTCTTGCTTCCTCCTCCAGAACATTTCCCTCTTTACATTTGCACAGCTCTATTCGTCACTGAATTTATGCCCCTGTTCATAATTTATCTCTTGAGACCGGCCTTCCCTTATCACCAGGTTGACTCTTCTTCTTTTATCATTCTCTATCACCCTAACTTACATTTTCATCATATGAATAGAATGTATCATTAATTCACAATAAGATTTGATTTGTTTATTATTAGTTTATTGACCAGGAAGTAGCAAAGAGCTTGTTTTCTTCACTACTCCAACAACAGTATCTAGAACCATACCTGGAATAATGAAGACAACAGCGAATGCCTGCTGAAGAAATCAATGTGGCCACAACTATTTCATTAGCATCCAATGAGAACAGCATGTTGCATAGGGATAGCCTTGGAATTTCAATAACTTTGTTATTTAAGATGGAAAACAGTAACAGACAGAACATGATAAAGGTTAAGAGAAAGGAAATGTGTCAAATGGAAAGCAAAAAGGAAGAAAATATATATATTTTTTCTTATGGAGAATGCACAATAGAAATAAAAAGAAAAAAATTCAAAATAGAATTTATTTGATTTTAGTCAAAGTTGAACATATGCATGGAATTATTTAAATGCCGGTGATTTAATGAGGAATATACAAAAATGTCACTAATCAATAAATGTCTAATGCTATAAGGCATGGTTTTCTCAAAACATATCAACATATAATCAGAAACTAGTTCATAAGGATAATTTGTCCACAGTAACTAAAGGCATTTTCTTCTGAAGTCCAGAGACTTTCAATTTACTCTGTTTTGATTGCAGCCAGGGCCTCTCATAAAATGAGTTAACTGAGCAAATCTAAAAGGTGTCTGTTATATTGTTTTTAATCTGCTCCCAATAATATCATTAGAAGGAAAATGAGATGATTTTATAAATTCTGTTATGTTGGATTTATTTGGAGTGAAGTATACTTGTCTCTTTTACTGAATATACAAAATATATTTAAATGTATTACATAAAACAGAGACTGTGCTTAATGATTGCAATATAATAGTGAAAAAGTATTTGTTTGTATGACAAACCTTTAGGGTTGAGTAGCAATAATAACAATTCCAATCAAATTCAGAGGCAAATAACAAAAAGAATGAAGACTCTATTGTATAATTATAACTATTAAGCTACCGAATGCCTAAGTCACTATTTTGTCTCATGGCATGAAGGGAATATATACATGATTCATATGTTTCATATGTATTTGTTAAACATCTAGGAGTCAGACATTATGGGAGGCACTTATGCCTGACAGAAATTCTGCTCTCAAGAAATAGGAAAGCTAATAAACGGTGATGTGGTTATATATTTTTTTTGTTAAAAAGATTAAGTAGCATATAAATGTTTAGCGTGGGAAATGTTTAATGCTGCCATCATATTTTTGTAATTTGGGGGAGGCAACAGACTATAGTTTCAGAGTCAGAATGCCTGGGTTCAGATACACAGCTCTGCCCTTGGGAACATTGATCTCACTTTTCTAAGCTCTCGTGTCCTCTGTCCCCTTTTATGAACGGATGATAGAATATGTTAACTAATATAAAATACCTAACATAGCACCTGGCACGTAGGTAGCGCCCCATAATATCCTGTGATGTGAGCATCCTATACTATGAATCCCACCTTCCAATTGCTTTTGCAGTGGAAACTTGCACTTGGTATGTGCATATTGGGGAATAATGTGTTCCTGAGCAGCTTGGAGTTCCTATGTCAGGAATCTTAAAAACTCAGCTCAAGTCATTCCAGATTGATTTTTTTTTTCCTCCTTCTGTTTGGGAAGGTGATGAAGAACAACATAATCAAAGGAAACATTCTATACAAAAAACATTTTATAACCTGTCGTTTGGCACAACTACCCAGGTTTTACTGATGCGAGAACATGTTACTCAATCTGTCTTTTCCCCACCTCGTACTATCATCCTCTGGTAATAGAATTTACAAGATATTTTAAGAGACCAATAAAAATTAAGTTCCTAAGAGCAAATTTGAGAATTTCCTTTTTAAAAATTTTATTAACTATGAAAAACCAACTATTGACTATGATGTTTATGGTGGCTATTCTGTGCATCAATGTATTTATAATTCATATAGCAACTAATGATTATAAAGCATCCGATGATGACAAGCAATTATAATAATCATGAACTTTCTTTTATGTGCAGAACAGCACTTGGGCTGTGGAACAATAAAATAGGGCTGCAACTTAAAATAATATTTCATATTTTTATGCAGCTGAGAATTGTACTTCTGATTTGAAAAAAAGTGCAAAAAAGGCTCATTTCTATTGGGTTCATGTTAAATGTGTCTACTCTATAACATATACCATTTCAATGAAAAAAATTAGAATAGGCTGAGCATCGAGATGCGCATATGTTTGCCCCTGTAACCTTTCTACACACAACAATATTCAAACTGGAGTCGCCAGTACACAGGTTTGAAACACTGGGCAGCCCCAAAAGAACAATGTTTGTATAAACATTAAAAAGTACTTTTGACAACATGCTTGGGCATTTCTATATTAAATTAATTGAAGTGGTGTTTCATAGAGAATTTATAAATTAAGAAATTTATAGCAAAAACACAAGGAAATTGCATGCACACTTAATAAATTCAGTACATTTGGTCATATATATATATAAAATTAATGCATTTTGTAGGTTATTTGCTTATGTTTTCATCTTTAACCACAAATTTCTTCTCATAGCTACTGATCATATCTTTTCAGACAGTAGGCTAAAGCCTGCCCAAAAGAACCACATTCTAATGTCTTCTGCTAAGTTTTTTTTCCCATTGTTTCTGACTTGAGATGCCCTACTTTTTATCCCATGAGTGGTTTTCACATTAGAAAAGGCTCTAGAATTCCTTCTGCATTTTTTTTTTTTTAATGTCCAGAGACTAGAATAAAAGTGCTTTGCTCTTTGAACAACAGAAGTCCCGGTTTCTTCAAGTCCCCTTGAAGAAACCTTGCAAGACCCAGACTGCTTTTCTTGACAGTTTGCTTTGCATCCACTCTGACTTCTCTTTTCCAATTCTCTAAATTAAACACTGTCACTTGTAGCAGTGAGCTGTGTCACATCTAGCATTGTACTAACTATAATTGCTTTATGTAGGCAAGTTTCAAATGAAAAGATTTCCAAAGAAAACTTCTCATGGCAGCTGACTGAAGAGCTGCTTTGGGGTGTGGAGAACCAGGGACCGAGGAGAGGGACATTGGCTTTGGCAGCTGCTGAGGAGGCAGCCACGTGGTTACTCATTTACTGCAGACATTTATAACATTAGGGATAATATCTACACCTTTGCCAGAATTCATGCCCATAAAATCTGCAGGTTAGAACTTTAAGAACTTCCTCCTGATGTAAGTTTGGCAGTTAGTACGTCCCCCATCCAGAGTAAGGTATCATCTCTTTGACAAAAAAAGTCATGTTTCTGTGGGACATTTAATTAGTGGAGCCATTTCTCTCTAAACTCTAAGTTTGACATTAGTTTATATTAGGCTAGGCGAGGCCAAGAGTATTGATTTTAGATGACTTATGCAGTTTTTCAGTAACCCCAAAGCTTGATGTTTTTCAGTTAATATAACTTGGGGGGGAAAAAAAACAGATATTTTGGGAGTAAATCCGTATTTATTTTATGTTTCTGTGGGACCAAGATATTTACAGAGTTTGTATGCCAGACTATTTTAAAGTGGAGGGAAAGTTATACTGAAATAAGAACAGGTAAAATGTGTACCATGTAATGGGCTGAATACATTTAATGTCACATAAAATGCCTCTTCATTCCCAACCTCTTTTAATTCCCTGAAGGTTAATGCCCACTAAAGATACACACACAAATGTCTGGTGTTTGTTTTCTATGGATTAAAGAGACAATCTCTAAAGGGCATTCAAAAAGCATTTCATATTCAAAAATAATGCTGGATATGACCTTAAGAAATGCCTCAAATATAGAAGATTTTTGTGTGTTTATTTATTCACATGCACTGTTGGTCATGTTGCTGGTTAACCTGGTTTAAAAATACCCTACAAGACAGTTCAGAGGAATGTTCATGTTAATTACATAATATCATATCATATTATATTATATTATATTTTCAGAGGAATGTTCATGCTATTTATATTACACACATATAATAAACACACACACACATATATAATATATGTGCAATCATAAAATTACCTGTAATTGATTACAAATAAAGAAACTAATTTCAGTGTTTATTCATAACATTTTCACCTAGGCATATGTCTAAACTATCAATGCTATAATCATAATATATTTATTTTTCATATTTGTGACATATTATTTATTAGTCTTAAGGTAGAATTAAACCTTTCATCATGCCTATAGGGTCTACATGGTCTGGTCAGAGACAACCTCCTTCTCAGTTCTCACATCTCTTCCACTTGCTCACTTCACCGCTGCACCCCATATTGGTGTTCTGTGCTTGCCAAATAGACAATCACATGCTCCACCTTGCTTTCACACTTCCTGTCACTAAATCTGGAGCATCCTTCACTTCAAACCCCACACCCCACGTATGTTCACCTGACTCATAGCCTCACTGGATTCAAATTTATTTTCAAATGTCACTTCTCCAAAGAGGCCTTCCCTAGCCACCTTGTTTAACATGATACCCACATCATATATACACACACTGCGTTACCCTTTTCCCTAGCTTATTGCCTTTCTTCTTCACTGGAATATCAGGAGAATATAGAGGAGGAAAATGAATTTTCCCCAGATTTACTCACAGCAACAGAAGTAGTGTTGACACATGTATCCACTAAGTAAATATTTGCTGATTGAAAGATAGACTGTCGCTAGGGGTGCTGAGTGCTCTGACATTAGCTCATTGAAGGCTCCCAGGACACTAGTGGTTGGTAAAAACCCATGAGTGAGGAACAAGAAATCCATGAGTAGGGTATTCCACCTGTGACCCAGGTAAATGAATAAACCACGAGGTATCTCATCTTTTCATAGGAGTTTCCTTTCTGAGGCCACAGAGAAACGTAGAGGAGAAAGATACTGATGGAGGATTGCTGACCACCTGAGCCCCCCCACCAGTATCATTGGAGGGGAAAGAGCCAGCTCCAAAGGATGTGGTTTGCTGGCTTGTATATAAAAGTCAAAATTCACCTTCCGCACTGTTGGGACATAGATCAGCTACTCAAGATCACTGAAAGGTTTCCAGATGGCTGATGGAAGTGCTAACATTTGGCTTCAGTGATATTTCTTGAGTTCTTCTCCATATCCAGCATTTAAACATCAACCAAAATATATTTACACACATCTCACATTATCTTCTTTAAGAAAGGTGAAGGCACCGTGTCTTAAAACAAAAAGGACAAGAAACATAATACCAGAAGGTGCTACTTATACACAAGGATTTTGGAGAGCTGTAACGGTATTTAATCCTGGGAAACAAAAGGGCAGAAACTGTAGTCAAAAATCCATACCTGAGTATGGTCTTTCCATTCTGATTGCCCATTCCCATTTTTAAAGCCTCCACAATAATTTTCATCATTCCAAACAAAAGCAATATGTGAAAATCTGTTTTGATGAAAAAAAAAATTGGAAAAGCACCTAAGCATTGTATCATAATATCTTTGCAAATAAAGATATTCTCTAATTCATTTTCAAAATGCATGAGCAGCTAACAGAGAGATATTAAAATTTCCATGGTGATACTTACCTACAGGACTGCTCTGTATGTACTTTGGTCCTTTAGCGCTCATGCTCTCTGCTCATGTTCACCAATGCACTCAATAAGATTTTTAACCCCATATAGCGAAGAGTGAGTTCTTTACAGTTTTTACCAAATAAGAGGAAATTCAGTGGAAATGTATAACATACTGGTCAAGACTCTGGGATACAAGCAATAGTAGTTACTTGGATTTAAAAATAAACAAAAATAAATTAACTGGATGATAAAGAGAGCTCATGTTGGTAGGAGGGCTGGAGAAGCAGTCTTAGAATAATAGATGGATTACAAATGAGACCACGAGGTTAGAACTACAATCAAATCATATTATCAGCACAGTCTAGTTAGAATGCTGCAGGCCACACCCTGTACCCTGGTGATGCTCCAAGCAACACTGCCTCACCCCACGCCACCAGGGATAAACTCTTATATTTCCTACTTATGTGCATTACTCCCTCAGAAACAGTCTCAACTGGGAACATCTAATTGGCCATTTCTATACTCTGGTCACCAAGGATCAGGAAGTATCCAAGGAGAATACAGTCCTCGTAAAGGGGTGGGGAGTCTTGGAGAAAGGTGGGTGGCAGCATGTAAATGCACCTTCCTTTTGGGCCCACTCACCTCTTTGCAGCTCTGTCAATGACCACAGATCCTTGACTCCCAAAGTGCACTACAGTTCTGTCAGCCCCTGTAGTCGCCTGGAGCTGAATCATGGCAGAGATTTTATTAAAAATGGACAGAATATGTGAGAAACTATAGGTAATTCTGGACAAATGAATGGTTTCAGAAAATTAACCAACAATGTTAGGGAACAGAGTGAGAGAAGGAGAGACGGAAAAAAGATAGAGTTGAAAAGAGATAAAGAGAGACAAAGACAGAGAGAGAAAGAAAAAAATAAAAATTATACGATGCTATTCCAAACCCAAGGCAGATTTGAACTGAATGGAAAGTGATAGTACTTTGTGATGTGTTCATATGACATCTGGTATAGGACGCATCCAAGGCTGGAGTTCTATCATTCAGTAAGCTCAGAAAATGTCCATGAGGCTTAAACCAGAACTGTGGCTGAGATCTCAAACTCCCTTGCTCTAATTACAAATGCTAAAGAGGAATATGTTACCCCATATGCCACTAAAATTGTCTTCGGAATCACTTATATCTTGAGGTATGTGTCTAACTGGGACAAGATAAAATGAGAGAATTAAGCTTTTAAAACTCTTTTCCATAGTTTGGTGTTTTCAATCCCCTATGTTAACGATCTTTTAATGCAGATTTTATTTGTGAATTCTATTTATTGTAAGTGGTCATTAACATTTGCTAGCTAATGCATTTATTTATTCATGTTAGGAAATAGAAATGCAAAATATGTGTTGGATTCTCTGATTATCAGCAGATAGCTCAATCACATTCTTAGAGTAATGTTGCCCACAAACTTTTAAATTGATAATAAACCATTGTGTATGCAAAATACGTGTTCTTTAATAAAATGATCTGTTTTCTTCTGAATAAAGCAATAGGTATAGGTCAGTAATGAGTTTATATAAATTTAGAAACACCAACTTTGGGTTTAGTAACTATTCCTATGGGTTTGGTACCTAATATAAATCATCGTCTTTAAAGCTGTGGCAAATCATATGTATTTCCAAGAAGATATATAATTTTTGATTGGCCCTCTAGAATGAAATTGGACCTGCCAAGATTAATTAAACAGGTGATGGCCCAATAGTCACATGGAAAAGAAACAAACAAAAAAATCTATGACAAAGGAGACTATCACAGATCATCCCAAAAGTATAAAAACATCCATTATTTGCAATCTCCAGGACTCATTCATTATTCAAATGATCCTGCAGTTCCAAATTTGTTAAAATTCCCAGGAAAATGGTAGTGTCATCCCCACAGTCACAGAAGCTCACATTCACTGGAGGTATTAATGGGAAATATAATGTCTAAAAGACAGGAAGCAGGAGAGACATGGATGATCTTCTAATTGCGTACTCAGATTTGAAGTAGTTTATAAAGAAATACAGAAGCGTTTTGGTCCAGATGGCAGAGTAGGTAAATGCTGTGCTTACCTTCTCTCACAACCACATCAAGATTACAACTAAACCACAGAACAACCATCACTGACAATTGCCTGAAATCTTGCTGAACCAAAGCCCTACAATCAAGGACATACAGAAGAAACTCGAGACTGGTAGGAGGGGCAGAGACATGGAACACGCTGATCACATACTATGTGTAACCATTAAAAATTTGGAAGGATATCTTGGATGCGGAGGTCTAACCCAAAGGAGCAAGAGGTCCTGGTGTGACACCAGGTTCCCCAGCCCTGGGTTCCAGTGCCAGGGAGAGAATTCCCTATGATTTCTGAAACAGCAGAGATTGTGGATGAGTTAGACAGAGGGTAGCTGCATTCCCAGCTGCTGCTCTTAAAGGGACCATACATGGACTTACTCATGTACAGAATCACTGGCTCTGAGCTCCAGCTCTGGAGCAGCAGGTGGAAAGTTGACAGAGTCATAAGAGGGCAGAACTGAGTCTCTGACTTCAAGATGAGGGATGGATGGGCAGCTTTCTCCCTGATGGAGAAGCTAGTGAAAGCCATTGTTTCTTTGTTAAGCCCTCTCCCTTCCTGGTGTACAGACGCAGGTGGCTGCCTTATCTGAGTCTCCATCAGGCTGGCTGACACCATTTGTTCACCATGCCCTGGTGATTCTGAGACCCTTCCCCTCTCAACTTTCCAGCACACTTAAGCCACTTCCATTGGCTTTTTCATACAATCAATGTGCTTTGCTCATGCTGCAGACTTTCGTAGGCTCTCTCAAAGGTTTGCAGAACCCAGACAAACAGCATCTGGCTTGGGCATGTCCTGTACCTCTGGCTGAGCAGTCCTGAGCCCAGCACTAGTGGCATTTGGCTTTGATTCACAGCGTGGCCTCTTGAGGTACTTCCAAGATGGCATGGTAACAACCATCTATGGATTGCTTTGTGGCTCCTGCTGGGTGACCCCGGGTGGGGCTGAACTTGCCCTGCAGCAGGTTCCCTCCCAGGTGGACTTGGTCTGGTGCACCCAGTGACCAGCTTCAAAAGGAGCTGGAACATCTTCCAGCCACCTCTTAGGATGACACACCTAAAGGGCAGAGTGTGTAGGTACCAGAGTCCTGCTGAGGCAGATCCTTCTCTGTAAGGTCAGCCCCCGTACCACAACTCATCCACTGTAGTCATGACTGGCTAGTCCTCATAACCAGTGAGCCCAAGTGTCAGTCCCTCCTATTGACATCAAAGCAGCAACCAAGGCTTAACTACAAAAGGAGGTCACACACAACCTACATAAGGGAAACACCTGGAGCACCTAGCTCAGG
Organism: Rhinolophus ferrumequinum; assembly: GCF_004115265.2. Lineage (NCBI taxonomy): Eukaryota > Metazoa > Chordata > Mammalia > Chiroptera > Rhinolophidae > Rhinolophus > Rhinolophus ferrumequinum. The sequence goes on along the minus strand of NC_046291.1, from coordinate 78,725,697 downwards.
TGATCAGGAAGACTATACCACCGAGACTCACAGCACACCTACTACATAAGGCCACTCTACTAAGACCGGGAGACATAGCCCTACCTAATACATAGAAACAAACACAGGGAGGCAGCCAAATGGGGAGACAAAGAAACCTGTTTCAAATAAAAGACCAGAACAAAGCTTCAGTAAAAGAACTAAATAAAATGGAGACAAGCAATCTACCTGATGCAGAGTTCCAAACACTGGTTATAAGAATGCTCAATGATCTGAGAGAATTTCAACAAAGAGATAGGAAACATAAAAATGGAGATAAAAAAAAAAAAAAAAAAAAACATAAAAAGGAACCAGTCAGAAATAAAGAATACAATAACAGAAATGAAGACTACATTACAGGGAATCCATAGTAGGTTAGATGAAGCAGAGGACTGAATCAGCAATTTAGAAGACAAGGTAGCAGAAAACACCCAATCAGAACAGCAAAAAGAAAAAAAAAAAGAATCCAAAGAAATAAGGAGAATTTAAGGGGCCTCCGGCATAACATCATGTGTATCAACATTCAAATTATATGGGTACCAGAAGGAAAACAAAGATCAAGGAATTGAAAACCTATTTAAACAAATAATGACTAAAAACTTTCCTAATCTGGCAAAGGAAATAGACATACAAGCCAAGGAGGCTCAGAGAGTCCCAAACAAGATGAACCCAACGAAGCCTGCACCAAGACACATCATAATTAAAATGCCAAAGGTTAAAACAAAGAGAGAATCCTAAAAGCAGCAAGAGAAAAGCAGTTATCTATAAGGTAGTTCCTATAAGAGACTCAGCTGATTTCTTAACAGAAACTTTGCTGGCCAGAAGGGATTGGCAAGAAATATTCAACGTGATGACAAGCAAGGAGCTGCAATCAAGATTGCTCTATCCAGCAAAGCTATCATTTAGAATCGAAGGACAGATACAGAAAAGATTCCCAGACACGAAAAAGCCACAGGAGTTCATCACCACCAAACCAGTATTACAGGGAACCTTAGAGGGACTTCTTTAAGTGGGAAAAAAAAAATGTGAATAATAAAATGGCAATGACTACATATCTACAAACAAGTATTTTCAATGTACATTGATTAAATGTTCCAATCGAAAGATGGGGGGAGCTAAATTGATAAGAAAACAAGACCCTTACATATGCTGCCTACAAGAGACTCACTTCAGATTGAAAGAAACACACAGACTGAAAGTAAAGGGATGGAAAAAGTTATTTCATGAAAATGGAAACAAACAAACAAGAATTGGAGTAGCAATAGTTATAGCAGACAAAATAGACTTTAAAACAAAGATAATAACAAGAGACAAAGAAGGACCCAATAATCACACTTTTGGGTATTTAGCTGAAGAAACCCAACAGGCTCTTTCCAGGGGACATGCTCATCCATATGTTCATTGCAGCACTGTTTACAATAGATCAGATATGAAGGTAACCTGGGTGTCCCTGAAAGGATGAATGGATAAAGAAGAGGTGGTACACATATTAAATGGAATATTACTCAGCCGTAAAAATAGAATACAATCTTTCCATCTGGACAACATGGGTGGACCTAGAGGCCTTTTGTGGTGAGTATAGTAAGTCAGATAGCAGACAACAAATGTAACACGATTTCACTTATAAGTGGAATCGACAGAACAAAATAAAGGAAACCGAAACAAACTCATAGATACAGAGAACATTTTGATGGTTGTCAGAAGGGAGGTGGGGGTTGGGGATATGTGAAAAAGGGGAAGGGATTAAGAAGTATAAATTTGTTGTTACACAGTAGTCATGGGGATGTAGGGTAAGGATTACTCCAATTATCCCCATAATTATTGAGCATAAGGACTATAATCAATAACACTATAATAACTATGTATGGTGTGAGATGGGTAATACAAGTAGATTTCCTGGGGTGATAAAAGGCAGGGAGTTTGGGGGCAAGGTGAAAAAGGTGAAGGGATTGAAAAGTACCAATTGGTAGCTACAAAATAATCATGGAGATGTAAAGTAAAGCACAGGGAATATAATCAGTAATATGATAATAACCATGCATAATGCCAGGTGGGTATTAGTGAGGGAGATTACTTTGTAAATTTATAAATGTCTAACCACTATCCTGTACACCTGAAATTAATATAAAATAACATTGAATGTGAAAAATGAAATAAAATGAAATAAAATAAAATAAAATGCAAAGAAAAAAAATTTCAGGAAAGGTTTTCTGGTTCCTGGCCTGAATCGTCCCTCTTTCTCCAATCATGTTTCATCTCTTACACTGCCCTAAAAGTACCCCTTGAGACATTTATACACTGATTACTGTCAAGGCATGCTCTTTCCTTCACTGGAAATTTCACTCAAGGGGGATTCAACACACAGAATTAAAGTATTGCCAAAGCATAGCCGATTTTTGTGTTTTTTTTTTTAAATACATGTGGGTCACAGTAGTGGATTAGATACTTTGAACGGCCTTCCATCAGAGTAGTAAATAGGTCTCTTGTTTTAATTTGGCCATCAGTATGTCTACGTCAAAATTTTAAAAAATAATGGTCTGGGAAAAACAGGCTCCAAATATAGTTTTTGTTTTTTTTGTTATTAATAAATTCTACCAATACCATATAGAAAATTTCTCTTGCAGTGTAGAACTGGAATCTGCATCCCTTTACCAATTGCTCATCTCAGGTAATCTCCGTGGTGAATTTAACGTGTAGAAAGTTTCTTTATTACACTTTGAGGAACTGCTTGAATATAAGCTACATATATACAAGTAAGCCAAATAAACTATGTTATAGAATACAATACCGTGTTTCCCCGAAAATAAGACCTAGCCGGACAATCAGCTTTAACACATCTTTTGGAGCAAAAACTAATATAAGACCCGGTATTATATTATATTATATTATATTATATTATATTATATTATATTATATTGACCTGGTATTATATTATATTATGTTATATTATATTGTATTATATTATATTATATTATATTATATTATATTATATTATATGTATTATGTTATATCATTATTATGTTATATTATATCATATCATATATATTATAAAGACCCAGTCTTACAGTAAAATAAGACCGCATCTCATATCAATTTTTGCTCCAAAAGACCCGTTAGAGCTGATTGTCTGGCTAGGTCTTATTTTCGGGGAAACACGGTACCATCACTTACCTTGGTACATGTGACTCATGAGATAGGTACTTAAGATTTGTAATCTGTATTGTTTCCAGTCAGTAGCTCTATTCTACTCAAAATTATTCCACTTTCTCATTTCTCTGTGTCTTTAATTATCACAATGATAAAGTTTTGCAGGCTAAATATAGCACATACTATGTACCTGGCACTGATCATAGCACTTTATACATATTTACTCAGCCTAACACTTATATTAAGTTACTGTTGCACTTTCAGTGACTACTAAAGTTTTGCTTTGCTTATGCTTGGTGATATCTGCGTAGATGACTGACAATTCAAGACTGTGAGCTGCCAAAGCTCTTGATAAGTCATTTCTCTACAATAAAAAGGCCCCAGGCATTTTCCCACTGCTGAAGGGACTACAAAACTAATGCTACTATTATCTTGTATTGCATGTCCCTTATTTTTTAATGATGGAGACTGTACTCGTATCTTCAGTTACTACTATGTGTAAGGCCACATATTATAAATATACATTACAATGGTATATAAGACATAGTTCTCATTTTTTGCTATGTATCTTTGAAGTTCATCTTCCCAAAGTTTCTCTTATTTATTGCTTGTCTCTGTGTTTGCCATCTGACTTGTTTTGGCTAAGGCCATGTTACCATAATTATACAAAAAAAGTCTTAAAATGTGCTTGTACAATAGACTTCCTTCTTGTACCATGAGAAGAACATGTTTCAGATAGACATAGGAGCAAATCATCCACTAGCAGCTCAAAGCAGAAACACTTCAGCTGAAGTCATATTTATCAAAAATAAATGCTCATTAATTTTTGCCACCAAGATTTTGGTGGCTATTTCTTAGGCAGCGATAGCAGCCTGTTGACCAACAGAGAAAGTAGATCTTGTCCTTCTCTGAGCTTATTTAAATCTCTTTGTAACTCTAAATGTTCCAGGCATTTTGACTTTGACACTAAATTCATTTGTACTTCATAACCCTTTGACAAGCTGTCCATTCTGCATGTATTACCTTGCAGCTACTTCTCATTTTCCAGGTTTCAGCTTAACTATTACTTAATCAGTGAGATATTTTCAAACCAGAATGTCTAAAATATAGACCCTCTGTCTTTTCTCTATAAGTCTCTATTACATATGTTGTTTATATCACTCATGTGCTTATGACAATTCGTAATTATCTATTTCCTTTCTTGTTCATTGTCTTTACAGCTATTTCTTTGTGATCAAAGACTGTATCAGTATTTTCTTCAATATAACTACAGTGAACCCCAGGGTACCTGGTCAATAAATAACTATATGAATGAATAAACTCTGATGAGTAGTTTTATCCCATTTACCATGCCCAAACTCACTACAGAAACCACAAGAGCACCACACATAGTTAACAAACTCACAGATAATAAAATATTTCCTTCCTCTTTGGTTACAGATTTTTTGTTGTTTGTTTTTTGTTTTTTTGTTTTTTCCATTTTTTTCTACTTTGAGCATTAATATTTTATTTTTGAAGTGCAATATAGGCTCAACGTCATAAAAATTGCGGCATGAGGTGAGCCTCTTGAAATCTCTCCTGGAATTTACAACAAATTGAACAACTATAATTCCACAAAGGACTCTCTGTGTAGCAGACAGGCAAGACTAAGAGGCACACTACTGAAATCATGCAAATGTGGGCAAACTACATGAGTGGGGGAAGAGGGAAGGAAGAAGTGTGGAGATAGGGACACATGAGTGCAGGACACAGACCTAGCTTGGTACTCTGAGCTTGCTGTATTCCAGAAATACCATAGCTGCGGGAAAGGGAAGAATTCAGACTGCTAGGTCTCTGCTTATGGCCCACAGAGCTGAGGGCACAGCGTATAATACAACTGAACCCAATGCTCACAGCAGAGACCTTGGAGCAAAGACTGAGGGAAGAAGACTGAAAACAGTGGTTTAAGTCCTCACTACCGCAGAGAATGGAAGCCTTAGGCATTGAGCCTAGCTGCCCTCTCCCTACCCTCCCAGAGCTCGCCCCGCCCCTACCTGCCCAGTGCTAGAAGTAGAACAGTAGCAACATCATATCAAAAGAACAGAATATTTGCAGTTCTGAGAACTGTAACACTGACTCAAAGCCCAACTAGATCTGGCAAAGAAGAGGGAATCGTGGAAGCCGGACTGGCTGTGATGGTGTTTGCTACCATTGCTATAGGTCACTTCTCACAACCCACCCTGCCCCTGTCCGCACCTATCTGGGTGGATCCCTGCAGGAGTAAACAGAGCTGCTGAAGCACATGGGCTCTGAACCTGGTGCAGGAAGAGCTTTAGAACATCAGAAGTTCTCCACATCCCCCCATGGAGGTGGTGTCCTATGACCCAGGAGAACTGTTAACAGAGGAGAAGCCTGCCTTTCAGGGAATCCCCCAATTGTGTGAGACGCTAGAATAGTGCAGAGAAAATGTAACACTACAGTGTGAGAGAGAATAAAAGGCTGCAGTCAGAGAGAAAATAAAACATTCTACCAACACCTACTGGAAAGCAAAATAAATACTTCTTTCTAGCAACCTGTTGCAGAACCTACTACTTTAGATGTATAGGAAGAGAAATAATAAATCAATAAATTACATGAATAACCAAGGTAACAAGATAGCCCAGAAAGAAAATGAAAAGTCTCCAGAAAATGAACTTAAAGACATGGAAAGTGTGACTTTAATGATAGAATATTCAAGATTGCAGTTTTATAAAAACTCAACAAGATGTAAGAAAACACAGACAGGCACTTTAATGAACTCAGAAACACTATGAAAGAACAAAATGAACATTTTACTAAAGAGATTGAAATTTTAAAAAAGAACTAAATAGAATTTCTGGAGATTAAGAACTCAATAAAAGAAATGAAGATGAAATAGCTAACTTAGGTTGTAGAGTTGACCAGACGGAGGAAAGAATCAGTGAAATCGAAGATAGAAATCTGAAAATAACTCAGATGGGAGAAGAAAGAGACTTGAGATTTAAAAGAAATGAAAGAACTCTACAAGAACTTTCTGACTGCATCAGAAAGAGCAATATAAGAATAATGGGCATACCAGAAGGAGAAGAAAGAGAGAAGGGAACAGAAAATATATTCAAACAAATTGTCGATGAGAACTTCCCAAACTTGTGGACAGAACTGGATCCTTGAATCCAAGAAGCAAATACAACACCTAATTACCTCAACTCCAACAGACCTTCTCCAAGGAACATTTTATTGAAGCTGTCTAAAATCAACCACAAAGAAGGAATCCTCAAGGCAGCCAGGGAAAAGAAGATGGTAACCTACAAAAGAAAGTCCATTAGATCATCATCAGATTTTTCAGCAGAAACTCTACAAGCCAGGAGGGAGTAGAATCAAATATTAAAACTATTAAAAGAGAGAAATTATGAGCCAAGAATAATATATCCAGCAAAGATATCCTTTAGATATGAAGGAGGAATAAAGACCTTTCCAGACATACAGAAGCTGACGGAATTTTCTAACACACGACATGCACTACAAGAAATACTGAAGGAGGCTATTCGACCAGCATCAATATGGATAATTTGTCACAACCAAAACATAAAAAGGGGGAAGAGTAAAGGCCTGAACCAGAATATGGGAATGGAGAAAGTAAGCACGGTACAGAAAATGGAATACTCTAACTATCAAACTTTATTTTACATAAACTTAATGGTAACCACTCAAAAAAAAAAATCCAGAAGTGAAATACACAACATAATAAAAGAACAAAAAAAGGGAAAAAATCATAGAATATCACCACACAGAAATAATTGACAACAACAAAAAGGCAAAGAAACAATGGAGACACAAACTTACCAGAAAACAGAGAAAGAATGGGAGGAAATACTCATATAACAATAATCACCTTAAATGTAAATGAACTGAACTCACCAATAAAAAGGCACAGAGTAGCACATTGGATCAAACAACTAAACCCAACCATATGCTGCCTCCAAGAGACACATCTCAGCTACAACGACAAACATAGACTCAAAGTGAAAGGGTGGAAATTGACACTCTAATCAAATGTTCTGGGATTACCCAGAGAAAATCAGGTGTAGTCATACTGATATCAGATGAAACAGACTTCAGGATAAAAAAGGTAACGAGAGACAAAGATGGACATTTCATAATGGTTAAGGGGACTATACAACAAGAAGACATAACAGTCATCAATATTTATGCCCCCAATCAGGGAGCAACGAAATATACCAAGCAAGTACTAACAGAACTAAAGGGAATAATTGACCAAAACACAGTTATAGTAGGGGACCTAAATACATCATTGACAGCTGTGAATAGCTCATCCAAATAGAAAATAAATAAAGAAAATGCAGCCTTAAATAACACATTAGATGAAATGGACATAATTGACATTTATAGAGCACTGCATCCTAGAACATCATACTATACATTTTTTTCTAGTGTACATGGAACATTCTCGAGAATAGACCATATATAGGGACATAAAACTAACCTTAGCAAATTTTAGAAGATTGAAATCATACCAAACATATTCTCTGATCACAAGGCTTTGCAATTCGATATCAATTGCAAAAAGAAAGCAGGAAAAACCACAAATATAGAGAGATTATACAACATACTTTTAAAGAACAACAGGTCAAAGAAGAAATAAGGGAAGAGATCAAAAAATACATAGACAAATGAGAATGAAAATATATCCTACCAAAATTTTTGGGATGCAGTGCAAGCAGTTTTAAAAGAGAGATTTATATCATTACAAGCCTATCTCAAGAAATAAGAAAAATCCAAGATAAATAACCTCACATTACACCTAAAAGAACTAGGAAAAGAAGAACAAATGAAACCCACGGTCAGCAGAATAACGGAAATAATAAAAATCAGAGCAGAACTAAATGAAATAGACAACAAAAAGACATAGAAAAAAATAATGTGACAAAGAGCTGGTTCTTTGAAAAGATTAATAAAATTGACAAACACTAAGACTCACTAAGATAAAAAGAGAAAAGACAGTAATTAACAAATTCGGAAATGAAAAAGGGGAAGTTATCATGGATGACACAGAAATACAAATGATTATCCAAGAATACTATCAAGGACTATATGCCACCGAATTCAATAACCTAGAAGAAATGGACAAGTTCTAAGAAACATATAGCCTTCCTAGGCTGAATCATGAAGAATTGGAAAATCTAAACAGACCAATCACCAGTAAGGAAATTGAATCAGTCATCTGAATCCTTCCCAAAAGAACAAGTGCGGGACCAGATGGCTTCAGTAGTGAATTCTACCAAATACTCAAAGAGGATCTAATACCTGTCCTACTCAAACTCTTCCAAAAAATTGAAGAAGAGACAATACATGCTAACTCATTTTATCAGGCCAACGTTACCCTGATACCAAAACCTGGTAAGCACAACACGCAAAAAAAAGAAAATTGTAGACCAATATCTCCGATGAATACAGATGCAAAAATCCTAAACAAAATTCTAGCAAATCGAATGCAACAATGCATCAAAAAGAATATTTATCACGACCAAGTGGGGTTCATTCCAGGGGCACAAGGATGGTTTAACATATGCAAATCCATCAATGTGATACATCACATAAAAAAATAAAGGACAAAAATCATGTGATTATATCAACTAATGCAGAAAAAGCGTTTGACAAGATACAACATCCATTTGTGATTAAAACACTTAATAAAATAGGTATAAGAGGAAAATACCTTAACATAATAAAGGGCATATATGACAAACCCTCAGCTAATATCATAATTAATGGTGAAAAACTGAAGCCCTTTGCTCTACATTCAGGAACACGACAGGGCTGTCCCCATCACCTCTGCTTTTCAACATAGCGTTGGAAGTCCTAACCAGAGCAATAAGGCAATACAAAGAAATAAAAGGCATCCAAATTGGCAATGAAGAAGATGAATTGTCATTCTTTGCAGATGACATGATGCTATATATATAGAAAACCCTAAGGATTCCACCAAAAAGCTATTAGGAACCACAAACGAATACAGTAAAGTTGCCAGCTACAAAATCAATGTACAAAAGTCCTTCGCATTCTTATATAGTAACAATTAAATCTCAGAAAAAGAAATTTTAACAAAACAAAACAAAACAAAAAATTCCTTTTGAAATTGCAACAAAACAAATAAAATACCTAGGAATAAATTTAACCAAGGATGTGAAAGACCTATATGATGAAAACTATAAGACATTTTTAAAAGAAATTGAAGAAGACACAAAGAAATGGAAACAGTCCATGCTCATGAATTCGAAGAATCAACATACTTAAAATGGCCATATTACCCAAAGTAATATACAGATTTAATGCAATCCCCATCAAAATACCAAAAGCATTTGTTAAAGAAATAGAACAAAAATCATCAGATTTGTATGGAACCACAAAAGACCCTAAATAGCCAATGCAATCCTTAGGAAAAAGAACAATGCTGAAGGTATCACACTCCCTGACTTTAGCTTGTACTACAGGGCAACAATAATCAAAACAACATGGTATTGGCAGAAAAACAGACACACAGACCAATTGAATAGAATTGAGAACCCAGAAATAAACCCACATAAATATGAATAGATAATTTTCAACCAAGAAGCCAAAAACATACAATGGAGAAAAGACAGCCTCTTCAATAAATGGTGTTGGAAGAATAGGAAAGCCATGTGCAAAAGAATGAAACTGGACTGCTATCTGTGACCATGTACTTAAATTAATTCAAAGTGGATCAAAGCCATAAGCATAAGACCTGAAACAATAAACTGCATAGAAGAAAACACAGGTACTAAACTTATAGACCGAAAGGGATTTTATAAATTTTCAGTAAAAACTAAAATAAATGAATGAGACTACATCAAACTAAAAAGCTTCTGTACCACAAAGGAAACCATTGACAAAATAAAGAGGTAACCAACTGAATGGGAGAAGATTTTTGCAAACAGTGCCTCCGATAAGGAGCTAATATCCAAAATATACAAAGAACTCATGCTAATCAACAAAAAAAGAAATGACCCAATTTAAAAATGGGCAGAGGACCTGAAGAGACATTTCTCCAAAGAGGACATACAAATGGCAAAAGGACATATGAAAAAATGCTCAACATCACTAATCATCAGAGAAATGCAAATAAAAACCACTATGAGATGTTACCTCACCCCAGTTAGAATTGGTATAATCAACAATACAAATAATAACAAGTGTTGGAGAAGCTATGGGGAAAAAGGAACCCTCATATACAGTTGGTGGAAATGCAGACTGGTGCAGCCGCTATGGAAGGCAGTGTGGAGGTTCCTCAAAAAATTAAGAATAGGATTACCATATGACCCAGCAATCTCTCTCCTGGGTATTTACCTGAAATACCTGAAAACATTTACCCATAAAGACATGTGTGCTCCAATGTTCGTTGCAGCTTTATCTACGGTGGGCAAGACATGGAAACAACCAAAATATCCTTCAGTAGATAAATGGATAAAGACGTTGTGGTATAATATACACAATGGAATACTATTCGTTGGTAAAAAAGATGAAATAGTACCATTTGTGACAACATGGAGATTATAATACTAAACGGAATAAGTCAGACAGAAAAAGTAGAGAACCACATGATTTCATTGATGTGTGGTATATAAAACTGAAAACAACAAAAGAGCTAGACAAACAAATGAAGGAACAAAAACTCATAGACATAGACAATAGTTTGGGGGTTACCAGAAGGTAAGTGGGGAGGGGGCTCTAGAAGAGGGTAACTGTAGTCTAATATATGGTGATAGAAGGAGAAGTGACTCTGGATGGTGAACACACAATGTGAGATATAGATAATGTATTACAGAATTGTACACCTGAAATCTATGTAACTTTACTGACAATTGTCACCCCAATAAACTATAATTAAAAAAAGTGCAATATATGAAATAAACATCTCTGATATGCTGATAATTCCCCGTTAGCGTTCTGAAGGGTGGTTGGATGTTTTGGGGTTTTGTTTTGTTTATTTCCATCAAACTCTACCTGGAACCTACCATTTTAGTATTTTTCTAGGTCACTGATTAAGAAAATAAAGACTTAATAGTAGGAATATGTTCATATTCATCAAATTCTGGTTACAACTGGCACATTTAGACATCAACTTTATCTTTTTCCAGCTTGACACTTCACTATATGGTTTTCTGATGTAACTGAGGAGCACACATCATTCTATAATTTGTTTCTTCCAAACCATTTGGCTTTAATAGCATATTCAAAAAGTACATGAAAAAGTTATTTTTTTGTTTGTTGTTTCACATTTTTATTCCATTTTTCTTTAAGTCAATATAAAGGTATTTTCTAAATTATTTGCTAGATATGAGCATGGAGTCTTAAAAAAGTATATAAATGAATAAATGCATATAGTATCTGCAATTATTTCATAGCATAGCAGAGAATTCTTAAAGACAGTTTCAATGTATTTATCATCACTCCAATTCTATCCAAAGCACAGGGTATACTTTTTATATTTGACATTTTTAAGGAATTATTTTCCTCTCTGAATCAACTTCTATACGAAAAAAAATTTAAAAGCTTCAAAATTCAAATTAGAAAATAATACAAAATATACAATAACAAGTGTACATTAGTTATTCTGTAATTTATTTTCAAAATTGGAGAGATAATTATAGAGATATTCAAACACCTCATAATAAATCCTGAGCTAAAAAAAATGTTTGTTGAATTTTTCTCTTACTTATTTTTCTGTGGTATGCAGATGTTCAGTTTTAAATATGTCACACTTTCATACTTCCTTCTATGCTGCTTTTCTTTTTGATTCCCCCCCAAAAAAATAGAACAAAAAAGAAAAGTAAAATTCATAACTATGAAACACATTTTACAGACATTTTTAAATTTTTTTCTCTCTTTTTTCTACCTTTCTCAAAGTTCTACTTACCAATTAATAATTTTTCAAATAAGTTTAGTCTATTGTGAAATTAACTAAACATTAAGGATATTATTTATAGGTTTCAGCTTATCTCCTAAGATTCAGTACCACCAGTTCTGCCACTACCTGACGTTCTTTTCAGATTTACAAATTCATCATATTCCAAACCAAAGTAAGAATTATCCTCCAAACAACTCTTTATCCCAGTTCTGTATTGCTGCCTGAAATACACTAATGTATCCAGAACTGGAATTAAAATTTTTCAAGGCCCCAAAACACTACATCTCATCACTTAGTGAGTCCCTCAGGTTCGCTTCACCACACATGTTCCTATGACTCTGGTCTGTTAACTGTTCACTGGACCATTGTCATAGCTCATTCCTTCTCTGACCCCTAAAATCTATTCCATATCTGCCTCATGGCTCAGACTTATAAAGACTAACTCTGTTCATATCGTTTGCTTGTTAAAAATTTTCTAAGAGCACCCTATTTTGCATAAGTCAGGTACAAATTTGAAGTCAGGTACAAATTCTGTTTGGTATTGAGGCATTCCATTTCTGGACTTCTACTCTATTTTGTGTTTTTCAACTCCCCTTCATATATTCACTTCTCCCTCTGCAATACCTCAAGTGAGTTCTCTAAGTTTAAATAACTTCTTCTGCCTTGAATATTTTTTCTCTCATTTTCCCCCTGTAGAGAGTCTATGTATGTTTTCAGGATACCCCATACTCCTTTTATTTCTGTGAAGTAATCACTGATTACTAATTACCTCTAATCATTAACTCTCTAAGGCATACTGTTTTGATTTCTTTCATGATATTTGCTAACATACGTTAGTTAGATATCAGATCTAACTATGTCTTAGCCAGTAGAGAGGGGGATGTATTAATTGAGATAATACTGAATATGGCTCAGAGCTAGATGAAAAATTAGAATTCCACATTATGTATACATGTGTCTAATATAAGATACCCACATACGCTGATTGAATTGTACACCAGGAATACCATTGGCTAAAAAAAGGAAACATCTCTAGTTATTAACATAAAGGATAGAAAAGAAAAAGGACCAGCTTTTCTGTCCTCCATACTCTTCAACCTCTAATGCCAGGGCAAGATGGTCATGGACTAGGCATTCTGCTTGGAATCAATTGTTACTAGCAACTGTTGTACAGGTAGTGAAACTTTTTAGACCATTCTGAATATCATTGTGTATATCAGTGAGCTTGTCTACATAACAGATCACTTTAACACTTTGTGTCTTAGCACAAGAGTTTATTTAGCTCATGACTCTGTGGGATGGTGATTTGAGCTGGGCTCAGCTAGAGAGTTCTGCCATTTCTGGGTAGACCAACTGGCTGGTCTAGGGAGCTTCAGCTTATGACTTGTCTCTTATCCACATGGTCTGCTATCTTTTATCAAGTTCAACAAGGTCCTCTTAATGGGAGCTGAGCAGGATGTCAAGAAAATAAGCAAAGGATTCTGGTCAAGATGGGGAGTAAGTAAATGCTGTTCTCTGGACCACATCAATTACAACTAAACTACAGAATAACCATTGTTGAAAATCACCTGAAGCCTAGATGAACTGAAGCCCTACAATTACGGACATAAAAAAAGGTAAGAGGGGCAGAGATGCAGAATGGGTGGGTCCCACAATCACATGTGACCATTAAAAATCAAGAGAAATATCTCAGCTGCACAGGTCCCACCCTGAGGAGTGAAGGGTCCCAGTCACTCCCAGCCCAGGGTTTTGGTGCTGGGGAGAGAAGGCCTCATAGTTTTTGTGCCGTGAAAACCAGCAGAAACTGTGGCTAAGAGAGATGGAATGTGGTTACATTCCCAGGCGCTCCTCTTAAAGGGACTGCATATGGACTTACTCGTTGATAGATTCACTCACTCTGAGCTCCAGCCCTGGGGCAGCAGCTTGAAAGGTACCAGGCACAAGGCAAAAGTGAATTATCTGGCTTCAGAGTGAGGGCTAGAGGGGCAGCTTTCTCTCAGTCGGAGGAGCTGGCAGAAGCCACTGTTTCTTTGTTAAGCCCTCCACCTTCCCTGCATGCAGATGCCAACAGCCACTGTATCTGAGTATCCATCCAGCTGCTGACACCATTTGTTCCTATGCTCCATGATTCTGAGACCCCACCTGACCCAACTTTCAGGTACAACCAAGCCGCTTCCAAGTGCCTTTTCCGTACAAACAGCCTACCTTGGCTCATGCTGCAGACATTCCTAAAACTCTCAAAGTTTCACAAAACCCAAACAAGCAGAAGCTGGCTTCAGCATGTGCCGTACGTCTGGCTGAGCAGCCCTAAGCCCAGCACTCGTGACAGCTCACCTTGGTTCAGGGGTTGGTTTCTCAAGGCACCTCCAAACACAGTGCAGGCAACAGCCATCTCTGGATTGCTTTGTGGCTCATGTCAGGGGGCCCCAGTGAGGGCACACATTGCGGCTGAACTTGGCCTGCAGTGGGTCCCCTCCCAGGTTGCCCCAGAGCTGGCAGCACCAGTGGACAGCTTTGGACTGGGCCAGATCATCACCTGGCCACCACCAAGTATGACCCAAAGTGTGGATAGGGCAGGCATTAGAGCCCTGCTAAAGGTAATGCTGCTCCGTAGAGTCAGCTCCTGCGTAACAGCTCCTCCGCTGTCGTCACAGCCAGTCTTTATACCAATCAGCCTGAAGGTTAATGCCTCCCATAGATATGCAAACAACCACCAAGTCTCAAATGTAACTGGAGGACACATACAAAAAACAAAAAGGACACACCTGGAGCACCTAGCCTTGGTGACCAGGAAGACTGCACCACTGGGGCCCACAGGACACCAGCTACATAAGGCCACTCCATTAAGACTGGGAGTCATAGCAGCCCTACCTAATATACAGAAACAAACACAGGGAAGCAGCCAAAATGGGAAGACAATGAAACATGTCTGAAATAAAAGAACAGAACAAAGCACCAGAAAAATAACTAAAAAAAATGGAGACAAGCAATCTAGCAGATGCAGGATTATACACACTGGGTATAAGGATGCTCAAAGATCCTAGTGAGAACTTTGATAGAGAGGAAACATAAAAACGGAGATAGAAAATGTAAATAAGAACCAGTCAGGAATAAAGACTAGAATAGCTGAAATGAAGACTACATTAAAGGGAATCAACAGATTAGCAGAAGCAGAGGATAGAATTAGCAATTTAGAAGATAAGGTAGAAGAAACACCCAATCAGAACAGTAAAAATAAAAAAAAATAAAAAAAATGCAGTGTTTAAGGGGCTTCTGGGCCAATATCATGCATGCCAACATTCACATCATAGTTGTGCTAGAAGAAGAACAGAGAGAGCAACACATTGAAAAACTATTTGAAAAAATAATGACTGAAAAGTTTCTGAAACTGTAGAAGGAAATAGATATACAATCCTAGGAAGTGTAGAGAGTCCCAAGTAAGTTGAACCCAGAGGCCCACACTAAGACACATCATAATTAAAATGACAAAGTTTAAGGACAAAGAGAGAATCTTAAAAGCAGCAAAAGAAAAGTTAGTGACCTATAATGGAGTTCCCATAAGACTGTCAGTTGATTTCTCAATAGAAACTTGCAGGCTAGAAGGGATTGGCAGGAAATATTCAAAATGATGAAGAAAAGGACCTACAATCAAGATAACTCTACCCAGGAAACGTATTTTTTTTTTTTTTTAATCAAAGGACAGATAAAGAACTTCCCAGACAAGAAAAAGCTAAAGGAATTCATCACCACCAAACCAGTATTGCAAGGCATGTTACAGGGACTTCTTTATGACAGGGAAAAAAAAAAAAAAAAAGTATATCTATCTATCTATTATCTATCTATCTCACCTCCTCTTTATCCATTCTTCCATTGAGGGACACACAGGCTGCCTCCACATCTTGGCCATTGTAAACAATGCTGCAATAAACATGTGGATACACTTGTCCCCTCGAAGTAGCATTTTGGGTTTCTTCAGATAAATACCCATAAGTAGGATTACTGGGTCCTTCATTGTCTCTTGTTATAGCCTTTATTTTAAAGTGTATTTTGTCTGGTATAAAATACCAGATATTTATAAAATACCAGACAAAATAGTCTCTTGCAGGCAGCATATGTCAGTATTTTGTTTTCTTATCCATTTAGCCACTCTATCTTTTCATTGGAGCATTTAATCCGTTTACATTAAAAGTAATTGTTGATAGATATGTTCTCCTAGGTATCGCTTAGGTATTGCATAGATAGATAGATAGATAGATAGATAGATAGATAGATAGATAGATAGATAGATAGAGGAATGTTGCTCGGCCATTGTAGCTTTGTAGGGGATGGGTTCTTGCCATCTGTGGCGGAACGGATGGACCTGGAGAGTATTGTGCTGAATGAAGTATGTCAGATAGAAAAAGACAGATGCAATGTGATTTCACTTATATGTGGAATCTAAAGAACATAATAAGCAAACAGACTCATAGATACAGAGAGCATTTTGATGATTGCCAGATGGGGCGGGGGGGTGGGAAGTGGGTGAGAAAGGTGAAAGGATAAAGAAGTACAAATTGCTTGTTACAAAGTAGTCTGGGGGATGGAAAATAAAGTATAGGGGGGATAATCAATAATTGGTAAGAATTATGTATGGTTTCAGATGTGTACTAGATTTATTGGGGTGATAGATGGGTGGGGGCTTGGGAGACAGGGTGAAACAGGTGAAGACGTTAAGAAGTGCAAATTTGTAGTTACAAAATAGTCATGATTATGTAAAAGAAAGCATAGGAAATATTGTCAATAATTAGTACCAACTATGCATAGTGCCAAGTGGGTACTAGACTAGTCAGGGGGATCACTTCTTAGACTATGTAAACATCACTATGCTGCACACCTGAAATTAATATAAAATAATATTGAATGTCAACTGTAATTGAAAAATGTAAAAAGGGAGGAAAAAGGTGAAGGGGGATAAGATGTTCAAATTTCCAGGTACAAAACAAATAAGTCATGGGGATGTAATGCACAGCGTAGGGAATGTAGTCAATAATATTGTGATAGTATAGAACAGTATCAGTTGTTTGCTGGACTTATCATGGTGATCACTTATTGAGGTATGTAAATGTTGAATAACTATTATGTACACCTGACACTAATATAATATTGTGTATTAGCTATTGTTTAATAAAATCTTTAAAAAAATAAGCAGAAATGTGCAAGGCCTCTTAAGGCCTAGACTCACAGCAGGTACACCATTGTTTCTACCTCACTGTATTCTCAAGAGGATCTCTCCTCACACTGCAAAGGGAGTGGGCTACCTCATGGGGTCCTCAAATTCAGTTATTTTATTCCACTGCTACGAACAAACAAGAGGTGTTTTTCCACATTCACTTTCCCTGACTGGGCTCAGATTTCTCATAGAACATCCCTGGCTCAGCCCTGACTGCTCTCCTTGTTGCCTCTCCTTCAGGGCTTTTATATCAGGAGCATGGAGGAAATTACTTAGATTGGCTTGTTTACTCCTTAGACTTGTTCAGACAGTTGGGAGTTTAATTATGAATGAACCAACTGGTTTATCTTCTGTAGGGCACAAAAGTTTTAAATGACAGAAAACAAAACATTTAATGATGAGTCTAAGGTTACTTTACCTCATCTAATCGAACAATTAACCAACACAGATTTAATATAATTTTTTATAAATATAATTCAGGGGAATACAGAAATAATTAGGAGTCAAGAATGGGGGTAATAGTCTAGGACAGCTATGAAAGTGAATAGGCAAATGAAAGGTGATACAGAGCAAGATTCTAGTCCAACGGTGGGGAGAGATGATGTCCTGAAAAGATCAGGACAATTAAGTCCCCTGTAGAAACAGCTTGGATAGCTAATCCTGGGAGAACAGAAACATTGCTGGAATATTGTATTAATAACTGATCAGGATAAATTAAAAAGAACATGGAAGCACAATCCTATGATTTGAGACAAAACAGAACACTACTTGGAAACCCAGAGCTCATCAATTGAGTGTCTAGTGATGGTTCTGATTGGTCGCAATGCCTGGAGATAGCGATCTTCAGTAGAAAAGATTAAAACCAGGGAAAAGAGTAGGAGGGATTATTTCAGTTGTTTGTGTATATATATTCTGCTTAAATAAGTAATTATACATTTTAAGTGTACTGAATATTATTTAAACAATTTTGTTTCATTCATGAAGTATAGATATTCTTTCGCTTATCAGACACCCAGAAAACATCTGGTGAGTACCAAAAGTATTATTGCACCAGAAATGGAGATATGCAACCCAGATCTTGCTTCAAGAAAGGACTCACTGCCCAGCTGTGAGAAGTATGGTTAGATGAAAACCTTCAGTAGTCAGTTTGCCTCAGCTTTTGAGCCAAGGTCAAACTTCTTTAAAGAAGCCAGGTAATGACTGAGCAAGGCAGTAATGCAAGAGGCACCTATTTCTGCCCACTGTGGGACTCATGAAAAAGATAATCTTTGCTTAGTTACTCTTTAAAGATGGTGTGTTACTGTGTGAATTGCCACCTCACTGATTGTTTTAGATCTGATTGGTTATGGTATTTAACCAGTATGTTATGACATGGATTTCCTGTGGCAGCCAGGAGGCTCAATTGGTCTCTTAACAGTATGGGAGAATGAAAGAAATGGTAAAGGCTGTGAGGGTGTTTGAAAAACTGCATATAGCAGTTCATTTTTATGAACACTTGATTAACATTAATAACAAGAGAACTGTAACTATTTAAACTTAAAGATAATCCAAGTCTTTATTCTTGTTCCCAAATTCCATCTTCACATCCAGTTCATTTTGTAGTATTTATTGAAACTTCTCCCTTTTTCCATTTTTTTCTTTCAGTTTATGAGCATGTTACTACTCTAATAGAGTAACTGAAAGAAAAGATCAAAGAGAGATAATATGGGTGAGTGCTAAATAACTAAAAAGGTGCTACCATAAAGTAGTGGTATAATCCCTGATAAAAATAAACAGAGTGAGTGTGAATATCCTTACAGTGATGAGGCTAGTATGGTGGAGTGGGAAGCAGAGAGGGTGGAGGTAGTGAAAACCGAGACATGTAGGAAGTAAGTATTCAGATAAGGGTTTGAAATGTACAAGAACTAATAGGAATCCGGATTACACCTCTTTTGCTGTTCACAAAAAGTGAATTTTCATTAGAAATGATGCTGTCAGGGTAAGTGTCATCTTTCAGTTTGACAGACACTGACACTTTTAAATCTTGTCCTCCTCCAATATCTCTATCTATTATCTATCTATCTATCTGTCTATCTATCTATCTATCTATCTATCTATCTATCTATCTATCATCATCTATATATACTTTGCACATGGCAGGGATAAAATCCTGGCTTTTATCATGTGATCTAATATACATGATTGAAATAATTCTGAAATCTGACATTCCAAAATAAGAAAGATTTTACTCATTCATCCTGCATATCTTGAAGGACTATCCATCCATCCATCCATCCACCCATCCATCCATCCAATCTATCCATCCATTCACTTATCCACCCAATCACATGTGTACACATTTGGTAATCAGTATTAAGTTCCAGAATATCTTAGGTTTTATGTATACAGGTGTTCTTTATGTAATTTCCTGGGTTTCAGATACTTTTAGTGATGCATCTAAATTTTAATTTGCCAAAAAAAAAAAACGTAAAAAAAACTGGCTATAACTGTAATTTTAGTGTCAACATAGAATTATTCTGGGTTTTACTAAGCTTCTTGAAAACCAAAGCAATGTACTCAATTTTGGGTCTCTTCTAAGAACATACAGAAATCTGAAAAGAATTATAATTAATGAGGATTTTATAAACTTTATCTGAAATACATTGTAAGAAATCTCAGACTATCCTTAAAAAAATAGAAATTTTCAACACAGATTTTACTCAAAAAGAATGGAAAATGTTGCCTTATCACATGTGAATTCCTTGATAATATCCTAAGGTGCTGCATATCTCTTTTGAAAACCATCATCAGTTAAGCCTCATTTCAATGTAAGGAAATAGATTAGGTACATTGGACATGCCTTCTGAAGTTTGGAATTTCATACCGCTAATATGTTCCTGAATAAATGAAAATACTGAATTCTTGAAATAATTCCCTAAAATAGCTATTTCAGCTAATGTACAATTTACACATCATTAACACATATGTTTCCTAAGTGTAAAAAAACACACAAAAAAACAAAAGCATAAAATTAATTACTTGGGGTAGGTTTTACAGATAAAAAATATACTCACAAAGGGCTAAAATTGCGATCAGAAGCATTGTGTTGTGCTGTTTGAGCATGACTATGTAATGGGATTGATTTTAGGACAAGTGACTGCCATGTTTGTCCATGAGATACTTCAATACTACCTTCAGAGACAAAATTAGGATTTCAAAGAATCATTAAACTGATGCTCCATGATTTTAGATCCATGATTTTATCCCCAAACCCAAGTGGAAGGAAGCAATTTTAAATTCAGTTAAATTATATATGCCACAAATATACTAAATATACTTTATATTAATACAAAATGCAAAAAATATATAACAGTAGAGTTAAAATTCATCCCATATAGATAGTACTCTAAAAACAAAGTTCCTATTAGTCACAAATCATTATTATTAATTACAGTTATTTGAATGTGTAACTCCAAGTGATAGAGAAAGCAAAGGCCTTTTATTTATTGTCAACAGATGTTACTGACTTTATGAATGAGTCCTGTTTATATACAACGGCTTAAGTCTGAAATTCTTCATCTTTTTGTGCAGAGTTTCGATGTAGAGTACGTATATTTTTAAATATTAAATTCAATTTGCCCGATATTTCTGTTGTTATAGTTATACAAAACAGAATGTCTTTTGTTGAACTCTACACTAGAAGATGAATCAAATTTGGCACTTCCCTCTTGTCACTCAGTAAACTGGACATAGAAATAACTATGTCCTAGCTCAGTGAAAAAGTCTTTAATGGGAAACTGGCACATCATAAATCTAGTTGCATGAAAGTGATTTTTGCAAAGAAGAAATGACACACACTTAACCAGGTCTTGTTACAATCTCCAAGCTGTCATCTCTGTCTCAGATAAAGCCATCAAAAGGAGCAGAGTGGCCCTGTTGTTCTTCACCCATGTTATAATAATACCATTGAAATATGCAGGATATTTAGCATTTTAGGTGTAGGCCTTTTTATCAATGTCTCTTCAGTATATGACTTACTGCATTAACACCTTTTTAAAATTCAACTACTTAAGTTAAATAAAATTATGCTACATTTAAAAAATAGAAACTAATAAGTAAGGAACCCTGCTATATATACAGAGGGTGCCAAACAAAATGTATACACATTTTAAGAAAGGAAAAAACTGTATTAAAATTATGCTGATGGTAACTATGACCACCTCTTGTAATCGCAGAAGTTAAATGTGACTTGTATTCATCTTTTGGTACCAGCATATATTGAGTATTACAATTTTAATACAGTTTTTCTTTTTCCTTTCTTAAAATATTTATACATTTGTTTGGTCATTTCTTCTAAGACCCAACAAGGTTTTTACTCACTGGTTAATTTAAGGAAACAACTAGTTTGAAATTCATAAAAATCACAATCATCTTATGAAAAAAAAATGCCGTCTGGTTTAAAAAGACAATAATTGAAGAAGAAAAAAAAAGGGTTCCTTTCAAGCAGTCAAGATGGCAGAGTAGGTAAACACTATACTTGTAACTTCTCATGACCACCTCAAAATTATAACTAAACTACAGAACAATCATCATTAAGAATCGCCTAAAGTCTGGCTGAACAGAAGTTCTAGAACTAAGGACATACAGAAGAAGCCATGTCGAGACTGGTAAGAAGGGCAGAGACATGGAAGGGACTGGTCCCACACCTACATGTGACCATTAAAAATTGGGAGGGATATCTCAGCTGCAGATGTCACCCCTGGAGCAGCGAGGGGTCCCAGTCCCACACCATGCTCACAAGCCCAGGGTTCCAGGGTCAGGGAGAAATGTGCCCACAACTTCAGGCAGTGCAAACCAGTGAAGATTTTGCCTGAGTGAGACAGAGAGTGACTGGAGTCGCAGGCGTTCCTCTTAAAAGGCCTGCACATGGACTTGCTGATAGACTCACTCACCCTGAGCTCCAGCACTGGGGCAGCAGCTTGAAAGATACAAGGGACATATGGATGGAGGGAGTGAACTGTCTGGCTTTAGGACGAGGGCTATAGGGGCAGCTTCTCACAGACAGAAGTGCTGTCAGAAGCCATCATTCCTTTTTTGCTCCCTCACCCCACCCAGTGTACAAATACAAGCAGACACCATATCTGAGTCTCCCTGAATCTGGCTAATACCGCTTGTTCACCCTGCCCTGGTGATTTCCTGAGCCACTTCCCTCCCCCCAACCCAACTTGCAGGCCTACCAAAGCCACTTCTAGTGGCTTTTCCAAACAAATAGCTTGTCTGCTCATGCTGCAGATTTTCCTAAACTCTCTCAATAGTTCATAAACACAAAACAAGCAACATCTGGCCTGACATGCCCCATACCTCTTGCTTCCAAGCCAGGCAACGGTGGCAGCTGGCCTCAGTTCACATTTAGCTTCTCGCAGGCACCTCCAAGCCCAGCACTAGTGGCAACCATCTGAGATCACTTTGTAGCTCATATCAAGTGGCTCCAGGCAGGGCGTAGTCAGCAGCTGAACTTGGCGAGCACCAGAGCCCCAAGAGGTTCTAGAATCAACATACCTTGTGGCCATCTTCAGACCACACCTGAAAGCCACCAAAGCATCTCCACAAATGACACACCCAGAACACATACTAGGTAGACACCACAGCCCTGCTAAAGAGGATCCTGTTCTATTGGGTGAGCCCCTGAACAGAGGTCTTTCATTGTACTCAGATCTATACCTCACAAGTAATCAACCTGAGAGTCAATCCCTCCCATTGACGTGCAAACAGGAACCAAGGCTCAACTACAAAAGGTGGGCACTACAGCACACACAAGGGACACACAAGGGACACACAAGGATCACCTGACTCTGATGATCAGGGACATTGTGCCACTGAGCCCCACAGGACACCTATTACATAAGGCAACTCTACTAAGACTTGGAGATATAACAGCCCTACATAATACATGGAAACAAACACAGGGAGGTAGCCAAAACAGGGAAACAAAGAAACATGTCCCATTTGAATGAACAAAATAAAGCTCCAAAGAAAGAACTAACAAATATGGAGACAAGCAATCTTCCAGACGTAAAGTGCAAAACACCGGTTATAAAGATGCTCAGTGATCTCAGGGAGAACAAAGAGATAGGAAACATAAAAATGGAGGTAGAAAACATTTAAAAAAATCAAAAATGAGGACTACAATAACTGACATGAAGAACACATTAGAGGGAATCAATAGTAGATCAGGTAAAGCAGTTTTAAATCAGTGATTTGGAAAGTAAGGTAGCAGACAACACCCAATCAGAACAGCAGAAAAGAAAAAAAGAATCCCCAAAAATGAGGATAGTTGAAGGTGCCTCTGGGGAAACATCAAGCATACCAACATTCACGTTACAGGGGTACCAGAAGGAGAAGAGAGAGAGCAAGGAATTGAAAACCTATTTGAACAAATAATGATGATAAACTTCCCTAACCTGGTGAAGGAAGTAGACATACAAACCCAGAAAGCTCAGAGAGTCTCAAACAAGATGAACCCAAAGAGGCCCATGCCAAGACACAGAGTAATCAAAATGCCTTTAAAAAGCTTAAAGACAAAGAGAGAATTTTAAAAGCATCAAGAGAAAAACATTTATTAATAGTTACCTATATTTAGATGTCCTGTGGGGTCCAGTGGCACAGTCTCCCTGGTTACCAGAGCCGGGTCCTCCAAGTGTGTCCCTCGTGTGGGTTGTTTGTGACCTCCTCTTGTAGTTGAGCCTTGGTTGCTGCTTGCATGTCAATTGGAGGGAATGGCCTCAACTTTAATTAAATTTATTGGGGTGACATTGGTTAGCAAAATTGTGTAAGTTTCAAGTGTACAATTCTATATTATTTATATATTGCATTGTGCATTCAATACACAAAGTCAAATCTTCTGGCACCATATATTGGACCTTCTTTACCGTTTTCTACACCCCTCCCCCTTTATCCTCTGGTGACCACTAAACTGTTGTTTGTGTATATGAGTTTTTGTTTGTTTGTCTTGTTCGTTTGTTAC
This sequence comes from Rhinolophus ferrumequinum, assembly GCF_004115265.2. Classification (NCBI taxonomy): domain Eukaryota; kingdom Metazoa; phylum Chordata; class Mammalia; order Chiroptera; family Rhinolophidae; genus Rhinolophus; species Rhinolophus ferrumequinum. The sequence continues at coordinate 78,701,376 of NC_046291.1, read as the reverse complement.
TTTCAGTTTTATATCCCACATATGAGTGAAATCATATGGTTTTCGACTTTTACTGTCTGACTTATTTCACTTAGCCTAATATTCTCAAGATCCATCCATGTTGTTGCAAATGGCAGTGTTTCATCTTTTCTTATGGCTGAGTAATATTCCATTGTATATATGTCCCACATTTTCTTTATCTAGTCATCTATAGAAGGACACTTTAGTTATTTCCAGGTCTTGGCAACCATGAATAATGCTGCAATGAACATAGGAGTACATATATCTTTATGGATAAAAAGTGTTTTCAGATTTGTTGGAAGGATACCCAGAAGAGGAATTGCTGAGTTGGATGGTAATTCTATTGCTATTTTTATTTTTAGGAAACTCCATAATTCTTCCATAGTGGCTACTGCAATTTACATTCTTATCAGCAGTGTATGAGGGCTGCATTTTCTCCACAGCCTCTCCAACACTTGCTATTACTTCTCTTGTTGATAATAGCCATTCTAACACGTGTGAGGTGATATCTCATTTTGGTTTTGATTTGCATTTCCCTAACTGCTAGTGAAGTTGAGCATCTTTTCATACATCTGTTGGCTGTTTGTATGTCTTCTTGAGGGAATTATATGTTCAGATCTTCTGCCTGAATCAAGTTTTGTAAAAAGATAATATAAATCAGTGCACAGTGAAAAGCAGGCCTCCCTCCACCCTTGATCATCAGTATCCCAATCTCCCTCTCCAAACACCACCATGGTTGCCAGATTTTTATGTGCTTCCAGAGCTTTTCTGGGCACAGCCACACATGCATGTATATGCATCTTCTTCTTTCGGTTAAGCTTCACCTGCCTTTTCATATTCTGCTCTTTACACTTAACCGTGAACGTCAGAGACTGTTCCCCAGCAGTAAACATAACTCTGTCTCACTCTTTTTAACAGCTACATAGTATTCTATGGCATGCACGTAACACTTTATTAACCAGTCTCCAATTGATGGATATTCAGGTTGATGCTTTTTGTTTTTTTGTTTTTTTCTTTGCTACTACAAATTAATGAATAATACATAAGACAGCATCCACTTTAAGTCACTCGTACCCTCTTTTTCTACTTTATTTTCCATAGCACTTATCAGCACCACCTCAAAGTGATGGTGTAATTTATTATGTAGATAGGGTCACTATCAACAATTACAACTAGGACATAAATGTGACTGTCCCAGGCAACTGGGATGCATGGCCGTTCTACCTGACTTCTGTGTATGAATTGCTGGTGTGTATCTGTTTATCACCTGCCTCCCTCCCCAGAATATAAGCCCTACTCTGTTTTTTTCACTGTTGTTTTACCAGTGCCTAGAACAGTTTCTGTGGCAGGAACTTATTCAATATTTGATAAATGAATAAATGAATGAATAATATCTCTAAATATGAAAAAATAATTGAAGTTTAAGTGTTGTAGTGATGTTAATGGCTTATTGAAAAATTCAGTCAAAAAAGGGAGGATACAATTTGGTTACCTCATTAATCTTTTTTTTTGGATTTGTACCAGTTGTAAGCTTTTCTGTTGGGTTAACTCAATTAGAAGTGCTCACAGATATCATAAATCTCTTCATTTTAAATGCATTGTTAATTTTATGACAATATTAACCTAGTACCAGTCAGTCAACAGGCAAATCTTGAAACATTTTTTTTTTTCTTAGATGGTTCTACTTGATATTTGATGGAGTCCACAATGTTAACAGTTCACTAGGGTTTAACCTGGAGCCTGCTATCACTGATGGGAATCCCAGGATGACCAGTGACATGACCGTTACTGTTACCCTGTGGGTAGAGTCAGTAGGCAACATAGCTAGCTGTGATACATGAAACCTTCCCTTACCACGTGGTACCATCCTTGATGGGTTCACTCTAATAGGGGATCACTACCTTCAATTTTCTTCTTGTAGTGTTCTAATAACCTTACATATTTAATTGTAATTGAAAGTCAAGTGACTTCTACAGAACGTGCATTTTAATTAGCTATCAAATGAATAGGGAGGCTGTCTAAATTCTTTCTTTGTATTAATTAATTGGGAGTCAAGGGTTAGGATCTTGTCTTGCAGAGTCCATTGAAGACACTAATTTCAAATATTTATATACATCCACTTACAAACATGAGATTAAGAGTTCATCTTACATTCTGATATAGACCAAAACGATGTATTTATATGGATATGCAGTATTGTGCTGCCAGTGATAATGGTAGTAAGGTAAATATTCAAAAAGATTTATGTTTTCTGTTGAAATCTTTAAGGTAAATAAAGTGTTATTTTAAAAATCGTTAAACAGGCAGGAGAGAAATCTGTAGGCAATAATCATATCTTAGTTGAAATTGAATAGAAATTATATTAAAAATAATGGGCAAATAATTCAAGATTTGATGATTACATAGAAAATAAGTGGAATGTAGAATGAAGGCAGTATTCTGAATACCCCCGATATTTTTGTGACCAATTATTCAAAATGAAAACATGCAAAACTTTACCTTGTTCTTGGAGTAATAGCACTACCAAAACAGTTGCATAAATAACAGTCTTGAAAATAATTTTAAAATTTATAAAACTATAAATATTTTATCACTCTGTAAAGTTTGTATTTGCCATACCTGTATTCACTAAACATGTAGTGACCCTCCCCATGCCACTGTGTGATTCTGTCAAATGTGAGTTGATCAAAGTTTCTGAAAGAGAGTGAACATGGTCCTGAGGTCAATGGTGAATACATATTGCTGTTCTTCATGCATAAAAGAAAATGTTTGACCCTTCTTCTGATGGGGATTGAAAAGAATGCATTTGCAAGATCAACAGTTGCAAACCAAGTGTCATAGCTTATGCTGATATATTCCTGTAAAGATATCACATCTGACAAAGTATTGTAACTGGGGTTGCAACTTAGTTTATAGCAGTCCGTTGTCATCTGCCACAATACATTTATTTATGTATTTATTTTTGACAAATGGTTTAAGATAGGAACCACCACTACCACATCCTTTGAACTTCTAATTGTACCACTAATCTCTGTAATTACTCAGGGAATGTATTCTTGCTCCTAATTTACTATTTTGACCACAGGATATAGCAGTTTAGGAGCTTCCACTTAAACATTATTTTAATCAAGTTTCCTCCACAAATCTGAGTCAGAGTTGTGCCAGAGTCTCGGTATATGCATCACAATTACATATCGAGGGGTCAGGGCATAACTACTTGGTGGATCCTTGGTTATACTAGATCCAGTGTAAGATGAACTTGGGCCAGGACTTTATTCATTACGTGGTCTCCATAGGCTGCCACTAAACAAGGAACATGATGATGTTTAGAGTACGCTGTTGTCCACATCCATTTGGATTCCATATCCAACAACATTCAAACATTCTGAGAACAATATTCTTGTTTTTCCCCATGCAAGGTTAAGTCTGGTGATTGGCACAGAACCCTTTGTGGACAGATTGAAGGAAAATTTATCCTTCCTCAAGGGCATTTGGTTTCCCTTTCGATGATTGGGTTCTTGGTCTGTGAACTGGCTTAGATTTTGAAACTGCATCAGGAATCATGATTTTTTCCAATTGCTGTGGAAGATGTAAATCTTCTATATGCCACCTCTGAATTTCTTATGTTTGAAAAGTCAAGTAACACCCTAGCTCGCTGTCCATTTATCTTGCTACCGTAAACTCCATGGTGTATCAGCCATTGTCACAGACCCAAGGCATGCAGGTTGCTACTTCAATCTTTATGTCCATAACAGTAAACATTCTACTTTCCTTCTATCGGTTAAGTGCTGCCACTGAAAACCTGTTATTCTGAAACCTTATTATCCCCTCTGACACTAGAGACACCAGTTTCAGAAAATGCCTCCTGCTATCAAACACAGCCTAAAGGAGTTTTAATTTGCCCTCCCGCAGTGAATCCTTTATTACCTTTGTGAAGAGAGTATCCTCTTGGACTTCAAATAAAACATGGTTGATCCATCCACAAAATCATAACATGCAATGGATCAGATCCAACAATTCTCACCCACCTTCTTGAACCTTCTGATCCTAAATGCTCTGTTAAGGCAGTTCTGCATCTCTACCTCATTTATGGAGGCCAATCATTTTTTTCATGATTTAAAGATCCATCCCAACAGAAAAATAGGAAAAGACACACTTACTGTGATTTTAAACAAATTGTCCCCTTCTATTTTTCCCTGCTGGTCCAACATCTTCATAGTCCACTCTTGAATATGCTTCTTTTCATATTAAGTAGACCTTCCAGTGCTTCCTGGAGGTGGGACTGTGTTTCCCTCCTTGAGCTGGTTGAACCTGACTATTGGCCTGGAGACAGTGAGATGGGAACCAACTGTGGGGAGAACAAGGATCACCCTGCAAGACATTTGCCTCAGCTGAAGTCTTTACAGAGTCTCCAGGCAAAGGCAGCTTGTTTTCCATTAGCAGGTGGGAAGGCGATCCTTGTGTCAGTCAGGATGATTCAGAGAAATCTGTAGCTTTGACATTTCCGTGCTTATTCACCCAAATACTTCCTTCCCAATTCTCTTTCTATAAAATTACTGACTTTAGTTAAAAGATAAGTCAAGTGTATACCAGAGTACCTCCTTTGTAGTCTAGCTCAATGTAAAATAAAATCTGGGCCTAATTTTCAGCATAGTCTGTCTGAAGCTGTAGGAGTCTCTTTAATTGCTTCCAATTTGGTCTTCTGATATAGACAGCGAAACTTCACTTGATTGTTGGCTAATGTGAGCCTATTTTCTTGTTTAAGACTTAAGTAAGTCAGGCAACAATGCAATCCTTCTAATTATTGTCCTCATATTGTTCAAGAGCCACAGCTACCATGTAAGCCAATGTTTCATCTTTCACCTGTAACTCATCCCAGTTACCACTAGTCAGACTCTTAGAAATCATGATGTTACAGAATGTCTGAGTAATCATCATCCCACTTATCACCAACTACGGGGGCCTTATTATATGACTGGTGGGTGAATCTGTTTTAGAATTCCTTCTGGATGCTTTAATTTGAAAGGTCCTGTCTTATTTTCCAAAGTAGACCATGAGACGAGGGCTTTATGTATTCAGTTTATATTGGGTAATGATCTGGAGAGTAGGTGTGGAAATATGGGAAGAGTAGAAGAGCCATGCAAGTAGGTATTATCAAATAGATCACTGCTACGGGAAACTTGAGTTTGTTTCTCAGCGTTCTTCAAAGGAGACAGGGAGAGTGAAGCAAAGGATTAGCTAAGAGATGGAATGGGGCATTTTTTATTCATTAATGGTTGCTCCACGGTGCATTAACACCTTCCCATCTCTAGGTTGCACATGCCTGAATGCCAGGTGGGTTCCTGTGGAGCTTCTGGTCTTCCCTACAATCTGTCCTCATATCATTTGTCTTTAGAAAAATAATCAGGGTCAACTATGAGTACAAACTGAGTAAGGAAGATTTGTAAGGCCTGTTTGATATGAGGGTATCATGCGGGGCGGCCTGTGGGGTCTCCGCTCCCACTCCCCACATAAGAATGCAGGACATGGTGAGGCTGAAAGGGAACATCCACGGAGCCATAGGTAGGGGAGTCACACCACTATACTCTCGCTGGCGGCTGGGTTGGAGACACAGGAACCAGGAGCCACACAATTCTCAACCCTCACTGTGCCGCTTGCAGGCTCAGCCACCATCTTCTTGCTAGCCCCCATTTCCTGCTAGCCTAGCCACGGCAGTTATATTAGTGGCCACTGGCTCACTGGTTACAGCTGACGGCCAACTAGCCGCAGCTGATGGCCATCCAATCACAGTTAATGGCCATTTACTACCTGAGCCAGCACCTTTCCACGTGAGGCCGAGAGCCTGGAAACAGCATTCCCGGCTCTGTCCCCACAGAGGGGAAGCACATTGAACATGGACCATAAAGATGTGTGACATCATGGCAATGCCATGTACAGCTAGTCATTTTGCACTGGCTCAGACATGCCCCAGGACAGGAGCAAGAATGTGTCATGGGTCAAATAATGACATCCCCCCTCCAAAGAAACATGTGCCCTAATTCCTCGAGTCCATAAATATGTTACCTTATATGGCAAAAGGGACTTTGTAGATATGATTAAGATTACAGACCTTAAAATAAGGAGATTATCTTGTATTATCCAGATTGGTCCAATCTAATGATATGGCCCCTTAAATAAAAAGAGCTTTTAGTGGCTGGAGGTAGGAGGGGTCAGCAAAAGCGTAACTCAGGGAGATTACAAGCATGGGGGAGAGAGGATACACAGTTCTGAGATGTAGGGCCCCAAATACTCGGACCAGAAAGATACCTCTAGGAGCTAAGGATGGACCCCAGCTGACAGCTAGTAAGGAAATTAAAACCTGTCCTACAACTGCAAGAAACTGGATTCTGCCATCAACTTGAATGAGTGTGGGATCAGATCCTTCCCAGAGCCTCCTGATAAGAACTCAAGTAGCCAATGTCTTAATTTTCGCCATGTGAAATCGGAGCGGAGAATCTAGTGAAGCTAACCTGGACTTCTGAACTTACAGAACCATGATATGAGTAGATGTGTTGTGTTAAGAGGCCAAATTTGTGGTAATTGGTTACAGTGGCAACAGAATCTAATCAGAGAGACCAAGCCAAGGCCAAGTATTCTCAAGTTACATTCAGGTTGCAGTTGCTACAGCAAGGCTAGAAAGAGAGGTGGGAAGTGAGGATGTGTGGTGGGAAACAAGAGATGTTTAAGGCACCTTTAAGGAACAACATCTGGAGGAAAGAGGGCTACTAATTTCTGCGGATGAGTTCTAAGTACTGAAAAATTATTGTGGTTAGCAGAGAGTAAGCGACAGTCTAGGGTATTGAACCAAGAGTATTATTACGTGGTCGGGAGGAAACTAGAAGTTTAAAATGCATCTGACAAGAAGTCTTTGACTCAGTCATTTCAAATTTTCTCTAAAACACTTAGGAAGGTCCCAAAATACTGATAAATCAGTATGGCACATAAACTATTAAGAGTTTTTAGGTGAAACCGAGCTAGGTAAAGAACAAGCAAATAAAATCACTGGTAATCTACCAGTATCTAGTATTTTCCCTGATGAAACTGAATTTCTGCTTAGCAAGGAAAAAAAAAAAAGGAAAATGTGTTTCCCCCATGGTCTATATCAAGATGCAAAGTCCTGGAAACTGTATTAGAAAATGAAATGGATAGTCATCATTCTACTGGACAGTCAGTGCATCCTTAGGTGGCGTCATTCTTTCAAAGAGTAATGCTGCCAGAAAAAAAGACATCTAGGGCTGTTTTCAAGAAAAGGCAGGATACTGGAGCACTAAAGAAGCCTGGCCCTCCCTAATGAAATCATGGAAGGTTATCACACAACATAGGACCAGGTACTTGTGCGTGCAGCTGGGTGTAGATTGCAGGAAGAACCCCAGCACTGTGTTGTAGGGACCTGGCTCACAGGCAGATGAGTAGGCAGGCAGTCAAGGTCTTCTGATTCCACCGGCATGTTGCTTATCAGACAGCCCGTTCTGTATGCTGGCCGGCAGTCAAGGTCTCCCGGCTTCTTGGGACTCTGTATACATGAGAACAGGCCTGCGGGTCCTGCCAGATTAATTTCTCCCACAGAATGCTCTTTGTTTTTGTGTACCTATATAACCTTGCTTTGTCTCTGCCTGTGTGGGGATCATGACCCCGCCCCACGTCAGCTGCCACTGGAGACTCTCCCTAGTCAGTAAGTCTCAATAAACCAATGTCTCCCTCTCAGCCACCTAATGTGTTCTTTGGGCTGTGGCTTCTCAGGCACAAATCTTGGAACAGCTCAGACAGAGTATGAACATACAACATACAGGAACACTGACATTTTTATGCATTTGTTTATTTCATTGTTTCTTAAGTAAAGATATATTGATATGAGAATGAGACTAATCATACTGGGTTCTAGAAAAGACCTACTAGGATATATAAGGGCCAGGAGTCATATAGGTCTAAGAAAGATATTCAAAAGACGTAACATTGATGGAAAGAGGGACAAATAAATATTATATACCTTATATGCTGGATAATACTGGAAGTCGAGCATTTTCTCTGTAATTAAGCATTAGCAAGTGGGAAAGAAAAAGTAACATAGCACCTGGATTTCTTGGGTTATGTTTTTTTGTTTGTTTGTTTTTTTGTTTGTTTTCTTTTTAATTCCATTAGACAAAGAAATGAGGATATCATTCTCTAGACTACAGAGTTGTTGCAAAAAGAGAACTTTGGAAAATTGGTTGGTGTCGTGAGTAGGAAACAGAAAACAGATACTATGACACCTCTGCAGAAAACCATGAGAAAAAAACACTAAATAGGAAAATTAAATACAAACAAACACCAAAAATCTAAGTTAAAAAGGAAGCTGAATAAGATAAAGGACTCATACCTGAGGCATAGGCACACATAGACATAAACACTCACACATGTGTACAGGAAAACTCAAGTAAATCTTCAGGGGAAAAAGTAAATTAGGAATGCAGGGCAGGAGTTTAAAAACCTCTTCAAAAATATAGGAAAAAAAGAGAAAAAATTAAGATAATGTATGTTGTAAAGAAAAAGGAACAATTAAGCTAAGTACTGTACGTGTTTATGTATATCAAAACAATTTGGACAGAATAACGACATCTTGAAGAAACTAAACTCAGCTGAAAGCAGACTGTAGTAGGTAGACAAAATTAATGAAAATATGTGTGCATATTTGGCATAATATTTTAACTATCTATCTATCTATATATATATTTTAATTGGAGAGAAATGTTACAAAGAAAGAAAAATCAGTTTGTTCTCAGACTTATCCTTAACAATATTGAACTGAAGACAGTGAGGCAGATTCAACCTAATTTTAGAAAAAAAAGAAAAAGCCCCATAAATGTACACCTAATTGAGCTGACATGCTTATTGGAAGGTCTTAGAGAAATGTTTGTAATATATGCAAAAGCACCTCAAAACCAACACAGATAAAGACTTTTCATAAGTACACTTGATGAAATATACCAATAAAATTAGATTTCAATCAAAATTTTAAAAAAATAGAAATGGAGAAATTGTACAGTAAAAGGAATGATGAGTTTTAAAAAGAGAAATATTAAATTTGAAAAAAATTCCAAATAATTGATGAAGACAAAAATATAAAAATAATACTTCAGTTAAAATGCTTTCAAAACAAAAGCACAGAATGTATCAACAAAGACTATGAGGGTGAGTTAGATTAAGGTGATCCAAAAATGTTCAATTCTTCATCTTAGAGGGAAAAGGACATTTTAAAATTCTGGATTTAATTATTGGAGGATTTTTTTAAAGTTGAAAGTATTTACCAATGTAACAAATAGTAAAATAACTTTCAAATAAAAACATAGAAATGAAACCAAGCAATATAGAGTGTACATATACAAAACAAGAACCTGAATAAAAATAAGTAATTAAATAACGGTTGAAGACATAAACCAAATATTTTAATGTTATGATGTATAATGCTATATTTTAAAAGCAGGATAGAAAAAATAAATTTAAGCATGCTTCGAAAAGAATTGAAGAAAAAATTCTAAAATGATAACTGGTTCTCTCTAGATTTTTTTAATTAGTGATAAATTTTTCTTCTTTATTTTCTAAGTTCTAAAATTACTATATTTTAAAAATAAAAATAAGCAATATCTGTTATGACAAAACAGTGAAAGAGGAATACTGGCTTCCTTTAATGCCACTTCCTGTAAAGGAAAAACAAATAGGGAGATATATGACGATTTTACATTAAGGAATAAAAGCTAGGTATGAATTACCATTTGGATAAGGGTAATGATATCTGATATTATAAGCCAGAGAAGCTAAACATAATTGAGTTTCAGGTAAAATAGGAGAAATGCTATCTTTACAATTAATGAGTCACCAAAACTAATGTGTGAGAATATGTGTGTGTGTGTTGTTGTTGTTGTTGTTGTATGTTTATATAGAGTTCCACATACATACCATTGACACTTGTAGACTGCAGGAATGGATGATACTCCAGTTTGGAATCTCATTATCCAGTTATTTTATTCCTACATAACTTTTGACATTTTCATTGAAAAATGTGTCTCATCAGTCAAGTCCCTCTAAACTTTACCTCTGTATATTTTTTTAAGTATCTTCGTAAACAGCCTTATATTTCAAACTTCTAAATTTTATTTTCAACTATATTTCACAGTTTATTTTGTGTGTGAAAAATAATTTCTCACTTATAATGTTTATATTACCTGAATAAGACTCATATGGTTTTCATTATTGATATTATATTGTGAAAGGCTTGAACACATATTACTGGCTTGCCAAACCACTACAGCATAAATAAGCTGGAAAATAAGTTTCATCAGGAGGCTTATAATTTATGTATTAAAACTGCAGAAAAAAGTACAGCTGAAAAATTATCTTGGAGTAAACAGATGACTAAAGTATCAAGATTGCATTGCTTAAGTTCACCGATATCTTACAAACCCCATGCTAAGAAGCAGACTATCTATCAGAAATAATGAACACATTTTAAGCATAGAATTGATCAAATAGTCTATGTTTAGTACCAATTTTTCTTTCGAATTTTGATCACTTTGGATACAAAAATGATGGGACTCATTCGAAACTATCTATTTTTTTTCCAGAATACATTGCAGCCACTTCAGTATAATATCTACTACAGAAAAGTTAAACCAGTGAACTCATTTCATTTATTTCTATTTTTTTAGACTAGATACATGCATAGCATGGAATGAAGTAACATATTCCTTGGCGTTTGGATATGATGACATCAAAACTAAATGCTTTTTTGAATAAAACTGCTTACATATAATTTTAATTATTTTTATCTTTTTGTGGATGTGTTACCTTTCTGGATACATTGACAATAGATTTGGTAGCAGAATTGAAATAAATAGCTTTCTTTTTCTCTTTTTGTTATTGTTTTTTCCACATTCAAATGCATGGAAAAAATAATTTTTTTTGTGTTATATTACCCGGTTGTCATCTTCACAAAGACATGCTTGAGCCTCTCTTTTTCTTACAAGTTACAACTCAAGGCTTCCTATTTAAATAATGTCTCCAATCTATGTTACATTTAAATATTCCACCTAACGTTGAGAAAGTTATCATTAAATAAAGCGACAATAACTGGAATGGGGCATAAAGTGATGAAAACTGCTTTCATACAGTGGTTAGCTATGTTTTTCTCAACATTGTGGATACTTATTCTTTAACAATTTAATCTTTTAAGTAAAACTACATGAAAGAGTTGAATCTGTAAATAGTATAGTTTTTTAGAAAGAAGTAAGATTTTACATCTAGAGTATCGATATGAAGATATGGAGATGAGAGAGGATAAAGGAAAATTAGTAATATATATTTTTTTCTATTTCTTTCATTACATATACCAATATCCCGTTAGGGACTTGGAAATTATGTGTAATTAGCATACTATACTAGTTCATTTTAATAGCCATAAGATATATTCAGTGTTGAACTTCTTTATATCTAAGTCATTATAGAAATGGAAAGTAGCATTCCTAGAAGAGAAATGCCAGCTTAAATCTCAACCCCAAGAACCAACAAAACGAGCATGTAATCAAACACAAAAAATAAAACATGATAATCGATAACATCAAAATGGCCACAAATAAAATACAATTACATAAATGAAAATGCCCCAATTTATGCAAAATTGTACCAATTTCTAAATGAAACGCTTTCCCTTAGTAATGACTTTTGTTTTTACATAGGCACTTTACTAATATCAAATGTCTAAAACTATAACTTAGGCATCATCAGTATTAAGGAATTAAAATAAAAACTTGGGAATGCCATGACTTTGGTGTTGGCGGGGGGGGGGTCTCTTTTGACTCAGCTTTTCCAGCTAATTGCCATTTAATTGTGGAAGACAGAACACAGCAGTAGATCAGCAGTTCATAATAACAGGAATTTTGTTCTATGGAAGACATTTGTCTGTAGGTGGTTTTAGCTGTTGCAGCCCTGGGTAGTGCTAGTAGTAACAGACAGAATGCAGGGATCATGCACACTAAGTATACTACCCTATAAAGGACATCAAAAAATTACCTAAATTACCTGGCCCCCAAATGTCAAGAGGTTGAAAGGCCCTGCTTTGGATAAAAGGGGAAATGTTCATTTTTAGAAACTATGTCCATCAAAGTTGAAAGGAGTATTTTAGGAGGTATTTTGATGATGGTATTTATAAAGGGTGGTCACTATGGAGCAGAATTATACACCTGAATTTCTAGCATTTATATGAAAATTGAAGTTCAAATAGAGCTAGAGTAATAGAAATAGAGTAAATTAAGTGTGAGTATTTGAAAAAAATGTCCTTGTCTTGTTTAAGATTAAATGCAGAGTAACTTCAAAAAGAAAGACTATGGACTATGATGTGGCCTTGAATGAACCATCAGGAGTTGGTGAAGCACAATGTGGAAAGAAGGACCATGAAAATGCAGATAGGGCATAGGGAGTGGAAAGCACATCCTGAGCTCTCTTGACTATGGCTTTAACCAGTTCCCCATGAGACCCTGTGCATTTGTTGGTTTGTTGGTTTGTATATTATATATGATTTGCTAGATATTTGTCCTAAGGCTAGTTGTACCAAGATCATCCAATATATGGGCTCTATTTCTTTCAAATAATAATTTCAGTTACAGTCATAAAGCTCTGGGGAAAAAAAAAGGCTACTTGAGATAAAGTAACTCCATGATAGATTCAGTAAATCAGATTCTCCTCCACTTCCATCTCCATTCTGACACTCCAAGTAGATATACCGATAACCAGTCCACTTACAAAGTATGTCTAAACAACATCTAATGGAATCTGAATTTTTCAACAAAGTGTGCTTTTTTGAGAATGGGAAGGGGCAGGAAGAGCTTCAGCTTATTTCAACACAATTGTCATAGACTGCGTATATAACCTCTTTCTGTTGCAAAATGGAGACTATGATGAGCAACGTAAGGCAGGGGAAAAGGAAAAAAAAATAGAATGTAAGGGAAACATTTTTGCTTAAAGCAGAGAGAAAATGCTTTCTCTATTGTACTTTTAAAAATGATTCAGTGAAATCAATCCTACCCCAGACACTGTGCACTAAGGAAATAAAAATTATGTGTCATGTTTTATATAGTATTCTAGGAATATTAAACTCCATAAAGATGGGACTCTTCTTATTTTTAAAAACTACCCAACACAAGAACTTAAATATGTAGAATTTCATTTAAATAAGTCAGTCAACAATTTTTTATAAAGTATTTAACACTTCATTGTAGAAACATAGGCAAAATGACTATTATAACCAAAATGAAAAATACTGTTCAATTTAAAAAATGTACTTAAACAAGAACCTGAAAAAGTTTATGATATGCATAACATTGTTCAAGCAAAATTGCACTAGTATTACATAAATCAATAGTTTATAAAGGCCTCAATATGGCAAAGTTTAGAAATAGGTAGTATGCATGCACATAGTACAACAAAAAGTCTCTTTATAAAACAGCAGTTTTTTAATGCTTGTACAAAGGGATAAAGAGCAACCACAAACATATTTCATCTGTTAGGTTAATACATTATGACAGCTAAAAGTCAGTCATGTCTATCAGAGGAACAAAAAGCCCCTCCATACCTTGTGAATAAATCTTTTGTGCCTTTAAAGATATTCGTATAAAAATGCTATCCTTTTTTTTAGTACAACTTAAATAGTACTTGTTCAATCAAAAATTGAAAACAAACAAATGAATGGGGTCCATGTGTTTTACATAACAAAAAAGAAACCAGAGTACCAGAGTAACTGGTCAGCATTTATACTCTCCACCTTTGATTATGGGCATATAATTGTTTCTATAACTTGGGAAGTCCTTTCCTAATATACTTTGGATAGGGCAAAATAATGGATTAGCCATATTGTACGTTGAGAAGATTTACCAATTACTCTTTATCATGATGACTATTTTGCCTCTTCCTTTTGACCTAGCAAAGAGATTGCATTCACATAATCGAAATTCTGTCATCAATTTGTGGGCTTATATCGTATTATTTTTTTAGTGTTCTGTGTGGTAAGGGATTGTGTTAATCTTCCACAAAATGCACATGACTGGGAAGAAATTCCTAAGACATGAGTACCCAATGCCCTTTTGTATTCTAGGCTGGATATTTACCTCAGGACTGAGGGAAAACAACAGCTCTTACCCCATAGCAAGTGTGGTCTTTTCACATTTGGTTATATTTTTGCTATGTGCTACCACCTAAATATAACTATTGTTTATAGGGTGCATATGTTTAGTATATCACATATAGTCCACTAAATTTTGGGAAATGTACTCATATGTGTTCATGCAAATTATTAATTTTATATATTTTTTAAAGATTTTCCTCAAAATTTGCATCTATTATTTGGCAATCTAAGGCTAATTTCAAAGCAGGTGATACTGAACTTTTGAGGGCTATATATTTTCAGCAGTCTGGATCAATCTTAATGGGCACAAAGAAGAGAGTTGACCATTCGATCATTCTTCCGTCAGTTTAAACGGAAAAGTAAAATGACATTGTATTACAGCTTTCAGACCATATAATGAAAAAGTGCAGAGATTCTTTTTGTTGATAAAGTAGAACCAAAAAAGTTCATATAAAATAGATTGCTCATATTCACACTACAAAGGAATATGTTGTTTTAATTTTAACAAATTCAAAGGTGTGTCATATCAGCAGCATTGTTGTAAATTGTACTGTAGTGCAGTTCTTTTTCATAAAAATACCATACAAATGGTCAATCAATAGTCATCAGCAAAAAAATAGAACCCAGAAAACTCAGAAAACAATTAACCAGGAAAAAGATAAAGAAAGAGGTAATGCTGATGCCAAAACAAGTATAATACTGTTGGAACATACAAAAGTAATCCTTATATTTTATACATTTATACAGCATATAAAAGGTATCGCTGACTATGCCACTGTCTCTCTGATCCCAATTTCTATTTTCTTTGGAAGCAGTTCTTTCCTTTCATCAACACTTCCTAAGGAGTTTCGGCAGTTCTGCCCATCCATATATAATTTTGCATACACTGGATTGGAGTAATTTGTTGGCTAAAGAAGAAAAAAAAATAAATACAATTTTATTATCAGTTTTGATTCCATTAGTTATTTTCTAGCATGTCTACCTTTTAATGTTAACAACAATTATATGCAATAAATTTAATTTACTAGATAGTAATGATTTAAATGCAATTTAAATTCTGTTTACAGGTTTTAATTGACTTTAGCATGGTATTAGATAAAACCATAATTGTATGTTTTTCAGATAACTTGTGAACCTAACGGGAGCTTTGACATAATATTAAACTCCCAAAGACATCTTCTTGAAAACTATGTTTAGAGACATTATTTAAAAGCCTAAAACATTAAACCAAATTATCTTATTTCCAGTCCATATGTTTTCCCTATTGCTATTACAGTGGCAGGAAAGATGTGTTTACAGAAAGTCATGTAATTGCTTGCTGCATATAGTCTTTCAATATGACGTTAAAAGCAAGAAAACAAAGAAAAAGAGAAGTAAAATACATCAGTGGAGTAGACTTTAAAATATAAACAATATGTGTGCTTCAAACAACCTATATGTACTTATCACTGGAAATATTTTTGGACTCCTCCACAAAACTGTGGCGTCCACAGGCACCGTAACTGGCATAGTTATTTAGAGCATTTTGAAGTAGAATCGAACCATGCAGAAATGACCTCTTTCAGTTGAAAAATATAAATGTTCATTATTTTACTAATTGCAACTTAACCCAATAAATGATTGCCTAGTGTTTGTTTAGTTCTCTCTCTCCTAAAACAGCACATTACATTTCAGTTACAACAAAGAAACATTATAATCTCTGAGCCATGCAAATGAGACAAATGTGATAAAAAAAATGAGAATGAAAAACAGGTGATGTGAGACTTATACCCTTATTTTATTCCTTGTCTAATATGAACCGTGCAACTTTAGGTAGAAACTAATTACTCAATTAAAAACAAAAATTAATAATGGTTTTATTAGATCATTTCTAATTTCTCAATATGATGCTTCATTTTGTAGTATATTTTTATTTAACTGGACATCAAGTTTGCATATATTAAAAAAAGTATTCTGTAGGAAGTAAAAGCAAACAAATTTAAGTTTAAATTATTCATTTGAAATTTCTGGCTAGAGATTTATTTTCTAAGAATAGCAAATACTCATGTTTGTTGTTATAGTGTTATACCATTTTCAAATTCAGCAGAAGAAATATTTCTACTTAATAACCTGCCTAAAATGATAACATGTCTTATATGTAATCTTGCATAGGCAGGACACGTAACATAAGTCACCGATTTTAATGCTGTTTTCAAATCTTTTGTTAATTAAAAACTCAATTGCTATCAAAATCTAGTAATCAGCTTTGATTGTGAGGGGTTCTGTGATGGAATGGACATGAAATAAGGAATTTTCTTCTCTCACCCCAGCAGTTAGTGGTCCTTTCAAATCAGAGTTTAGGTAGATGGGCGGCGCTGTATGTGGAAGCTTGAAAGCACTGGACCCGCCCCCTATATACCTGGCCTGTACATAAACAGAGAATTTTAGTTGCTGACCTAATTTCATGGAACTCTTTTCATTAACATAAACCCCTGGTAAGTCATAAAAATAGCATTACTCTTTAGCCCTGGTGCATGAACAGTGTTTTCACGGTAGCTGTAATAACTTAAGAACTACTGACATTTAATCTGTGCTTCACAGGTAGACATATCATATCCAGGTTAACTTTATCCTCCTAATGAAATAATATCTTTGCTAACAGCACTGTGAAAAATACACCAGTCTCTCCCACTTAAGGTTTTGTCACTTTGAACATTTCTGATAGTAGCCCCTTCTGGACACTCAAATATCTGACTGCTTCTAATTAAAGATTCATTATTCACTCTATACTTTTAGGGAAAAATCATTCTAAATTTGATATATCATAAAAACATCTGTATTTTTGGACATCTGACTTTCTAGTTTAAAACACATTAATTAGCAATTCAATTGGCTCACTAAGTCTCCACACAACTATGTTGGTTTTAAACTTTCTTGGGTCTAAGGGCACAATTAGCCAATCAAATATACTCATATTCATAATAGAGTGTTTATTGGTGGCCTAAAGGGAAAAAAACAAAACTAACAAAGAAACAAACAAACAAAAACCTAGATGAAAATTTGAAGAATATAAAATATTAATGATTATACATATTTTAAAAATCTTAACTGTCAACTTAACAATGAATGATCACAAAGTTTGGGACAACGGCGAGGCTCTTGGGAAACGATTTTAAACATCACATTTGGTCAGTATTGGCTCTTTATTTCTGCCCCCCAGAGAGGTCTCATTTAGAAGTATTAAAAACAATCTAAGTAAGAACTAAGGTGAATTTGGAGATAATACTAATTCCCTCTTTTGAACTCTTCAGTGTTCTGTGATTGTCACCTTAGACAAATCTTTTAAAATTAACCTTATGAATTATTTTATTTCTTTTGATTGTAAGGTACCATTAAAGTAGAAAATTTATCTATTTTGAAAACAATAGAAATGACTGCTTTACAAAAATCTTCGTTATGCGTAATGCGATTACTATATATTTGGTCACATCAAGACTATACCAAACCATTGTAACACAATGAACACTTCATGAAAAACATTTCAATCTTAAGGTTCGGTGTGACCTTCTATTTTTAAAATTGTTTATACCAATTAGGAATAGCTGTGTTTTCTGCACTGACTTCTTCGGCAACGATTCATGTTTACATTTCAAAATCAGGAGCCAGCTACAATCAGCCATCTAAAGCACATTTAATGTACTTTTGGACAATCAGTCAGCAAAATGGTAAATAAACATTTATTGAGTGTTATGTGCTAAGCACATTAAAAATATACGTGAGGGGCACTGAAGCACTGATTTATCTTCCTAGAATAAATGTGGCATTTTTTTTCAAATGAAGTAATAAAAAGCTATTCTCTTTAAGTGTCCAAAATTGGCTTAATTCCATCACTAGAAATTAAAATGATGGGGAAAAGGAGACCTCTCTTCTTTATGAAAAGTGTGCTTTGGCATGTCCTGTTCAGTTCATATTATACTTACAGACAGTGTATTTTTTTTCCTAAGAAAAATTCAAAGAATATAAGAAGTCCATTATTTAAGCTGTCTTTCTCCTGCATAGATAAATTATCAAATAACAATATGCAAGTATGCATAGTCTTTCAGTTACAAGTAGAAAACAGCAAAGCTTAGATTACAAAGATTTATTTCATGAACAATTTCAAGTGTAGGGTTTAGTAACTGAATTAATAGTGAATAGTAAGTATAAAATTATTTCTAATTAGGAAAAAAAAGTCACTATAACATCCCCTGATAAAATTTATCGATGCAATAATGATTGATTTCTTGTCATAGAAATGAATATCTGACCATCAATTTCAGGCTTAGACAATCTGACTATGAATTAATAACTAGATTAAATGTATGGGACCCAATTCAACTTCTTTGGGAACAGCTGTTAATATGAGTGCAAAATCATTTGGATGTAGATTAGTCACTATGATTACTTTCAAAGATGTATTTTGGACAAAGTACCTTGATATATCAGAAAATAAATAAATATTCAATAAATTAATGAATAAGCTAAGAAAACTCATTCTATCAAAGCACATTGATGCTCTTAATTCATAGCAAAATACTCTATAATTATCATGTACAATATTCAGATAGTATAGTGAAGTGAATATTTGCAAGTTTATCTAGATAATTGTATCATTTATATATCTCTCTTAACAGGTGTCAATCTGAGCATCAATAATAAGAATTAAAAAAAAACAAGACTTTATATGTATGAGTGACATATCTTAAATTAATAAGAAGGATATTATAGCACATAGAAAGATATTTTTCAAAAGTGACTTAATTACAAACAAAGCCATGAACACGGTTCAGTCAACTCTTCAATGAAACAGTTTGGAAACAAATTACTTATCTTGACAATGAAGTATGGTGCTCTTTTTATTGTTAAAAAAACATTTCAGACAGTAGTTGTACACTAGGCTGTATATTTAGATGTTCTGGCGTCTCGACACATTTGAGTAAGATATTATTTTAAGTAATCTATACATGCTTACAAATTAAGTGAATAAATAAATATGTGTTTTCCAAAACATGTTATATTAACTTCATACTTCAGGTGAATGCAGTCTATAATTCTACTTCTTTTTCAGAAGAGACAGTAACTTTCAATGCATCCTAAAGTTCTTTACTATAACTTCAAATAAAAAAAATGCTGATGACATTCAGAACCATATCTCAGAAATGTGACTCAAGAATGTCGGTGCTCATTTTCCATCATAGTAAAACATATTTATTACCTTTGTTGGGTCTATCATAAAACCAGGATCTAAAAGACCTCCATCGTTGTGGTCATGATCCACCTCATACATGTTGTAAGATGGATTGCCAATTTCTACATTTAT
Source organism: Rhinolophus ferrumequinum (assembly GCF_004115265.2). Lineage (NCBI taxonomy): Eukaryota > Metazoa > Chordata > Mammalia > Chiroptera > Rhinolophidae > Rhinolophus > Rhinolophus ferrumequinum. The sequence goes on along the minus strand of NC_046291.1, from coordinate 78,681,850 downwards.
TCCTCCATTGATAATAGGTTGTCTTCGAATAGTTTTTGTCCTAGAATATGTAAGTAGTAACATAAGTGCAAATTATTTAAATAACACAATCATGATGTATGAAACTATATTTGTAGATTTATTGACTTATTTTAAAATAACCAATGGTAACTTCATAAATAAAATTCATTTAAAATAAATGACATTTATTGAGTCACAGGAGAACAAAAATGTCTTACTGTGATGTGAATTTTCCAAATTATTTAAATTTAACAATAAAACCTCACTTGGAACATATTCCCCCTAAATACCTAACAACACAATGGTTGAAACTGAATATTCACTAATCAATTATCTTTATAAATTCTACTTTTCTCCTTTCTTTCTGAAAACAATCCCTAAAAAATAGTGATAAGGAAACTTTGAAATAGATTTTTTTCTAAGACCCAAGTCACATAGCTAAAATCCTTTTTTACATAATTCAAACACTGACTCACAGACCCTGGGTTCTGGATAATAACCCCATAGACAACCCGCTCCTTCTGGATCTTTATAACTTCATATTCATATAAGTTGAAATAATGACACTACTAGTAAAATATAACATAAACAAATGTACAACTTGTGAATGAAATGCACAATTTCTGATATGTAATATATATTCAATATGATTGTGTTGGCATTGCTAATCTTACACTAATCTTAATTAATATTATAAGATCCTTTTCAGAGACTCTTGCAGTTTCAAGGAAAAAGTATCACAAATGTAAAATTCTACTAAAATTTTAATTAATTTGTCCCCTTGTTAGTTTTTTTAGAATACAAAAATGGAGACATTTCATCACCATGACACAGGGAAAGGGTTGTCTAAATTATAATCACTCAAAATGAAATAGAGGGATAAACTGGTTTGAGAAACATAGGATTTTAGATAAAATAACTTAAGTTTTAAAAAGTTTAAAAATCACTATGTTTCTGTAACTATTTGTGTAATTTATTTACTAACAGTTAGTCTAGAACATTGCCTCTTACCTTCTTTTTCTTTTACAAAGCACCAAACCAATTACTAAGGTGGTTATCAAAGTCACCAAGAGGACTAGAGGAACAATGATGGCGATGCTTCCTGAAAAAGAAATGAATAGATGAATGCATAAATAAAATTCAGTAAAGGTTGATATAACCAAACACTTTAGTACACCAAATCATTCGACCATTGATATAATAAAAGTAAAGCTTAGGCCAAATGTCTGTATTCCTGGTTCATAGGTCCGTGACAGAAACTTCACTCTCCTATTAAATTCTTAATGGGCTGGAAATGTTTCTTTAGATATCTTTCACGTATATGTTACAGTTATATATTTATATATTTTGAGGTTAGAAATACTGAGTTCTTTGCCAATCTGAGTCTGAATCTCACCACACATTTACTTGCAACGATGTAAGTATATGCTCGTAATTTCTTATAAATCAACCATGACCGAACACATATGTACAGAATTTCACTGGCCACATTCCTACCCTCAGTTTTGTTCCTTTAGCCATAAAATACTCTCTAGCCAGAAGTACATGTGGCAAGTTAGATGGCAGTCTTGCAAAACAAAAGGTACATCAGTGTTAAATTTGTATGGACATAGGCCTAAATGTGTTTCACAGCTTACTTGAAGTGAGACCTTGGATGAGTTATTTAAAATTTGAGTCATGCCACTTTAAATATTATTTATTGAATATTATTTATTATTCATTGAAATATTAAATGGTATGTAAAAGTATTTTTCCAAATGATATTAAATAAAGGAATTTTTCAAACAATAAAAAACAAAACACATTTTAAAAAAAAAAAATTGAGGTTTATGATCTTCACCAATGAAGCATAGAGAAGAAGACCTACCACATACGGCTGTTAGCTTAATTCAACAAAATTGGTGTGGGCAGCAAAGGGAAGTTTCTTTTTCAAGTTCCAGTTCCAAAATAGTTTTAGCAAAACATATCTGAGGGGTTTGGCTTATGTTAAAAAAGACCACTTTTTTTCCCTTTTTAAAAATGTACTTATAAGAATAATCTTAGTTAGGCTGTATCAGATATCTTCAAAATGCAATAAAATATCTATGGAATAGATCTTCAAAAGTGGTCAGAGAAACTGAGTATTAGTTTTCACGAATCTGAACATAAGGGAGAAACGAAACTGAGGAGAATCTGTGTCCTCCGTTTCTAGATTGGCAATAAGAACAATCAATTTTTCCCCCCACAAAAGGAGACAATACTTGCTGAAAATGTGATCCACAGGAGGATACACCTAGGGTTATATGTCACTTATACAGGAAAAAAAAAAAAAACTGAATGCAAGTGTTGCCTGATAACAGGAGAGGATTACGTAGCTCTGTCAAGTACCTAACGTTAACTTTTCCAACAGACAAATATTCAATGCCCATGAGACAAAGGCTTTCTTTATTTGAAATAAGCATCTGGTTGATTCAGTCAAGTCAGCTTAAGCACCAGTTAAACTAAGAAACAAAGCAACCAAAAAGCGAGTTAAAATATAATGTGAGGATCTTGAATGAAGAATTATTAAATATTGGAATTTTCCTCTGCAGATACTTGTGCATGTAAAAACACACAGGTGATAGAAATGAATGGTAATATTAAGCACAATAAGCAGTGGCTTAGGTTCTTTAAAATATACATAATTTTCAGTTTTAATAGCTCTAGCCAGAAATCATCTGTGTGAGATATCCCATAGTTGAGATTACTTACCAAAATAACAAAAAGCTTTTATTAAGAAAATGTCATGTATAAGATAATCTGTCACTATGAAACCTCAAAATAACTTGTTTAAAATAACCAAATAAATGTCTCTTCCATGCAAAATAAAATATGACTTGCTTTCTTTAGTCAGTTTCTAAAATAAAAGAAACTCATTTTAATTTTTTCTACTGCTACCATACCAGGACTATACAACTTAGTGAGTTTGATATTATATGTAAACTTGGTTTTGAGAAAGTGAACTTTATATAAATGTGTAATTTATTAGTAATTAATGACAGTACAGACTCTGGCACATTGGATACTAATGAACATTTGTTCACAAATTTTAAATACCAGTTAACAGCTTGTTTCTTCATAAAGTATGACTTCACCTGATTGAGCAAGACTTTATAAATATCCTTACTTCATTATTTATCATTTTTTCCTGCTAAAATTTGTGATAAATTGGTAGGTATAAAATACTTACCGATACTGGTTTTAAGGTATATAAGGTTACTCTCCTCTCAATGGCACTGTATATTACTTAGAAAATTAGATTTCATTTGTTCTACATAGTGTCTTTTATTTCTTTAATACAAGTAGTGTCTTTTATTTGTTCTAGGGAGTGTTTTTAATTTCTATAAGGTAGAAGTGCTCTCAATTACACACGCTAAGAACAAAGAACTTCCTTTTTCTTCTTTCTTCCATCACAGATGGCAGTTCCAATCCTTTACATTACAGTACTTTGTTTAAGAACCTAGATTTCTAATATGTTTATATAATAAATCAAGGTAACTGCAATAATGCTTAAGATTGCCAATAAATAATGCAGCATAGCAGTTTGGCAAGTTATAGAAAATTTGTAAAATAGTTGCTATCGATGGGAATAATTGGCAACCGCATATATTTTTAGAATTATAAGACAGGTATTTATCAAAATAGTATATTTTCTAAGTAGAATATATAGCACTAAATATAATGTTGCAACATATGATGGTAATATTGCAGGTGATTTTTTTTAGCAGTACGTTATTTGGTGGATTATTTTTAAATGATTTTAAAAAGTATATTCTGTACTTATTAAGGGTTCAGAGGATATCGTAACAACCTTCTCATATAAAATAGAGCAAGTCTTTCTTTGCAACATTGTTCTGAATCCTCATTATACAACATTTTTTTCATTAGAAAAAAGAACTGTATTATGAAGTTGTTGTGTTCTAGAGACACCTTCCATGAGAGAGTTGAGATAATAAACATAACAGTTGAGATAATAAACTCTGGAGCTAGGCTACCTCTGTTTGAACCTCAAATTACTAGCAACATACACTTGGGCAAATTATTTACCTTTGTCTCAGTTTAGACATCTATAAAATGAATGTCATCATTCATATCTACCTCATAGTAATGTAAATAGGATTATCTTAATTCATAGAAAGTGCTACATATGTTTATTAAGTAAAAATATATATTGCCATAGGATTCTGTGCATACCGCTGTTCTGCACTTTTTCACAATGCATTGTAAAACTCAGTTTATTTGTCATTTGAGGGCATAAATGGTTTTTCTCCTTGTTTTGCAGAAAGCACAGTTCCTAGGATATCATACAAACTGTCCATTCAATTCTCATTTAGCAAATATGTTTTAAGTGTTGCTATGTCTCAGACATTCAACACGCACGCTCCTTAGCACTGGGGATACCAATGTCCCTCCTGTTGCGTTGTTTGATATATATTAGAAAATGACAAAGAAATGGGTTTATTTAACCTGGTGTGATAAGCCCTAGCCTTGGGGAAGTATACACTGCTCTGGAAATATAAAGGAGGAGACTCCAACTAGGTCTGGGATATTGGAGGACTAGATGTCTCTGAGACCGGAGGGATGAGTTCTCTTTAGTCCCATGAAAGAGAATTCAGGTCAAGTAGGAGGAGGAGATATTTAATTATTCTATGAAGAAAAATGTGAAGAGTTGGAGGAGGAATGATTAAGGAATAACAGCCTGGCAGAAGTGCGGAATGGAGAGTGGTGGAAGGAGTTGTGGCTGTAGAAGACAGTCAAGGTGATATTCTGGGGGCTGTGTAAGTCATGTAAATGAGCTGGGCATTTGCACTATTTAAAAAAAAATGGTGAGGTTGAAGAAAATTTAGGAAGTAATATCTACTGGATATATTGTTTGACTTGACATGAGAGAGAAGGAGCATTGAGAGTGACACTTAAGTGTTGTTTGGATAACCAGGCAGACTTTTCAGTCATCCATACATACAGGAAGGCAAAATAAGATGCATGGAATTGGCTGGTTGAGTGGGAAAAGGTGATGGGATCATTATGGGATATGTTGAGCCTCAGCTTCCGGTGGAATATAGATATAGACATAGACACAGATCTAGAAATAGATACAGATATACATATACATATACATGTGGCAATTGTTCAGTGGGATATTTGTCTCGTACTCTGGAAAGAAGCCAGGATTGAGAAAAGCTATTTAGGGGTAATTAACATAGAGTTGATAACTGAGGCAAAGGAATTACTGATTGCCAAGGAAGGGCATATTTAGTGGTAATCTGAGAGTGACATAAATAGGAGGGAGGGGGGAAAAAAGCACCTCACCAAGAAGACATTGTTGCTTCAAGAGGGGTAAGAAGGAAACCAGAAGAGGTCAATATCATGGAGGTTAAAGAAAGAGAACCTTTTGAATATCTGCTGAATTTATAGCAGAAAAGTATAAGTTATATCATTACAACTGATCTCTTTTGACATATTGCTATATATTCTCTTAAGTTTGTGTTTACACAAAGAAAATATCATGTTCCAAACTTAGTAAAAGTGATCCAGCTTCCCGTGACCGTCAGGAGGCTATCTATGATCTTGGTCCTGTATATTCATTCTCACTTTGTACTGCTCTCCCTTTTGTTCCCTTGGTGCCAGCACACTGGCCTTCTTTCATTTCCTTGAATGCATCTATTTACCATTCCAGGGTTTTTAAACCTGGGGTTCCATTTGTTTGAAGCACTCTGATCCTCTCTACTTCTTTTGAATCATTCAAGTCTCAGCTTAACTGTCACTACCTCAGAGAAATAACTCCTGACCTCAGTTCTCCCCTGCCATTCTCTGTATTTGCGTCTTTTTGTCTTCCTTCACAGAGTCTATCAAAACTCACAATTATCTATAAGTTGCATATTTACTAACTTGTTTAATGGCTATCTACATTTTTAGAACCTCAGCTTCATGAAAAGAGGCACCGTCTTACTCACTGACTTATCTCTGGGAAAATGGGTAGTACTTGGCACTCAGTAGAGGCTTGATAAATACTGGTTGTGGGATATTTAGGACAGGCATTATATTGTTGCATTTTTCAGTTATCTTTTCATATTTGCAAACTTACGATTTCTTGGTATCACATAATTACTTTTCCTTTCTGCTTTAAAACATGATGGTATAAAAGAGATAAGGACAAAGTAGGAAAAGAGGAGGGTCACAAATAACCCCCTAATAGATATCATATGTTTTCACTACAGTAAAATACAACATCTCTATATTACTGTACCACAAATGTTGAGTAGATTTTTATTCTCCTCAATTTTAGAATATATGAACAGCATAATTCAAACATTGAGTGTCCACTCCCTTTAAAAGTTGTGTAAATTTAAAATAGGAGTATATAATGAGTACTTTGTCATCCTTTGTTTAAAACTCTTCAAAATCATTTCAGAAGAGTCAGACTAGCTTTTCCAAGTAAAAACTATCTATGCCGGCAGTCATAGGATAATAGATTTGCTTAATTCCACAGGCTGAATTATAGATAATTTAAACAGAAAGGGCCAGAAAACATTGTTATGACTACTCAGAGATGATTAAGAAAGCTGTGCATCAATTAGAAAGGTAAATCTCTGTGCCAGTTGACAGTAGTTAGGCTGACAAAAGCAGTATATTCTTGATTATTCCAAGCTCCAATGATTATGGAATGCTTCACTGTAAACAGAAATGCAGATCTGAAAACACATTCCTAAAGTAAACATCTTTCTTATTGGGCAAATGACTTCTGCCCAACTTCAGGGGACATTTAATAACCATTTAAAACCACTGGACTTCACGAGAGAATAAAAATGATCTTCCTACCTTAAGAAGAATCAGTTTAACTATCTTTTCTCTTTTCAGAGTTATTGAAGGAAGTTTCTCCAAGCGTCAATGTCTGATACAAGTACTTTCTAATGGAGTCACTCTTTGGTCAACTTTGCTCAAATCTGAGATAATATGACATTTATATGTCTAATAATCCTTTCAAGGTGCATTGATACTTCCATTAAATTGAATGATTTATTCAGGAAGGAAGGACAATCATCAGAATCTTTGGAAAAAGGGTTACAACTACTTGCAACCCCTCCTCCCACTTGATGCTCCCTACTTAGAACTTTTGCATGCAATTAGAGGCATTTCCTCATAAGAGAGCTGGTTGCCAATGAAAATAGTTGGAGACGTCAGTCTCCAATCTGGCACACCCTTTCTCTAAACCGTTTTCCAAATGCCAAACTTTCCCATCGTTGAAAAATTGAAAACTCAATTGACATTATATTGTTTCCTTCTTGCTTTTCATAGAGTTTTATCAATATTTAAAATTGTTTTTTACTCTCTGAAAGGCTATGCATATCATTTATCTTAGACGATTGAGTGATTACCACAAAAGAAATGCTAAAGTACCTTGGTTTTACAATTTTCAACTTAATAAATTCAGTGTGTTCTACAGGTAGGTAACTGAAAATGCATTTTTCATTAAAAAATTATCTTAATAATGGGTGAGTTTTGCAACTAGATCACAAAGTCACATGTAAATTAGTATGCTCCAGATTTATTATTAGTAATATTAGTTTGAGCCCTAGATCCTGGGAAGAAAGGAAGATTTTTGTTTGTTTGTTTTTCTTTTCCTCTTCTTTTGTAATAGCAAATTGGGCAAGGTATATTTTGCCACCTCTACTATTTTTTTTTATAAACAAATTTACCAAATCTTAGGTCCCTATTTCTACAATTACATACCCATAGTTTTCTTAAAGTATTCTCTTGTCCCTTTTCAAAGGACAACACACATTCTAGGGTAAAGAGAAGGCTTTCACGACCGAAGATGATTCACCTCATCTGTCCAAATTCAAATATTGATGTCTAGGCTATTTATTCTAGAACTGTTTGCCATTTTTCAAAGCTACTCATGTTTATTAGCCCAAATTAATCTCTAAATGCTATGAGTTTGACAATGTTGCTTGAAGAATGAAGGAATGATATAAAAACTATTTTGGGGCAGGAGCAACAAACAAGTAGACCAGCAAACACTGGAAGCCTGTATCTAGGTAACCAAAATTTGTATACTTTTGGCTTTGACTGCATCTTTCCTTTTTCATAAACTCTATAGTATAGTTTGTTTGTTTGTTTGTTTTGTTTTGTTTCGTGAGAGCTTTCCCATCAGCAGTGAAGGACTAGAATAAAATTGCTAAAGTAAGCATTCGTTAGTGAGAGAGGTTATTTTTCCTCTTTAAGAATATATTTATCCACTTGGTGGATATTACACATTTTTCAAAAGTTCTCCACTGGTGGCCAAATTAATAACAATATCTGTGAACTGAAAATTTTTATTTCAGATTTCTATTTTGAAAATCTTCATAAATCATTTCAAGTTGTTGGAAAACAAACACATAATGTTGATGTAGATAGACTTTTATATCAGACACCTGTCTTAAAACTAGAGCCGCACATAAAATGGTTGCAAAATGTTAAGCTGTATTGTAATGTACTTCAAAACCAGTACTTTAAAGACAAAGAAGCAATAAATCAACTATGATATATATGAAGATTTGCTTATTAACATACATCACTTTAAGACTAACCAAGTCTGTTTTTCTACAACACACTGAAATACATTTTAAGAAAATACATTGAGCTTTAATTAAAATGCGAAATTATTTTTTCTTCCTTGAGTGTTTTCACTTCCATTGTGATATCTGCCACCGTTATAGCTGATGTACATACATTTCCTAAGAATAGCTTAGGCTTGGTTTGCAGATGTGCATGAAGAAAACTGCCAAAGTGTGAGATGAACTCTCACTGCCTGAAAGAAAACATAAATCTGCATCCTGTCACCAGCTGAGAGCTCAGTGCTTCATCTTTCAAAACATACCAGGATGACAGTAGATCCCTTGCAAAATTCCATGAAAGAGATTTACTCAGAGTCCAGTCCACTCCCTCAACAATCACATATATATATATTTTTATACTATGTAGAGCACCCAGGATATTAATCTGAGGAACTTACTTGTGCTGATATGATCAGACTTGCTGCTCTTTGGGGCTGGCCTCTCACATTGTGTACCTGACCAGTTGGTAGAACATCTAGAAATATAAATAAATAAATAAATAAATAAATAAATAAATAAATACCTACATACATACATACATACATGCATACATACATACATACATACATACATACATACATACAGAAATACATTAGTGAATAATAACCTACAAGTCTACTAATGCAGTAACTTCAACCAAATGAAATGAAGGAGCGAGCTATCACAGATTAATGGATGTTAGGTAGAGATTTCTGCTACTTCCCTACATATTGTAAGTATGCTGAAGGGAACTTCCATTGGACTTCACTTATTTAAATATTTCTTAAAATTTAATTTATTCTATGCTAAACTCAAAATTGCCTTTTTTTTAGAAAAAATGGAAATCTTAATTAAGAATTGATAATTTGAGAAGTCCTAAAAATTACAGGTAGGCACTATAAAAATGAAGTTTGCCTTTTAAGCAAATCTTCCTTTATTAAGTTTCTTCCTTTATTAAGTTGTGATTTAAAAGCAAAACAACAAAACAAAAAAAACTTTTTTTCTGGTTGATTTAAGTTCAAAGTGGGACGAACTACCAAGTAAATGGTCATGTGTCTCATAGTTTAAGCTGCAGAATGTTTATTATCCTAATAGGGATAGGAAAATATACTGTTTTCCTAGTTAAAATCCTAATTATATTATCATGGAATCAAGAGAATGTGCCCAAATTTTTATTGGAAAGAGCTGTCTTCCCCATATAGGCACCATAACACTATGATGAGAAATCTAGCACAGGATTCAAATAATAGCTCTGATTAAAATCTATTATTTAAACATAAATCACAATCATATAATTAGCTAGTTACAGCCAATAAATGCTGGGATGGTTTTAGCTATGTTTGAACAACATCTATGGGCTAACACTAGATGCCTCTGTGCATCTGTCAGAGAAAATTCACAGAGCAACTATTTAATTGGCTTTAGTTCTTATTTAAAATGATTGTCAAATACCACCACATCAACAATAGTTGTACACAGTAAAAGAACAGATTCCAGAACCATTCCAAGTATATCCGTCTGGGCATGATGGCCAAACTAAATAACTGCAATCTCAAGGTCTCTGCCAATTCTGTCATAGCTGATTCAGATGACTGAATCTGTTTTCAGAACTAGGCTTCTATGATGTCATGTGACTTATTTGGGATATTCATGAAGACAGTATTTATTGGCTGCTCTAAAACATGGGCAAAATCTCATAAAATCATCATTGCTGACAAACTCAAATCATGAATAAAAAGAATATATTAACCAGCATGATTGACAATATCGATACTATTCAAAAATATAGTTATTTGATTAAAAATGATATTGTATATCTATGAGTATGGAGCATGATATAAATGAAAATTAATATTATTATATTATGATTAGGTCATCACATATATTATCCTAACATTTTGTTCAGATTCTTTATAAAACTCCTACAGACATATTTTTCTATATATCACATTTATTATATTCCATATCACAAATCATTAAAATAGATACATTAATTTCAAGGCCAAGTCTCTGTCTCTGTCCATATTACTGAAATGAGGTAATGGAATGAGCACATTTTTCAAATAATTATAATAAAGTAAGTAATCAATAAAATAATTGATCTTTTAAAAATCATTTCTTTCTTCCCCAGTTGTAGTTTTGCAGATGAATGATCTAGAAAATTGTTCCAATTCTTCAGTTTCTAATTCTTGACACAGTCCACAGATACTTCAAAATAAAAATGTTTAGCAAGACTTTGCAAATGTGTTGCTAGAGTGAATTCTGATCATTGCAAAATTCTTTTTTTAGTAGCTTCACATGTATCAATTCTTTCTAATTGACCACTGAGAATGTTTCACATGCTCCAATGAAAAAAAAGATAATACTGGTTACTCTAATAATTTTATTATATAGCTGATCTGCACAAGGCTATTTTGTGGAATTATATTGACTAAAATACCAAAATTTGCTCTTTACATTACCTTCTTTGATTAAAAAAAAAAAAAAAATCAGAGTTCAGGTTAAATGAGAGGAACGACCTGAGATACATTTTGTTATGTTACTAGAGATGAGAACTTCTGGGGCTCATCATTACACTGAGATGCTTGGAAGTCAGAAAATGAAGTTGCTCAGGAATTGGAGGGTTGAATGCTAATTGATCAGATTGTGTTTTGATATCAACATCATGCATTTTAAATACTTTAGGAAGTTATGAAATATATGAATCTGCAACTTAAGAAGAGTAGAGAGAATTAAAAAAAAAAAAAAGATGAGGATAGTGTGATTCTTATTCCAAACTCTGGAATTATTTAAGTAGGACAATTGGTATTTGTTAACAGTATTGAGTAATTTCCTATTTTATCCATAGCTTGGTACCCAGCACTTACTACAGATAAATCACCTGTCAGTGCTTATAGTCTCTTCTGTTTTAAATGGAGGCACATTTAAATTCCTAAACTTCAGGGAATGTATTACTTATTACATACTGGAAATAACTCTCAAAGAGTGTGCTGAAGAAGTAATTAATTTTAAGTTATACATCTTAATCAGCTGACGATCACCTTGCAATGATCCCCATACTCCTTATTAAAGAATGTTTTATGATCAAAGACAAAATAAGATATGTTCCACTGTTCTACATTTGTTCCAGCTTAAAAAATACTCTCTTTTGAGATATTAAATCAAATAGAAATCATTATTCTTGTTGCCTACCTTACAAAATTACTACTTAAGGCATTTGCTGCTCCACAAGTTCTTCTTCCAATGGTTGATTTAAGACTCAGTATTTTTATCATCTTTATAGAAATTCATAAATCTTCATACTCTGAGTAGACTACAACGATCAAAGCCATTAATGGCAGAGCATTCAAGAGATGGAATGTGTGCGGATCATCAAAATTGTCAGTTTAATTCCCCACGGACTTATTTGCATAATCATGCTGACTATAATATCTCTGGCATCTGTCTCTTTTTCATTATTCCTCAAGCAAAATCCATAGTCCATGCCCTGGTCATAGGTAATCATAATGCTACAATCCACTGTTCCCTGCTATTCATCCTCAGGCAGTTATCTTCAAGTGAGTCCTGTATGGCCCTCTCAAGAAAAATTTTTTTTTCCCTCACCATCATAAACCTGTATATCACTCTTTTTAAACGAATTCTACAGTTGTTTCCCACTGCCCTTAACCTTAGGACAGTGAAAATCAGCTTCTTCTTATGTGTTGATCATTATGCCACTCTGAATTATTTAACTTTTTAAACACTTCCATGAATTTTAAGTAAGTATTGTTGGATAATGGAAAGATAGATAGATAGATAGATAGATAGATAGATAGATAGATAGATAGATAGATGGATGGATGGATGGATGGATGGATAGATAGGTAGATATAGATTTTTATTTTGTTAAACAATTGTTTATTCTTCATTCTTCACATCATCATATGACGATATTGATCCTAGTGGTTTCTTGAAGTCAGTAGCTGCCTGGTAAAGGGTTATTGCTTTAACATTCTTTTGGACTTCTCCCCTTCTCTACTTTTTAATTGACATTAAAAATAAATATTATTTACTGCTACATTGTTTTCTTAAATGTATTCTTACACTTCCGTTATAGCTATGTGTATAAAATGCTCTTAATTATATTTTATGACATATCCTTTATGTTCTAGATTAGACTAATTAAACTGAAAAAAATTGTTAAAATTGAAATTCTGGAATCTCATATACCAGAGAAGTTCATTTAGCAGCTTGGAGTTGTGACCAGAAATCTGCATTTTAACAAAGTGAGTCTGATGCAAGCAATTCACAAATCAATAAATATTTGAGATAAGTTATTATTATATTCCCACACTGTTCTTATACCGAATATTGTTCAATCATATATGTATATAATTTTTTTGTTTTTAGGATGGGAATGATAATATGCATGTCCAGCATGATTGTTTAAAAGAGTAAATGACATCTCTACGTAGTACCTGAAAAACTGAGAGGGCTTTTGTTTTTAGTAACGAATTCTCATCTGAATACTTCTATATGAAATGCATAATTAGTTAATTTCTTATGTCCTTTAAGAGTCTGTGGAATTATTGTATAGTTAAAATATTATCTATTCCAAATGTAATTTTCTATAATATAGGGCAGTATATTTGTGTACAGGCAGTAGCCTAACAAATATTACTAGGAAGCACAGTAAACATTTTTAGAATAGCAAAGTAAGTTTGGCATATTTAAGGGAATAAAATATAATCTTTACAAAGGAATGGTTTTCACATTTAATTGCATAGTGTAAGACATATAATTAAACTGTCCAACACAATGATAGCTCTTGAAGTAGTAGAGTGATTGTTACAAGGAGAACTGAAATCAGATATAAAATACTGAATTTGTATTAAAATCTTAGGTATTGTCTGTCACAATAACAATGATTAACTTACGAGAGCTATATGTGCCATTATGCAGAAATGTGCTCTAGAGTTACCTGCTTTGGGAAGACTTCAAAATAAAATAATGAGATTGATATTTGCTCCTTGTTTTCATCAAATACAATGGTCATGGGATTCTTCTAACCAAAGTAAAAGTCAAAGCTGAACCTTAAAGCAATTTGAAATTGAATTTCTCATATATATATATATATATATATATATATATACACACACACACACACATATATATATATATATATATATATATATATATATATATATATATATATATATATATACTAGGCTCCCTTATTAACCATGATGATGGAGACATTAAGAAAGAAACATCTTTTAATATATACCTTCCTTTCTACACATAGGGGAAAAAATGGCACAGCGGAATTAAAGAATCCTTAGAGAAAACTTATCATACATACTTTATGCTCCAAAAATCTCATTAAATAAAAAATAAAATATATGATGGCATTTTGTGCACCAGCTTTACACAATAGTATATTCATGTACTATGTGAAGAAAATTAGAAAATTAAAGTCACTTGCAAAATTGTTTTTTCTGATTAATTCTGAAAATTTCACTCTTTTGGGGTTGAGCCATAACTACTTTTGCGTGACATTTCTAACTTTGAAGCTTTACACTCTATGTAGTCCCAGCACCTTGTTTGCCCCCTCTCCTTGCAGAAAGTAATATTGTAAAATGTGAAAAAATTCATTGCACTTGAGAAAGATATTTTAACATTTATTTACCTGTTTATTAATTTAATTAAAAAACTAATTCATCTGTTATTGCTTTATAACCTTCTGAGATAAAATTATTTCATAAATACATAATGATTCATAATTTTTATAATATGCCTCCATAATTTCCTATTCTAACTTTGATGTGAAATTTTGCAAAAGGTTCAATTACCATGTGCCAACTTTTGCCAGATCCTAGAATAAATATTTTCATACAAAAAATACTCTTATTCAACTTCAATAATAACCTATGAGTTGGAATTATTCACTGTGAGAAATGAGGAAGTGCATGTTCAAATGATTTGCTGAAAAGATCCAGCTAATACGTGGTGGAAATAAAATGTGGGGTTATTATTCCATCATTGTTTTCTATGACAATGCCATTATACTTCTAATTCAATGCAGGAGTAGGAAGAAATGCTTTCCCTTGCTCTATCATGCCCAGAGAGTACCAGTCCCTTAATAAGAAAGTCAAAATATTGCCTGAACTACAGGAAATAAATGCATTTTTTTTTAGTACTAAATTTGTAAGAAGTACCACATTGGCTGAGACCTGCAGTCAGTAATGCTTAATATTCTGTCTCTGGCACTGACAGTTAGGGACATGTTATTAAAAGATGTTAATGTCCTTCTTGATATCAAATTTTCATTTTTGTGTTGGTTCCAAAATACTAGAAATGTGTTTATATTTTTAAAGGTACATCAATTATAAATTAATCTGTTGTTCAATAAAATTTTGAACTTTCAAAATTTGAACTTTCAAAATTGGTAAATTTATTCTATATTTCACACATTTGGTATTTTTTATATACAACATTACACTACAATTTCTATTTATTCAATACCATTCTCTATCTAAATTTGACTATTACTTCTGGCAATAGCTAAATATTACCCTGCTTTCTTTTCTTCAAAAAGCTTAAGGTTGTATCTGAAATTTGTTTGTTGTCATAGTATACTGGATTCAACTTTATAATAATGCCCAATTTTAACGCAACTAGACTGCTATCTATCACCTATACCAAAATTAACTCAAAATGGATCAAAGATCTAAACATAAGACTTGAAACAATAAAATGCATAGAAGAAAATACAGGTACTAAACTTATGGACCTTGGGTTCAAAGAGTATTTTATGAATTTGCAGTAAAAGATAAAATAAATGAATGGGACTATGTCTAACTAAAAAGCTTCTGCACAGCAAAAGAAACCATCGACAAAACAAAGAGGCAATCAACTGAATGGGAGAAAATATTGGCAAACAATCTTCTGGTAAGGGGTTAATATCCAAAATATATAAGGAACTCATATAACTCAACAACAAAAAGACAACCCAGTTAAAAAATGGGCAGAGGACCTGAAGAAACATTTCTCCAAAGAGGACATACAGATGGCCAACAGACATATGAAAAGATGCTCAACATCACTAATCATCAGAGAAATGTAAATAAAAACCACAGTGAGATATCACCTCACACCAGTTAGAATGGCATCATCAACAAGACAAATAAAAAGTGTTGGAGAAGCTGTAGAGAAAAAAGAAACCTTGGAATGCAGACTGGTGCAGCTGCTATGGAAGGCAGTGTGGAGGTTCCTCAAAAAATTAAGAATAGAATTACCATATGGCCCAGAAATCCCTCTCCTGTGTATCTACCTGAAATACCTGAAAATATTTACCCATAAAGACATGTGTGCTCCAATGTTTATTGCAGCTTTATCTACTGTGGCCAAGACATGGAAACAACCAAAATGTCCTTCGATAGATGAATGGATAAAGAAGTTGTGGTATGTTTATAAACACAATGCATTTAATAATAACATTTTGAGCTGCTTTGTAAATAAATGACATTATTTTTATATATAAAGATTGCAGATATAATCATTCGGATATATCCAACTGTCACAGCAAAACAGTTAAAGTGGTGGCCATGAAAGAAATAAAATTATTAAAATTATTTAAAATGATTTATTTTATGAAGGAAGGAGAAATATAAAAGATGGAAATCTAGTTTGCCAAGAAATTATCCTTAAAAGGAAGTGTGTTAAAATTGGGTGGTTTAAGTTACAAATGTTTAAACATAAAATTCTGTGCAGGCCACTTGAGCGGAAATGGCCACTGAAGTGTGAAATGATGACTGAATAAATATAAAAAATGAAATCTCTAGTAATGGAAAACTTTTACCATCTATATATTCTCCAAGAAATTTTATTGAAAGCAGACCTGAAAGGTATAAGTGTTTTTTAGAGTGAGTAGACAATTTCTGCTTAAGAATACATTACATGCATCAACTGAAAGGGAAAAGGAACAATCATAAAATTAGTATTAAGTAATATGGTGGATGTAATTGAAGACATAAAAGTAGGCTATTACACTAGAAACATTGGTTATAATTTTATAGCTAACTGTCGGAAGAAAAACTGAATGTCTGTACAAATACCAGTAGAAAGCTCTATCTACATGATGCGAAGACAAATGTCCAATTCCAAAGTTGTCTTAAAAACATCCTGAACCATGTGTGTGTGTTCGGGGGGCGGGGGGCTGGTGGTGGTAAAAATCTCTAACTTAGTGCCAATCAGACAAAGTAACTAGTTTGTTACCTGAATATTTTATGCTTTAGTACAAAATAAGAGTGCATAATAAAGACTTTTTAAATAAAAACATAAGGAGAGCCCTTCCCAATATTAGGGCTTCTGTGGTGCAGGGTGGTGAAACCTGAAACATAACATGATGAAGATGTGTGGTATATCCAGCTGCAGTTATTAAGTCCTGTTCACCATCTATTAATCCTATGCAAATTGGGGGTAACGGTAGGGATATCAGAAAGTGTTACTACAAGATTCTCAGTGTGCAAATGTCTCTATAAGTGTAATATAAAACTCTAATTCTCTAAAAAAAATATTTAATTTACTTTTAGTTGTAGTGCTTATGTGCTGAGGTGTATTGACACTATTCACTTCAATTTCTAGCTTAAATCATTGAAAAACAATTCTGATATATAAAGGGCCATCTCTTTTTCGGTATTTCAGCATAGCCTTTGTTCTAGTTCCAAGATTACTATATATCCACCACAAGGGAACATCAAAGCCTTCCACAACCATGTATTTATAATTCATAAAGAGACCTGGCAGTAGTAGCAATATCATTTCGATTACTACCATTCAGCCTTTGTCAAAATCTAGAAGCTGTACTTGCAAAAGATTTTTTAAAAAAATACTGTTTAAAAACAAAATAAGCAATCAAAAAAGAGTAAATGAGATAGATTCAGCATGATTTGCTAAAGTCAAGCTTCAGAATGATGAATACATTTGTCTGTCTTGCACAGATATTAGTTATAAAACACTCACTAGACTTGTCGGACAGGTATGGGGAATGTTACACATAGGAAATCTGAAGGCTTATGACAAACTGCCCAATAACACATACTTGTTTTCTAATCTAAAGGTGAGAAGGTTTACACAACAATCGTCTAAAAATTGATTCAGGAAGTCGAGACAAATACATCTAAAATGCTATATAATATTACATTAGTATTTTGTATTATGGAGAAAACTGCAATTTGGGGGCAGTTATAAATATCTTCATACATGTGATCAACATTCAGTCATAAGTATGATAGATTCTGTTTTCATATTTCTCTACATGTATATTTATAAATATTTAAATATGCATTTGTCTATGGCTATCCTAAAATGTGATTTACTTAAAGTAGAGATTATCTATTATTCATCTTTGTATTTTCCCATTTTTTCAAGTGTCTGATACATGGTCAATATGTAAGTTTGGTCAATCAATGTTTGCTGCTTGACAAAATGAATAAATTCATGAAGGCATGGGGGATGCATGGTTGCACACATATGAATTCACATACATATGTTGAAATGTCATATTCATGTGCCATACCCTATTCTACGAGGAATATAGGCACCACTCATAAGAACATGCTTTCAGTTAGTTACCAATCAGTGATTTCTCAGTAAAAGAAATATTGATCCACTAAGGGAAACACTTTACATGCAAGAATCACAGTTATAAGCAAATATTTCCTTCCTTTCTTCCTCCTTTCCTTCCTTCCTTCTTCCTTTCCTTTCTTCTTTTCTCCCTTCCTCCCTTCTTCCTTTTGTAAAATTAGAAGATTCCATTCTAGCATATTGGGCATGTAAAATTTTCACATATTCAATGATATAAATTGTGTGCCGCTTCAGTTCTTGTCCCAGAATTCAGGCAACTAAGAAATACTTATTTTGTTTCCATGACAAAAATTCTAAAGGTGCTTGTCTGATGAGTACTTTGACATGGAAACCAGTTTTGTATTAAAAAAAAAATAGGCAATTAAACGTTATTTAATCCAATCAATTACTTTAAATGATTGTCTGAAATTAAAGTGCTGGTATGGTGAGCACTTTGTGACTCATATGGCATTTGTGAGTTTTGGAATTAGACCTACGTGCGTTGTAATCTAGTCTCCCCTTCTCACACAGGATATATCTTCAAGCAGTTTACCCATTTCAATTTTTTAAATTTATAACAACAGGGGAAAGCAAGACTTCCTGTTCTGTCACACATTACCTACAAATCTAACTTCTTATGTTTCAATTTCTGTTTTCTCTTAAATCCACTCCCTTTCTTATTTTATATTTTACCTTTCTATTTTGTATGTTTTTCTTTTACTACCTCAAATCTTTTTTCCTTCTTCCTTCTTTACTTTGTTTCTTCTTTTCTCCATTTCTTCCTTTCTTTCCTGTATTTTTCCTTTTTGCTAGGCTAGTTAATCATTATAATGAATAAAAATCTGGTTTACTGAGGGATGAAATGACATAACGTATTTACATGTACATATCACCTAAATTAATTTAAATCAAATGGTAAATATTACGACTATTAAATTTAAAGATTGTATATGGTGCATCAGTACAAATACAATTAAAATTTCTGACTTGTATGCCCAATGCAAAAGTTTTAGGCTTAAGATTCCATACTTCTCTAACATAATGGCTTCCTTCTGCTACTATTCTACTATAAAAAAGGAGAAAGAAAATATTTCCCTAAATGTTTTAATATAAGGAATTTCTAATTTATTTGTTACTGTTAAATCAATGTTGTTAGTTTAACTGCAATCATCTGGGGCTTGTCTTGAAATTGTACAGAGTGAGTTTGGGATCAAGTACTAGATTGAAGTTGATTGATCTAGTTTTCTTGACCTGTTTCAGCATGGAATATGAGCAAGAAATAAATCTTTGTTTTTAAAAGCATCTGAATTTCTTTTTTTCTTTTTACAGCAGAAAAATATGGAGAAAGCAGTTTAATCGAGGGAAAAATAATTTAAATGGTTAAAGAGGTAACAATTACACATATGAAAATAATATGTTGTTATATCACGTTTGGTTTCTTTGGTTATTGTGATTTATTCTTATTTATATTAAAGGTCAAGAACATGTCCCAAAATCAAGGGAAAATGCTGTGACTATATTAAAGCTTCATAACCATAACTGCCTAATATATAACTGAATAATAACTGTTTCGTTGTTAGGTAGTGTCACTTGTACTCTCAAAGCACAAACGGGACTTTAAACTGGAGAAAAATGTGATATTCTGTATTTCGTTTTTTCCCCATGGCATGACTAGCACGGTGAAAGCTAAAACAAGCTATAACTTGTTACCTGGGATCATAAAGGACAGATTTTGATGCGACAGCTCTTTGTGGCCTTTACTGCTCCAAAAGAGATGCACATTTCATATTTTGTGCTTTGAAATTATGCCAAGGGGGCAGAAAACAAATAAGGGACATGAGATGACCTGACTCTTGAAAGGTGGACAACACAGGCTGCTAAAGTGGCTCAATACCCCTGCTGCAAAGTTGTGATCTGTTTGAAATCACTCATGACTGCTTCCTTGGGCTTTTCTGAAATATTCTCTACGGAGCCACAAGGTCACTGGTCCAACACGGAGTGCTGCTCAGCCAGACAGCAGGACCAGGGAGAGGAAATCGTGCAGTCTTCTTCCTGCAAGGCCAGTGTTTTGAGAAACAAAGGCCTTAATTAGCTGTTGTAAAGTAGAAGAAGAATTCCTACAGTTTTATAATTTGTGACAGAAACAGAACTTATTATATTCTTCCCCAAAGCTCCAACAAGGGCTTCTGTAATTAATACCTGTTTGTTTCCTTAGATGTTTCTCACCGTAAGGACTTAGAAGAGAATGCTTAACTTTTAATAAAATAATTAGATAGGCACAATTACCAAAAACAAAGAAAATGAAATGCCTAATACAGATCACTCTCTTTATGAATGTACCGTTGGTACTTATTTATATATTCACTTTGCACCTCTCTACATTTTTAAAATCTACTTCAAAAATGTTTATGAAGCTAATTCCCGAGTGTGTTTTCTAAGGTAACACAGACCTTTCTTTCTCTGTTATTCCTCCTAAGACTTGAGCTGAGTTTTACTTATTGTAGCTCTCTTCCCAGTTACTATCTGCACTAGGAGTCTTTTAGTTTAGTCATATTTTGCCTTATTTTCAATAACAAGTATTTCTTTAAAACTGCACTTTATTTTTCATTTTCAAATTCCTTGAAACCGAAATTGTACCAGGTTCTTAGCATTTTATGTTTGGTCTATTACAAGGGCTTTAAATTTTTACTTTTTTTTTTGGAACATTTACTATATTGAAGACAATATTCTATGTTCTTTACATATATTACATTTCTTAATCGTCAAAACAATCTTAGGATGTAGATGCTATTAGCATTTCCAAATTAAGTGACAAAAGAGGCAAAGAGAAGAAGAAGTAAACAAACTGCAATCCTGAGATATAATGTCCTCTCTCACTTGGCTCTTCTTTGTGCCCTGTTTACCAACAAACAAATTTTAAAAGCCATTTTTTAATTAAAAACAAACAAAACAAACAAAAGTTTCTTCTCCTTTACATTGCACATTGAGATTCATTTTAAAATTTATTGTTTCAAACCCATAGCTTCTTATTCCAGCAGAGCACCATGTCATCAAGACCTTTCCAAAATATTTATGACTGTAATACTTCATATTTCAAATGTTATCAGTGTTTCCCTACTGCTTATAGAATTTATTTCAAATTCCTAGCTAAGCATTCTATGTTCCTTAGAATTATTTCACTGTCTAATATTATTGTCCAATACTCCTCCACAAGTAGCACTCAAATCCCCAGAGCCCCTGCCACATTCCTTCTTGCCTCATCTTTTTCCTCAAATAGACTCAGAGGACCTCAAGGGCAAGGGTTATATCTTACTTTCTTTCTTCCTATTCCCTTTACATTTTTGAGATAGAATTCCAGAGTAAAAACAACAAATAAACAAACAAAAGGCAAGGAGAAGAGATGAAAAATGAATAAAATTTAAGTTGTCCTAATAAGTTAAGATGGTGAATTAAACCTATCTAGTTGTTTATTTAGAAAGGTATTTTACCTGTGTTTCAGAACACGCAGGAAACACCCTGTGATCATTTTAGAACATATCATAAAGATGAGAAAGAGAACCAAAAATTATGATAAAATAAATCATTTCCTATTTGTTTGACTCTTGTAGCTTTTGAAAATTTATTAATAAGGTAAGATGTGGTATTATGATGATGATACAAAGATGATCACATCATAAGCTGTTAGATTTCACAAATACTATGCAGGCACCAAGACTATTTTTTAGCAACATAGGAACATATTACATACAAAATACATGTTAGCTGTTAGAGCAAAATAGACAATTTGGACACAACCTGTTACTTGAAGGAATTTACAATATGAGCGAAAGAGAAATGTATATTTAAAGGGGCCATGGAGTAGAACACAAAGCATTCCCAGGCCAATTTCATAGAAATATGTTCCTTGTCCAAAAGCCACACACAGATGAGAGGTTAATTCTAGCCATAAAATATGAAATGTCATAGAGTAGTATGAAAACTGTAAACGCACATATACATGCATAGATGATCAGAAAAAGAGATAATTTTGTGGAAAACCATTTTCCCCCAAAAAAGGTAAATACAAAACAGATGTCCATATAAATCTAACCAAACCAAAGAGAAAAAAAAAAAAAAGGAAAAAAGAATAGGTTGGGGAAAAATGCTCACAGCAAGTTATTTTTAGCTTTTGTTTGAAATGAAAAAGTAAAACACAAAACTAACAGTGCTCTCTTGCTTTTGATCACAGCAAGAATTCTTCTGGCTATGGGCAAGAAGCAATAATATATATTACAAGAAATGTCTTAGAGTTTTGCCATATTGCCATTTCAAAACAGTGAGTACCTGAATTGACATGATTGCAGAAGCAATGTAATATCACAATTAGATCTTTTTGGTTCTTCCTTTTCAGATGATACAGGTAACCTTAAAAACTTACTTTTTTTCTTCTGTCTTCAAAAGAGAATATAAATTATACAGAAAATTGTTTTTAAAAAGTATTACCCCAATTCTACCAGTAACAGATATTAACCTTTAATCTGCACAAGTCAAATATCTGTGTCTGTTTTGTTCACTGATATATCCTTCAGCATCTAGGATATTGTCTGGTATATAGTAGACGCTCAGTAAATATTTTTTGATGACTGAATATGGGAATAGAATATTGATAGTGTTTTTGTTATCTAGGAGGGGAAAGTATGAACAAATCGAGGGAGGGACACATGTAATTTCAGTTCTTATGGACTGTGAATATACTAGTCAAAGGCTTATAATAAGAAATAGATCAAAAGGATTATTATCTCTCTTGAAGTTGGGCACAAATAGGCTACTTACATACCTAGATATACCCAGGTATATTATTTTGAATTATCAGGATAATAAATCATAAAACCATAGCGAAAAAATAAGCAAATATTTAATTGTGACACAAGAATTTTATGATTAGCTCCTCAGTTACTACAGAGTTTTTAACAACAGATTTTCTATTAGTCTTAATTTTGTGGCTAATGGGAATCTTTGTTTTCTCAGTGGCTTCATAGGTATTTTAGAGGGGTTTGGGGTGAATGTATATCTGGGTTGTAACTCTGACCCGATTTTAAACCAGTTTCTAAACAAAAATTAAAATTAGTCTCAGATTTAAATACATTGTGCCTTATAGGCTTATATCAGTGAACAATTAATACAAACTCATCACTGTGCAGACAAGGAAAATGTGACACAAAGAAATAAGGAACTTGCCACAAATTATTGCTAGTTTGATTCATAAAGTCTATACCCTTGGATCTAATATTTCTATTTCTCTGTATTAATCCTAGAAAACTAATGAGAGAAGTACAAAGATATTTACATATATGTTTTTACCCTTGGAAAAAAATTGTTAGTAAAAGAACAAAATACAAAAACAAAAAAAATACACACTATTGAATGATATATGGTAAATTAAATAAAGTAGGGGAAATCCAGACAATGAAACACTGGGCAACCATTAAGAATAAAAGCATCTAATTATATACACTGAGATGGAATGATGTTCATAATATATTGCAAAGTAAATAAATATAAAAGATCATTTATCATATGATTTCATTTTAGTATAGACTATTCTGCACATGTATATTTGTATAAAGAAACTAAATGCATGGAAATGAAATATAGCAGTGGTTATTACAAGCAAATATGGGCATTTGAAAAATTATTAGAGTTAGTAATTTTTGTTTCTAAAATAAATATCCATAGTATAATAAAAAATACTTTGAGTAAAATATATTTAATAGTGGCATTCAGAGATTATTTCATTCTAGTCAGAGAAGGAATGCTTTAGATCATTCCTTACCAAAATGTGTCCAAATGAGGAAAGTGTTAATTTAGTTGCCTTTATGAATATAGAGAAGCCTGAATGATTAAAAAAAAAATCACAGTGTACAAAAAGATTAAAAAATATAGTGTGTACAAAAACAAATACAAAGTTTTCAAATCTTTGCTACTCTAACTACAATGCTACGGTCTCAGCCAAGACAGGATTTAAAGTTTTGGATACCCAAGAAAACTTCAGCAAGTTACCTAAAATAAAATCATATGCACAGTGTTGTACCACCAAGATTGAAAACTTAAAACTAATTGTAAGTCATGTGTAGTCATGAAACATTTCTTTCCTATGGAAGTTTTATATGTACACACTGGAATCATCTTCCCAAAGGGGGGAAAATCTAAGGCTTAGAGAGGCCAAGAGGCCACACCAAAAGTAATTAGAGGAACAGGTATATGAATCCAGGTAAGCATGACTCAAAAACCCATGCTGTTTCTACTTACTGTATCTTGCTGTAAAATCAACAAGTTTTCTTACTGTCTGTCTCACTTTGATAGTGACTATATCAGCCAATAAATGTATCCCTATGGTACAGTCTATAAATATAGGAGACCCATGTGAGCAGAATCAGGATTTGAATCTGCATTCAAAATCCAGACAACAGAAGGAATTGCTCTACAGGAAGGAATCCCTGACCTCCTTATTGTCCTCCCCTATAGTCTTTCATGAGTCTCTAAGCCCTGGTCATTTATGCCCAGAAGAAATTTATTAGTACACTTCAATATCTCCCTAGTCTTTAGTGGAATGGATCTGCATGTAGAGGGACTGCAATATGGATAGGCTGAGAATTTCCCAAATCTTCACGTTTTGGTTCCTTTTTTCTTAATATAATCCCTTCAATTTATCTCTCGTCTCTTACATTTTTACTACAAGTCCCAAGAAGAAACCAGGTCACACCTTCAATATTTTGCTTCGAAATCTCCTCAGCTCAATGTTTAAGTTACTGTTTTGTAAATTCTATCTTCCACAAAACACCAGAATACAATTCAGACAAGTTTTTTGCCATGTTATAACAAGAATCACTTTCTCTCGTTTCCAATAACATGTTCCTCATTTCTATTTCAGATCTCATATTTCATATCCATATTTCTACCAACAATCTTTTCAAGGCAATCTAGGATTTTCCTAACACGTGTCTCAAACCTCTTCCAGCTTCTACCCATTACCCAGCTCCAGAGCCACTTCCATGTTCGTAGATATTTGTTACAGCAGCACTGCACTGCAGTGTGAAAATCTCTATTAGTTTGCTAGGGCTGCCATAACAAAATGCCCCAGTCTGGGTAGCTTAAACAACAAAAATATATTTTTCTCACCTTCCGGAGGCTACATGTGTGAAGTCAAGGTGTCAGCTGATTTGGTTTCTTCTGAGGCCTCTCTCCTTGGCTTGCAGATAGCCATTTTCTTGCTGTGTGTTCACATGATCATCTTTCTGTGCATGTTCTGATGTCTTTCTCTCTCTGTGTACTAATCTCCTCTTCTTATAAGGACACCAGTCATATTGGATTAGGGCCCACTTTAAGGACCCAATCTTAACTTAATTACATCTTTAAAGGCCCAACCTCTAAATACAGTCCCATTCTGAGGTACTGGGGGGTTCGAGCCTCAACATATGAATTTGGAAGGAACACAATTCAGCTCGTAACAGTAACAAAAGCAAAACTGATGCACACACACGTATGTGTGTGTATAACTTAATTTTATGTGACAACTTCACTGAGCTAAGGGATTCCAAGATAGCTGGTATCTCTCTGTGTGTATCTGTGAAGATGTCTCTGGAAGAGATTAGCATTTGAATTTATAGGCTGAGTAAAGAAGATCATCCTCACCAATGAGGATAGGTCTCATATAATCCACTGAGGGTCTGAACACAAGACAAAGGAAGAGGAAGGGCACAGTTACTCTCTCTGCTTGAGCTGAGACATCTGTTTTCTCCTGTCCTCAGACATAAACACTCCTGGGTTTTGGATCTTTGGATGCGGACCTACACACAGTTGCCTTGGTTCTCAAGTCTTCAGATTTGAACTGAATTCTACAGCTTGCAGACAGTTGACTGTAGAATTTTTTGGCATCCATAAGTATATGAGCCAATTCCTATAATAAATTCCTCTCTCTCTCTCTCTCTCTCTCTCTATATATATATATATATATATATATGTGTGTGTGTGTGTGTGTGTGTGTGTGTGTTATATAATATGTATAAATATATAAATATTATATAAATATGTAAAGTAACATAATATATAGTATAAAATATATTTTCTCACTAACATTTGATTATTCTGTTTTGAAAAACCTTAAGTAAGTCCAATTCAGTTCATATTTACTATTCACTTTCCATGTGCCACATACAAAAAGATGAATCCTCGGTTGAGACTAGTGGGATGCTAAGTGTTAATGGGAAAAACGTCAGGAGATGCATTTGGGTTCAGTGAGCTCTTTGAGCAAAAATACCTGAGAGTGAGATGTTCCCATGGTTATGTGGCAAGGCTGTATGTAAGTATGATAATAGTGGTACGAGAGAAAGAGTTGTAACAAATATTTATTATTGGAGGGTGAAATGTACCATGGATATCGCTGGGAGATAATGCTTTAGAGGTAGGTCTATACTTAAAAAAGAAAGAAAAAGCTTATATCCAATATAAATAAAAATTTGACACTAGGGAGAAATCTTAGAACTAGAAAGATGTAGTTAACTTGCTATTGAGTTCAAAAGTTCTTCAAGAATTAATAATTTCCATGCCTTATAAGACAAACTTCTTAACAATACAAATATTTTCAAAATAACAGACATTAGACTTTTAAATTTTTGTTTTTTACGTTACTCAATATATCTACTTTAATAAATGTCAAAGCGCTCTCCAAATAAACATGAAAAAATAAAATCCTAGATTTCCTTTTTTTTCTAGGCTCTTCTTTGGATTTTTCTTTTTCCTCCACACAGAGTAATAAGTGAAAATGGCCATCAAGATACAAAAGTAAAGGCTTTCAAACAACAAATCTATTACTTAAATTGAAGGATACAATTATAAAATTTCTATGTGGAAAAAAACCTGCCACCTTCATAGATCTGAATATGTTATAGACTTTCCTAATGTGTTTAAGTTCTCCAGAAATTAAATAATTTTTCACTCTATGAGAAAAAAAATAAAATGTACTAACAACAAAACTAAAGCAAAAACAAAACTGAAAACTAAAGCAGATTATCTCTTAAAGAAACTTTTGTTTCCTGTAACAGCTTTTAGATGAAACAGTACATACTAGCTTTTCACTAAAGATACATGACTACCACGAATTGAAATCTGAGGATAAAATTTGCTTCTAAAAAATCTACTCTACTGAGGAGAATTGACCATGAGAAAAATATTCTGAGGGCTTAATATTCTCTTAGCTGGACTGTTTTTTTGTATTGTATGTAGTCATAAACACTTTATATTAATTTTATTTTTATTTCTTTACATTTTAATACCAGAAAATTGTAAATATCCTTGGTAAAACTAGACGGTTTTCCATATTCTAGAAATTTCAACTCTAAGAAACATGAGCATAAAATCTGTGTCTGAACTATCTCTCTATTTTTCATAGTCCCTTAAAAGTGGTCCCTTAATCGATAGTGCAGAAATTGTCCTCTTGAATACTTAAGGCTTCCTGGCTATAAACATATTTTCCCCTAGATTCTACTTTCCCCTGAAGTTATCATTGTTTTTCCTTCATTTAATCCATAGCCAAATGTTCAGAAAGAAATTCTCTAGAGAAGAATTCACCATTCTTCTCTAACTTCTTACTTTTAACTTAACCAACTACAGTCTGATTTCTGTCACATAGTACTTTCAAGACATCTCTCATAATGGCCATCTCATGGCAAAATCCAATAAACCATTTATAATTGTTATCATCCTTGAACTGTCTGGAGTGGATATTCCTTGACAATCTCTATTCCTTTGACTTGGAGGAATCTACTCTTAGACAAGTACCCTTCAACTTCTATTTCTTCTCTTTCACTTTTGTGACTTCTCCGTAATATACTATCAAATGTTGGTATTTCCTAGGATTCCATCCTTAATCCTCTGTTCTTCTTTCTGTAAACCCACTCTCATTTTATTGCATAAAATATACCTCACAAACTGGCCCCAACATATCTCTTTTCTCCTCATCATATCATGTCTTCTGTCCTCCCATTATGCAACATAGCCTGAGTTCTATTCGCAACCTTTACCTTTTACTTTCAGACCTATTCTCTGATTGTGCTACTCCTCTTTTGAGAAGGATGTTCAGTGATTTGCCTGCCTGTAAAACTATTGCAATTTTTTTTCAATATACTATGAAAATATCACTTCATCTATAAAGGGTTTCTTGGTCCTACTAGTAATCATTAATTTATCTCTATTCAGTGGTTTTCCCACAACACTTTGGTCATATTCCTATTATAACTATTGTCAAATGGTATTTTAATTTTTTGAAACCCATTTATCTACCCAAAGTGAATGCTAAGTTCTTTAAAAGGAAAAACCACTTTGGGATTAGTACAACATAAAGAAATCACTACAGTCAGAGTTATAACCAAGGCATTGACTTTAGAATCAAACAAGAGTGAATTGAGTCTCAGTATCCACCTCTTCCTAGCATGTAACCTCATTGTTATCATCTGTGAATTGGGGATATCAACTAGATAATAATAATAATATATATTTTAAGTTTATGCATAGAATTTGTAAGGTGCTTAACACAGTACTTGTCACAAAGTATTTGCTAAGTCAGCTTTAGTTGTGATAATAATAATTCTCCTTCCAAATTTACAGACTGCCTCACTCATCACGGATATCAAAAAAATTTGGTAAACGAACTAATGAATGAATGATACGATAATGTAATTATCTCTTTTATGCTTCTTTTATGGCATAAGTAATTTGAGGAATTCAGTAAGCATTACTCCTACCATCAGAATAAATTTTAGGGCACAGAAAAAATAAATTTTAGGGCAAAGACATAATTTTCATAAAGCCAAATGCAGATAGAGATAGAAACAAAGATACACGAAAATAAAAGGCATTTTCTTTAATTCCCTCCAATTAATATATTTTTCATGGTTCAGTTTATCAAATAGGCTGATTATCACCTTAACACATAGTAAGATGCCTCTGATGGAATTTGGTAAGAGTAAAAAGTGGAAGAGAACACTATTGTGTGCTGCTATGCGCATGAGAGAGATTTATTCTGGGGGCAGTCTCTGGACAGGCGGTGTTCCTGAGACCCATTTGTGGAGAGAAAGCATGGAGGGCCTGAAATGTTATGTTTACTTTTCCTGCAAGAGTGAGAGAAGGACAGGATAAATGAATACTGGTACCCAGAGCAGGCACTGCCAGTGTCTTATAAAAGAAATAACCAAAGAAGCTATATCAATATTTGGCTGAGAATCACCCTGGATTTACTAACTCTGAAGTATCCATGAACCTACTCATATTGCCCTTGTTATTCTTTCCTCCAGTTGTGCTGCCCAGGTTCAGGCCCTTGTCACTTTCCACCTGAAATGTTGTCAAACCTTCTGAAGTGAGGTCTTAGCAGCTGATCTCTAGGGCTTTCCTCCACATGCCAGTCAACAAGTGTCACCTTCAAAGGCAGACTCCTTTAGCTCAAACCACTGCCTCAGATCTCTTTGGCTATTCATTCTTTTCAAGATCCTATGGAACCCCCTAATTTTGGCATAAATTAAGCTCTAATCTTTCTAGTTTTATCGCCTCACACCACCCTCACCAACTCTAGAGTCACCCTTAATTCTGGTTATATTAAACCACCCATAGTTTCCCAAAGAGGCCATTAAGTCTTATATCCATGTCTTTGCTTAAGTTATTCTTTCTTTTCAGAATGCTCTTCTCGACCTCACTGAGCTATTATTACATATGAGTTACATGAACAACAAAAGCTTGCCTTTTCTGTCAAGTCTTCCATACATTCCCATTTCCCATTCTGAATGAATCATTTGCTTTGTTAAGATTCCACTGTCCTTATTTCCTGTGTTCACACCTACGTTATTGTAGGTTAGGTTCATTAGGTACTTATGAATTTCTGATGCCTCTAATTAGTGAATTCCTTGATGTTGAGGTTTTAATTTCCTTCATCATCACTTGTCTAGGATTTCGCACACTTTCATGGTCTTATAAATATTTGCTGAATAACTGGAGGAATGTAGGATGGAGGCAGGGCAAAGATAGGACTAAAGAAGCGTTTCCTCTCTATCTTTAGTTGTATAAGTTACGAAAACTGAGTATGAACTCAGAAGTGAAACAATTCCTTAACAGATCAGTTTATATACATCTCACAGACTCAGATTTAAAGAGATATTTCTGGATGTAGTTTATGTAAAAATATCGGTTTAACATATGCAGATATCTACCAGAAAAAAATTAAAAAAACAAAACTATCAACTTTTCCTATGTGATTCTTTTAATCACTTCCCATATTTTTCCAACTTGTCTAAAGAATGACATTTTCCTGAAGAAAAAAAAAATAAAAATAGATCATTATGAACAAAACTGCAGAGTTTTGGTAATAAAACATCTGAATTTTAATACAATTGTGGTTTAATGCCATTATTAAGTACTCTGAGACACCACCATGGGGCAATTATCAGTCTCTCATTAGGGCTTCTATTTATAATTTTGGGTATTAAGAAGCATGTCAGATATGATCCATCTCTAAAATTCAAATGAAAAAAATAAAAAATAACTTCCACGGTAATGAACAGCGATAGTTTTCCCAAAGGTGGCCTGTGGAATTTTTCAGAGGAAATGAATTTGCTATGGAGAAGTTGAATTATGAAAGACTGATTTAAGCTATTAAGAAATTAAGTTTCTGGAATTTTTTAGCTTGTACGTATATCTTCTGTAAAGAAGTCTTATTGATTAAGGTAAGACAGTCCCAGTAAAATTTTGGGAAACACAATAATATGTTATTACAGCAGTACTTGAAATGAGAGTCAGTTACTATAATAAATAAAAACCAGCATTCCAAAATATAGTATAGAGTACAGTAATAGATTCTAAAAACACCTGCTTTTGTACTTCTCTAATTAAAAGCCACGAGTCTAGCAAATGTGTTTTTATTAAACAAGTTCCATGAGCTTTTTCATTCTCTCTGTTATATTTCTAGACTTTCTAGCTGACTGTGGTGCATACAATTGTCGGTGAGCGAAGCAAAGGTTAAGTGTGTATGACACAGATGAGCCCTGAGATTAAGGATATGCTATGAAATGCATGTGGACATTCATGATTTAAGCCAATGAACTGTGGCCTGAAATGATGTCACACGAAGCAGAGCAGTAAGTGGAAGGTTAAACCTACTTGCATCTCGGCTCATTAAACGCAGTTAAAGTGCAAATCCCCTCATTCTGACAGTAGTGATCACAAGGGTTCTCTTTCTGGTCACAGCGCTGACTTTTAAACCCCACAGAGCATCTGCAGAATTTCAGTAAAATACAGCTAAATAAAGCAGCTAACTTTTTATTTTTTGCCAAATATGTTTCAAATGTATTTCATACAGAGATAATAACATATGAATAACATTTTTCTCCTGTATGCTCTCTTCTTTCATACACACTCATCATATGCTACTCTGACGTGGTGGGATACAAAAAGCAGACTTGGGTCTTACGTGGGCATCATCCTTCTAGTCAAGCATTGGTAAAAGAAAATTCAAACTAGAAACCCCATAAGCCGAATGGTTTTATTTCAAGTTGTCCATTCGGACAACCAGGAATTTGGAAGGAAAAAATATTAAATTCCAGATTTTCTCAGGAGCAGAGAATCTCCAGTACTTTCCGAATGTTTAGAAACCCAGATTTGAGCCAATGTATTCCAGAGGAGCAAGGGGCTGAATAGGCTTACATAACACAACCCTATGAACCTGATACAAACATCAAATAGCATTTTACACTTGAAAAAAATACCTCAAATTCTTTTGAATAGAATGGCCTCAAGTACCAAAGTATTCGTACATATGATTATGTCTGGGTTTCACATATCTGAACACGGTCAATAAAATTAGAACAATTTTCCCTGACATTTCCAAGTTCAAAGATCTATGAATGTCTGAAATGGGTATGATGCTAAGAACTGAATGAACTCTTCTTTATGAAATCACTAGCAAATTGATGAACGAGGAGATTCTGTACCACAAGAACCAATGAAGGACGATACCTGACTAGAGATGTCCATGAAACATCCCTCTAAAATGTATTATCCCCAAGAAAGGAGAACAATAGAGCAGAGATTCCATGTACATACAAAGTCATAACATTAAATGCCCACAACGTTATATAATACTCACAGACACACAGGTACATTTGTCTCAGGGTCCAGCTGGCATGTGCCACCATTGTAACAGTAGCCATCACATAACTGACAGCTAGAGGCAATCTTTCCATTAGTGCAGCTGCAGCAACAGAGGGAAAAAAACAACTTATTGTTACTGGCATAATTATGGTTGAAAGCTGATGCAAACTCTCTGCAGATAATATTCTTCGTAGAGGAGTAATGCAGTGGCTGGCTAAAAAAAAATTTCAGAAAGACAGACTTGCTGAAGGCAGATTACATATATACACACATATACATATATATATATATATATATATATACGTATTTATAGATTTATATATATATAACGATGACACATACATTTTTTCTTTTCGTAATTTGCAACCCATTTACTTAATATAAAAGTTAAATACAGATAGATATATATGTGAAAAATATCCTCTAATGTCTGTCACTTAAACTTCAGGGAGACATTTGCATCAATATCTTATTCCTTTCTCACATAATTAAAATTTGGTTAGATTGGTATGATTATAAGTCACATGATCAAATACTCTGGAAGCAAATGCTTTAGCTATTCCTTCTAACCTGGAAAAACTGGTACAAAGAACTGTTATGAGTTTTAGAGTCCACATTTTATAAGAAAGTACGGAATTATCCTGTAGACACTTGTATCTCACAATTTCTCTTTGAATATGCGTTTTAATGAATGCATATTCATTATTTTCTAACAGAAAACAAACATGGAGTAGTTCATTGCAAAAATAAACAGTAATATTAGAATAATAATATGCAATATGGCAACAAAGTCATGAGGTAGGCTTACTTGGTAAACTGATGGAAATTATTTTACAGCACATTACACGTCTAGAATAAGAATAAACAAACACTACGGCTATTTCTATATGGGAAAAACAAGTATGACAATAATAGGAGAAACATAAATTTATTATTTGCCATGTTATATTTTTAAATACATATATACAATTAGATTGAACATTAAAAATTGTTGGGGGAACAGAGAGAAAAATGCATCGACATTCCAAATTATCAAGGGACTTCTTCTATTAGAAGTATGGTGATAGAATCATACATGCCTTGGCCCACATCTGAATTACAGTAGATCTTGCCAATATTCTGAGTATGAGATCATGTTAGTACGAGGTGCTATGAAGCAATCAGTGGTATCACAATAACTCCGAACATAACCTTGACAAAGAAATCAGGCTGCAATATCATTGATTGATCACTGTGATCCTTTCCATGATGGATGTCTACTGCAGTACATTCATCAAAGGGTAACTCCCAATGATAGGTTAGATGCCTCAAATAATTGGTTGGCAAGCTTGTAGTTCACTTATTTATACGTATCTATTTGACATCATGTGGCTGGTAGCGCTGCTAGAAATGCACTAAACCGCTTATCACTTTTCTAGGTGTTTAATTTAAAGATATTTTTAGGAGTCTGGATCGTAAAATCACATTTCTTTTCAAGATGAAGAGAAGCACTAGATGTGAAATGGACATATGTGAAAGTGCAACCAAACATGGGGAGGGAGGCAGTGGTTTAAAGTTTCTGAGATTTAACAGAGAATATCACATCCTTTAAAATCTATTAGAGGCATTCAAATATGGATGAGTCAAGCACACATTTAGTAGTATTGGTGTCTGATATGCTAAATGGCTCGGTGAGAGCCTTTCTTGCCTTCCGTGCCTAACCTCCTTGAAAATCAAAGAACAGAAAGTTATAGTTTCCTGTTCCATCAAAGGGACAAAATCAGAGAGCAAAAGTAACTCATTATACATTAAATGATTTCCCATAAGAAAGAAAACTATACATGGAATATCAACTTTAAAAGAGAAAAATAATTCTAATTTTATATTTCTGCTTCCAAGAGTAATAAAAGATGTTTCTTCTTTCTCCTGAAGGCTTTATTTGCATTGTAAATTGAGACAGAAATTTGTAGATATTTCAAATATGAAATACAAATTATGCATATCATTATAATGCAGTAGAGTACAGTTCATATTTTAATGCAAGTTTTCATCATAATTTCATTTCCTAGAGACATATGTGATACACACACACACACACACACACACACACACACACACACACACACACAGAGTTTGTGATATATCACTTTCCAAAGTTGTTCAGTACATGAAAATAATTCCCATAACAATATCACAAAGGTGTTATTCAGGCTATTCAAAATTATGAGCAAGTCTTTCTTCATCAATATTTACTTAGCTTTCCAGAAGAGAAAAAAGTATGCAATTAGCTCCATTTTAAAGATTACACTCATCACACTTGACAGAGTATCAATGAGTTGGCAGCTCATAGGCTGTGTATTAGAAACACACCTGACTATTGAGCATCACAAGTATACATAGTAGCATGAATTTTCCTATTTAAAAGATTTATTTTAATTCAGCTGTGATTTTGTTTTAATTTCTTTATTTACGAAACAGAGATTCCAATATCACTGTAAACTTCATTTAATGCCAGGATCAAAAGTATCATAGAAATGAAAGCAAAGTTGTCTAGTAAGTTTCAGAATATCCAAAGAATTCTGTTTGTATTGTTATGCTGATATGTTTTTATATAACCTATCTGATACATCAAGTATTATAGTCCTATTTTTAAACTTCTACTATCTACTCATAGTCAGTAACTATCATTTTTACATATATTCTTACAAAAAAGATGTTTAAAGATCAAGAACTATAATGTTGAATCTCAATAGCCTACTTAGGTTACAGGCTCAGGTGTTTCTCTGTTGGCAAAGCCAGTGTTCTCTGAATAGCAGACAGTGCTGAGGGCCATACGTCTTGACCTTCCTTCCTCATATGGAACTTCCCCATAAAATGGAAGCAGAATGTGTGTCTCTGATTGAGATTTTCTAAGTAGGAAACTGCATCTCACAGCCTTTCTTAGATGATGGTCCATGATTCCTTTTGTGAAAGAAATGGAGCTGTAAAGAAGATTCTATAGAACATCCCTGACATGGTACACTACATGTGAGGGAAAATGCATGCCCACTTATTGAAATAAAGTTTTGTCATGATGAAATTTCATCATAAAGAACTGATGGCCATAATAAGCAAACACAATTTGGGTAGTTTATATGAAAATGCGTTTTGCTTTTATGTTCTTATCAAAGGCATATATTTATAATTAGTCATATTTTCAATTACTTTAATTATGTACTTTCAAATGCACCAATTTGAGAGTTTGAGTAGACGTCATTTATGATGATAACACAGATCATATTTAGAGCACATTCTAAAATGAGAGTAAATAAAAAGAAAAAAAGTTGATGGTGTATGTAATAAAATTTTATTGGGCCTTGTTTGGCAAAGAAAAATAACTCAGGGCCAGTACCATCGCAGAGCTGCTGCAGCGGAAGTTGTGGCATGAACACTTTAAGGCATGCTTTTCTGTTTCATATTGTCATTTATTATACCTCTGAGAAAGGCAAGTGATAAGAGTCCAGTTCTTTATAAATCCTTCTTTTAAAAGGATTAAAAGAAGCTGTTAAAAGAAGTTTGGAGTGAGGATTGGTCTCTAACCTCAGTGACGCAATTTGTTCATGATAGAAACTGAATATCGTTCCCCTTTAGCGGTCATGTTCTATTTTCCATTTACCTGACCTTAAAGCCAAAGGGCAAAAGACAATGTAACCGAAGTATAACTTGGGCATTTTGTTTTAGTTGCTTCCTAGGAAATATTATTCCTTCTCCTTATTTTGGACCATAATGTTCAAAGTCAAATACAAAAATAAAATATGTTTTCCATTAGACAGGTCTTTTGCTTCTCCCCAAAAGGATCGTTTTCTAACAACAGAAAAGCAAACACTCACTGTTGATAATAATAATGAAACAATTAAAAGCCTGAGATAATTCTAACTTAGTAATATCACATATAGTTTTCTGAAGGTAGCATTTCACTATGTCCTTTCTTTCTATTAGGAATATTCTATATAGGGAATGATCTGACCATATTACGTGCTGAATTTTTGTATTCCCCAGATCTATATAGTAGGTGTTGAATAAGTGTAGATTTGATATAAATGAATTGAACTTCATCTCTAGACACACACACACACAGAGATGTAAAAGAGGATGAAATTGGGTTGCCATATAAATTTAGAATAAAAATAATATCCATTGTTTTCAGTTTATTGATGGACTGCTATGCCCTTTTGAGTTCAAATGTTTTTATAAATAAAGCTGGATGTCCACTTACTTGCAAAATATATCATCACTGTCTTTATTTACAATGCAGTGTCCCCCATGGCACCTTGTACATTTGTCAACCTCACATTTTGGTCCTTCGTAGCGTGTTGGACAGACACATTCAACACTTCCATCATCCCCAATGGTACAGGATTCGGAATTGACACAGTAGTGGTGACATACGTCTAAGAAGAATGCACAACAGAAAAATGAATATTACAAGATGTTTTACTTCAGTCATTAACTGTTATCATTTTCTTTAATATTTAAAAATGGTCAATCAATAGGTAGATTAATTTACAGAAGCAGCTTGTAATTACATGTAACTAGAATTCTCTAATAATGCTTTTGATTCCTTCTTTTGCCAGAGTTGGGTACCATGTCACGTGGCTAAGAGGAGATGTGTTATATTGATATAACACTAGCTGATAAACTCTTTTGGTTCTGAATTTAAAGTTTAAATTAACAAGTTTCCTTAGCTTTCTTTCTAGTGAGCAATATTACTGTTATTCTGAAATGAGCAGAAATGCTTAAGATTTCTTTAGCTGTCATTTATCATGGCCTCGCCTGCCCGTTTTCATCCACATAACAGGGTATGTGTGATAAGCGAAGACTCCTACCTCTGCACCTGGCCTTAGTGTGATGGAAGAAGGCCCCATCTACACAATCCAGAACAGGGCTAGGTATTTCCAAACACCTGGGTAGGTGAGGGGACAATGTGTTTCCTCTCATGAAACTCCAAGAGAAAAGTGGACTGGGAAACTCACTGATCCCTCATGCGTGGGAAGTGGTAACGTACGTCCTAGGCTCTCGCCCCCTCCTAGGTGAGAAGCTAACTGCCCATCAGTCAGAGGGAAAAACCTCCCTGTGTTCTGAGCCATTTGTTTGGAAAGATATTTCTTACTGAGCATTACATACAATTTTCTCAGCTGCAAAGGAAGACATCCTCAAATATTTATTTCTCTATTTCTTGAATGTGAGCAATGAAAGAAAGATCATTTAATATAATAACCACATTAACTCTGTAATTATACATTCCACCTCACTCCTTTCAAAAGCAGACAATCCTATATGTATGTTTATATATATATATATTATAATTTACTACATTCAAAATATTGAAATTCATAATACAAACAATTTTATGCAAAATAACTGATAAAGTCGATCCCAGACTTTGCGTTTAGAAACTGCAATTTCCGTTTAGCTATCTAATTGTTAAGTAATGTTAAATGAGATTACTTGAGATGCAAATCACAATTTATAAACTTTAACCTGCTGTAAGACAATCAAAGTGGATGAGGTAAATTAAAACATCATTTATTATTCTCCTTTTTGTTATTTACCGAGTCCTTTATTAAATCAGACAGAAATTAAATTTATTGACAGGCTTGCTTCATATTAATGGAAATTTATTTCATGCAATTTCATGCTTGCCCTTGCATTATACCAAGTCCCACATTGAGATTCAATGCTTAAATCTATTAATATGGGTTTTGGCTATATTTAAGAAAGGAAGTACTTTCAAAAGGAGAGAGACTTGGAGATCTAAAAGTTAAGTCAAGGTTTGCATCTCTCCGTTGTGGTTTCTGTAGTTGTGCAAGGCTTGGGAAGAAAATGTATTAGCAACAGCGTTTATGATCATCTAGTACCATCACCTTTTAATGCAGAAATCTCTAAAGAACAATTTTCATTAGTTACGTTGCTAGATACCTTTTATTATAAGAAATTCTTTAACATTGCCCCAGTTGCCTTACATTTCATCCTCTTGTCCTGGTTCAGTTGATGCGACATAGAAGTTGGCTGAGGTACCTTTCCAATACCTTCATATTATGTCCTTATTCAGAGGTTTACATAGTAGATAGTTCATTAGATTCCTGTCGGGGACTTATTTGCAAATGCACATTCCAATGCCCTTCCCTGTCGCCTACCACCCAATCTTAGATTCTAATTCATAAATCTGCAATTGGGCCCAGATGATTCTCATGAGAAAAACTGAGGAACTAGAATTTGGAAAGTAGGGTGTATAAGAAATGATCTGGAGATAATTTTACTGATTAGCAAAGAAACGATATCATCTAATAGTTGTAAATGAACTGGATTTGACTGACACAGCTTATTTCTCGACTATATTTGTGAGCCCTAACTAAAATGTAATTTGTAGTCTAAAATCTTGAACTATTTTACTTGTATAAGCATATTGGTGAAAAAGCCTGAAAAACTAGGAAACAAAAAAAAACAGGGTTAACATTCTGAGGGTTGATGATTGCCCGATACACACTGTAGCAAGGAATAGTTCGCATTTACCTAGAGTGCCAAAGGGACAAGTTTAAAAACATATCTATAATTTACTGATTATAAGTAATTTGATATATAAATTAAATCTGATTTAGAGTAAGATTAAAAAGATGTGCGAGTATACACAACTCCTAAATAAGCAAGGGGATACAAATTAACACTTCAAAGATACACCATTGCACATCCACCAAACTGACTGCAAATAGCACAGACTCTTATACACTACCATTTGGAATATAAATTGGTTCAACCAATGTGGAAAAGAATTGACTTATCCACTAACTTGGAACATGCTCACACCTTAACCCTAGCATTTCTATTCTTAATATAGAGAGAAAGTATACATATGTGCACAAGAACATGTACATGACAGGCACAACGACCTTTTTTAGAATAATAAAACTGGAAATAATCCAAATGTTCCATCACAAGAAGAATGGGTGAACTTGTTTCACTCATACAATGGAATATAAATATACATAGACACATAAATGAAAAATGAAACATGGACGGATCACAACAGAATAATATTGAGAGAAAAAAACTGGACACAAAATAATATACTACTTTTTTATTATATAAAGTTCAAAAGGCAAAACGAATCTATGCTTTAGAAATCAAAAAGAGATATCTTTGGGAAGAAGAGAAGAAATAGTGATAACGACTGTCAGGGGATATCTGGGTACTGATATATTTAGCCGTGAACTGAATGTTCATTACACTGTATGTAAATCTAGTGATAAATTACTGAACTGTATACTTGTGATTTTAAACTTTTCTGTGTATATTGTATACTTCAATAGAAAGTTTATTTAACCCAATGGCTTATAAGCTACAATTAGAATATTTAGAATTTTGGAATATTTGCTACTAGTTAGAACGAAATGTTTTTCTCTTTACAGACACTATTTTTTTTTTAAAGGATTTCATGCTCCATTTTTTTATGTGTTAGAGGAAATTCTTCACTCTTTAATGCACTCAATATTTTTTCATAGCAGTTTCAGATGAACATTATTCAATGCAGTTGATTGACCTCATGGCACAAAAATGGAATCCAAGGAATGTAAAATAAATGTGTGTTTAAGAGAAAATTGTGAAATAAACAGATATTAGAATTTACACTTTAATAAATAATTCTAAATTGCATGCTGTTAAGCCATGACACTTTCTCCCTTTAAAAGAACACTTTCTCTATAATATTCAAATGAAAGACATTTCATTTTTCTCATTCACATGCTTAGCACTCTAGGCTAAGTTGAAGTTCAGGGACAAAGAATTGCTCACTATACTCTGGTCCTGCCACAGTCGTTGCTCAATTCTCCTTCTTGCGAAAATTTCCTGACTATTAGGCTTGAGATGTGGAGCTTATGGAAGTTGTTGTTATATGTTTGGCTGGATTGTTTTCTGCATCACTATTAGAATTTTAGTCCTCAACACTTTGAATGTATTATATTCTATGTTCCTTTCCTCCTTTCCTCCCTCCATCCCTATATCCTCTCCTTTCTCTCTTCCTCTCTTTCTCTCTTCCTCTTTTCCTCTCTTCCTCCATCTCTCTCTCTCTCTCTCTGTTTCTCTCTCTCTCTTTCTCTCTCTCTCTCTCTTTTTTCTCTCTCTCTCTCTACCCTGTTTCTCTCCTCACTCTGCCCTCTCTCTCTCCCTTCCTTCTGTCTTTCCTTTAAGCCTTCCCTATTTATTCAATCCAACTCCAAGATTCCTGAACACAAGAAAAAGTCGATCTTACTTAATAAGGGACTTTGGTATGTGATATTTAAACTACCACATAAGCATTGGATACTTGTAAATTGGAAGGCAAAATAATTATTTCAAGTGTTCCTCTCTTTTATTTCATGTTTAGTCATGACACATACTATGTGCAAAACCAGGAAGAGTTGCAAACATCTGTTGGTGCTGTCTGTTTCTAAATTGGGTGACTCAACCAAAGTTCATGTTCTGTGCAACTGCACAATATCATGACAGCAATGTGTAATACGCTGTAGGAATGCAACCCAATTTCTCTCTCATTCTCTTCTCAGCTATAATCCACTTGGAATTACAAGCTTCTTGTATACTATATACTGTATGTTCATCAGTGTCACATCTCCATATCTCTCAAATAATTACATATTTAACTAAGTATCTCTTCAGCTATTTATGTAATAAAAGGATACTTTCATTGACATTTCTCAATCCAGCAGAATCTAACGAAGGATGAAGAGGAACAGTATATGAGAGGCTCCTTTGGTTTGCAGTTACTTGCTTTGGTTCTACGGATTCTGCTCTGACCTAACAAGCTCTGAAATAAAGAGAAGTTTAGTAGTCACTACAAAAACACTTTTCTTATTGAGAACACTGAAAAACAGTTGCCCCATAATTTTACCAATTTAAGCAGCAAGAAGGATTTAAAACTATTTTGAAAGTAATCTTTCCATACGATACATTTTCTTAATAAATATATCAACATTTTTATTACTGACTCATTTTTATTAATGACTCATTTATCACTATGACTATCAATTATTTGTATGAACTTTACCAAAGTTTTGTAGCATTCTGCTTTTTATCATGTTTCACCTTTGACCAAGTGAAATATTGCTGATTATGAAGCAGTAGACAATCTAAATATAAAACTTAATGCTTCAAAAAAAAAAAGTTAGCGATGTGTTGGTTGGTTAACACTGAAGTGTGCAGCAATGGACTGTTTTCTCTTTCTGACATACAGACATAGGCACAGATACACACACACACATGCACACACACACACACACACACACACACACACACACAAACAACCATGTATTTTTCCTTCAAATTTTAAATTTGGCTTAATTTAAACTGAAAGACAGTTAAAAAAAAGTTGTAGAATAAAAGAAAACAGGTTTGAAAAAAATGGATGATAGACCTTTTGATGGAGGGGCTGGAATAGGGAAAGGATTGAAGATAGAAGAGAGGAATTAAAGACTGACGATAAAAGAGTATATCAACATTTGCCAGTAAGTGTTCAGCAGGAAGAGTCTGAATTAATGGAAAGAAAAGCTGGTGGAACAACATGGCTCATTCTCATTTTGAGCAACACGAGTACTTTAACCATGACAACAAAATGAAGGTGGTGGATCCATCACTGATTATTTGCTGTGGACATACATGTGCCTAATGGTATACTGGGAGCTGTGGGAAGAGAGCAGAAATTAAAGAGAGGACACCATGACTCAGACAGAGGATGGCCCACATGAAAGTTGAAGATAAGAAGCAAAAAGAAACGAAAACTGATCTAAACAATGTCCACTGTGGCAAGACTCTACGTATGTTACTACCAACACAATCTTTCTTTCTATGGAACTTTCTGTTTCATAAATTTGGAACATTTTACTGCCCTGAATAGCATAACAATTGGGATGTTCTGCATATGATAAGAAGGAACAATAATGAAATGTAATTAATCTGTACTAAGAAAGTAGAGATTACCATGAAAGTATATAATAGCACTTTATACTCACAACATAAAAATGTTATAACCTCTATAGGATAATTACACTAAGAACTACAGACATAGAAGCACCAACACAATCATGTAATCTAGGACAAGGATGGTTACATAATTACAGAGTATTCATATGATAATTAGGGTAGACATAACTGGAGAAAAAATGAATGGCTATTTTCTGCAACAGAAATGAAATACTTTTCAAGGGAGATCATCACTGCACTCTCTCTCTCTCTTTCTTTTTCTCTTTTTCTATTACTCCTTTTCAAGCAACTAGAAATACACGAATATACAGTTCTTTCTTTAATCTTTTTACAGTATATTAATAGACTGCATAAAAATATATGCATGCATGAGTTTATATACAGATTATGAATATTCATGGGGAACAGATGTCTATAAATCTCTAGTTGCATATAACATCTTTCCAAATATTTCTTTCCATTGAAAAAGTAATTGCCAAGACTATT
Source organism: Rhinolophus ferrumequinum (assembly GCF_004115265.2). Classification (NCBI taxonomy): domain Eukaryota; kingdom Metazoa; phylum Chordata; class Mammalia; order Chiroptera; family Rhinolophidae; genus Rhinolophus; species Rhinolophus ferrumequinum. The sequence goes on along the minus strand of NC_046291.1, from coordinate 78,639,005 downwards.
TACTTCTTAACTCACATTTGCCACTGTGTCATTCATAGTTAATGAAGTGTGAAATTTACTTAAAGAGAAGAAAACAAAAGTAAAATAATACCACCTAATAGGAGATGAAGACACTTGTAAGAATAATGGGGAACATGGAGAATCTTTAATTGGTAATACAGATTGGTTATACAGGGGAGAAAAAAATCTTACATTACACATATGTCTAGGAATTGTTCTACTTCACTGAATTTGTCCTGGACTTAAAAAAAATAAATAAGTAAGTAAATTGGCTTTAAGATTCATAATTTAAGTAAGCATTTGATAATTTGGGACTGCACACACACAGAAAAACAATAAATGAAAAGTAGGACTGGATTACTTTCCCAAAGAAGACTAAGTAAATTCCACAATGCATACAAAGCCCCAGACATTCTGTGACTGACTCCAGTTTCAGTGTAATTCACACTCCTCCTTCACTGCCTCTTAATTGTGTCCCAAGAGCAATAAGTTCTATGGAATCTGCTAATATTCTCCCTGCAGGGAGGTTTATGGCTGCTTTTATGTATGTATGAAATGTAGAACAATTTCCAGGGCAGCCTACAGTATTTTGTGTACTTTTGATGAATACTTATACCAGGGTGACATAATGAGAAAAACACAAAACATTGGTGAGGCTATGAGGGTCTTGGAGGTTAAATTCAGTCCTTTCTCTGGTTAACGATGTGATCTCATGTGAGTTACTTGACTGATTTTTACGAGACACGCTTTGGTCATCTTTGAACAGAGGCGGTGTTACTAAACATACCGAAGAAAATGTTATGACTCCCTTCTCACCCACCGATCCTCAACAACATCCTTTATAGCTTCACGGCCAACAAGAGCCTGATTTGAGGAAAATGATGGAAATTATTATGCTGATGATAAACAGTCATTTTTAGCTATCTTCTACATGCCAAGCACATGTGTTTATAGTCTCATGCATTACATGGGATTATCCTCATTATGTAGGTGACTAAACCGAGGCACAGAGAGGTTATACATCCTCCCAAGATCACACAAGAATAAGTGGGAGAACTAAAATTCAAACACAAATAAACTAACTGTAGAAAATAAACTCTTATTTTTCTTTTTCAATAATTCACACATTTGCTTAGGGAAAAAAAATTAGAAAGTAATTTTGAATATCTTTGGCATTCTCTTCCTTTATGTGTATCTAAAACTGAATTTGCCCCCATCTACATAGATATCTGCGGGTTTAAGCACCAGTCAGAATGTGAAGGGGCCCTGTGGCAGGCTCAGGAGAGCCGACCTGATGCCACTAGGACCTGCAATAAATCAGAGTTCAGGAACTCTAGCCGGACTCCCACCCCTCATTCATTTCACATTTTCACATGTCACTCTCAGCCTCTCATCCCAAACCAAGATGGGATTTGCCTCTCTAGCCACCGATAATTGTTTGCAGCACTGGGTTCTCTTTCTTCAAGAGAATTCTTAACCATCCATGTGACCTACTCATTATGAGGCAGGATAAACTCTGGGTCCCTCCAGACAAATGACTCCAAAATAACAGACAAGACATCACAAAGTAATACATGCTTGAAGTGTTACCACTTATTGACATCTATTTGAAATGTTTTCCAGAAAAGTTCTCAGATTCTTAAATTTGTTAACAAGAGTGATTATGGCCATTCCTTCTTTCCAGTCAATTTTTCATCTAGCATGGCTTAGGAGGCAAAAGAGATAAAGTAACTCATATAAATTTGCTTAGAAATTTATGATTGTTGTCCTTGAAGGATTATATAAGGAGAAAGAAAAACAGATTTAAGAAATATTAGAATTTATTCTTTTTTACATCCTCAAATGTTATACGGAGCTTAAGATATTTTAATAATTAATCTTACTGCATAGTTCTAAATATATCACCCAATTTCAGAAGTGAGTTTCATAAAGTAGGCAAATATTTCATCCAGTATGCCAATTAAATATTCACTAGGGAAAAATGTGTACAAAACTCTGATTAGAGCTGATAAATTTTCATCGGGAAAGCATATCTAAGAAAATTAGCATTTTCTAATTTATTACTAAAAATAGAAATATATCCCAACTATTTCTATAGAAAAAAAGTGAAAAATTTTAAAGAATAAAATTGATTCTGAGCAAACAGTGCCATCTCTGAGTAACCAGGTAGAAGGAAAATGTAAAATTCAGAAAGCTAAGTTGTCAAAACTTTGATTTCAGTGAGGCATGTGAGGTGAGATTTAAAGAATATCAGCATTTAAATTTTTAACCGACTGTCATTTCAAAATGCCTATTAACAATATGGCATTGATACATTTAGGAATAGTCAAACATTGGCTCATAAAACTATCATGGCAATGTTTTTTGCAAAGATCTTAGAAACCTATATAACTTTTGTTTATATATAATGTTCTGAGTTGAGTGCTCCTCTATTTTTAAAGCAATTGGCTATAAAAGGTTTTAGCAACTAACTACAAAGTGATAATCATTTGAGACTTGTAAGCAACCTGACTTGTGAAATATGGTTTATCAGATGAGGCTACTTGAAAGTCACATAAGTGAATAAGCATAGATGGATTACAAATAGAATGAAAATGAAGCATGCACATGTAAGTGGTACCTCTCTGACCATAAACAAGTTGTTTACCATATTTATGCCCTAATTTCTCTATGAGGCCATTGACTGCATATTAAAATTCAATTAATTTCAACCTAATAACATTTATTAATACCTACTATGTTAATAGTAACTGTCGTGGTATGTTGCCCATGTCCTCAGAGTGCTTATACTTTGATGGAACCCTCAGGGCTCACATGGTTGAGGAAAAAGTCAAGATCAATACAAGATTTTAGTTTATCAATACATGGAACACATTTTTTAAGGGACAATTCAGAGCACAAAGCAGTAAGTCATTTTTAGAAAATGGGAGTTTCAGAAGTCATACGAGGTGAATAACTCTGGATAAGAGGTAATCATGGAAAAGAACAGCTCTGAATCAGTTCTCCTTCCATGACTCTAGGTGGTGAACACACAATGTGATACATAGATGATGTATTATAGAAATGCACACTTGACACCTACGTAATTTCACTAACCATTATCACCCCACTAAATTTAATTTTAAAAAGAGCATCTCTGATGGGACTATCATGAAGAAAAGTTATTGTCATTATGTTGTAGCCTTACAGAGGGCAACGGATGTCCCACCTCATCCTACTGGGAGAATCTGAGGCCATCCTAGACAAACCCACAGAGTTCCTTGTGCATAAATTCCTCTCTCTCTCTCTCTCTCCTGTCTTCCCTCCGTCTCTTCCCTCTTCTATTCTTCCATTCTTACTTACTTCTTCTGAGTTACTCACTTAAAATCCAAATATTAATGTAATGATTTCTGATATACTTAGATGTACCTTACTTCTAGTCTTCTTCAATATATTACCTTGCAGAATACATAATATATATGTATCTCTCTATTTATACATCAATATTGACCTATAGAGAGAGGTTTTTACACCTCTCCCTATAGCAAGAAGGAAAATAACAAATTATACAGAAGTGATTACTATTTAATTGGAGTTCACCTAAACATTGAGAAAGTCACCTTGAAAAGGTTACATAGCAGAGGAACATGTAGCAAACTATAAAAGATTTCACCTGGTCAAATGTACAAGTATCTTTTCAGCCAGACATGTATGAATAAAACAGATTATTTTTATATAAGAATCAGCTTCCCACTTTACTAAGACTTTTACAATAATCCAAAGATGGCAGAGAATCACTTTAAATGTATTATTAGTTAGCAGGATGTAACCTTTACCATGCTTAGAAGTATGTGTTATATTACTATAATTAATAAGCAAAATAATTTAATCATAGATGCCATTCAGAAAGATTATTTTTTTTTTGAAAAAAATCCTCAGACATTGTTTCAACCTTAAAGTGACGAGATTAAGTCATTACTCTTTTATGCACACAAAGTATAAAAAATTATGTAGCAAGAAACGTTTGATAACGAATGTGTTTTGTTTCTGCAAGTCCTGACCCTCCTCTCCATGCATACAGTAATTAGGTTCCTAATTTACCCTGCTTTATTTTTCATCATCTCATTTCTCACCACCTGACATCCAACATGTTTGTGCGTTATTTATAAGTACTAAAAGGTACTAGGAGAGCAGTTTTGTTTTATCCATGATTAAATTCCAAGCTTCAGTGGCTGGCACATATTAGATACTTTAAACATTTGTTGAATTAATGAATGACCATGGCTCTTTGTAAAGCAAAGTACTTTCAGAAGGCAGAGAACAAGAGTTATACTGTTGATTTTTTTTTTTTTTTTTTTTAGTTTTAAAACCACAAAGGCAGTTATAAGTTTACTTAAATATGGGATGAGGGGGATGAGGGTGAGGGGGATCAAATGTATGGTGATGGAAGGGGAGCTGACTCTGGGTGGTGAACACACAGTGTGATTTATGGATGATGTGATACAGAATTGCACACCTGAAATCTATGTAATTTTACTAACAATTGTCACCCCAATAAATTAAAAAATAAAAATTAAAAAAAATATATGGGATGAGTTTAGACTAGTTTTACCTACTCCTGAAACAACCTGAAGTTTGCCAGGCCGTGTATGTGTATGTTCAGATGGGGAGACGAAGGTGTTAGATGGAAGATTAAAATCAGATAGGAAGCGAAGATGGATGCCATCAAGTTCCAATAAAAGAGCCCTTGGATATCTGGTGCCTGCATGAACACACACTCAGTTGTTGGATCAATGAACCAGCTACCAGACACTCAGGCCTGTCACGTGAATGAAAGAGGTGACCTGCTAAATTCCCAGAAATGGGGCACTACATTGAGTTAAACTAAACTTTTCAGCTTCCAATAGGTTTAATTTTGTAGTTAGCCTAAACTATGTGTGGAATTAAACCTATTCAAGAAACTTTTTGTCCCGGTGCCCTGATCTACTTTCTTTCATGTGACTCAATGTAGAATTCCATTCTAAATTCATGGATCATTTCAGAAATTATTTTTAAGAAGCATCTCAGATCATATCCATGAATACTATAAAATTACTAGATTAATTTTTATTCAAACTATATATTACCTAAAATATTATTATACATATTATAAATAATAGTACTCAAAGTATCTATTAAAATGAAAACTAAAAAAAAATTGCATTTGATTTTAGTATTTACAAAGGACTCTTCTGATAGATTATCTCACTTGAAACTCCCAACTCTTGAGAAATATATAATTATAATGATCATCATTTTTGTTTACAAATAATGTAATTGAGTTTTACTTGTGATGATGAAAATAATTTGAAAATCCAAAGTTGTAGAATACTATTTCTTAGCCACAAATTCATCACCTCTAAAACCCAATATTTCTTCCTCAAATTTGGATTCCAGCTTGACCAATTCCAGGAGAGTAAGCTTAGAGTGTATATTCAATGAAGTTTTAGAAACCCACTGAAATTATATGCAAAACATTTTATGTATTTGTTTTATTTAAATAAATGATTCTTAAGAGGATCAGAAGCCTATATTGCTTTCCAATTTAAGGAGAACTGAAATTTAGAATTGAAAAATTCCAGCTTAATTTCAGTTATTCATGGTCTGGAAGCTACCAAGGAAGTGACCTGAATTCTTGGTCTCAGATGATAATTGAGTGGTCAGTTAAATAAGGTACCATTCATTACATGACCATATACACACCAATTAGATGTTTTTACCACTATGTTGATTGTTTATATCAATTGATTTTCAAGGAAAGCTTGCCCTCAGATCACTGTCATATAGATTTTTCTCAGTTCTCAAAACTAACGAATAAAGTACACATTATTTCACCATATTGGAAGTTAGATCATACTACTACCATAGATTTAGTCATGGTTCTTCAAGTGATAATGAAGCTCTAAAATTCAAATTTAGCTACCTGACCTTTAGATTAATCACCTAGTGGTATTCTGAAAAGAGTGATATTCTGTTTTTTACTGTTCTATACTTAAGATGTATCTGATTCTTTGGTGGTAACTCCCATTAAATAGCTTTTTCTCCTAATAGTTTTTTTCATATAATTAAGCATCTTTTTTATGACAAATTATTGGCTATCTCCCTTTTATTTAAACTTTGCTCTTTTTAGTGTTACTTTGCTAGAAATCAATGGATTTTAAAATACATTCATTTATTTAAATCAAACTTATAATTATATTTTTTGCATTCATGAGAATGAAACTGTAAAAATACATACAATTATGAATGCATTGTTTGATTTATGCCAAGATCTGCTTTTCTTTATTTAGTGGGTTACATAACCATAGGGTAAATTAGAAATTTTCCCTCTTTTCTATGGTCTTTTGGACTCTGGAACTCAGAAGCCATACATTTCAGTTTTGAAGTTTTTTGTTGTTATCGTTGTTCATCTCAAGAGCTGTTGATGGCATACTGACTCTCTTGCTATTTTTATCAATAATCGGAATATAGACAAAGTTTTTCTAGCTGTACATTACTACCAACAGAGGTTGTATCTTTTTCATAAAACAGAATAATACCAGTTTATAGTGATGAAATATTTAATCATGTTAACTAAACCATACGGATATTATTTTATTTTCTTCCATTTAAACCATTTAAAGATTCCTGACTCATAACATTTTTTCAAAACATGTCAGTTAACATCCCAAATTTGAATAAAGCACTGTGTTTTAAAGTTACTGTTGAATTTACATTAGAATTTTTTTAAAAATAATATTGGCAGATGCAATTAACGAGAAACAATTTGCTTGGCTTGAGGTAAGCCTCAAGTAAATATTTTTGTTCAATGTGTGTGTCTGTATGTGCATAATTTATGTACTATGTTGTTTTCAAATACCCAATTCTGTTTGCAGATTGTTATTTATGAATCTATTCAGTTAACTTAACACTAAGAAGAGTGGAATCACTATCATGAATAGTTTTTATTCACGTGAAGCCTTGCTATTTATTCATTACTTTATTTATTTATTTAATTTTGATAAGGGGTCCCAATTGGGCATGTTCAGTTTATTCTGATACAAATCCCTTTTTACACAGGTACTAACCATGAATTGTGTGACAGGTTATTGTATACTTTCAATTAAATTGTTTAAAATCTACCTTTCATTGTCTTTCATATTATTTTGTATATTCACTCTTGATTAGTTGGAAAAAGAAGAGTAAATACTATAGGTAGTACTAATGTGGCAAAAAGGGAGAAAAATAAACCATTTACACTTGGCATGATTAATGGGTGTGGCACACTTTCAAGAGTACTGTGAGATTAGGGTTGTCTCAAAATAAAGTGAAGTGTCATGAAAAAAAGTTGCTGCTATGATGCCAGCAAGCGTAATAAAGCATTCTTAAAGCTTTTTTCCCTCAGTAATGCTCATTGAAATTATTAAACATTATTACTAAAATGCCAAGTGTTAGGTACATGACATAGAGATAAAAGTTCATCTGTAGTTAACTTTATAAACATATCGCTGGGATTTGAAACTTAATCATGTAGAAAAATAACAGTATGCTTCTAAAGAGTACGGAATAAAGTCCATTTGTGATCTTTCTCTGGTCCTTCCTTACTATATAACTCTAAGTTGCAGCTTTGTCTGGCTTTAATCTGAAAATGATATGCCTTTTGCTTTTTTTTTCACCAAAAATTATGTAGGGCAAGAGTCTTCCAAGAGCTTTGATAATGATGTATTCCCAAAGCCTAGAATAATAAATGATATCCATAAGTGTTCAATGTATGTCAATTGAATAAAATAATTTTAATAATAAAAATATGTACTTTGACTCACATATGAATACTATCTGCTTGGAAAGATTTACCTCAGTTTCCAATAAACTTTTTTTTGGAAGCAGATTTTTCCCTAAATCTGTTCCCTCTTAATATGATTTTTATATTTCCTTTAAATGAAGGTATAATGTTATAGTAAAAATCTATTTTTAATAATTCTATTTTTAGTACTATATTAAAACTGTGTGCAACAATATTTTTATAATTCTGAGAATGTCCTCTAAACCGTAGAGTAAAATAATAAAATTATTACATTTTTCAGCCCTTAGCTCACCATTCTTTGTTATGGTCACAAGAATGTATTTATTTTTCTTCACACTTATTAATTGAAACCTAATTCTATATTCACATTTTTTTTTTCAAACTGAACACAAAAGAACATTTCTCATGGAGTATGGATTCAATGAGCTGGTAATTAACGGTGGTCCAGAATTCTGGCCCTGCCTTTTGAGTGGGATCTTGTCAGAGCACGAAAAAAAACAACTGGGAGTCACCAGATGAAAGGAGGGTGCTTGTATTTTGTTTACATTCATTCACATACTTAATACTATCTACAAAGTCCAGGCCCTGAGTTAACGCCCAAGATTGATGAGGTATGCAAAAAAACATGGCCTGTTTCATGTTCTAGAAGGGTAAAGTCAAGAACATGACTGACAAATTTTCTAGGACAAACAGAACTCAAGAAGACAAAGTGGGGGAATCAGAGAGGCTTAGCAGACATGAAGAACCAGGTGTAAAGAAAAAGAGGTTTGAACAACTAAAGAGGGGCATATTTCGGAGATGATGAACAAGTGTTCAAGGTTAGAAGGAAGAGTACCTGAGGAATTGCGTTGCAGTACTCCAGGCAAGAAATGATAAGACCTGAATGAAGGCAGTGCTCATATTCTCAACAAGAGAAAGAAAAAACTGGGGGTCGGGAGGGGGTACAGTAGCCGGGGCTCCTAATGCTTTGCCAGTCTAGGTGTGAATGCTCAAAGAATCTTGAATACTTAAATAGCTCGTCCTGAGTAATAATTTCATTTTCTTAGTCACAATCCTTTTTAGGGGTTTTAGGTTTAGTTCTAAGTGACCTTCATACCACCAGGAACATTGAAAAGATTCAGTTCTATGTTCCATTTATTATTAAAGTCCTGTGATCTCTTCTGCTTGGGACTAACAGACTTCATCAGCTCCATATTAAAATTCCTCTTAATATCTCTTCTCAATGGAGTAGAAACTCACAATTACCAGGTTGAGCCAGTGTGCAACCTGAGCTTTGATCATTCTCCTAGTGAGTCTAACAAGATGACAGGATACTACTCCAGGAGAAGCCCACTGTTGAGTTCAGACCCACAAGTCTACAAATTATGACTATAACCTGGCAGATTAGGGAGAATGGCTTAATCTCATTTTTGGCACTTGTAAAATTGGACTAATAAAACTAACATTGCACGGTTGTATGAGCATTTGTTAAAGCATCATATATTTGCATATCAGATAAAATGATATATAACAGCACATATCTCTGTGAATAATATTCTGTACATCCTCAGTAGTTGTTATTTCCCTTGCAAGTCCTCCCACCGGGAAAAATCTAGTGGAAACAGAAAAGATAAATTTCAAAAGGCTTTCTCTTCTAGGACTCTGCAAATGCTGTTCCACTCACTATTTTCTCTCTTCACCTGGTTAGCTTCTTCTTTCTTCTGGTCTCAGCTTAGATTTCAGTTCCTTCAAGAAATATTTCTAATAGGCTGAATTCTGTGTCCTTTCCTGGGTTCTGGTAGCCTCTGTGTTTTATTAAACTGTCCCATAATAACCTGTTTTATTTTCAGAATCATATATTAGACTGTAACTCCTTTGAAGTCAGGACATATACTGACAATACTGTTTCCTCAGTGCCTAACACAGTGACAGGCTCATTGCAAACACCAAAACATGTTCACTGCCCAGCTGACTAATGGAATCAAATTACTCTGAAAGGCAAGTGATAAAAATACTCCATCCTGTCATCATATACAAGGTGTGATCAAAACATATGGTGAATGCTACAATTAAAAAAAAATATTGCAGTAAAAGACACATTGCCATTAACTCCCCTCAAAATACTCCCCCTCACTTTGAACACGCTTGTCCCATCATTCTTACCATTTTCTGAAGCACTTCTGGAAGTCCTCTTTTGTGAGTGTCTTTAGTTGTGCTGTTGTGTCTGCCTCGATGTCCTGAATCGATTAAAAAATGTTTACGTTTCATGGTCATTTTGACTTTGGGGAAGAGCCAGAAGTCACAAGGTGCCACATCCGGTGAATAAGGTGGATGAGGACACACCGTCATGTTTTCATTTGACAGAAATTGCTGTGCCAGAAGCGATGTGTGACACAGAGCCTTTCCGTTGTGATCACAAAATATGGTGAACGTTGCTGCTGAATGCCGTCCAATGGCAGTAATCTTCAATATGGGAACTGGTGCATCAAACCTTAGTAACAGTGTGTGACAAGTTTCAACTTGTTGGGTGCAGTCAGTCAGGTGTGAGCTACAGTTGAGAGAAGGAGTGTTTTAAAGTGTGCCATAAGTCATCCTCCATCATGACAACACTCTGTGTCACAAATTGTTTCTGGTATTCGGCAATTTCTGTCAAATAAAAATATTAGGGTGTATCCTTATCCACCTTATTCGCCAGATCTGTCTGGCACCGTGAGACTTCTGGCTCCTCCCCAAAGTCAAAATGATTTGGGACATTGAGGCAACCATAACAGTGCAACTAAAGTCACTCACGAAAGAGGACTTCCAGAACTGCTTCACAATGTGGCAAGAGCGATGGAATAAGTGTGTTTGAAGAGAGGGGTGTATTTTGAAGGGGATTAATAGCAATGTGGCTTTTACTGTAATAATTGTTTTTAATTTAAACCTTCACCATATTGTTTGATCATACTTCAAACAATAATATATGGTAGGCTTATATCTATAGTTCATAACTTTTATAAGTTACTTGATAGATAATGGTTCTAATACCAGTTGCAAAAGATGATATGCTTGGATTACTGCCATAAACTCCTAATTTTATAAACTTGAGATACCGTTTAATGTCTGTAATTCCTGGAAATAGTGGGAGTAAGACATACAGGTATACTTCTAATAAACTGAGTTCTAATTGAAAGTATAAGAAGATCACTAGAGAACTTTAAAAATATCAATGAGACCACAGATTGCATTTCGATTTGAATACCTGGCGTTTGTAAACAGATTGAGTTCATCCTCATTGGCCCTTTTGCTCCAATGTCATTACTATTTAATTACAAATAACCTCAGACACTGTTGACCTCACAGTTAACATCCAGATTTAAATGCAAAATGCCATGCTTATTTATCTGATTTATTTATATATTCTGATTTATACTATGAATCCTTACTCCAAAATAGCATGAACTGGAGCTATATTTGTTCTTGAACAACTTGAAGAATACTTAATTTTACTTTTGCCGTTATTTATCTCTGTCTCTCCTCCCTGGGAGCTGCTGTTAAAATTAATTTGCATTTTAGACCTCAGGATTTTATATTGCCATTAGGGTTGTGAAATGTTTTTACTCAGCACAACTAAGAACTGATGTTTTACCTCCCACTAATGGACCTTTAATTAGGCACTGTAATGAACCATTCTGTCATTCCTTCATTTATAGAGAAAAGGTTTTGTATATATAAGATACAATTTTGACAGAACACCCGGTCCACTGAACCTTGCCAACTCACATCTAATAGATCCTAAATTTATTATGCTTTTGTCAGCTGCTGGATTTATCATTTTAATGACACTGTCCACAATCTTATTTTGCTGCCAAAGAACAGCCTCGCCCTGCTGCAGGAACGTTAGCCGACGTCTTGATCAACAACTCCTGGGGTCCGACTCTGACAATAATATTACTATTTCGGGACCTTGGACCAGTTATTTAACCTCTGTCTAAGGATTAATTGGTTAATTTTAATAAGTGCTTTGCAGTAAAAGGTGAGCAGTGCTATGACTGCTAATAGTGATAATAAAATTACCATGCAAGCTTTTGTGATGCAGTCAGCTACCTCAGACTGTGATGGTATTAAGTTGCCAATTAAAATATAAGCTGCTAAATGTATTCTTTGTAAGAATTCTGATTGCTATAATGATGGCCACATAGCATTTTTAAAACTTATTTCAAAACAATTAAGAATGGGAATGGTTCCACTTAAAAAAAAATGTTTTTCTAAGAAAAAAAAAAAAGACCGATGTTCTATGATGCTGGACACATTGGAAATTGAAGAAATAGCTCCACACAAAAATACAGTTGTACTGTGACTAAATGTAGCTTTCATACATTTAATTGCTTGTTATTTTATTAACTTGTCTTCAAACAGTTCTCATTCATTTATTTATGATTACTTACTTTTCCATCTGTTTATTTGACAAATGCCATTGTTGGATATAGTCTCAAAGAGGTCACTAGACAAGTAGGAAGAATGCATGCAAATAACACTACTGGGTGAAAAAGAATAGAGCCAGAAAAGAGGTGAAGAAGCAGTGACTTGAAAATTCAGAGGAGAAAGAGAGTAATTCAAACTGAGGGTGAATGTGTACATCTTCTAACAGGAAATGGTATTTAGGCAGGACAGACAGGTAGATAGGATGTGGCATGGAGAGATGAAGGTGAGGAGGAAAAGAAAGTGCATTTCAGAGGAAGAGAATAGCATGAGAAAGTCACAGTGTCAGGGAAGATGACATAAGAAGAAGCATGATCATGTGCTTTTACTGGACTAAAGAAGAGGCTGCAAAAACAGTTTGGAAAGTAATGATGGTCTGCATTCTATAGGACAGTAGTTGGTATTGACCCTAATTTGGTTGGATATCATACACATTTTTGAGAATGGTGGAGGAGAAAGGAAAAAACAAACCAAAAAAAACCCCAAAAACATGAGTTAGTAAATGCCAGTTATGATGGAATATTATGCTATTTTGAGAGAAGGGACATGAGAAAGTGATGAGGACGTAAGTGGGGTTACATGAATATAACTAGATTGTATTTGCCAAGTAAACTCTGATGGCCTGCGATGCATATCACTTAAGAGGCAAGTTGGGCATGCGATGTGTAAAAGGGCACTGCCTTAGGGTAGCGGCATATATATCTATCTATCTACAAGAGGATGGTGTAATATGAGGAGAACGTACACCTAGAAAAGGAAACACCACATTGAAACTGAAAGCATCTATTTGCTGCAGCAAAAGTGGCTCCCTGCTATAACATCAGAGCCATGATATTTAACATTACTCTTCATTCTCAAATAACTCAGTGCACACAGCTTAATTATATGCTGTTCCATATACTTTCTACAGTGACAAGACCTAAGCCACCCTCAGTGAGATCCTCAACGATATCAAACAATCTGGGGACCAGAATATTAAGTAACTTTTAAGAATGTGGGCCCTGGAGTTGGATTGCCTGGGTTTGAATCCTGGCTCGCCCAGTCACTAACTGTGTGACCTTCAGGAGGTCCTCTTTATGCCTCCTCAGTAGGCTCCTCTATACAATGAGAATAAAAAAACAATACCTTGTTCATTAGTTGAATTAAATAGTTTAATAGTTTTATTGAAAAAAAGGAAGTAAAAGTAATTACAAGAGTTCCTGAAGGTAGAAAGATGTCAGTAAATGTGATTGAGATAAACAAAACAAAACAAAACATTTTTTATTATGGATAAAAGATACAATGGTTTATGTGGCTGCTCTTTTGAGAATAGATACAGAGGGTGCAGAGAGAAAGCATAGATTCAGTTAGTAATCATCCACGTAAGAGATGCTGGTAGCTTCAATGAGGATAGTCGTAATGCAGGTGGGGGAAGTGTTCAGATTCTGGGTATATTTTAAAGGTAAAAGTGAGAATGAAAGTGGGGTGTGAAAGACAAAAAACATCAAGAACAACTCCATGATTTTTGAATCTGAACACTGAGTGTTGTGCTTTACAGATATAAGATAAACTATGGTAGAGCAGTTTTGGGGTGAGACAATCAGGTTAATTTTGAGCCAAGTCAAACTGTCATATAGACGTGTAAGGATAAAAATCTGGTATTTAGGAGGTAGGTTCAGCTGGAAATATAAATTTGGAACTATTCATATTTAGATGGCATTAAAAGTCACACAATTAGTTGAAATCATTCAGACAATGGGACTGATTCTTGGTCACACATGTAAAACATCTGGAAAATTTTAAATAATATAGATGCCTCATTACATGCTAAGAAAATGAAAGTCATCAGAGGTGATGTTTGGGACACTGTATTTTATACAAGCTGTTGAAGCCATTCTCACGTGCAGAGTTATACAGAACTCATAGGCTCAAGGAGTGTTTTAGAGAAGAAAAGAGACACAAGGACAGAGTCACAAGTCACTCCAATGTTTTAAAGGTCAGGGAAATAAGGAGGAATCAGGAAAGGACCCTGCGAAGAAGCACCTAGTAAATTGGGAATGAAAGTAAAGATTAAAGACAAGTGTTTTAAGGATAGAGTGATTAACTGCTGACTGTAGAGGTAAACTAAGAATTGAGAATTGACCATTGGATATAAAAACAAAGATGCCATTAAAATTAATTAATTAACTTGACTTTGATAAAAAATGTTTCCATAGAAGGGTAAAGATAAAATCCTGACAAAGGTGGGGGTCAGAAGAATAACAGAAAGAGAGGAATTGGATAGTATATCAACTTTCTAGAGCAATACTACTGTTAAAAAATGAGCAGTGAACTAAAGTTGTAGCTAGCAAGGGATGTGGGCACAAGGTAAGGTTTTCTAAGAAAGTACTAGGTAAAGAGGAAAATATTGATAAAGCAGGAGAAAGAGGGGACAGTTCTGAGATGTGTACTTGAGTAGCGAAGAGGTAACGGATGTATGAGTGAATAGTGTAGCATGAGACATAGCATGGAGTTCCTAGTTTTAAGAAGGAAGACAGAGTCTATAAGTCTAGAATAAAGCAGTTTCAGGGGTGTGGACCGGGGGCTTGTGGCAGTTCTCTTTAGAAGGTTTCTATTTTTATGAATAAAATAAGAAACAAGTTCTTCAGCTGAGAATAAATTTGGGGAGCAGGTTCTGGAGGTTTGAGGAGCAAGAAGAGCATAGACATCTAGGAGAGTCAATGGATTAGTGAAATATAGAAGATGACATAGTAAGTGCCCATTTGAGATTAGTGATAAAAAATGAAGTGAGACCAGTCTAAATAATTATGTTTTTCTTCAGTTGCATTTAGCAATGGGATACCAGTTCAGGACAGATGGAGGACTGGATTTAGCCATGATGACGGTTTTCTAGGTAAGAAAAATGGAAGGGAAGAGGGAGCAAGGGAGTCGAGGGTGTAATCAAGGGAATGAGTATAATGATAGAGTGTGGAATCTAAGTTTGAGAAGAAAGAAACAGAATCTTTAAAATAAAAGAAGGATTAGGAACAATGTAAAGAGTTATCAGAGTTGAGAGTGACATAGGAAGTGAAACTGAGGAACAAGGGATGGATGAAACTGAAATAATTTAGGGCATGCAGATAGAGGTAATAAGACAATTTCATAAGGTAAACATCAAAGCAGGCTGCCAGACTGGTAGGTGCTGCTTTCACTTACAGTACTGACATCTGTCTCCAGTGTGTTCGGGCTGGCAGTAGCAGTAAGGCTGGTTCCCAGCAGTCACACTGCATGTCCCTCCATTTTGACAAAAATTCTCACAGACTGTCTTACCGCAGTTAGGTCCTGTGAATCCCACTGCACAGCTGCAGGTGGGTCTCCCTATAAGAAAACAAGTAATAAAAAGAATATTATTTGACTAAAATGGTTTAATTTGCATGGAATCTTTACTAGATAAGAACCAGGAAGTCAGGGTTTTGGTCAAAGTTTGCCCACTACTTAATCTGTGACTTTAGGTAGCAACATGACCTCTTAGGGTCTCAGTTTCCCAATGTTCCAATGAAGATTCAATTAGATGGTAACTCAGGTTCACGTCTGGTAAAGTAAGCAGAGTTCATTTTAAGAATAATTATACATGCACACAAGTATTTTATGCTTTACAGGGCTACCATTATTCTCCATACTTCTATTTTCATGTCCATTTTGCCTTATCAATTATTTTTGATCTCCTCATGTGGTAATGCAGATTGTATTGGCCATTAGAATATAAAATAGAGAAAATCATATTTCCCAGTATTTAATCATCATGTATCAACCACTGCTGAATCTACATAAAACATCAACTTAGACTTACTATAAATACGTATTTTAATAAGTTTAAAGTGGGCATGTCATCTAAAACAAGATTTAGGAACATTAATTATTTTATTAGATTTAAATACACATACTGGATTTAGTATATAAGTACTTATTAAGTCCTATTTTATTTCATTTTGGTATTTTTATTCATGGTCAAGGACTGTCACTTGTAGTCTAATAAGATGATTTAGAAGTCTAATGCTAACAGCACACAATAGCAAGTCAGATGGGTCATCTTTAGATATTTTTCTTTATTTGCTCTGTGGGAACTAATATCACAATGGAAGATGAACAATCCTTTAAGGTGTTTTGAACATAACAGTTAACTGTTATATCAGGAATGAGTCTCTCTAACTGCCTGAAGTGTCAAGGACTGAGTAGAAAATTGAGTAGAGAACTAGCTCTGTAGGAGAGGTGAAGAAGAACACAATGGAAATTAATGATTGCCATTTGTAATGGGGAGAGAATGAGGTTGAGAGGTTGTACAAATGTAAAGAAATAACATGAAATAGAATAAGAAAAGAAATTGAGTTATATATCTCAATGAACTAGAATTCAGAAAATGTCCTTCAGTTGGTGGCATCAGAGAATATCCAACCATCTCCTCTCTCACCTTTGTAGACATGAAGCATACCTAGAATGGTCAGAAAAATGCATGAGTGTAAGACAAGACTTGAAGTGTGAAAATGATATGCTTTCTCTATTGCCATAGAGTCTACATTCTACATTGAGGACAATTCTACTTTTTTTTTTTTTTTTTTTTTTGAAAAGCATTCTTTAGTGAATAAAATGTCTCCAAATAAAATTTATCTGCATTTCCAAGAGAATGAGTAAATGAAGTTTCACAATTTATATATTTATTTTACTTTGAAAGGGCTCCACACACTTAAAAATGCTAGAGCTATTGCTTCTCAAGGAAGAAAGTTATATACACATTTATGTTGAGTAGTTATATGCAGTTTTATGCTTTAAAACTGATTTATAAATGCTATTACATTGGTGGCAGATAAATGGCTGTTAATAGGTTGAGAAAAAAGGTAAATTTTATATACATCAAAAACTGATTAACCTCATATTTTCCATTGTCAGAATGTGGCTTTAAAACTTTTAGATAAAGATTTTTCTTATAATGGTAGTGAATTTTCTGGTTGTTGATTATATCCAGACAGCATGTCTTCGCTGGAACCATGATGGGTGAAAAATAAAGACTCAAACTATAGAATAAATAGTGGTGGAAGATAAAGAGTTTAGACAGTTATTGGAACAGTTACAGGAAAACAAAAACCCTACACAAAAATCATTCCTCTTCAGCCATAAGAACCACTGAATGACGTACAGAGAAACAGAACATATATACAGGAACATAAATGAATATAAGATGAACATAAAATACTCAGAAAATACAGGAGAAATCAAATTGTGTTAGAACAACCAGAAAAAGGGCCACACAAAGCTAGGACTTAAACATAGATTTATGCTTTCCTACATTACTTTCGAGGTGTTTTGTTGTTGTTTTGTTTTTTTCCTTTTTTTAAACTTAGGAGTGAAAATAAATAAGATGATAGATGTTTGGGAAAAAAAAAAACACACAACTTACTAAGGCACTTGAAAATTCCTCTGTTCTAGTCACTCAGAGAAATAGCACTATGCTTTCATCTCATCCACAGCTGTTTTGAAACTAGGGCAGAGTGACCAGGTTGTCCCCCAGCTGGCATATGTCTTGCATCATTTAGATTCTGGCTGAATTATTTTTAAAAAGCTCCTATGTCTCTTCCTTTGAAGAGAAGATTTATTTTTGACAAGGAGAAATCTCTTCATAGTCAGGGGAATATTATCTAACTTGAAATTGTGTGAAGGTACAGCAGATCTTTTGTTTGCTGATGGGGAATGAAACATCTGTTGCAGAATTTTATAATGGGCTCCGTCTAATATTTTCCTTACTCTCTCTGGGTGCACCCTAACATGTTGCATTGGATTCATTTATACAGGTTTTTTAGGTAGCTGAATTTGATTTTGACACTTGAAAAGGAAACAGCACTTTTACAATGACTAAGATACAGCAGTGATGTATCCAGGGAGCTGGAGTTTTGACAGCCGACAAGGGGAGCGCAATCAGGAAGAGCATTGACCTGAGGACGGAGCGGGAGGGGAACAGTTTGTTGGCTCTAATTAGTCTAGTTTCTATATAGCATTCTTAGCTGAGACCTGAAGAGTGTAGGTTGTCTGACTGCCTGAATTTACAGACTGTCTGTGCCAGTTACTGGTTGTGGGCACATAATACCTCTCTGCTTACTTCCTCATGTTTAAAATGAGGGCGATAACAGTAACATACCTCATGAGTTGTTGTGTAGAGCTACATAGAATACTTGAGATAATACATGTAAAGTATTTCTAATTGTGCTGAGCACATAGAAAGCACTCAGTTACATTTTCGTTCTTTTTCTTATTATTCCTATTGAGTGAGACATACCAAATACAGGTGTGACTCTGTGACTGTATCTGCAAAGATACTGTAACACTCTAGGAAAATTATTCTGAGAAGTTTCTTAAATTACACATTTTATATCCATTAATTATTTAATATCAAATTAAATGTAAATTTGTTTGCATGTCAGTGATGGGATAGTCAAGAATTTTCCATCAACTTTGCTTGCTCTTAGACTCCAACATTTCAAACTTTTGAAGTATGAGTCCTTCTCTCTTCTTTACCTCCTAAACATGCTTACTCCTACGCCTTAAAAGAAAGAACACATACACACACACACACACACACACACAAAGAAACAAAACAAAGAAACAAAAACAACACAACACAAACATAAACAAAAAAGCAAACCTAATGTTTGCCAAGTACATATACTTATACAGCTTCACATTTTGGTACATTCTGGAACGTTTCCAAAAGAAATCTATACTCACTGCTTCCAATTCTACCAATATATGACAAAATAAAATCCTTGGTCATAAAGTCACATTGCAATCCTTCACTAAGTTTACAGTTTTTATTTTTTAAATACACAAAACAATGTGTATTAATCGGTGACTTCTCTTTTCTCAATGGAGAGATCAGATCCTTCAATATGTATGTATTGCTCATGTAAATCAATTCTGATTCCCTGGTGGTAACAAAGGTTTAGGAATGAAGAAGTTAACGTTCAGTGTTGTCTTTACTGTGTATTTACGCACTATAGCAAAGCTTACCTCTAATCTCTTAATCCTAAAATCCACTAATTTCTTCTCAATCATCATTCTCCTCAAATTTTCTCTGTAATTTTACATGTTTAACATCTACACTTGAAAATACTATCCACTTAGCTTCTAAGACACTAGTATTGTTGATTTCTCTATGATCTTTCTGACTGATTTTTACCAAGGACTTTTATGTTTTGTCTTTCTCTCTTCCAAAAATGTTCTTCCAAACTTCTTTCTGGTGATGTTACCCAAATTCACGGCTTCAATAATTGCATGTCTATCTTAGGGCCTCTATCCCAATTCCTGACTCTGGGCTCATTCTCCTTCCTAAACTTCAGACCGTCATTTTCATTCCTTGTTATCCTTCCCAGAGGAGGTGTCTCTGGCTGCTCAGTAGGTTCATCAACTCCTCCCACAAATTCCCAAGATAGAAAATTTTTCTCGTAGACACAGTCCCAATGGACTGATTTCAGTGGACTGTAGGTCCTCCCAGGGCTAGGTCTACTCCATATTCAAATCCCAAACCACAGATTAGCAAAGTGCTTTGCTAGAGGAATGCATACAAAAGTGAAACTTAATTCCGTTATACTGCTTCTGTTCATACATAAGAAACTGGCTGCACATATCTTCTAAAAAAGGGTCCCAGCAAATTTCATACAACAGAGTACATTAAAAATAAACTTGAAATTTAACTGGCTAACGAATAATAGCTAATGTTGAACATGGTGAAGACATAACTAAAATCACTAACAATCTATAATAAATAATAAATGTTATAAAGGAATATTCACTGACGCCACTAAAGATTGTACTGCTCTCACGAAAAATGGAAATGCCTTGAAATCTCATAAACTTCTTTAAATTTCACTGGCCTCACGTGGCCCTTACATACCAAAATCACAGTCTCGGTAAAGAAGATTGATTCTAAAATATATCAAAGATTATTTAATAGAAACTAAATACGTTCAGTGCAAAGTTAAATATTTTTTTTTGTATCCGTCAGACCTGGGAATGAAATCTTGTTGGATGTTTATTAATTGTGTGTCTTTGGAAAACTTAGATTTCCTCATTGGATCTCATTGCACTTCTTATTCTATAAAATGGCAACAGTAATGCCTACCATGTGCTGGTAAAACACATGGCACATGCCTACCACATACTTACCAAGCATTCACTGTGGGTAGACTTAGTAGTAGTAGTATCGGTATTGTTATTACTATTACTATTGTTAGTAAACATATTATCAAATTAGGTTATTATTATATGCGTTTGTTAAGAAACTCCATTGGAATCCTGACACACGTTTTTTACCACGTTTATTATTTTGGGCATAACAGGCTCATAACCAATCCATATATATCAGTTCAAAATAACATATTTTGAAATATAAAGTGACAATAGAATCTATTGCATTGCATAGTTAAGTAACTACATGGGTATCATAATGATATATCATTAGTCCCTGTTAAATGAGCATTAAATTTATATGATTTGGTTATAATTTACCTCTAGTTAAATGGACCTATTTCACTATATGTTATTTTTAGTTATATAGCTACAGTCAGGGATTTCTCTGTATGGGCTCATTTTCATTGATAATACATAACGTCTTAGAGCACTGACTTTGGAATAATCTAGGTTCTCATATTTTAGTTTTCTTAACCATTCTAGCTCACATCTAGCATACAACACAATGTAAACATCATAGAGTCATAAGAATTATATAAGATAATATGTCTAAGGAATTTACCAGAGTTCTTCTCATTTATTAAGCACTCAAAATGTTGTAGTCACTATAATAAAGATAACAATAATTATGTTGGTAAAATTTCCAAAGTATTATAATGATTTAATGTATATTTTGCCTAGCAGTCACCACCTTTTTGGTAATAATTTTAGAATAAAATTTTCTGGGTAGCTTTTAGTCAAGTAATACATCAATTAATATTGTTCAATCAATATGCTTTCTCAAAAGCATATATTTTGAGTATTATAAAAGTATATTTGTTAGCATTTTTAATAACTTTATATAACACTGGTATCTGTCTTTGAAAGCTAGATTTATTTAATAAAGTTTTTTATAAAAAACTGATTATATAAATGCTACTCACCAGTATGAGCTAATAAATATTATATGACTTTAAGATGGTAAAATAATGTCTCTGCTCAATATTGGACAAATTAGTTATTACTCTTTTCTATATAAATTCAATGCTTGAAAATGTATGGTTGATTGCTATGAAGGAGTGCTG
Organism: Rhinolophus ferrumequinum; assembly: GCF_004115265.2. Taxonomy (NCBI): domain Eukaryota; kingdom Metazoa; phylum Chordata; class Mammalia; order Chiroptera; family Rhinolophidae; genus Rhinolophus; species Rhinolophus ferrumequinum. The sequence continues at coordinate 78,617,507 of NC_046291.1, read as the reverse complement.
GCAAAAGTAATTACATGTGAACTGCCAATGAGGCAGTGACTATGCTTATTATTTCTGAGATGTAAATACCAGCTAGTGAACATCATTAGTTGGTTCTCTTTTTAAGCAATTTATTTGAATTCATGCTCATTTTTCTATGTGAACTGTGCTGCTCACCCGTTTAACTTGGTCCTGGCCGAGTCAATCTGGTGCTCATAAATTTTTGTCCTTGATATAATGTTTTATATCTAACCAGTCTTCTGTGCATATAGTCATTGTTCAGTTCAAATAGTCTGATAAACACACTAAGTCCAAGTAATAACCTTTAATTGGCATTTAAACTGCATGGCATTTTTACAAACGTGTTTTGTTTTGTTTTGTAACTTTTTTAAATTAGTTTCAGGTGCATGTTAAGTGAAATAAATCAGACAGAGAAAGACAAATACCATGTGATTTCACTTACATGTGGAATCGAAAGAAAAGAATAAATGAATGAACTAATCAGAAACAGTCTCAGAGACACAGATGAAAACTGAGAGTTGCTAGATGGGAAGGGGTGGGGATACAAATGTTTACATTTAATGTTCTGCTATGAAAATACTGTGCAAGAGTTATATACTCTTTAGTATGTAAGAGTTATATACTCTTTACTCACAACATCGTTACTATTTGGACAAAAGCCAGATTCTTTTTCCTTTATACAAATAAAAATAATAATCTAAGAGACAAATCACCACAGCATCCTGTAGTTAGTTGTTAGATTGCAATCAGAAAGCCTATATCCTGACCTCTTACCCCCAACACTATTCTCCTTTGTCAAATCTGTATTCAATTCTGACTTAGAGTCAAGTAAGAAAAGTTTTGAATACTTAAAAAAAAATGCTAGCCTTTTTGATAAAGAGATTTGACATTCCACTTTTTAACTTAATATAATGTTGTCCTTGACGGAAAGTAAGTGCCCATTTATACATAATTTTAGCAAGCTGACTATAGCTGTTGAGTTGTCATAAGTATCATCAGGATTGCAGAGAACTATTCAGCAAAGCCTGACAAAGAAAAGGAAGAATTGTGGGCTTTATTAACTCCCTCCCAGGTACCACTTAATATATTTTGACATGTTTCAAATTATAGGTCACAATCTATTTATATTTCTGCAAAGTTCATTTTCAGCTAGCAATGTGGAAATGAGACTCTAACATTTTTGTCTTTTCTCTGTATACAAGTAGGCCAACTCAAGCCGTTTGACATTAGCCTGGAGAGCCATAAGACTAAATAGTTTAGTACTACACTCACCAAATGGTCCAAACGAACCAGTAACTGTTACTCATGAAGCCAGCTCCAGAATTACAGAGAATCTTACTTCCATTCTCTCATATGTTTGTTGTGAAGATTCAAAGACCAAAAACAGTGCCTGGCACTTAGTAAGCAGGTGTGTGTGTGTGTGTGTGTGTGTGTGTGTGTGTGTGATCATGGATCCTGATAATTATTGTTATTTTAATTTCTGGTAATAGTAATTATTATTAATTTCTGATTATAATAGTATTGCATGTTAATTGGAGAACATTTGTAAAATACAGAAGAATAAAGAAGAACTATTTCCTTATATAGACACTTTATTCACGCACATTTTCCATTTGGGTTCATATTATATAACCAGCATTATTTCTTGTCCTTTTCAACTTTAAATACAATGTGAACACTTTTCTATGTCATTATATGATCTACAGTTGTTATTGTATCATACAACATTCACCTTTTACATATGCTATATTTTATACATCAACTATTTGGATTCAAATTTTTACCTCCAATGTATATTACAAATAACACCACATTGAACATTTTTACCTCTAAATATTTTGCTTTTTATTACTATGTAATCCTTGGAGTATTTCTAAAAATGCTATTATTTAGTTATAGAGCATTGAAACTTTATAAAATTCTTGTTGAGTATTTCAGAATTGCTTGTGGTAAGATTTGTACCATGAACATTTTCTTTCAGTAATGATTTAAGAATGGTGGTTTCATCTATGTCTCACTGAGCTCCTTTACTTCCTCCTTCTCAAACTCCTTCTCCCTCTTTTCTCTTCTTTTGTATATGTCTGTGTGCACATGTGTGTGAGACTAGTATTCTGCCATTTTCTCATTATGCTTTCTGTTTATTTTCTACTTTATGTTTTCAGTTTCACATTCAACTGAATATTCTCTTGGATTCTTAAAAAAGCAAGCAGAACCAAATACCCACTTTCTAGCACACCCTATACATACTCAATATCTATGTTTAGAGAACTAAGACATCAAGCTTAATTTAAATTAAAGACAGCCCTCATTTAAATACAAAATGAAAGAAAAGCAAAAATGGGCACTTTAAATATATGTTCACCTTTATCAAAATGTTAATTAGATGAGTGGTAGTTTTCATCCCAGGTACATATGTGACTTGAGGGACATCAGTATATAGGTTTTATCAACAATTCCATGATGTTTCAAGGTTGTCGAAAAGTTCCCAGCTTAACTTGACCGAGCAAACACTTTTGGGACAGTCATATTTGGTGGCAGTCATATATACTACTATTGTATTTGGGGCATTGGCCTGGACAAGAAGATCTTGAATGAATGAGAAGGAAAATTTTCTCCATCTCCTCAGGTAGGCTCTAAGGGCTCTAAGGGCCCTTCCCATTGCAGTGAGAAGATTTTGAATATATATATATATATATATATATATTTTTTTTTTTTTTTCCTCAATAGGGACCTTTTCTTCCTGCTCCCTTTCTGGAAACAAAACTTCTACAGATTTTTGGGGTAGATGCCCAGGAAAGGGATTTTTGGGTCATATGATAATTCTATTCTTAATTTTTTGAGGATCCTCCACACTGCCTTCCATAGTGGCTGTACTAATCTGCATGCCCACCAACAGTGTATGAGGCTTCCTTTTTCTCCACAGCCTCTCCAACACTTGTTACTGTTTGTCTTGTTGATGATAGCCATTCTAACCAGTGTGAGGTAATATCTCATTGTGGTTTTTACTTGCATTTCCCTCATAGTTAGTGAAGTTGAACATTTTTTCATGTATCTGGTGGCCATTTGTATGTCTTTCTGGGAGTACTCCGATGTTCACTGCAGCATTATTTACGGTGGCCAAGACATGGAAACCAAAGTGTCCTTAGACAGATGATTGGATACAGAAGAAGTGGTATATATACACAATGAAATACTACTCTGCTGTACGAAAAAACTGAAATACTGCATTTGTGACACCATGGATGGATGGATGTTGACATTATTCTACTAAGGGGAATAAGTCAGATGAGAAAGTTGAGGACCACACAATTTCACTCATATGTGGCATATAAAACTGAAAGCAACAAACGAACAAGACAAACAAAAACTCATAGACACAGACAACAGTTTACCTGAGGGTAAGGTTTAAGGGTGGGTGGTAAAGAGGATAAAGGGGGTCAGATATATGGTGATGGAAGGAGAATTGACTTTGAGTGCTAAACCCACAATGAAATATATGTATATATGATATAGTACTGTACACTTGAAACCTATATAATTTTACTAACCAATGCCACCCCGATAAATTTAATTAAAAAAGGGTGCACCGAGTTGATTTCAGAAGATGTAAAAAACAGAATAAATATTCATAAAAGTGAAAATTCATTGCAAATATAGTTAACTATATAAATATACTAAATTATATACATAATGAAAGAAAAATGACAAATTAATCTCTATTTCTATAATAGAATGACTGAATAATGCAATGCTTTACTCTCATCTCCAATATTTTGCCCACTCTTTATCTTATATCTTTCTTTCTATGAGTAGATCATAGAAATGAACTACATGGACTCTTGTTGATATAATCAATGTCAAACTGTTTCATTTCGTTTTGTACTACTTTCCTCTATGACTAGCTCTCATATACATGTTTTATTTTTAGTTTTCTTTATTAAAAACTTAAGGAATGACAAAAAACTCATTTCTACATGCAAAATTTTAATTATGCCTCTCAGATGTGTATTTTTAATTAACTGGTGACATTTCCTTTGTTCAATTATTATAGTTCTACACAACTGTCAAAAACTTATAAATTTTAATTAAGTCTGCCCCAAACCTCAGTTATATAATGTCTGCATAAAAATTTGTCAAAAGGCTTAACTGTAAGTAAAACAACAATGAATAAATCCATGAATTTCTCAACAGGATTTGTTTAACAAATTACCATTTATCTGGAGATAATGAGGTTCTACAGTGTGTAATACCAGACAATGTTTTATAAAACCATATTTTTGAAAGTGAAAAATGCTTTGTAAATAACTTAATTGGATATTATATTATTACTAATTATTAAATGCTTTAAGACAATAAACTTCATGAACATAACTCAGGTTGAATTCATGAGGACTTATTTATATTACTAACTTGAAATATAATTTGTTCTGAACATATTCTCTATGTAAATCAATATCTAATAATCCTGATGCATAGATAAAGTTGATATATTATAGATTTGAAGAATCCAAATGATTTGAATAAAACATTACAAATGATTTGAATAAAACATTACAAATTGTGCTGTATCTATATATAGTGCTGGATCCATTAATAGGAAAGCAAAGTCAGTGTTTCATAGGGTTTTGATCCGTTGCAATTTGAATATGTATCCATTGTTTGGGGTGACAATCTGTTTAGTCAGCTTAATTATTTCCAAAGATAAATATAAGTCATCTGGTTATAATTCAATGATTTTTATTATTATAATGAGAAAATTAAGTTAACAATTAAAGAATACAGTCCCTAAAAACTCATTTGCATAAGAAAAGCTTTCCTAAAATAAAAGGTATCTGTGTTACTAAAATAATATTACAGGTCATATCCTTTTAGAGCCCATTCGTTGGATTCTCATTTGCACATTCAATGAAAGTCCCATTTCTCCCACAGCAATAGAACATACTCTACTGTATGGACCAGCTTCCCTGAGGCAGAATGAAAATATGTAGTAAGATTCCTAATGCCTTTTTTATTTCAATCAACTGGCTACATATTTTTTTTTGCAGAATTCAATTAAGTATTTAGAATACCTTAATTATCAATTAATCACATATCAAAATATTTATAGACATAAAACTATCAAACTTAAAGAAATAGTAATGCTTTTACTATTAGAATGCAAATCAGAAACAGCTTGGTTCCTCTGAGCTTCACTGAAAATGCTTCTTAATGTGACTCTTTCAGTTAGCATTATGCTAAATACTTCAAAGAATAGCATAAGCAATAGAAGCAGTGAGAACTCCCAGTAAGACAGAAATTAATCATGTTGAGGATGTAAAGATGATATGGATTGATTTTCCATTTCACTAACTAAATTTGCATTTATGTAGTAGAATTAAATGTGCATATATTGCACTCCAATAGTTGCATAATGTCCTTTGCACCAAATAGTGGAATCAGCAAATTATATTTTTATTATGCATTGGGGTAAATTTTTTCCCATAGGAACATATTTAAATTTAATAGAAGTCAGTTGGAAATATGTTTCAAGATTCAGTTACATGCTGTAGAAAATATTTTTTTGCAAACATAGCGCTTGCATAAATTAATAAGAATCTCAAGGATATCCTAACATGTAGTACTGTGTTTCCCTGAAAATAAGACCTAGCAGGACCATCACCTTTAATGCGTCTTTTGGAGCAAAAAATAATATAAGACCTGGTCTTATATTATAATCTATATCTATATATAGATATATAGATATAGATATATGTGTGCGTGTGTATATATATATATATATATACACACGCACACATATATAGTCTTATATTATATTGTCTTATATATAGTGTTATATTATATTGTATTATATATATATACACACACATATATATGTGTGTGTATATATATATATGTATATATGTATAAATAAATACATTTATATATATATATATACACATAGTCTTATATTAGGATAAGACCGGGTCTTTTATTAATTTTTGCTCTAAAAGATGCATTAGAGCTGATGGTCCTACTAGGTCTTATTTTTGGGGAAGCACAGTAACTTCATTATTTTCAAAGCATATTATATAATATGTACATGACAATGGAGTAGTTATGATTTTAGATGGGAAATACAATGCTATCAGATGTACTAATATCAAATATTTCCACTTAAAATTAACCTAATTTTCAATAACAAATTATTTTGAGCATTAGGCAAACTGTTCAAATAAAAAACAAATAAACAAATAACTTTTTGAATCAAGCATATAAGGCTTGTAAAACTGGCTTCACTCAATCATTCTAAGGCATAGTAAGAGTATCTATAAGCACTGAACTGTGTCACACAGTGCACATTCAACATCATGGTCATTACTATTGCTAAATTTTGTGACTGGAACATTTATATAGTAAATTTAGAACAAATGCCATTTATCATGTTAAATTAATTATTCAATTTAATTTGTGTTAATGTATTCTTTATTAAGATACTGGGAATTAATTGTATTTGCAACATTATATTCTTTATATTTTTTCACATAAGGAAAATTGCAAATGATTTGAACACACGACACTCAAATATTTACCCAAAGCTGATGGCATGCAAGTTCCTCCATTTTGACAATAGTTGGTACAATGGTTGACTTCACATCTTTCTCCAGAATAACTAGGCCAACAGTGACACCGCAAATCACGCTTCTCATTTAAAATGCACCTTCCTCCATTTTCACAAGTCAATTTGCATGAATCATCTGGTTATAAAAAGAAATGTATGAATTAGCATGCCATTTAGTGCATGGTAGAATTAAAATAATTTAAATACATAGACTTATAATAATTTAAATAAAAAAGAAATACTAGGGTTTACTTTTTCTAATAAAATTCCAAAAATAAATACTCAATAGAAAAGAAGAACACAATTATTTGAAAATAGATAAATAAATTTCAACTATTGTTGAATGGTGAATACAGATGTTTAATTTAACTTTTATTCTTCTTCAAGCTTACATTATTAGTGATTTCTTATATTTGTTAAAACAGTAAACCATTAAACCAACTGAAACTTGTAAAAATAAAATATTTTCCAATTAATATGTATTTTTTTATTATATGAGCAATCATGACTTATTTTTTTAGGAGTATTTGATATTAAACCAAACTGAAATATATACACATATATGTATTACTGTATTTCCCTGAAAATAAGAACAGGTCTTACACCATATTTCCCCGAAAATAAGACCAGGTCTTATATTGATTTTTGCTCCAAAAGACGCATTAGGTAATATTTTCTGGTGATTTCTTACTTTTTCATGTACAGCGATGTATATTTATTCAAATACAGTCATGCCATCTTCTTCAGGAACACCGCCGTGCCATATTAAATGCGTCCGTCTGGCTGATGATCTTAACTGGGGCTTATTTTCAGGGAAACATGGTATATTTATATATGTTATATATATATATTATATTGTGTTATATATGTATATGTATATGTATATATGTGTGTGTGTATATATATGTAATTTATAGTATAGGAAAACTTTTAAATAAAAATATACTCTTTGACGTGCATATTTATTATCCATATATAAACATCTAAAAATAAGTTACTTAGATTTGGTACAAGATAATGATAGAAGTGTCAGAAACATTTCCATATGTAAAATATCCATATGTAAAATGATTAGGCACAATCTGTCTATTCTATACATTTTGGATGAGAATATGAAAAGATGGTCATTCCTCGGAATAGCAAAATTATTTTTAAAAGTATGATGTCTGATTTATGATAAACATTGCTTTGCATCATTTTCCTATGTGTGTTCACATGGCCTTGCTCCATTAGAGGTCTTGCTCCATTAGGAATACTGCTTTATTTAAAGCAAGGCATTATGTCCAGTGGTGGGAAAAATATTGAGAATATTGTAAGAGGTATTTTATTCTAAACTATGCCTTCTACTAAAGTGATGTTTCGTAGTGAAATAGGTAAAGTAAAAACAGCCTATATTCTTTACTCAAGATACAGTACCCTATACAGAGCAGAAGTTTTACTATATCACTGCAATAGTCACAAGAGCATCTTAAAGAGCCTTAGTAACTTCAAATGACACAGTGATTGAATATCAATATCCACTGTCATAAATAGAGACTGCCTGTCTCAGACTTGTCTCATTGTAAGGGAAAGTTTCCAGTATTTTGCAATGTAGATAGACTTCAGGTTGGCATTACTAAAGTTTGTATTTGTAATATGAAGGACTTTTTCATGAAGCACTATATATGTACATATAGTACAAAGAAAATGGCAGTTGGTAATAACTGTGTTTAGGTCCTAGTTCTGCCACTTACTAAGCATATGAGTTAAGCTATCTGAGCTTCATTTACTTTAAAATGTCCTTAATGACAAGTGTACAATTTAACTTATAGATTTTTTATGAATATTAAATAAGTTTGAATTAAAAAGTTAAAATTATAAAACTTTAAATGTTAAGTAAGAGGTATATGGCACATACACATACATCTGAATGAGAATCTGACTTCCAGTCCATATCTACCATATCTGGAATAGTAGAATAATGAAGAGCTGAGATCTAGGTCTATAGGTGTACTGTTAAATTTCAACAGGAGATTAAGGCACTTCTTTGGTAAGTTACCATGTAATATCAGCGTTATTTACTGAGTGTCCATAAGGTACACTATGACTGCAGCTTACATGGAATAATATCTGTGAATGCCAAAAGGTGAACATGGAAGAAATTGATTGAAAGTCACTGTGACTGAACCTGGGGTAGAGAGTTTGAAAGAAGGAACTGGAAGAGATAAGCGAGTTTGAAGAGATAATCAGAGAGTTATAGGAGATCATTGGATTTTGGACTTTGCCCCCAAAACAATGTTGAGTCTCTAAAGAGCCTAAACATTCTAACAGTAACTATTCTTGGCTGGATTTAAACTGAAAGCAGGGAGACTACTAGGACTCTGTTTAAATTACCCAGACTAGATAAGATGATGGCCTAAAATAGAGTAATGTGGAATGGATACATGTGGATATATTCTAATGGTAACTGGAAGGTAAAAATTACATTGGTGTTATATAAAAAGGGCAAGAAAAAAAGGATAATTCTTCATTTTTTGACAGAAGGACAATAGGAACGGACGGCATGATTTAGCTTTGGACATACTAAATTTGCACCTATGTAAATGTAAGTGCGGATCTCCAGCAAAGAGTCAAATATAAAGGTCAGATTCTCAAGAAAGATCTAGAGTGAACATATGCTTACTTAATTTGTAATTCACCAAAACATTTATAACACATTCAGCATGAAATATCCTAATTGGGGTTGTGAATGTGAACAGTGAAGATAAATATTTAAGTCATTATGATCACAGGATTATTTTGGGGGGGTATTTTCACCTGTAGACATTTGATGTGAACTGCATATATGTTCGAAATCTCTACATGTTAACACATGCACATTTCTATAATGTGCCTCATTAGGCACCGGGAGTTTAAAAATATAACACTGCCTGATGAAATGCATGTGGAGTCACATATTTTTCAAAACCTAACTGTAATAGATTTATAATGAAAAAGAAGGCTGCTTTTGTCAATAACTAAATCACCCCCAGAAGCCAAGTTCCAGCAATTATAATCAACTATAGTAAAGAGCAGGTGAATATTTCCCTAAGAATAAGTAACATTAGAATTTCAAATTTCTTACATAAAGATTAAAAATCTTCAGTGTGCTCACCTGAATATTTAACAATAGCAGCTAGAGAAAGGTATGTAATTATAAAGAGCTGAAAAACTTGGCTATATCAAATGTTAATGTCAGGAAAAAATTACCTACACCAATCAATAATTCTAACATCCATTTATATTCCTAACTGAGGTGGTCCATGCTGTTATTACCAATGCTCATATGCACAGAGGCCAACGTGAATATTTGTTTTAACACTGATTATTTGAAATATAACATTTTCTTTTAAATTACAAAATTAACTTTGAGAAGGTTTCTATAATCATGCCTTTCAAGCAGGGTTGAAATGGTAAAATTGAAGTCTCTACAATAGCTTTACATCTTGGATAAGTCTGTATTTAGACAAACATGCTTCCTCATTTCAAACAGAAAACTATACAGCTTTGTTTCCTACTTCATGACAGATTTATTTTTGAGTGCTTTGTGTCTGCTTTATGCAGGCATTGTGCTAGGCACTTAATGTATGTTATTTCTCATATTTCCAATGACTCTGGAGGTGGGTATTGTGGTAGATATTGTATGTAGAATGTGGAATGCCTAGGTTCACCTTCGGGTACCATCATTATTAAGTAAGTGTAGACATACAATTTAGCCTCTCCATACTTCAATGTTATCTGTAAAAATAGGGGTAATAACAGCATAGTATCACTGGGATTTTGCTCAATATATACTGATAACAAAAGATGAATACAAGTCACGTTTGATTTCTGCAATTACAAGAGGTGCTCAAAGTGGTTACCATCAGTGTCCAGACACTTCTGATTATGGCGAACTACTGCTTGAGCAACGTTGACCAAAGTGTCCACTTGTACACATTTTTTTGGCACCCACGGTGTTATATGTGTGTGTGTATATATATAGATAATATATATGTATATATATATATATGTATATATATATGTATATGTAACTTACAATATGTTTTGCTCATAAGCCTTCAAAATATTTATTGTTATTACTACTAGTAGTGTTCATTGTTAATCAAATTGTACAGTAGAAACATAGACTGAGGGAGGTCAGGGACAAACAAGTTTGTTTTGTGATAGATCTTGGCCTAATCTCGAGCTCCCCCTAAGCCTTACCCCAGGCCCAGTTTTTCCTGTGTATTTGCTAAATTTGGATTATTGGATAAACAATTTTCAGTGATCAAAAAGGAAAAACAAGACAACAAACAAGAGACAGTGATGTCTAGTTATAAAGAAAAACAATAAGAATTACTTGCAACTTTATAATAATAATAATAATAATAATAATAATAATAATAATAAAACTATAATAACATCTGAGCCAATGTAAAAGTCACATTGGTAGCATCAGTAGTGTACTTATGTGCAGAATCCTAATCTCTCTCCCAGAGGTCTCTCCTATCCAAACAACGGAATAAGTAGACATGACACACAGGAGGTACCTATGAGAGCACTGGTTATGGGTATGTGTGGAACTGGTGAAAATGTGGCACACCTTCTACAAGGAAAGATTTGCTAACATTTTTAAGAATCTGTTTCTGAGAGGTTAAGTGGCCATACATAGTTTAGCTACGTGACCATGTCAGAGCAGTGAGTGAAAAATGTGCCTGATAAAGTTTAAAAATGTTCATTTCATTATCTTAATCTACCATCACAATTGAGATTGCAGCTACTGTGGTTGAGAAGATAATCAGTAAAGAAAAAGCATACATCATAGTGCCAGTGACAGCATCCTTTTCAATAACTGGCCCTAAAGTACTCATTCAAAATACCAATCATGATTCACATTTAAGTTTGTGGTAAGACCTTCCCAACTTTGCTACCCACAACAGCACTTCATACATCCTACATACTAACCGAAATGAATGACTCATTATTTTCTTTGCATGCCATGGCTTAATGACTTTTCAAAAAATTTTTTCTGTTGGAATGTGCTGCTCCCTCATTCCCACTTAACCTAAATCCAATCTGTTTTTGCAGATCTTGTTCTAAAGTCATCTTCTACAGAAAATTATAATCAATTCTCTAATTGGATAACCATCTAAATCCTCATAATAGTTTTAACTGTGTCTCTTCTGTGGCATGTATCACTATCCACGTAAATATCTTATTGATATTTATGTCATTCATCATTTCATCTTTGAAAACTCTTCTGCTCTGCATATCCAGTGCTTAAGGAATCTAGCTATCTTAAAAGATTTACTATAGTTTTAGACACTTAGAGTCTCGGAAAAAGCAGAAGTCTTCAGATGGCATGTAACCCCCAGCAGAGAACATAAGAGATGATATGTGGGTGAAGATGCTGACTGAGGGCAAAAATAGTGTTCATGTGAGGCGTTCATTCTAACAGAGCAAAATACAGCGGGTGAGAAACCCTGCTATGTAAAGATCCTAAGTGTGTATCTCATTGGACAATGTTTGCTTTGATCTTCAAGGGATTTTGGAGCATGCGTTTTTGTCTGCGACATAAAATTTAGTGTTGATTTTCTTTTTCCTTAATAGCTATTTTATTCTCTGTTATAGCTAATATTATAAATATGAGGGAGCTTATTGTCAGTTTACTTGGATATACAAGAGGCATCTCTTGTTTCTCTTTCCCATCATACTATTTCTGTTTTTATTTTTTGCGGTTTCAATTTTTTAAATGTTCCAAAATCTAGCTTCTAAAATAAACTCTATGAGTGAAGAAATCTTGTTGTTTTTGTTGCTAAATTAGTCCTTGCTTTCTAAATTAGTGTTATGCTTTGCTCATAAGCCCTTAAAATATTTATTATTAGTAGTAGTGCTAGTATTTATTGTTAATCCAATTTTACACAGAGGAAACAAGACAGCTTGTAAATTAACCCTCGGTTTCTAAATTAGTATTGGCACATAGGAGTTGTTCAATATAAACTTATTGAATGAATAAATTGATTTTGGGGTTGGGTTTAAACTAAAAGAATGGCATCTTCAGAAATATCATTATATTCAGTGATACAAAAGCTATATAAAAGTATTTTTTGATTTGGTGTGTGACTTTAAAGTTTTTAATCTACTCTTAAATACACAGTAAGTGCTCAATGCAGCTTTGTGAATAAATGTGGAATGAATTAATAGTCATCGTCAGAGAGAATAGTTTATGCAGGCATGTAAGAAGCAACGATATTAAGGCAACTAAATTGATGACTGAGTAGCTAATTCTGCTCAGTGTCAAGTTGTGAAAATTTATCATACAGATGAATCCATTATTTACAGAATAATGAAGTTTACCTACCTAACAGGCTGTCATCATTGCAGGTGCCATTAATCAAATATTTTCCTTCTGGGCACACACAGGTGGCCCCAGAGGGATTCAGCAAACAGAGGAATTCACATGCTAAATCCAAGCATGGATTGGGTACTGGTTAAAACAAAACAAAAGAAAACAAGGAAATGCATAACTGTAAATACAATAGCTTTCAAAAACATAAAATTCAATAAAGTGAAATGACAAATCATCAAAGCTGAAATCACTTGGAGTATCTCACTTCAATATTACCATTGTCCTTTTTAGGTGCAGAGAAATTACTACCCATCGTTACTAGGAAATTTACCTTAATTTATACTACCAACAGGGAGAATAAATTAGTCAAACACACACTGTCATTCTTCTTTGTGACTAATTTTTTTCATTAGTTTCGGGTGTACAAAACGATGTAATAGTTAGACATTTACACCCCTCACAAAGTGTTTAACTACCCTCCCCAACTACCCCTTTGACATCGTCTATAGCTGTTACAATTCCATTGACTCTATTTCCTATGCTGTACTACACATAATATATATATTATATATATATATATATATATATATATATATATATATATATATATACACTGTGTATATATATATATATGTACAGTGACTAATTGTTTTCTGACAAAGGAGTTGGTCTGAGACACCAAAGTGTAGTTTGGGGCTGTGTGTAAAAGTAAAGCCACCTGAAGTCTTCGGGGATCTAATCTTTGTTTTAGATGACTGTTTAGAACTATTTTAACAGACAGAAACAGCCTCCCCTGTATTCATGAAGGCTTCAAATCCAAATATATTTTTCTGTTGAAAATATGAATAAACAAAATACATGACTTTTTTTTCTTTTTTTTTCCTAAAAAAAAAACATGTTTATCATGGCTTCCCTGCCATCAGGTAAGATTGAGTGCACCAGTAAATGTGTGCCACATTTATTTTGTCTAAATTTCTATCCAATCAGCGTCCGTTGCAGTCACAGCTATTCTGTGGCTCTCCTTGGAGAATCTCTCATTAGAATAAAACAGAAATGGCAACTAGGTAGTAAAATAATGACTATAAGAATGGCTTTCATTCTGTTAGAACCACTACTCAAACAACTGTTACATTCAGGGCAGAGTTTTATTTATTTATTTTTTAAGAGGGTGGCAATATTTGACTATTAATATGAATCAAATTAAACTAGAGGATGAGAGGGAGTGTCCTCATATTAACCTTGGAACCATATATGTCAGATGATTGGTAAAGAGTGGCAAAACTTTGGATAGAATTACAGGAAGCTTTTAGGGGCTCTCCATTGTTTTTATCTGTTTCTAACATTAATTTGGATAAATGCCAATTGTTACCTTTCCAGATCATTGCATCCAGTGAGATTAAATCCCTTTCTGTTTGCCACGAAGAATAATTATGAATAAATCTTAAATAGTTTCTTGAAGGATAAACGTATACAAAAGGACAGATCGTGAGAATTTCAGCCACATTTTTTACTTTGTTCCTCAATATTTTTGACAGTTGTGTTTGAAATACATCTTTCAAGATAATTACATCACTTACTTACCAATTCCCTCTAGGAAGTAAAGTAACAGTAAAAATCATACTCAATCAGAGAAAATACAACCCTCAGGGACAGTTCTTCTCAGATACTTTTAAGGATGAATTTTTTACTTGGTTATCAGTAACAAAAGTCAAAATGGCTAATGATAAACTTCCTTACTTGTTTATAGACTACGAAGATTTTATTAAGAATTTCAGAAAAAGAGACTACCAGATTTGTTTTTTAAATAACAAAGTCAATTCTAATCCAAGAAACACAGCCAAATTCTGAAATTTTCATATTTTTTCTGACAGAAATGGAAGTTTTGCTTTATTTATATGTTGACTTTGGTAATTTAAAAAGTCTGGTGACCTAAAAATTAAAGTTACTTAAGTTACTGGGGCTAAGACATTGAAATAGTTAAGATAGTTAAAAATACTGTCTTTGGAGAATCATAAGGAAGAAAATTCACCAATATAGATAACTATACAAAATATTATACTTACAGTCTAGTTGTTTATAGCGATGAGATATCAAAACACCTTTTGTTTTATCAACATTTAAAGCTAGGTACTCTACTGAACCATGGCCAAATTTTTGTACCCGAAATACACCAGATTTAGGTCCTGCTCCATATATATAATCTTCAAAGACATCAATCCTATGTGGATGTAACAAGCCTACAATTTTTAAAAGGTGGAGTTATATAACAAGTTGCAATGTAAATACTCAGACTTAAGAAAACTAAGTTTAGCCAAGATCATACAGAAAATCTTAATTAAAAAGTTCTTTAAAAAAAACTTTCAGAATTAGAACATTTTAAGATTATCTGTAAAGTTATTAGAATTAATTCCTTAGCAGTAAGAATATGTGAGATATTAAACATGTCATTCAGAACATAAAAAAATTTTCACCATCACTTTAATCACATTCACCACGAGAAAGCATCTATTATATGCAGCGTAACCTACTCTGCTGTACAGTTTGCTGACAAAAGAAAAGCCTACAGACCAACCTTATCTTTTGTACAAAAACAAGCAGTTCACAAAATTCTCAAATTGTGTTCTGGATCAAATTAACGATCTAATTAGATTTCCTGAATGACAAGTTTATCAAGTAATCATGAGTTGATTTTAAAGAGTAAAATCCAAACAAATATTTGACATTACTATTGTATGTTTTAGGAATGGGGAAAAAAACAAAACAAACAAACAAACAAAAAAAACTGGCAAATATGACTAGCTTGGCTAAAAATAACAGAGGCCATTGTTTTTCACATTTTAGGAAATAACTATTATTTTAAGAGATTTTACAAAAATAATAATTAATCTAACTGTTGGTACTGAAATTTAAAGTAAGAAAAATAACATTTATATTTTAATTATATACAGGTTGTAAAACATAAAATGTCTTTTAAACTTATAGATTTTTCTTCAATGTTTCTTGAAATAGTAAAATATATACTTAAGCTGAAACAGGTTAACTTTATTGCAATCAGTTACAGAAATGTGGAATTTTTCCCCATCCAGGTCACCATACAAAAAACACACTTTAGGCAAAGGCACAATGAAGGTTCAATTTAATGATTTTTCTTTCAATGTCTCCGCTTTTGTTAAAAACAAACAAACAAACAAACAAACCAAGAAGCAAAACTATATTCTTTAAATATAATATGTAAATATAAAAACTTCGAGTACATATTGTGAACATGTTGTGGTAAATAAGAGAAGGGGATATGGTCGGAAAAGAAAAGAAAAACAGAAGAAAACACATTACATTCAGCCGAAAGAACTGAGACTGCCAGGCAAGGAAAAGGCAAGGGATGGAAGGTGGCCAGAAAGTGAGAGAGTGAACTATAGGAGGTAGGCACAAAGGTAGAGATAAAAAAGGGTGTCACAAAAGAATATGAGTAGATTCTATGGTCACTGGTGGTAGAGGTAAGTTGTCATTTTTACACACTGCTTTTGACTTGGATGAAAGTATCCTTATGAGTTTCCTATAGTAATAATACTTGCTATTATGTTTCACTATATACAATAACCCCTTTACTTGTTATCACTGCATTTCAAATAAAAAGTTGGTCTTTACAGGTGCTAATCTTGACTACTTGAAGTGTTCTGCTCAGAATGGAGTATCCAAGAAAGCGAAAGAATGAATAGTTTCTGAATCTGGGCAGTGATGGACCATGCTTGTCCTAGGGTCAAGAAGATTTTCTGGCCTGGAGTTTTTGTTTTTCTAGTAGGAATGAAAATTGTAATCAACAGCAAGAACTACAAGTTGAAAGGAGAAAGAATTTGAGGAAATCCAGAATGTAAAGCTTTCATACTTAATTTACATACCATTATTTAATATACTCCCAATAATAATTAAAAGTAATAACAAAAGTTCTTCACAAACCTTGTTTGCTGCTGACAGAAATTACTGAATCAGAGCCATCATACAAAACACTGCCAATAAGGGAGAGCTCAAGGTCAGCCCAATATATTCGTTCACTAAAATGATCCACAGCCAGACCTGCAAAATCAACACACACAAATAACAGAAATACATTTGATATTATTTAAAATTAAGTTTTTGCTTCTTAATGTAAATTATGATTGATATTTTTCTTCAAGCATCACAGAAATTACATAATATATATCACTGTACTGTACAAAATTAGAAAAAATGAAACAATTCAATCCTTATCGGAAATACGTGTATAGATTACACAGTTTATTTAACAAGTTTTAGCAAAAATCCGACTTCACATAGGAAAAGCTACGTTAAATACCCTTCATTTCCACACTTACTGATTTCTTGATTATGGCTACTTTCTAAAAGACTTTTGCTTGGTATTTCAGTTTTTATCTTTATAGTATATACAAAATTAATTCATTGGTTAAATAACTTTTCCAACCTTTATTTAAAATAACTTAGTATAATTCGTTATATTTTGAATCTCTTCATGAGGCTCATTTCTCAGTAAACAAAAGCTTCATAGGCTTAATCATAAGATATTTTCACCCATTTGGAGTTGGTCTACAGTGTTGTGAGACACCTGTGTGCACGCTGAAGTTTAAATTGACTAAATATTGACGTTTATAATAGAGATGAATGAATGGTAAATTCCTTTAGGTTCTACTTGTGCTTAAATTTTTTTCTCTAATGTTTTACTTAATCATAAATTTGCTCTGAGATGGCTTATCTTGATTTTTATCATCATTATCTATTAGCAAATAATGATAGGCTAAAATAATACGTGGTAAAAAATAATGCTTTTCTATTTATTCAGTTTTCAATTTTTTGATTTTATAAAGTTGACTGGAGTCCAGCCAGTATCTTCTTACAAAAATGTCATCAACACATAGAATATCTTAAGTAACATTCCTTCAGTATAGAAAAATAAGATCTACAACACATGGACTATATAATAAATCCTCACTGCTATAGATATTTAATTTTTGAGACATAGCTCGTCTTTAGATATGACATATACATACTTCGACAGTACAATGCAAGTAAAATACCTTTGGTATCTGAATGCTAAAGAGTTTTTCCAGTCAGAACATTCAATAAACAACTGAGGTATACCTCAATGGCAAGGCAACTGGATGATAGGTATATTTGAGTTTGTGCTAATTGTATTTCTGTGTAGATGGACCAAGATTTAACAATCATGAAAAAAAAAATCATGGTGCACATCATTTGGAAATAATTATTTAACTAAGTAGGTGGATCTAGCTCAAATTTAATCGAACTAAATGAAAATATTGCTCCTCAAGTGTGATATAAGAATGTAGTATGCCCAGTCACCCTCTGATTAAAACAATTTGTCCATGGTTTACTAGTTTGTGCTTGGTGATTAATTTGTGATTTGGAGTAATGTTAGGAGTTATGTTTTTGCTTCTTCATGCATAATTATAGATAACATGAACCACAAAATGACCCAGTTTCCTGCTGCTGCCATTATATTTCAAAACAGTTGTCTAATAGCGCAGTGGTCACATCAATGAAGTGGTCTCCCTAATAAGACAAGTGCTGAAGCTGAATAATACTGAATGCCAACTAATATTGAATGTCCCTAATAAGACAAGTGCTGAAGCTGCATAATATTGAATGTCAGGGGATGTGGAGTACAGCATAGGAAATAGAGTCAATGGAATTGTAACAGCTCTATACAATGTCAGAAGGGTAGTAGATTGGGGAGGGAGGTTATCACATTGTGACGGTTTGTTTTGTACACCTGAAACTAATTAAAAAACAAAACCAAAACCAAAAAACAAAACAAAAAACAGTTGTATAACAAGGGTTAAAAACACCTTTCTTTCTCTTCCACCTATGTAACACAATAGACTAAAACAACACTGTGCTCAACAAAATTGATCTTTTTATTGGAACATATTAAATTTTGTAACTGTAGAAAAGAAGAAAACAATGGTGTGTAATCCAACCTAATTACTTATATTGTTTCTTCAGATTCAGCAGCAGTGGAAAGTTCTCAAAAGTGTAATATATTTCATTATTAGTCTAGGTTTGTCTAAGATATACCCATCTTTATCAGCTCTGGCCACATACTATACTATTAAATTACATCTAGATAAAAATTACATAACAAAGCGTTTAGATGGGTGGGATTTATATTCCAAAAAATTTATAAATCGACGCTTTTGATTTTCCTTAATCCCTTTACTAAAAGAGATAGTCTTGTGAATTAATAAGTTAGTAACAGAATCAACTAACTTTCTTGTTATAGAGATAAGAATCAAGTTTACATGTGAAAAAAAGTTCATATCTAGTTTTAAAATATCACATTGTTTTTGTCTTAAATAAAGAATAATAAAACAGAAAAAAAATCAATTCCAAGAAAGTCATTCTTATCTGAACTGGATTCAAATATGATGAATATTTGGAACCAAGTCAGTTTAAGTACAGAAAATTTAAAATAAAATGCCATAGTTGTTCTAATAAAGCAATACTGGAATCACAATTTGAAGAGCTTATAGAAGATAAAGACACAGGCTCACTAAGTTTTAGGAATGCATGATAATGACCCTAATCATGTAGTCATTTTCTTAACAACCCCCATGATACCAAAAGTACTGTTACATTTCAGGAATTTCTAAATTTCACTTTTGTTGAACTCTGAAATTTTCCAAGATCCTCCCTCTAGTTCCTTTACATTTAATACTCAACAATGATCTAAATATATATACATATATATTTATACACATTATGTATAAATATATATACATATTATGAGAAATAACCCTATCACCAGTGTAATATTTAACAGAGAAGACTTTGAGAGAGCAATAAATTAAAATTACTTCATTTTCAGAAATAGAGAGAAAGATTATATACATTCTGTGTTAAAAGAAAGCCAAGCACACCAGCAAGTATGCAGTATCATATTCTTGATTTAAGAGGTGATAAGAGAGGTCCAAAAAAACTAAAGATATTTATCATCATATCCAATTTATTTCAAAAATTGTTAACAATGCTTTTCAAGATAAGTTGCCTACTTAGAATCTTAGATTGTAAATTACATTATTTTTCCATATATATATATACACACACATATATGCATATATATACACACATATGCATTATACACATTTATTTATGAACGTTAGTAAAATAAATGCATCAAGGAAATGCAAAGTAGTTCTTAAGTTTTCAACCATTTTATTAGGTTGGTGCGAAAGTATTTGCATTTTTTGCAATTATTTTTAACCTTTTAAACCGCAATTGCTTTTGTACCACCGTAATATTTAATTAGAGATCTTTTGGCCAAAGACAAAGAATTTGTTGAATGAATCAAATAATGACTGGTTCAGGACCAGTCATTAATCTCTCAGTTATTGCCAGAATTTGGGGAGAGCTAAAGGCAACGTAAATAAGTTTCTAGATATTAAATAATATGGTACTTAAAACTCATGTAATCTTACAAACCCTCCTACTGGAGGGACACCTGGGAAGTGTACTTATCTGACAAAGCCTTCATTAACCCAATATATATTCATAAGGCACCTTTCTGGCCAAGTACATTGCCAAGTACTAGGCATGGAGCCTGGAACAAAACAGATCGCATTCCTGCTGTCATGGAGCATGCTACTCAAACACCTCACAACTGATTGAATCAGAACACAGATCATGCTTCTTATGTTTAATACAGTGCCTAATAAAAATCAAGTTTGTTATTTGTTAAAAGAGGCCTTAAAACCATGCTACACGTATGAGTGCTACAAATTGTAGGCATTCATCTCTTCATTCAACACATAATTATTCTGAAGCACTCTCATTACAGGTAAGGTAAATATTATTGATACCTTTTACAGATAAGAAAATCGATGCTCTGAATTTTAACTCGATTTTAACTCGAGCCTACATACATGGAAGGCTTATGGTCTTTCTACCACCCCATATTTCCTCTACGTACTATATTATACCCAACAGGTACTGTACTATGCCCAACAGATTATACCTTCTTCCTTTTGAAACACTTTCTTCAGCTATGATGACACGGAATTCTGTTGCTTGGCTCCTATTGCTCATATACCTTTGTAGTCTTCACTTTTGAGCTTTACTCTTACTCTTCTATATATAAGCATCTCACAAAATTGTACCCTAAGGTTTGTTAATAAAATCCAACTTTAAAGAGAATAAGTTCATTTCTGAGATCTTACAGCTAATAAGTGATCTCCTGCAATTATAAACCTGATGCATCCAACTCAAAAGCACACCTTTGTAAACACACTGCACCGTGATGAATTACCTGCCAAACTTTCAAATGTCTACCCATCCTTCAAGTACTATTTAAAGAGATAGAGACACCTTTCACAGTTTTTTTTTGTACTAGAGATAATGTTTCTTGACTCTGAACTTCCATAATATTATATAAGGTATGCAACAATTCTCACAATTTGCCAAAACTACAGTTACTTCTGTTCATGCCTCAATTTTTTTGTTTTTTCTTCTTAAATGAAAACCCCATGAGAAAACGGGCTGTGATGTGTCAGTCATTAAATTACCCAGAGTGTTGAGCAGAATGGCTAGCACGTGGAAGATATTCAATACCTGTACCTTCAATTAGCCCACTGTAGGAGACACTGTGGTACAAAGCCCAAATTTCCTTTACCAGGCAGGGGTACCCATCCTCCGGTTGCTGCTTTAGTAGCTAAGGACTCACACTTACCCTCCTTCTCCATAGTTGTGCTCAACTGACTGCAGCACCCTTGCTTGGGAAGTTAGAGTCCAAACACCAACCAATGACTGATGGGGAATATAAAAAGCTGATCCCCTTGTCTGTCATGGAATTGATGGTCCAAAGCACACCCCATGTGGCTCAAGCCAAAACTAGACTTTACCTGAGGCACAGTTTTTCTAGGATCTTTCCCTTTCTCCATTTTTTACAGGTTTTTCCTGAACTATACTCTCTTCATAAATAACTTTTGCAAGAATTTCTGCCTCAGGCTCCCTTCAAAGCTCCCTCCTACAGGCAATACTACATATAAACTGCTGCTGAGTCATTCCTTAAAATGAACATGTTACATGTACTATGCTTATGAAGATGTGAACATCAGAGAAATGTTTTTAATTGGGCACATTTTCTTTAAGTCTAAAATTAGTTTAAAATAAAAAGTTAAGAAAAAGAAGTTCAAAGTTGTTTAGAGAATAATAATAGGGTTCGGACAGATCATGCCACTGTCCTCCTCAATACCCTCCAATGGCTCCCTTTAAAGCTAGAATAGAATCCAGTGCTTATCAGTGTGTCCCATGGCCTCGGTGATCTGCCCTGGCCACCTTGCCACCCTTATCTCTACCACTGTCCCGACTCGCTCATACGCTTTCTAAGCATACTAACATTCTTGCTATTTTTGACACTTGCTAAACTCATTCCTAAATCAGAACTTGCTATTTTCTCTGCTTGGAAAGCTCTTTCCTCACATATTCACATGACTTGCTATCACTTTTTACTCAGTTAGCTTTTCAAATATCACCCATCTAGAGATGTATTCTCTGATAATCATAATAAAATGGTACCCCCAATAACTTCTCATCCCTTAGAATGTTTTTTCTACATAGCACTTATAACTGTCTAACATGATAGGGAATATATATATATATATATATATATATATATATATATACATACACATATATTCTATATATATATATTCTAATATATATATGTGTGTGTGTGTATATATATATATTCTACAGGAAGGTAAGTTTCATGAGAGTTGGACATTTTTACAAGGGTCAGAACTTATTTCTTCAGCACCTGGAGCAATTTCAGGCACCAGGTAGATGTTCAATTAGTATTTGTTAAATCACTCAATGGAGACACAGATACGTAAATGAACTAAATCTCAGATAATGCTCCTTCTCATAAAGAGTAAAAACAATCTAGTTGGGAAAAAAAAACCCAAAAAACATAAGGCACATTAAAACTTAATAAGAATATAAGTGCCAAATATAAATGTTCAACTACAAAAGATATTACAAAGCATAATTGTTAAATAGTATGTGCTGTAGAAAATGAATTCTATCTTGTTGATGAGGATGTAGTAGGCTAGGGTAGGTGGCACAGAATTCCTGAGACTCCAGTAGTTTGAAGGCGGGTGTGCTAAAGTTAGACCTTAAAAGATGGGTAAGTTGCAGGAAGATATACAGAAGTTGGAAGGGCATTCTAGATGTAAGGCTGGGAGAAAAATGGATTGGGAAAGGAACTGCAAAGCAGGAAAATAGTCTGAGCTCCTAAGCAGTCCTGGGGGTACGAAGGGTTTGGAGTGGTAGTTTAGATGACACAGCTGGGAGGGAGATCAAAGACAGACTAAAAAGAGCTGAGAATGAAAAAGCAAGAGATCATCAAACTCGTAGTTCACAAAAAATTATTTATGTGTCCCAGCTCTTTGTCCCTCTAGTTTATCATCTTCTAATAATATTATCATCTATCCCAACATCATTAACATATATCTGTAAAAGTACCCTAAAACATTGCTATAAACTCAAATTTTTATGCATGTGAAATTCTACTAATGGCCTTAAAATTTCGGCAATTTTCAAGTAATATTTCCATAATATCACTGGCAGTGTGATAAAGACATGACTTTCAAGTTGGCAAAATACAACATGAAATGTTAATGAGTTTCATAAAGTTATGCTATAAATTATTTTATCTGCTTGTAAAAATTGTTACATTGCCAACAAAACTAGAAAGACTTGTAGGACTAATATGCTTAGCATGACGCTACACATTTTAGACTGCATCAGAAAGACATCATACCTGTGGGTCTCTGTAAATTCTTTTGTACTAAAATCCTTCTCAAAGTACCATCCATTGCTGCTTCTTCTATGTGGGAGTGGTCCCCAACGACAGTCCAATACATCATCCTGAAGAGATAGGTCAAGTTGATTAGCCTGGTGATGGTGCTGCTACCACCCAATTCTGCTCCAAAACAGTGTCTCTTCAGACCATGTGCATCAGAATCACCCCAGATCCTTGAAAAGGCAGATTCCTGGACCCAATGCTAAACATTCCTGAATGGGAACCTTCAATATAGCACCCCAGAAACCAACATTTTAAACAGTCTTACCTATGCACTAAAATTTGATAGCCACTGTTTAATAGGATGCATTATAGCTTATTATTTGATATCTGAAGTTTAATTTTGAAAATTTCATTAACATTTTAGAAGAAAAGTATTTCTAATAGTTGAAATTATCCTCTTGCTGGGACAGAACATTCATTTTATTATGGACACTGCACCAATATGCTTTCTTTCCTTTTTTGATAGAAAAATTAACTGTTTTCTTAGATATATCATTCTCTATTTACTAGGTTGGTGCACAGTAATTGTGGCTTAGAAGATTAAAAATAATTGCAAAAAGCGGAATTACTTTCACACCAACCTAATAGAAGACACCACACTGCATAATTCTAGTAAGTAAATAACATTTGCCTCTTTTTGACTCAGGATCCAAGGGTCTACTTTATGGGTTATTAGGAGTTTTTTTAAACGTTTTTCTATTTCCTTTTTGGTTATTGCCTATAAATGAAAAAAGGTAAGAGAGTAAAGAGAAAATAAAATCAAGTAAAATAAAGGAAATAGTTATGTTCAATTGTTTAAATTTGTTTTTTTACATAATATACCTTCATCTTTTATTATCAGAAATAGATAAAAACACTAATACTCTACACTTAATATATTTAATATTGTGTTTAAATGTTACAAAAATTCAATATTAGATTCAACATAGTGGTTATGTGATTATCACATCAATTTCATTATTCTGCAATACACACATAAAACACACACAAACACACACATAATGTATAATGTAGCAAATTGTCAGAAATTATATATATATATATATATATATATATATATATATCCCACTATTTGGTGTGAAAAGATCATGAACATAACTTTTGCACAGGAGAAGAAGAGGGATTTTCAGAAGTCTTATAAATCGATTATGTGTTGAACACTCATTACAGAAACGAAACTACAGCGCACAAATGTAATGGATACTCATATCAAAAAATATAAACAACCAAGCCATTAACCTACCCTCTTTTAGGATTTACAGCAATAGCATAGGGTTCTCCAGCCATATTTGTTAAGAGTCTGGTGCAGTTGGGTCCATTCAGCTGCCCTACGTTGATAGAGTACCTTAGACTGGTCCAGTGAGTAGTATAGTAACTGAACCAGTGCATTCTAGAATGATCAGTCCAATAAATATTTCCTGCAACCCAGTCAACTGCAATATCCCTGGGCCTTTTAAATTCAGGACACTAAAAGAAAAGAAAACAATAAACCACAGTGTTTTCAAAAGCAAATTGGTCGAGTTTTCTGTATCTATATATTGGTGTGTGGGAATAATATTATTAACATTGTCAGGTGTTAATTGTTACACAGATTTGAAAAAAAATACGTGACATCTTTTTGTAATATTTATAGATGTATAATTTCACAAATTTTAGGTATACACCTCAATGAAGTTTTACTAATATCATTGATCCTGTTTAACCACCACTCTGAGAATATTTCTAGAATTACATAAGGTTCACCTGTGACCTCTCCCAGTCAGTTCTCCTCTAAGAGTAACCATAATTCTACTAATGCCATAGATGAAACAAATCCATATAAATAGAAACATATTTTTCTACTACTGATTTCTTTCATGCAACCTCATGTCTGAAATTTATCTATACTGTTGTGAATGACAGTTATTAATACTTTTTATTAATGGATAGGATTTTACTTTATCAATAGGCCACAATGTGTTTACCATTTTTCTAATGATGTCCATTTACCTTGTTTACACTTTTAGGCCGTTATAACTAAAGTCATGAATATTCTTATACATGCCTTTGGTGGACACAAACACTCATTTCTGAGTATTTAACAAGGAATAGAATTGGTGAGTCTTAAGGTATACATATGTTCAGCTTGAATATATATTGTTATAATTTTTTCAAAGACTTTGTATCAATACACGCTCTTTTCAGCAATTTAAGGAAATTCCTGTTTCTCTGCATCCTTAACTCTGTAAGCTGATTTTAAAATTGAAAAAAACACACAAAAACATTAGTACAAATAGACACACTTACACAGAGATACCTCATTTAAGCATATTTTGAGGAAAATTAGAATCTCTGTCATTTGTATTAAATCTGCTAGCTTGGGTTTTCTGCTTCATATTGTATTATTGAATTATTGTGATTCAAAGGTACGACAGGTCATTGGGTATAGACAGCAAGGAAAATAAGGTATGCTATGTGCCCTTCAATTAACTTGATCACTTTGAGTTGGAACTAATGTTAGTAATTAATTTAACATGGTCAGGTTTATTGTGCATTATTAGAAGTGAGAAAAAAATTTCAGGGGAAATTATATCAAGAATGGAAACAATCATTTGAAGTTGATTATAACTAGACATGTAGGCAATGTGTAAAAACATCATTAGGACCTCACAACCAGTGAAAATACGGGTTTTTGACACATGATAGTTTCTCGCTTGGTTTACTAGTGAGCGCATTTTATTAATAAATGGATTTAGATCAAAAGAGAAGAAACTGAACTTCTCAAAAAGAACATGATATGCCAAGAAACAGGAATTGCAAGTCACTATCTGCTGTGTGATTACTGGGCTCTTACAAAAGGAAAATATGGCTTGAACTAAACACAGAACCCAAGAAATTTCTAATGACTTTTATTATTAGTCTTTTTACATATTGGTTTAAAAACTAAAATTATGAAATTTTACAGTACCCCATTTCTGAACTCTAACAAAAAATATTATCTATCTACCCAGTAATATCTCTTAAGTAACTGAAGTTAAATAAAAAAGCACTCTGCAATACAATGCGCTCTAGAAATGCCGTATAAATAATATTTATAGATGGATAGAATATAAAGATTTATCTTAGCCAAACCACAAAATTATTTTCACATGTTCCAGTATCATTTAAATTAAGTATATATTTTTTCTAGTATGGAGGCACTTAAAAGTAAATATATCAACAAACCGCATGAGCATGCCAGTGTAAGTCATACATTTATAAACATGAGAGACAATGGGAAAAAAAAACCATTATAAGCTGTTTAGAGTCTGTTAGAGCATATTTATCATTTTCTAACAACAGTAGAGCAAACCTTTAGCATGCAAAAAGCAAAACAAAACAAGAAGACATCTGTTGTCTAGCATGAGCATAGAAAATTATCTATTTTCTCTTTATCAGATAATATACCCACTGTTTTCTACCATAATGACATCCTTTCTAAAATAGGACATATATGTCATGCAAAGTTCCACTTTTTGAAATGTAGGATTTTCATTTTGTTTTACTCATGGGAAAAAAAAAAGAAAAAAAGAAAAAAAGAAAGAAAGAAAAGAAAAGAAAAGAAAAAAGAAAAGGCTGGATATCTTCCCATTCTCTACCACTAAACCTGGACTGCTGACAGTTAAGAACCCAAATTCCTAATGTTTATAGAACATTCAGAAGTCTCATGTAGTGACACTTTTTCAGGTAAGCAGGCTCACGAAGATTCTACCAATGGTGAATGATAGAAGAATAAATCAAATTTAAGTCACATTACTTGGGTAATAAATACTGCTTAGAGAAAGGGAAAAATGTTACTTTTCAAGGCTAAACGCAAGAGATACTAATGAGTTACAGAGTCATTTAAATCTATATATTTATTCTGATTCCTTGATGAAGGAATTCCAAATGTCATTCCAGTATCAGCTAAAGTAGTTATGGGGTAAAGGATGGTTACCTAATAAATTCAACCTAAAGTCACGAATCATCAGTGACAAGATGGTTCTCAGAGTAATGGCAGCAGGGTGAAGCTGTTATCAAGTGTTCGTCCTCAGTGACTCATAACATACTGAATGCTCAATGATTTTTAACACTAAAGGGAGCAGACCTGAACAGAAGAAGAACAACAAAAACAAGACAACAATGGGATGGTCCTATTGTCAAGGAAAGTATGGCCAAATTAGGAAATCGCCGCTTATAGTGAGGTCCATAGCCATGAAATAATCCTGCTTACTTGCTCACAGTTTGAACAGGATTGTGAATAGCATAAGTCATAAAAAGGGACTCATATTAATATTGGCTGGAGAGTGGAAGGCAGGAGCTCCTTTTGGGTCTTGATCTAACGACAGAAAATTTATAGAGAGGTTCAATATCAATCAGGTAAATACACAAAGTGAGAAAACACTACAAAAGTAAACTGAAATTCTGGGAGTGAATAGAGTCTGACATGGGAAAACAAATGCGGAAGCTAAGTCATTTGTCTCTAAAGAGGCTGAAAACAAAACAAACAAATTAAATTAAAAGGAAGAAGAAAATACAAACCTCTCATTTGCCCCTTCGGATAGCTCATTAGACAGATATGCCAATGAACTAGAGGTACTAATATAATACAGAATATATAAGAGACTGTAGAGGTATATGGTTACCCTGACAACAAAAGGCACTGCTCATACTGCTGCACAAAGTAAAAGACACGTTTTGACTGTTTTTTCCACACACCTGCTTTCTTTTCTAATAAGCTCTCTAAATACACAGCCGAAGTTCTGAGGCTTGAGGTATTTTTTGTAGAGATATATTAGTTAAATGAATGAAACACTTAAATCTTACAGAAAAATTGGCAGCTTGATTGTAATAAAATTAGAGGTTACTACTTTAAACAATCCTTTACAGCTGTGGAATGTAAGGTATCCGCCATAATTCCAGCTTCAGTAAACTAAAGATATAAGTTTCTGGAGACATTTGTTTTATTCAAGGAAATAGGAAAACCTATGAAAGAGGTGTTCAAGCATTTGAGCCAGGGAAATATCTTCTTTTTAACAAAATTCCTACAGTTAGCAATATACTTTAAGAAAATATAGTTAACACAAGGAGAGATTGAGGTGTTCACATGTTTTATTTGTTTGTGATTTTTTTTTTGTCTTTGAGAAAATCTTAAAAAATTCAGTTCATTTTACTAAAGTTAATTATCTCCTAATGTAATGCTATTAAAACAATGATAAAGCCACTCTGCAAAACTTGTGTGTGTTTGTGTATGTGGTGTGTGTGGTGTATGTCAACTAAATGAAAAGCCATTTACATTTTTGATCTACAAAATATAAATCAGATTAAATTCTCATAAACCAGAAAATAGAGGTAAAATAATGACAAATTCTGAACATTACTAAATTTGATGGTTTAGTGATATTATAAAATATCTAGATATTTATTATTTCAATCCAGAAGCTTATATAGCAATGGAGAAATAAAAAAAGAATCAAGAAAAAGTAATATTTAGAGCTAGAATATGTAGGGGATCCAACAACCAAGGATAAAATCCATAGCTTCTATTTACAATTTATTTTGAAGAAGAGATTATTTCTATCTGAATAATTTTAAAGCTATATTTATCTACATTGGGACCATGTCAATGTGAAACAAATTCCTATTAGAGGAAAAAGAAACCTAATAAAAATATGTCATTCTCAAACAATTTCCAAATAAAGACCAAATTTGTTTTTAGGTAATAGATTCAATAATTTCTTGGATGTTTAAAAAAAAAAATCCCCAAAGTAGCACACCTAAAAATAAACTTCACATATGATCCACAAAGTCTCCTTTCCCAGTCATTTAATGGCAACTCCATTTTCCAGATTCTCAAAGGAAAAATCATCCCCACTTGAGAATCACTGATGTAGAACCACTGAGTGCTCTGTGAAGTGGGCTTCCTCAATGATTCTGTCACCAAATTAATCGAACACTTATTTGTCCTCATTCCCAAACTCTTCCTTAAAATACAGTCTTTTCATCATTTCTGTGACTCTACATTTTCTCTGAATGCATTGGCCATAGCTTACTATCAATTTAATCAGGTTTAAGAGATTTGTTCCAGTCTTTCTTTACTTCCCTTGTACTCTCTCCCAGATACGCTAATCTAGCTTCATGGTTTTAGGTATCTCAACTATTCTTCTATTTCTTAATGCATATCTCTAATCCAGAGATCTAAGATCAAGCCTTGAATACACCCCTGACTATGTGACATCTCAGTTTGATCTCTTACAATCATCTCAGATATAACATGACTAAAAGTGAACCCACAGTTTATAATCCTCAGGACCTATCAAGCTGTACAATTGAGAAATATAGGTATCAGTCTTGAGTCCTTCCTATCCTCATTTTTGACATTCATCCTATCTGCAAACAATTTAGTTAAACCTCTCTTCACTACCTTCCATTCCATTGAGACTGTAACAGTGCAACCTACCACCTTTTCTAAGATGGACCACAATCCTCTGACGTTTTTTCTCCCACCAAATCCACCCTCTACCTACAGAGTAAATTAGTTGTTTTAGATATAAACAAAATGGTGCTACTTCCTTCTTATCTCTTCAGTCTTAGATCAAATATGCTCCCTTCAAATGGGTCTTTACTGATCATCCTATCCAAAGAAGACTTACAACATCTGAGTGTTTCTTATTAGATCATTATTTATTTCTTTCAACATACTTTTCAAAATTGGAATTTTTTTTAGTATTTATTTATGAGTTCACTAAACTTTGTCTTTGTTCCCTAGGAAAGTAAACTTTAGGAGACAAGACTCTGTCTTACCATTATTGTAGCCCAAGAATACAGCACCAAACTAAACAAACGGAACTTGTTAAATAAAGATTTAGGTATGAATTAATGAAACTTCTCTTGTTCTCCTTAAAATGCTATACAGTTGATCAATAATTTATTCTGGATTATTAATTATATAATATATATTATATAGCCTTGTAAAACGTATGTTCAGTAAAATTTTAAATATTGATAACAACTGTTACAGAGTAATTTATCTTTAATCAGTATGTATTGTTGAGTGCCTGTCTTAAGCAATCAACAACAAACAAGACACAAATAATATAATGATCTGATAGTTTCAGATTACTTTCAAAGTAGTTATAACAAATGATTATAGTTGTGGGCTGGTTTGAAGGAACACAGACGGTTTTAAAAATATTCTTGCTAAGCAAGTATAGACAGTTTCAATTTAGAATTATGATTACAATAAATTCAAAATAATAAAGAAAAAAAGAAAAAAGGACTAAAAAAAGAAACTATCAATTTTTACCATACCCAAATGTCAAAGTTTTTGCTAAAACTTATGTACATACACACACTCACTTAAATGTGGGTATATGTACACACCTAAACATTTAAGTGTGTGTGTGTGTGTGTGTGTGTGTGTGTGTGTGTGTGATATCATAGTTTTTGGCTAAGACTTCAATTAGAAATTGAAACCTATTAAAAGATGACTTAATTGAATATATTCTTAAAAGATTTTCAGAAAAAAAAAATTTTTTTTCAGGCCTAATCAATTTTTTGAAGAAAAGGTATGATTATTAATGAATAAAAGTGTAAGCATGTTCATTAGAACATTCTCTTTTGCATAATAAAAAATATGCCAAAAAATGGTATCTGATATTCACCTCTCAAAATCAGGTAGATCAGATGAACCATTTGTTTTGCTCAGGAATATTTAGTTCTTGAAAGGCAAAAATCTAATCTGCATTTCTAGTCATTTGAATTTTTAAAAGCATTGACAATTTATAGTGCATACTATCATGTACTTTTCTGTAGAGCATTTCATACTAGAAATGATAAATTGCTAGAAAGTATGTACAATTGTTGCATAATGCTATTACGTTGTATTCTGACTACTAAATTTTCAGAAATCTCATTATGCTTTACATATAGATTGAATCATGTCAGTCTTTTGAGTTAAATTATTTAAGAACAAAAGCCATTCATTTTGTATAGCCAAAGGGTTTATAAAATCATAAGCATTTCTATCTATAAATAACTTAGTCTGCATTTGAAATTTGAATTTGTAATCATAATTAGTTTTCCAACCAATTTCACAGATTACAGAAAAGTGTTTCCTTCAAGACTTCCAAAAAACAGATCATATCAAAAATTATCTTTCTTTGGAATGGACTTCAGTTAACATTTATTTGTCTGAGTAATCTTCTGATTTCTGATACAATTTATTTTCTGCCTTTTACTGGGATAGAAATATTCCAATATTTTCAGTTTCTATGAATATGCTTTCAAAATATCCTGCCATCACATGGCTATCTCCTTCCATTTGGTTCACTGATAATGGGGTTACAAATAGAGTATATATATATAGTTTAGAGTATATATATATATATAGTTTAGAGTATATATATATATAGTTTATAGTATATATATAGTTTGATTTGAGTATTTTTTTCTTTCACCTACCGATTCAAAGAAATAAATTAATGTTCTATATTCAGCTTAGGAAAAAGTCTTGAGTCTCATTTTTTCTAGAGGTGGGGAATTCTCATGTCAGTATCATTATTATTCGTATTAAAACTTTGATAAAATAGATTGCGTGTTCATTAATCTAATGAATGACGAGCTTGTGACCATAAAAGAGCAAATACAATACAAGGCAGAGTAATTCATAAGGGTAGAAAATCAATTCTTTATGCACAAGATAGATTTCAGAGGAATAAATACAAATTGTCCAGGTAATAACTGAATAAACTATGTCACACATCGTTTGGAAAACATATATGATTTTAGAAATTGTCTACTTCAATACTATAGTTATTTTTCAGATGAATAAGCTGAGACTCAGAGATGTAACAGGTCTCTCAAGTTCAAGTCTAAATTTTGTCACATTGTAGATGCATGGCCGTAGGTAAGTCATTTAATTGTTCTAGAATGCATACTGCTCATTAAATTAAGGTGTTAAGTATGGCTTTATTCCATATTTATAATATTGAGATATTTGGATTATAAAAAGGTTTAGGAAGCAAAGTTAAACAATTGCCCTCATCAGTAACTCTAAGTACTTTTTTAAAAAAATGCATAGGTTCAATTTTCTATGGAATGCTTAATGACTTAGAACATGGTACTAAAACTCACGGCTCAGAGGTTCCAACCTATAATCATGACATTTAGTGAGCTATACTGGGCTCCTAGAAAATATACTCTACTGTTACCCACTTGGGTAGGTATAAGAAGAGAGAGAGAAAAAGAAACAAAACAAAGAAAGAAAGAAATAAGAAGACTAGATGATACAATACAGATAATCACCACCATTAAAAGATTAAATGAAGTTTCATATCCTATTAGAAAAAGGCTCATCGATAGCTTTGACATCGGTTACAAAATATTCTATACCATATTAATGAAATTAAAGATTAAAAGAATGCATGCAAATAAACATATAATATACAAATGAAATATATACATTTATATTTTGTGTGTATAAAAGTAAAAACCTAATTACCAAACATTAAACAAATTTCACCTCTGACCTACAATAAACACTATTCACTAAAGGACACTGATTATATATGATCAAACTCTCCCAGGATAAAATCAAAATGATTGTCAAATCATTTTCACTGAAAATTTATATTAAAAAGTTATAGATTTAAGTGTTATTAGTAACTATGAAATTCAGACAAGGGCAAATTGCAAATTATTTTTTAATGTGATAACGTGCATAATAGAGAACATCGTGCTAATCATATCATCAAAAACATGCTTGTCATCGTCAACATAACTGTCATTATCCTCATCTTCCTTTTAATAACAGGCACCTAGATAGTACTTACTATGTGCCAAAAACTGTTAATACTACTCTACATATACATATATATATATATGTATATGTATGTATATATTCTTCACTAAAACTTTATGAAATGAAGAGCACAGAGAGGCTAAGAAGCCAGTAAGCAACAGGAACAAGATTAAAACCCTGGTAGTGTGACTCTATGATATACACTCTTTATCTCTTCATGAATAGATACAATTGTACCATAGGAGCAATGTTTTTGCAAAGCAAACTTCTGTTTTAGAGATAAAGAAAGCTAAAGCTAGCCAAGACTCTTCGTTGGCCTTTTGGTCTGATAAAGAAAAAGGAGATTACATGTGAGCAATGGAGGGCAGAGTGATCTACTAAATTTCTTGGTTCTGTCCAAGAATGTTCTTAATAGAACTAAAGCTATTGTGTAACACTATGTACAAGGAGGAAGAAATGAAGAAACAACTCTGATATATATGGATTTTTACTCACAGTTAATTTAATCTCACCTGAATTTGAAAGCTAATATTGCTTCTTTTAAAATCAATTTCTTGCTATCTACTACTGATAAAAATATGGCTCAGATTTTTATCAAATGTTATTTATGTAGTTCAAATCTTTATGATAGGGTTAGCCCGGTGGCTCAGGGGGTTGGAGCTCCATTCTCCTAACTCCAAAGGCTGTCGGTTCGATTCCCACATGGGCCAGTGGGCTCTCAACCACAAGGTTGCTGGTTCGATTCCTGGAGTCCCTCAAGGGATGGTGGGCTGCGCTCCCTGCAACTAGCAACGGCAACTGGACCTGGAGCTGAGATGCGACCTCCACAACTAAGACTGAGGGGACAGCAACTTGAAGCTGAACGGCACCCTCCACAACTAGGATTGAAGGGACAACAGCTTGACTTGGAAAAAAAAAGTCCGGGAAGTGCACACTGTTCCCCAATGAAGTCCTGTTCCCCTTCCCCAGTAAAAGCTTAAAAAAAAAAAAATCTTTATGATAGATCCCACTGCAAAAGGTAGTGAGGGCTTTCAGATATGTATTATACATCTGATTCTTTTCAAATACAAAGCTTCAATTACATCCTACGGTGATAGTACTTGACTTTTTGGTTGTGTGGGAATGGGCCAGGACCCATAAAAATCAGTATTTATCTGTCATTTTTCTCCCAGGTTACTTCAAAATATAAAATACACAATAAATTGACATGCACTAAAACAAAAAAAGGAGAGTCTATGATCACAAATCTAAATAAATTTTCTAGTTTACTTTTCTCAAAAGGAATAATCATGATAATCAACATGTCCAACATATACCAACAAAAAATATTGCTATGTTTTGGATGTTCCCTAAAATATAGTTATCAGGAGTCAGAAAAAATGGTTACACTATGGAGCTGATCTCTTGTCCTAGAAAATGAACATATTTCTCACATTGTTAAAAATGAAAAAATTTTCTCTATATATTTTTGACAGTATATTTTCTAATATAAAAACAATGGTTCCTAATCTCATCTCATGCTGAAAGAAATCTCATGTTCATAATACATTGTTTAACATTATAAATATAAAATGTTCTAGAAATGTTTGGTATCATTCATTACCATTCTTATATAGCTAAGTTAAATACATTAACACAAAAACGTAACAGCATGAAATTAAAAATAAATTATATGCAGGTATGAGAATAAATGAGTAGAGAAATGTTTTATTTCTATATAGGGAGAATTGGGGGGATTCACTGGATATATTAATTATCTCCTATAATCAGATATTGTGATTGATGTATTAAAATTAAACAGGAAGGTGGGAAGATGTAAGCCTTCAGATAATCAATGTTATTTACTTACAATCAAGCCACTGTTTGCTTGCCTTTTTTCTCTGTCATGGACCCTTTTGTAGAAAATGCCGCCTGGATTAAACTGAGTACTCCAAATAATCATATCTCTTTGATAATACACATCCATCCCTGTTATCCTTGAATTATGTTCAGTATGAGAAATTTGTTGATGATCGCCACTGTAGTTGAATGGATATATAAAACCCAGGATATCAGTGTCATTAGCAATGTAGAGAACTTGATCTTCAGAGCCTGGAGATTATTATAATAAAATACAAAAATAAAGTAAATTTCAACTAATGTAAAATTAATTATTGTTCTGTTAAATTATCTTGAATTGTTAACACAGTTTCTTGCTCAATAAAAATGACCAACTTTATACATTCTTTTAATCTTCATGACATTTTTAAAATTTAATTTATTGGGGTGACAGTGGTTAGTAAAATTACATAGGTTTCAACTGTACATTTTGATAATACATCATCTATATATCACATTGTGTGTTCACCACCCAGAGTCAGTTCTCTTTCCATCACCATATCTTTGACCCCCTTTATCCTCTTCTACCAACCCCCCCCTTACCCTCTAGTAACCACTAAACTGTTGTCTGTGTCTATGAGTTTTTGTTTCTTTGTTTGTTTGTCTTTTTCCTTTGTTGTTTTTAGTTTTATAACCCACATATGAGTGAAGTCAATATGGTTCTCTAGTTTTTCTGTCACCATATTCCAAAATTAACTCCAAATGGATCAAAGACCTAAACACAAGACGTGACACAATAAACTGCATAGAAGAAAGCATAGGTACTTATAGATCGCTGATTCAAAGAGGATTTTATGAATTTGACCTCAAAGGTAAGGGAAGTAAAAGCTAAAATAAATGAATGGGACTATATCAAACTAAAAAGCTTCTGCACAGCAAAAGAAACCATGGACAAGACAAAGAGGAAACCAACCAAATGGGAAAAGATATTTGCAAACAATGCCTCCAATAAGGGGACGATGTCCAAAATACAGAGGGTGCCAAAAAAAATGTACATACATTTTAAGAAAGGAAAAAACTGTATTAAAATCGTAATACTCAATATATATCAATAACAAAAGATGAATACAAGTCATGTGTATACATTTTTATGGCACATCTGGTATATAAGGAAATCATACAACTTAACAACAGAAAAACAATCCAGTTTAAAAAGGACCTGATCATGTTATTTTTAATATACAGTTATGTATATTAAAATGCATTTCTAAGATTTATTAATGTAGGTTTTCCTAGGACACAGCTTTTCTTATGACTAGAAATTAGATATTCATAGCAGACATAGATTTATGAAGAGGGATTTCTATTTGATAAGTCACAAGATATTATGTTCTGACGCTTTCTCAATATTCAGATGCTATATTGTGTTCTCATTAAGCTTCAAACATTTCTGAGCATTTAGTTTGTGCACTTGAGAGATCATCACCTTAGGCTAACAAATAAAAATTAAGATATGAAAAATCTTCTTCTTCCAATATTCACATATCTTGTGTTTTTTTTATTTTTAT
The DNA here is from genome assembly GCF_004115265.2 of Rhinolophus ferrumequinum. Lineage (NCBI taxonomy): Eukaryota > Metazoa > Chordata > Mammalia > Chiroptera > Rhinolophidae > Rhinolophus > Rhinolophus ferrumequinum. The sequence continues at coordinate 78,580,502 of NC_046291.1, read as the reverse complement.
TGTACAAAGATATCAATATTTATTACAATAAAGTGCCATCATCTCAATGGTATCTAGAATCTTGCTAAGTGGAATTCTTGGGCCTGAAGTTTTGATACCTATAATACAATGCTGATATCATACGTATACTGAGACAAGTAAAACCCTAAAGTAAATCCTGAAAGTATTAATTAAAATATTAATGAAACCATAAAGATTAAATTGCACGTATAGTACCTGCAAATTTACAAAAATAATAATGCATGAGGGGTAGTTCAGCTCTATAGGTTTAATAGCTCTCAGTGAATGTTTACTATGGAGCAGGCACTAGTTAAGCCTTTCACAATTTATCTCCTCCACTTACAATAACTGTGGAAAGTAGGTATTACTATTCCTATTTTACAGATATGGAACTGAGGCTCAGAAAGTAAATAATTCCCCAAGGCCACACAGAAAAGTGTAATGCTGGGATTCAAATACAGGTACACCTAACTTCATAGCCCCTTCTTGATCCACTCAATTGTGCTGTCTTCCTCGTGTGATAACTACTTTATTAACATTGTCCAATAATGCTCTATAGCTAACAATATTTAAGGCACAATATTATTTAGTAAAAACATATGAGCATTAAAATCCATATCTGAAAAGGTCTGAAATCCCTATCTGTCATTTAATTTTTAAAAATGATATACTTAACTGGAGGTGATCTGAATTTGAAAGCATAAATTTATTTTAAACCCTTTTAAAGACTTACTCAAAAGTCCATTCTCCTTATAATGATCTGCTAGTTTTATCCATAGTGTAATTTCTCAAATACACTGAGAGTAGGCCATAAAGATACTTTACATTCTATCACATTGGCTTTTAAACTTTTACACCCTCCTGACAAAATTCTTTTAACAGTAACCATGTATTTGATAGTCATGTATACTAATCATCCCAGACTAGATTAATTAAGACTAACAACAATCCAACTGGCACAATTAGCAGTAGAAAGGGACTTATTTTATATGATGAGACATGAAGCAGTTGCTAAAATAGAACATGGACCTTTTTTCCCCCATAAGATGTTTACAGCAACATACTAACTTTTGAAATAATGGTTATAACTTACCTTTAGCCATGCAGGTGTTATTTCTTTCCTGAAAATTCTGGTCACATACACATTTATATGATCCCTCCATATTTACACATTGTTGGGAACACGTACCAAAGACCAGACATTCATTAAGGTCTGAAAAGAAGAGCTCACGATAGCATCATCATACCCCCAATTAGTATTTCCATTCCTTCTACATTTCCAACATGACAAATTTCTTTTGTCTTATTTCAACTTATTTCTATTTCTTTTGTTGTCCTTTCAAACTCTATTCTGCGACATGTGGAATATTTTTAGGCCATCATAATGCTTTGACAATATTTTCAGTATAATAATTTATCAGTTGTTTGTACACTGGTGGTTAATCCACTTAACCTATTGAAACAGCCATTTCAAATTTCCCTACTATTAGCATTCACTCAAATAAACAGGTCACGAGGTTTCCTTTTCAGCTTGTTTCTCATTACCTAACTCTACTACTTTGCACATGTCATATACTGTCCCTTTGCCCTTGTCCCCCTTTACACAAAGAATTTCTACTCATCTTTCAAGATCCACCTGACCTGAAGCCTTCCTTTGTCTCCATCGGTATATAGTAGTGACTGCCCATCCCATAGTTTCCACACTCTTTGCTGTCTTGGTATTTTTCTCTTACAGCATTGTTCACACTATATTTCACAAGACGGTTATATATTCATATCCACTACTTGACTGGCAGTCACTTGAGGGCATAAATTATGATTTATTCATTTTTTATTGCCAGCATTTTGCTGAATGCCTGGCAGAGAATGAAGATATGGATGTATCTCTAATACATCTCTGGATTCATATAGATGAAGTGATTACGTAACAAGAAGGGCTATGTGAATTAAACACAAAAGCAGATGCCTGTATATAAATAAATATATAAATCATAAGTAATAAATAAACAAAGCACGGGCAATATTCTGTGTCTTAGCACACGCCTCTAATTGTAATGGTTTGAGCAGGTCCAGGATTGAGGTTAGGTGATTCTGGTGGATTATCTACTTTGTCTCTTTTCCTCCTCTTCTTTTGCTTTCTATCAGCATAATTCCTCTGCTCTAATTAAGTGGTAAATCTGTGAGATAAATCCTTCCCTTGAATTAGAGAACTTAAAGATAAGTGCAGTAATAATACCTATCTCTAGTTTAGCACTCAACAGTGTTCTAAAGGCTTTTGGCAGAGACAAGGACTTTCCCAGTGACACATGTAAATGACAGTGCCGAGGCTAACACTCAGGCTTTCTGATTGTGTGGACACTTTGCCCAAGGAGAACGTAAGCACTCTCATGACAATTAATTTCTGTTTGAAATGTAGGCTAACGAGATTTCTAAAAAATATGTTTATTTGTTCAATGAATATTATGCCAGGGATCAAGTAAAATAGATATTATCAGCACTGAACCATCAAAAAGTATTACAACAAATATTTTTCATTTGTTTGGAACCTGTAATTTTAAACAGGAAGTGATTTGTTACTGTGGGTTTCCTTTGATATGAAATGAAAATAAGCAAAAACCAGCATAATTTAATACAATCTCAGCTCCCTCACATGGCCCTGTAATGGCCAGGATCACCACTTTCTCTTCATCTCTAAAATAATGTCTGTATTATGAGCTTTGGAAGAGAATGGAGGAACCAATACATGTCCAATATCCAGACCAGCGTCTTCCACACAACAACTGCTATTCCCTTTCTATTTCTCTTCTGCTATTCTGTTTTTTTCTTTTCTTTAGACATTCCAATTGAAGTGTTTTGGTTTTGTATCAAATATCAATTTCTTAAGCTTTTTACTTTTTTTGTTTTTTGAACTATATAAAGGAAGAGCATAAATTTAAATTCTTTGAATTGCAAATCAAACCAATGTCTATTTTCTCCTTCACACCAAATCAAAACTCCTTTTCTTTACTATTAAATCTCCATTTATTAAATTAAGATGAAAATTTTATTGTTCAAAAGTTACTCATTTGCACAACAAAATTTTACAGAAATAGTGGATTCATAGCAATTTAACTCAGTGTAGCTTGTAGGTTATATTTGCGATGAAATATAATTAAAAATAAATAACATTTAGGGACTAGTATTTCTAAATTTTGTAAGTACATACAGGAAACAAAGCCTACTATTCACAAATATGAGCAAATTAATGTTATTTGAAATGAAAATCTTGAAGAGACTTTTTGTGTGTGTAGTGTATATGTGTGTGTGTATGCATGTGTGGCATGTGTATGTTTATATACAATTGATAAAAAGTGTCTAGGAAACAACAAATATTCTAGGCTTGAAAAATAATTTTCTTTCTTTTTAAAATAGAGAAAACAAGTCGCCAGTTTTCAGTGTTTCATTTTAATGGAGAAATGAAATGTCATGAATAATCCAAGCAAGTATATTACTCACAATGTACATAAATATGACATGGATACACTTCTTTCCCTTTGGCTGAGTATAATTAATTTTTTTCAATGATTCCAATTTGATTGATGCTATATAAAATCACTTTTTAAATTTTTATTCAAGAATAACACAAAGAAATAATAGAAAAGGAAGCAGTAGGTGAAAGCACTTTAGGACTTGAATTTATCCTAGATAAGCCAGACTTAGATGATTTCGGTTTGGCTCTAATCCAATAATACCAATTTTAGTGGAGAAACTTACAGAAAGTGCATATAGGTCTGTATTTTGTAGTTCCATAGTTAAAGACCTGACTTAAATTATATTTACACATAACTTACACATTTGCTGGCTATCCTACATGCTCAATCTTTAAATGATCTCAAGTACTCGTAAGTTGACAGCGATTTCTTTAGATCCCGTCTTTGAATTTTGAAAGACAATTCTTGGTAATACAAAGCACTGTGATAGACACGGTGTTCGAACAAAAGCCCACAACTCTCCAAAAGTGAATTTCCTATTGCAGGACTGCAAATGCTCAACTGGAGAAAAATGGGTCATCTTAAACACGTTCTTTCATGAAGTGCCTCTAATTCTCTAATTGTTCCTGAACCAGCAATTTCATTATCTGTATTTCAAAACAGAATTATAACAATACTATTGAAATTCCCAGAGGTCTGAATCAGCTGCAGGAAAGGCTCCATAGCCTCAGTGACATTAGCTTAGCCTTAAAAATACACAGGATCTTGACCCCAGGACTTTCGCTCTCATAAGTAAACAGGTATCCCATAGACACACGACATTTTGATGAAAATCAATCTTGTGTCACCTCACAATTTTGCAGCTTTGGGAGTCTTTTAAAACATAAAGATTTAAGAGAAAGCTGTTGAGGAAATGTACTATACCTTCACACTGTCTGTTTTCCGTGTTTCTCTGAAATCCAGGCTTACAGCGACAGAAAACAGATGTTTTTATTTGATTACAATATGCATCATCTCCACAGGGATTCACATTATCTTCACAGGTATATTCAGTTGGCGCTGGGATTTAAAAATATGATCAAAATTAACATAATTCTAATTCCTGGACTACTAGTTTATTTATTTATTTTTCTTAATTTGAAATTATATGTATTTTACCATAGATGACTCTTTGAATTTATAAAATTATAGTCTTCTCTCCACGTAAACCCTCATTTCTTATAAAGGTACAGAAGAAGATAAAAACTGAATTCATTTACAGTGAATATGGTTTAGAACAAATTGCCAACAGCTAATATTTACAGCTGTTATTAAGCTATGCTACTTTCTAAAAGGAAATCAAGAATCGATGATTCAAATCACAAGCTACCTTTACAATGTTATGATGTATGCGTACTGCATCCTTCTCTAAGAACAAAGACATCTCTGAGAAACTACCTAGGGGTGCATTCAGGAATACAGTCAAGGGTACTACCACGTTACCAGAGTAGGTAAGCTCAAACGGCAGCTCTTAAACTTTTATAGAATGGACATACGTCTGAGGATTGAGTGTGTAGCATGTTCCAATGGTCTTGGGTTGCAACACAGGTTAGTACGGACTCTGAGTTATATGTAGTCCCAGCAAAGTTGTTAGAATTTCATTGCTTTATATCCCATTCAGCAAAACATTGTAGAATGCAAATAAAAGAAGGGACATTATTATAGGGGCAACATTAAATTAGCTTTATTTTACCTAAACAAATCAAATTATTGAGCAATAGGAGAATTTAATTAGCAGAATTGGAACCATTATTAATCCCCACTAACTCTTGAATATTTTACAATTAAGTAAATTACACCAGTCGAATTATACTATGAATTAGATATATGGGGCCATATCCTGAAACTCATTGCTTCATCATCCAATGGGGAAAAACTTAGATGCATAAAAAAGAAAAAAAAAAGACTCAAAAAGTATTATGTGGCTTTCATAAGCAAACTTAATTTAGGGTTATAGTTCAATTATTTTTTTAATATGGAAAATCAAATATTAAACACTATCTAAACACCAAATTCTTAACAGTCAAGGTCTAATAACTCAAGTACCACAGCACTCTAACTGAATAAAATAATGATGGTTTCTTTAAGAATAATTTGTCAACAGATTAAACTTTTAAAACACTGAATAAATTATTAAGACCTTCATCATCACTCAACAAATATCAATGTTTGTGAAATTGAAAAAGTAATAAAATTACATTTTAGAAACTAAAATATTAAGAGGTATAGATTTCTCTGATGACATCAAAGTCTGCGTTAGGATATTGAATTCTCAGCTGTAGCTCCAAAAAGGGTACTCATAGCAAAATCAATCTTTCCCACCTCATACTTTCTGATATTAAGTGATGTTCAACTTTGCTTTGGCAAAAGCTTAAAAAAAAGGTTATACTTAAGCACATTTTGAAGAACAATTTTTATCATAGTAGTAAAGAAAATTTTGGTCATATTGAAGCATAAATTGGACGTTATGTGTCACTGCACTTTAACAGAAAACAAACTCACTTATCCTGCAGCCTTGTTCATCTGAACCATCTCCACAGTCATCAAGCTGGTCGCACTGGAGGTCCATGGGGATACATTTTTTATTATTGCAAGCAAATTCATCTTTTTTGCAAGGTCTCACTTTATATGTAAGCTTACCTACAGAGTCATTAAAAATGATTAGTGTTTCACCAAATCAAAACGATTTTATTGAGCACATAACATGTCCAAGCTTTTACTAAATGCTATGAAATACATGGATCCACAATCCTTTATTTGAAGCTCTTAGGGGCAAGTTTTAAAACTCTGAAATGCTTGGATTTTTTGAAAAATAATAATGCATTTACCCGATAGTAAATGCTATCTTATTTCTACAGAAAATATTTGGGTATTTACCCTGAGTGGAATGTTTTAAAATCATGTAAACTGCATCTGGCCAGATCAAGTCAGGGTTTGTTACCAAGTAATTTTGCCACATAATTTAATAAGTCTTTGGTTTTAAGAGTTCTTTTAATTTCAGAATTGTGAAAAAGAGACTGTGTACACACATATGCAATCTATATAAGCCCATTCCACCCCAAGGAGCTATTAAACAGAGAACATTTTTAAACCACTGTGTTATTTCTCTCATGCAATATTTTCTTTACTAAAGTGCCTATACCCAACAGAGATGTACACACTCTGGATAAAGTTGCACAGCTCTACTATGCAAATGAAATGTCAGCAGATTATTTTCATAGCCTGTCAGAAGATCAAGTGACTGAAAAAAATACCCTCAGACACACACATGAAAAAAATACTTAAATGTTTTTGAGTTCTAAATTCATTATATTATTGTATAGTTGCCACTGAATCAATTATTTCCCATTTAAAGGATTTACCACCACAGTGTTCCTCATCTGAGTTGTCCCCACAGTCATCAATCCCATTGCACATTTGTTCAGGCTGAAGGCATATTCTATTATTTCTGCATCTGTGAGGTCTTGTGGGGGGGCAAAGATATTTGACTGAAAAAGAAAAAAAGAAAAACCAAAGCAGTTCCTTTGGGTACACTGAATTATGCATAACTATACTTTTTTTGTCTTCCTTTTTTTGTTTTCTTTCTTTTGAAATCTATAATCTAGATTTTCTGAATATCTTCTGTTGTGGAAATTGCCTACATGTAGATCAGAAAAATGTGTGATAACAGAAGCTTGGGATCCTAGTTATTTATATTAACTACAGAAAAGAGTGCACAGCTGTAAAGCCAAATGAAATAAGAAAAAGCCAGACTTCATGGTTTCATTTCCAGATGCCTTATTTTAGCTGCCTTCACTTAGTGTACCAAATTAATTTATGCCTACGGTTTATACAACATGGCGGGACACTTAGCTATTTGAAAGAGTAATTTCACACAGAATAGAGCTTGAGAAAGCATGTGTTATAGGCCTAAAACTGAAAATAGGCTATCCAATGAAAAGAATATTTCAACAGTACTACAGCTGGGTTTTTTACTCTATGTCTCTTAAACAGATGTGTAGCACTGTATTTCAGGTGCATAAGGTTATGTTAGTTATTCATTTTTAATGTGTGTGTGTGTGTGTGTGTGTGTGTGTGTGTGGGTGAGAGAGAGAGAGAGAGAGAGAGAGAGAGAGAGAGAGAGAGAGAGAGAGAGAGAGAGAGACTTAAAGAGATAACAGTGGAAGCCAGGAAATTATATTCATCCTTTTCATCCCAACCTCATGAGAAGACTTCCTCCGCTAAAGTAGGAAACTTCTCTAATGACTCTTCATCCTCAAAGTTGGAGTATTACAGAGTTCTATCTCTAGTCTTCTGATGTTCTCACTCTTACATTCTCTGCTTAGGTATTCTCATTCATTCTCAAGGGTTTACTTGACTCTATAACCGCAATACTTTTCAACTCTATCTAACTGTAACCTCTCACAATTAATATTCCCTCAGGAATTTTAAATTCAACAAGTTCAAAACTTAATTTTTTATCATCTTTCCTTGAATTCCTTCCCTCCAAACATAAGATTTGCCGCATTTGCATAGCTCTGTTAAAGGCACATCATAGCCACAAGGGTGGGGATGTTCTAAATGCATTCCTCTCATGGAGCTTCAACTGTGATTAGGCAACAAGTTCAGCTGATATTGCTCCCAGACTTGCCCTCCTCTTTCCATGCATGACAATTATAATCACCATAGCTTGGCACTTCATTATCTCGTACAGAGATTACTTTAGTAGACTCCTAAATGCCTCAGGTTTATTGTCCAACCTAAGATCCTTCAAAAGCCACCAGAATAATCCACTAACACATTAATCTGATCATTTCTTCCATAACTATTCAGAATAGAATTTAAAATACTTTAAATGGCATAACAGACTTATTGTTACCTTGTCCATATCACTCCTACAGACTCTTCCCTTGTTACTTTTAATATTCTAGCAATATCCCTTTATTAGTTCCTTAAATATACCATACTTCTTTTTGCCTGACCTCCTTGCTTTAATTGAAATTTGTTTGTTACTCCGACCATAATTCCTCCCCCTTACGTCTTTTAGGAATGTATCTTAAATTGTTCAAACCTCATGTTATTACATGTTTGAAGATATCCTTGTTTCCTACCACAGCTTCCAGAACTTTGTTACCACATCTTCATGCGCCATTATTTAAAATAAACGGAAACCAAAAACCGCTATTTGAGGGTGAGGTATTTGAATATACCTCTTCTTATTTCTATTTTCACAACAACTTCATTAATATCACTCCTTCCCTAATTCAGTGAAGACTGTAGCACCTACTCTCATGGTTATTTTTCTTCATCCATATTCATTCATCCTAGATGGTTTCAACATCCAAATGAGCAAACCAACTGTTAACTGGGCCTCTTAGCTCCTTGACTTTGTCATATACATTGTGCTTTCACTCCAATTCACCTAGGCCACCCACTGTCCTAGGAGGCTGTGGACATTGGTTGATTTGAACAAATTTCTCTTCATTCAGCCACTGACAATTCCTGATGCTTGCAGATAGGAACACTAATTGGTACACATGGGTGCAGCTGGATTTGCTATTTCATCCAATTGCTTTGTTTACAAAGCCACTAATTTGAGTGTTTCAAATTCTGATCACATTCTCCTACTTTTGCATCTTTTCAATTCAACCACTCTCATTAAGATACTTACTCAGCCTTAGCTGAAATATAAAACTGAAACCTCAGCCTTAGCCCATCGACACATTTACCTTTGACTTTTTACCAATGCCTCTTTAGTTCCTTCTCTATTGACATTAGATTCCATTTCCAATATTTTAATAAACTCATTTGATAAATATTTATTGGTAACCTATTATTTGTTGTACACTGTTCTAAGCACTCAATAGAAACTCACTTTTGTCCAAATAATCCAGATTTTTCTGGCCCTTTCTCTTTTTCATCTTAGTTATCTAACAAAACCCCAAACTTGGATGAATAAACCATCTGCTATCCTAATGTCTACATCTAGGAAATTCAGGAATTTTACAGATGATAACATCACAAGGCTAACTGATACCACAAATACAAATATTTGTCAGTGCCAGATGGGCCCTGAATATTACTTAAGAATGGTATTGCTTAAGTAATATATTTATATGCCAAAAAAATGTATAGAAGTGGACACTTTGGTCAACGTTGTTTAAGCAGCAGTTTGTCATAATCGGAAGTGTCTGGACGCCGATGGTAACCACTTTGAGTACCTCTTGTAATTGCAGAAGTCAAACATGACTTGTATTCATCTTTTGTTATTGGTATATATTATTACAATTTTAATACTGTTTTCCTTTCTTAAAATGTATATACATATTTTGGCACCCTCTCTGTGTGTGTGTATATGTGTGTATATATATATATATATATACACACACATATACACACACACACATATATATATATACATATACATATTTTTATACTTTGTGTATATATATGCATATGTACATGTGTGTATATATATATACACACACACACAAAGTATTAACATATATCCATCCATATTACTCTTTTACTCTTTGTAATAATAATTCAAATATATGCATTACTTTCAAGCCTCCTTAGAATACCAACCTTTCACATTTTATATATGAATATGTTCCTACTGCATACATTAAAAAAAAAAACAGAAATAAAATGACAGGAAATGTGTTAACATCTTATTAAACGACTGCACGGCTACCTGAATCTACACATAGACTATCAACTCATTCAACTCATTTCAACATTTTTTAATAAAAGTGAAGCGGCCACTATTCTTAACTAAAACTAATTTTTTCACCTGTGCCGAAACTCATTTTCCCCAGCTTCCCTAGGAACGATTCCATCTTCCTTGAAACATTTTCTTACCTTGGTATTTCTTTTGCCACACTATTTTGTTGTTGTTAATATTGTTTTGCTAATTCTTTTATGGTCACTCACTTAAGTCTTTTTTGGGTGCTCATATTTATTTAGATGTCTGGTATCCCTCCATATTCTATCCTAATCCCTTCTCTAATTCTTTACTCCCACCCAGCGTAACTCTCACACATTTCATTGTATTCATTACCACATTTTATGCTAACTCTCAAACTTATACTTGCGTGTCTCCTCAAATGCATCTCAAAGCAGGCTTTTAATCTTACTTGCAAAACTGTTCCCCTACCTATGTTCTCCATCTATTCAATTGTGCAAGCAAAAAACACCCTATAAATTACATTTGGCAACTTCCTCTCCCTCGCCCCCTACATACCATCCATTATATAATCCAATTAATTTTGCCTTTTAAATCACCTTCAAATCTGTGTATACTTTACCATCATGTGCTGTCATTATTTTAATTTAAGCTATCAGTGTAGCTTGCCTACAGTACTGCAATTGTCTTAACTAGCCTTACTCCTTTCTTTCCAATATTTGTAAAATATATGCATAAATATTACCATGTGCCTTTTCCACTTAAAATCATTTAGTATTTTAATTGCTTTTAGGTTAAATATAAAAATCCCTACCAAAACTCACAAGGTTTCAGGTATCTCTCCTGTCTCTTCAGTTTCATCCTAAGCCAATATCTACTTTGCTCTGTCTCTCCAGGCACAGGATCTTTCAATTCCTACAGTAAGAGAAGGTTTGCTCTGCCTCAAGGCCTTTCCACATCCTGTTTCCTTTGCCTATAGCATTGTGTCATCCACACAATCACACACCCATCCCTTTCACCTACTCGGCTCTCAGATTCAAACTAAAATGTTATTTCTCACTCAAGTTTGAATAAAATCCTCCCATTCTACACGATTATAATTTCCGATGCTTTTTCTTCAATGTGTGTATCATACTTTGTGCCCATATATTTTTGTTATCAGCATCACTCTTCCACTAGATTCTCAGCTGTGTGAAGTTTGAGTCCGTGTTTATTTCTCTCCTCATTTATCACCAAAATAAATCACAGTATCTAGCATAACAAATACTTATTTAATGATTGAATACTTTTTCTCCACACTGTTCACTATGCCTTTTAGTACAGGTCCTTCAAAACTGTACCTTTCTGAATTTCCCTTTAGGCAGAGTTTATCTTACCTTACGCCTCTCTGCCTTGCCTGTACCTTTTCTTACCACTGCTGGAAATAGTGTATAGAAAATATGTTTATCTAACCAGAATAATATCGCCTTGTCAAAAAGAACCATGTGCTGTTCACTTTTTTATCCCAAATACTTGGCACAGTCGCTGGTACATAATAGTTTGGCTTGATGTTGACACTGATGACGGAGACGAATGCAAAATTCATTCAGATAATCAAGCTTGATATATTTTACAACATTCCCAGCAGTTGTGTGGCATGTCACTGAGAGTCATTTCCTGGCCCTGGAAGTGGTCCTAGGGGGTGTGACTCTGAAGCCCCCCAATGGTTAATTAGTTACCAAAACATTTCCTATTCCACCCACTAGTTTTATGCTGAAGTGGAATCTGGCTACATAAACTAATATTTTTTCACGTAAATGGTTCAGAAACAATATACTCTCTGGTGATTTTCTAGAGTCCAGTTTGTAAGATTACGTAAAGAACTGAAATTGAAACTTAGTTATAATCTCTCATCAGTTGTACCTACAGAGAACATTCTGCAAAGACTTTTTCAAGTTTTAAGTCTTTTTAAAAATAAAGCTGCCTTCAAGTTTTGGACTTCTTATTCAACTGTAACCTCAGTAGTCAGTGTCATCATCTATATTGGTTTAACTTGATGCATCAAACAGAACAAAGAATTTAAGTACATATGTTCATGTTACGTTTTCTTTAATTTACCTGATGTGCAATTAAATCATATTTGAAGTAGTGGTAGCTTTAAATTAGAGGTGAAATTACCTTTCTTGCTGAAATTAGATACAAAGAATGAGAATAAGAACTAAAAATGTTTACCAAATATAAGAAATCTTTTCTTTTGATTATCTAAAATTGTACATTTATAGTTGCTGGTTGCATATGTGTTCTTATGACAAGTATCAGTGAAAAGTAACTTGAATGAGAATCAATAACTATTTTTAAGATTTTCAGATTTAAATATAAAATAATTCCTAATTTCATTCATCTGCCTAACATTGGTATATAGATAGATACAGATACAGATATTCCTTCTCTAAACATCAGCCACAGTTGTGGGTGACACGTAGAACTACATGATTTTATTATTCACACTTTTTCCATGTACTTATCTGTCAAAGTTAATTGTTTTAAACTAAAGCACCAATGAGGTATGAAGACAAAGTCTTTATATTAATCTTACTAAATTCAAAAGGTAATCTACTCTAAATCCTCTCAAACAGACCATGATCTAATAGTGTTGACATGTGAAAGTTCAGATTTAGGAGGACTCTCAATAAAGGCATAAACTTTGAACAGAGTAATCTCTTACAACCGGAACAAAACCTGTATCTGTGGTTATATTTTACCTACCTAACCCCAGGACTGTAGAATGTGTGGTTCATCTCACCACTCCCTTGATCCGTGCTAATACATTAGACAAGGAGATGAGAGTACAGTATAAAGACACATGAAATGTCATACCGCACATGTCAGGGGCTTCATCAGAGTTGTCTCCACAGTCGTCTTCTCCATCACATACCCAGAAATGTAGTTTACAAAGGGAATTATTGCAAAGGAACTCATCTGCTCTACATATATTTCCTCCTTTAATTTAAAACAAAGAAAGCGAAATAGAGATACAGAGATATAGCATAAATAAAGTCAGTCAGCATGACACATATTCTTCTAATTCTCAGCAAAACAACTACAAATATGTGTGTGTGTGTGTGTACATTTACACACACACACACACACACAGGTACAGGTAATGTCCAAATTGTTTTTAAAAAGGTATTCATGGTTTATTTTTCAAACCAGTCTGATATTACCATCATGTATATCATATTTGTTTAAAGAATATTGATAAAATTGTTGAAAAAAGTTTTTGTCAAATCTAAATTTTTTCCACATATGTTTTATGTTACTGAGTGTGAGGAAACTTCAATTTTAAATTGTATAAATTTTCATTATTAAAAGTTGTATTGTTCTGTAAAGAAAAGACACCAAACATTTAGATAATTCAGCTGTATCTATAAACTGACAAACCGAATTACTGAAAACAGAATATCAGTAAAAAACTTTTGTAGTCAAAAAGAAACAATTTTCTAATAGAAGGGAGAAATTGGCAGTGTGGTAAAACAATAGTTATTCTTATAAGAATTGTACAATAGGGTACCCTAATTTTTGTAATTTTAAATGTTTGCATTTTTCCTCTTTTCACAGTTAAACAGGATCAAGAATACAGAGATATTCCAGCTTACAATTAAGTACATTTACCACACGCAAAGGACAAAAAGTACTAATAAATGCTGGTTATACGTCTAGATATGTAGCAATATACAGTGGAAACTACAATCGTTGGGGAATTAGAAACTTGCTTTGTTTTGCTTTGGACAAGTCTATTAATTTCTCTGGAACACAGTGTCTTCATATATTACAAATGACGTATGGTTAAGGTGATTTATAAGGTCATATCTGCAAGCTGTACTTGGGGAAACAACACAAAGAAATTTGATGGGAATTTAGAATTAATATAAATAAGACTGCTGTTAGAGAATTACATTACCTGTTTAAGCTCATACATAAGGTAAGAAGCATGGTCTCTAAAAGGGCTAGATTTGATGATTGAAGGTATTGACATATTTTAAAAAGGATACGTTTGTTAAAACATGGGGATGGGGAGTAATAGTGCTCATCCTTGCAAGCCTAGAAAATACCTAAGAAGAAGCATTGCTCATCTTGTGGATGCTCTACAGAGGGAATAAAGAGCCTAGGCTTGTGAGGGTCAAATAGCTCTTATTCTGAGTTTTGACCTGCACACAAATTTCTAATAATTCACTTCCAGTAGCAAAGATTTAACTTAGGGAATGACAGAATCAGATTTGAATTTTAGAATGATTAACAAAGTTATAGTGTAGAGAACTTGGAAACGAAGATAGTAAGAGTAAAGCCAATAATGGAGGAAAAAAAGACCGATTTGAATAGGGGTTGCAGCAGTCCAGAAAATAACTGATGGTAATATGACTTAGAGTAGCTATGTTGGAGAGCTCTTCAGGAGGTAAAATCCTCAGAATACGATAGCTAAATAGATAAGCGTGGCAAAGGAGAGTGAGGAGTCAAACAATACTCAATTTTTGGTTTATTTGGACAATTTGATGAGTGTTGGTGTTGTTCAATACATAAAGAAACACAGCAGGTGTAGCAGAAGTAATTGAAATAATGACAATTCACTTAAGGTACTGGTAAGACTACCAAGTCGTGATACTTACAAGGCTAGTGGATAAACATGTTTGAAATATGGGATACGTTTCTAAGCTGTAAGTGTATATGTATAGCTGGAAATGATCAGATGTAATTATTATTTGAACTTTAGAAGAGAACACAGAGATAATCAGGATTTAAAGAATGGATGCATAAAGAGGAGTCCATAAGAGTTGAACTAGCCAGAGCAATTGGAGAAATACCTGAAAAGTGTTCTAACTAGAAGGTCATAGTAGGCACTTTATAATAATGCTAACAGAGTAGGTTTAGTGAGGGTGGGTTTAGAAAATATTTGTTGTTGGTTATCATCAGATAAAGAATTAGTAGTTAGCATAGTCACATATTTCCAGATGTTTGGCCTTAAAGGAGAGGAAGGAGAAAAGTTGGGTGGGTAAGAGCATAGCTGCTTGTATGGAGGAAAACAAGTATCTGAACACATTTAAATGCTTCTGAAAATAATTCAGTATACAAAGTAAGGTTGAGAATACGGAAAAAAAAAAGTAATTGATATAATGATTTCCTAGAAAATTCAGAAATTGTGAAGAATTTGAGATCTAAAGCAAAATAAAAAGATTATCCTTAAAACAGAGACATGTCTTCCATTTTAATAGGAAGGTAGGAGGACTGGCTAGGCACAGCTCTGGGTATCTTTGTTAATTTGGTTGCCAGATGTTGAAAAAAAAAGCTCATGATTTATTATTGCTGTGAAATAGCAGATAAGAAAGAAAGTCAACTCACTAAAAATCTGATATGTTTAGAGGGAAATGATTAAAGAAATATAGGTAAATTGCTTAGAATCTTGAATGATAATTGAATCTGGGACCAATAAAAAATTTAGTGCTATCTGTCAGAACAGTTGTAAGACTTTCTGCAAAAATGCTTAACAGAACTGGTACAGCTTAACTGGCATTTTTGAGGACTAACAGACTCTAAGATATAGATAAAGGGAGGTCTTTGTTGAGAACATCAGGGTGAACCGCACATCACCATTCTAACAGTACAATGTCTGGCATCAGGGTGCCCTTTTCTTTCAAATGTCTGCAATGTTCATCTCTAAACTGCACTCATTCTAAAAATAATCTCAATTACCAAAACCCAGGCAATAAAACATATTACCATTTAACAATTCTCTGTCTGAAAACAATAAAAAAAGATAAAATGTGCTGTCTTCAGTTCTGAAGAAACCCAAGATATGAGAGTTGGCTTAATTCAGTATCAAAATCAATAGAATATATAAAGAAAGAGTTGTGTTCTTTTAAATAAAGATTCTACAGTTTAAATCTCATTGCATGTTCCATTTTACAACAGATTACATTCAAACAAAATCTGTGAACTCGACATCTTCTGATTATTTTAGAAAACTCCTATTTGTAGCCTATCAGTATTGTTGACAGGAAAAAATGAGTTTACTAAAGTATCACATTAGATGATGGATTTTTTTCTCATGAGTGTTGGATGTGCCACTATTTTATTGAGCAGAAGAGAAATAAAAATAAATCACAATTGTGACAGAAAGGTAAAAGTTTTATGATAAGCTCCTAAAGGCTTCCTATTGTACTACAAAGAATTTGCATTTCAAAAAATGCACCACTGTGGCTACCATGACATCCCCAGTGGAACTTAAAGTGCTTATTTTGAAATGGCAGGAAGCAAGCATAAACCACAAAAGGTATAATTTAAAAGAGATTAGCTGAATTAAAATCACAGTTTCCTAGTCCTGTTCTTGATCAGCTCTATAGGAGGTTTATTAGAATATAAAAACTTATGTATTAAGTAACAACAACCTATGTTTAAATATACCTGAGCCCTTAACAGGTTCATAAATATCTGGACAAGTGCATCACTATAGAAAATAAGCATTTAGAATTCTCATCCTACTTTGGGTTGACAGAAGCTGTAACATATAATAATGTTTTGTAATTTCCATTTATAATGTACACATTTTTAAGCTGATGGTTACTAAAACGAGTAACTCTCAATCTTTTCCACCAAAATTGCCATGAGGAGTAAAGTTTGGGAGCTGAAGCCAAAAGGAACACCAAGTTGCCTTGAGGCAACATGTAAATGCTGCTTTTAATTCCATAGTATTTTGGATGTAAATATAAATGCTGCTTTTAATTCCATAGTATCTTGGATTTCAGTCTTTTCAAAGCAAACCAGTAAAACTGATTGACTTGGAAAATGTTCCATGCTTGTCTAGCCCCTAACACTCAGCCCTGGTTAGATCATAGTTCCAGATTTGAGATGTATGGAAGTTAGATTTAATGGAAGAGGTGTTGATTCAGACATTCCAGTTTCTTAATGCCTTGATGAACATTTATTTAATACCTAAACACACTCACTTTCCAGATATTCCTACAACTCTTGGAGATATTTCATTGTGGTTGGATTTGATAGTATGAAAAAATGAGCACAGAAAGGTTCATGGAGATAAGAAAAGAAACTAGATCTGCTGATTCTCATTTCAATAAATTCTCTGTGTTATTACATAGTACAAATCCTATCAACCCCTGCCCCTTTTATATATATATAAATATGTATATATATATATGTGTGTGTGTGTGTGTATATACATATATATGTTATATATATTATATACATTATATATATATTTGTTATATATATTATATATATGTATACATATATATATATATATATGTATGTATATATATTTGAGGATTCCTTCAAAGCCTTGGAAAACTTCTCATTATGCTTGGCATTAAAACCAAGTTCTATAGCATAAATCTTCAATTACTGTGGTTCCTAAGAAGCTAAACTGTCCCTCACCTCTGTGACTTTGTAAATAAGAATCCCCTGTCTGAAATGTAGTTTCTTGTTCTGTTTGCATACCTAATCACTGGCATCAACAAACTTCAACAGGGAAAACTTGCTCAAGTACTACAGAAGTCATTACATTAGAAGGAAGAATATGATACCAGAAATGCAATCAAAGGGTGGCTAGGGAAATTGCGTAAAACACTACAATTTGGTTGAAGACAGTAGCAACTGAGATGGACTTGAAAGAACAGATAGAATTTTTATTGGCAAAGGTATTGATCAAGGTGGTGGAAATAACAAAAGGATCAGGAAACATGTTGAAAGCATATAGGATGTTGCTAGAATATTTCCAGTTTGACTAGGATATATGATACATAAAGCAGAGTAGTAGAATATAAGACTGGGGGATAAAATGTCGTCCTTCTCATGTAAATCTGACTGCCAGGTTGAGTTATTTGTATATAACCAGGAAGGAAGAGCTTTGAATAAAGTTTGGCATAATCCGAGTAACAGGTAAATAAAATGAACCTGGTAGCAAGAGTAAGATGTATTGAAGACAAGTAAGGTGATATTACATGAACTCAGGCAAGAAGCAAAAGGAGAAAAAAGTACTGATAACAGTGATTGAAGTTGAGGGGGTGGAGGTTACTAGCTAGAAAATGGAAAAAGAGGAATAACTTAATTATTTTATCTCAAAGTCTTTGCATGTTAGACTACAGAAGATTGTTAGTGACAGACTGTCCACAAAGTTTGCTGTATCTAGAGTGAACAGTTACAGAAAGTGTGTGTGAGAAATTAACCAAAAGTAGAAATAGCTATTATGGAAGTTTAACCTTTTCTGGCTCTCTATAATGTACTGCCGATTCCAAATGAGACCTAAGATTCCTTCTGCTGTATATAACGATAGTTTATCAAGTTTTGAGATAGAAATATCACCAAATTAAAAAGGTTTGATATAATATTAGAGAAAGTAGAAAATATTTTTCCCTGTGTGACTAGATATTTACAGAACTAAATACTTTAGATACATTTAAACTGTGCAAACCCTGAGTGCCTGTTCAAATGCCTTGCAACATATGCCAATATCTGGTACCATCTATGTCGATGATATTCCAAATATTCAAAATGTAAGGTCCATTGCGATACTTTCATAAGCAGGTTAAATATTTTTTTACTTACATAATATATTTAACATTATGAAAACGGTAAGAATTATGTAATTTAAAGTCATTATAAGCTTTACCATGCAATTTCTTTGCTTTCATTTCATTAATTTTATAGTAATAACGATTATTGTTTTTAATGTGGTGACTTACAACTAAAAAATTGTCAACTGTCAGGAAATACCTTCACATAATTGGAAAATAATATACTACAAAGCCCAAAGTTATCTTCCAGACTGACAAAAATATGTAAGTTGTTTTCTCAACCATGCGGCAAAATGGAAATCTGGGACATAACCTATAACCTATATATGAACTAGCATATTAGTACGTGTAATAGTACACTGTGCGCTGTTTTTATTCACTCAGACTAAGGCAAGCAATGTAGAAGAGAAATGTACTCTGAAAAGACTTTTGTCATTCATTCTAGTGGCTATGTTCCCTGTGCTCTTTTAGTACCCCTAACCCTGAGCAGCAGCTAGTCCAAAATTCATGCTCATGGTAGGCACTCCATAAACACTTGCATTTTGGTTGCCTTTGGTGTACAAAGATTGATGTTCTACTCTGAAAATGATCCAGATGTTGCTTATTTAGAACAGGCTATTCTACACTAAAACTAGAAAGAGTGAACACAAGCATTTAATGATCCTATCCTCTGCCTCTAACACACTATGTATTCTCCACAGCACTTTAACTGCCATTCTTTTATGGCGTGCACGCGTGTGCGCGCGCGCACACATACACACACACACACACACACACACACACACACACAGATACCTTACCTCTGTCACAGTTCTCTTCATCACTGCCATCCACACAGTCGTGAATGCCATCACACAGCCACCGAATTGGGATACAGTGGGCTTTATTTTTGCATCGGAACTGATCTTCCTTACATTCAGTCACACAGTCCATCTGTGCAAATACAAAAGGCACTGCAGTTTTTATTAATTATAATGATACTGTCACAGGCAAAACAAACAGGCAGCTGACAATACTGGAGATTTATTATACTGTGGGCTTTCTTTTATTTTGAATTAATGAATACAACCTCTATAAATGACAATGGGGTTTAGTATATGGACAGCATAAAGATATAGGTATTTGTGGAAATTACTGTATTTAATGTAATTGTCCTAACATTTTAGACAGCCCTGAGAATCAAGATTCTGTCTCTTTATTTTTATTACATTGCTTTCCCAAATCTAATTCATGTAATTTAGAGATTTTAATGAAATTATAGATTTTACCTCATCAGAACCATCAGCACAATCATATTCTCCATTACATTTCAAAGACGCTGAAATACATCCTCCGCTGGTACATATATATTCACTTGATGAGCAAGTAGGGGAAGCTGAATGCAATTATAAGTGGAGATTTAGATTCAATAAAAAATAATGATTGGTTTGATAGATAAAAACACATACAAGCATATCAAATTCTATAGGTAGTAATGAAAATAGTTTATATCACTTAAACTATATTCAACATTTGATAGTAAATATTTGTTTAAAATGTGCTTTACAACATTGTTGCATTGTATTAAAAAATACTGCAATGATATAATGGTCTGTTCAGTAAGTATTAAACTCACTAATCTAAAGAAAAAAGGAAAATAAAAACCTCCCTATCCTCCTTCCCTTTGAATTTAAAGAGTTAAATAAATTTTTCATAATTTAAATTGAACTATTTAAAAGATAATAGGCTTACATTATTTTCAAAAGTGTAATAGGATTTAGCGATCCTGGGGAATGTTAATTCATACATGTGTTGTATAAATCTAACAGTGGAAACCTTGGCAGGTTCTCCTAGACACTGTGATAGCTATTTGGTTATGTCGACATCAGTATATTTGTATCAGTTTCAAGAAGGAGTTTGGTTTTGGCATTTTCAATATGAATATATGTATAATTAAGAGTCTATAGAATTTGAAATATTCCTTTATGATACAGAAAATACAAATAATAGTTGATAAATAAGATCATACTGGTACCCAATCTAATTAACGGACATAAGAATTACGACAGCTGCCTTTGGCTATGTGTTTGAGTTTGTAAGGCTTACATTCAAACCTCTGGGGTTCTTGGCCTTATTATTACCTTATTAGGCCATTAGGTAGCCAAATGTACTTACACAATGACTTTGTGGTCTGACTTGCGCATTCCAGGGATGTTAAAAAGATTTTTCCATTTGTTTTAATTTCTGTCAATTGACAATGTTTGCCTAGGGATTTGTAGTATGAAGGAGTCGGAGAACATGTCTGGATTCAGTAAGAGAAAAGCTCTGATCGATTAGAAGTATGGACCACGGGCATGGTACTGGAACATGATAATGCATGTGCCTTGTGTCTGCTATTTTGACCTAGTATCTCAAACTAATGTTTTCATGGTTATACTTAGATTATAGTATAATTTCCCTAGTGATTTCCTTCTATTAGATAATGTTTTTGAAGTAGCTAAGTATAAAAATTAAGTTTTAATAAGAATATTTACAGAGCTATAGTTAAGAAATAGAACTGCACAAATTGGGTGTTGTTTTTCTTTCTTATACTCTCGTTTTGCTCACTAATTTTATTTTGATTTTGGACCAAGATGTAAATAAAAAGAATACACTTAAGTTTTTTCTCAGTTGGTATCATGTTTAAATTAATACATTCTGTTTCATAATCTTCGTTTCCCTAATTGAAAGCCTGACTTTTATCATAGTTACAATTTCATCATATTTCATTTTGTTGTCTTGAAAAAACAATCCTAAATGTTATAGAAATGTATAGAAACCAGAAAATCAAATTTGGAGGAGAATGCTTGGATCTTGAACATGGTAAAAATCTAACCTGCTGAAATGCTTTCAAAACATATGAAGGGCACACCAATTTTCTATGTACAGATATTTCAGATTATTTCTAAAAAACAGAAATCTCTACGTGCATTTGCCACCATTTTCTGAATATATTATTCAAACTTGTATTTTCTTAAGTTGAAATATCAGCTGACTTTAATATCACCTCAATAATTTTACCTGGTTCACAGTTTTTCTCATCTTCTCCATATTTACAGTCTTCATGACCATCACATTTCCATTTTGCTGATATACACTGACCATTGGAACACCTGAACTGATCTTTAGAACAACTTGCTTCACAATTTCTCTGTAAGAATCAACACACATGTAATTAAAATTATATTTTTAGACAAATATAACCCAAATGACAACTAGAAACCTCACACATAGAAACCTAGAAGTGTAGAAACCATGCCTACAAAATATGAGAAGCTCAGATAATCACATGTAAGCCCAGTGTTATATAACATAATTATAACAATTTTTCACTTTCATTTTTCTCTGTTAGTCATAATGAAACAGAAAAACAAAAAAAAGAACGTAAGTCCCATGGCTTTATCATATGAATTAAATTTCTCCAAGAGTATTATTCTTCAAACTGACATTATGGCTAATGTTATTTTAATAATTGCAGGTGAGAATGAAGATAATGCGGGAGAAAAGAGGCTAAAAAATTATTTCTAAGCAAGTACATCTAGTTCATTAGCAATGGGATCAAAGGATGGAATGTGAAGCAAACAAGAATGCTAAAGCAGATCTGTTTTGCATTGGAAAAACTTCTCTAGCGTTCATTCTTTCCCATTCTTCCCATCTCTTTCTCTCGGTACCTGTCCTTTTACAGTTTGGCTTGCTGTTGGTAATCCTTCTCTCTTCTAATATCTGATCCTAAAGAACTGTGAAATGAACTGCCACGATTGTCATTTCTGCTAGCTCACATACAGATTTTATTTGGAAGTCAAACAAGATAGTAGACAGACCTTTGGGGAATCTTTCAGTTTTTTATAAGATCAATGAAAAAGTTCCACTAGACATTTACGTCCCTTGTGGTCTGACCATTCTGGTTAAAATGGGATGGCCCAATGACATGTTTTGCTGGGGTGATAGTCTTCTGTTAAGGAATTTCTATTCTTGCCAGACTGTACTCGTTTGTTCCTTCCACAAAAAAGGGCAACATTCTCTCAGCTTGTGAAACTCCCAGTGAATGAAACATTTTTAACTATTATTCCCGGCTTCTTCCTGGTTTCACTCCCATGTAAGGAAGGAGAATTTAGTTTCTAAATTCCTGTAGTTTTCTCCGTGTTGATGGCTGTTTAATTAGACTGTTTGCTATATAATTGATTTTCTTTCCTGCCTTTCTTAAATATCGAGAGTTTACTATTTGCCAGATAGTTTCTTAAATAAGAATACAAAGAAAACTAAGATTTACTCCCTGTATTTGATACACTCATAGATTAATAGGAAAGACCAGAACCTAAACCAACAATTGCAATAAAATAAATTAACTGTCAGAACAAATGGATATAGTTTCAAAGATAAGGATTCTTATGGTTTTTAGGAAAGGCTTTGCAGAGAAAGTTTAAATATAAATGGAACTACCTGAGAAAGGCTTTAATGTGTAAGGATAATTAGAAATGTGCTGTTATCTGTGGGGTAAGCTATGTAACAGTGAGTGGTGTAAAATATGTTGGAGAAATGGACCATGTACTGATCATGAGAAAGGATTTCTTTTTCCTTTCTTTTTCTTTTTTTTTTTTTTTGCCACCATACTCTCCATGCTCAGTATTGTGCTTGGGACAGAGTAAGAATTCAATAAATACTGCTGAATGAATAAGTGAATAAATGAACAAAATAGCAAATGTAGAAAAAAAGGAACATAAATTAAAATCTCAAGCAATTAAGCTCCACTGGGTTAGGAACCATGTCTGTCTGTGTACTGAGCATCTAATACCATGCCATGGTTATAATAACTACTCAGTATATATTTGTAGAATTAATGAATGATTAGCTCAGCAAGAAGGCTAATTAAAGTAAAAAAAGGTCAATAACCAATGACACTAGTGTATCTGCATTGACAATAACACAGAAGGTGGTACTTCTAGATACTTCATCATCAAAAGATTTTGATCTACAATAAATTGCAGTATAGTTGATGTGAGTGTATGTGTTGTGTGTGTGTCTGTACTTGTAGGGTATTTAATTATTTTAGACATTTGAAAACATACAAAAAAATAGAGAGAATGGAATAATGAACCTTATTGTGCATGTTTAACCATTATCAACACTTCATATTCATATACCCTCCCCTCACTTATCTACATTCAGGACTGTTTTAACATAACAACAATACTACAAGAAAATTAACAATATCACAAAATGAATACAAAATTCCTTAGGTTCCTTAGTATAAAGTTATTCTTAATCCACACTCAAGATTTCCTTAACTTTATAAAAATATTATTAGGCAAACTAAAGATCTAAAAGAGGTCCACACATTGAATTTTGTTTGTGTTTAAGTGTATTACTACTATTTCCCATTCTCCCAGTTTTTTAAATGTAATTTTCTACTTGAAGAAACCAGGCCATTTGTTCTCTAGAATGCTCCACATTTGAAATTTGGCTGATGGAATGCTAAGAATGGTGGTATTCTAGCAACCACCAAAGTGAAAAATGAGCGTTTTACTTTTTAGGTATCATTATGAACACATATATTTTTATATACTTATTGTTTTTTAATCAACTACAGTCATTTTTCTTTCTGATGCTAAAATTGTCCCTCTCATTAGTGAAAACCTTTTCAAGTTTGCTCCTATGTGCTCTGGACCCTATCCTAATAGGCCTGTTTTCTGGCTTCAGGATATTAGTGGCTCATTTTGTTAATGTCCTTTCATAGACCTGGAATTAGACATTTCTCAAAGGATTTTTGTTTCCTTTAATTGAAAGATGGTATTTGGCGGCCACTATGTGAATGCCAGAGATAGTTTTTAATGCTGGGATGTCATTCATTTTAGGATTTTTCAGTGGCAAAGCTAAGAATTGTATATTTTTAGAAAGAGAAAAATCAAGATCCCATACTGATACTTTTGAATTTAATATTACATGATTTTTATTTACTTTCTTTATTTCTAAATTTGTATCTCCCTTCTTTTGCTAAAAACTTGAGAACTAATAATGTTAAAAGCCTTTGAACTGTCCTACTCGCAATATATATGAATTTCAAATTAAAAAAAACAATATTATTATTAAGAATAAGTCTATGAATACAGTTTAAGATCCCTTTGCATTTCTTTTAATCTTTATAATATACTGGATTCAGAGGGGTAAACTATTATATTTTAAAGTCACTTTAAATAATTCTCTGTGTATGTCACTAACTTGATACACAATTACATTGATCCACATTTTTAGTTTTTTTATTGTTTTTATAGATAGTAACAAATTACATTGTTAGTTCACATTCATACAAAAACTTATCCTCACAGTTTTCTCTTTTGTTCCGAATATGAAATTATCCTGTATGTAATTCTGCGTTCTAGCCATTTGTTCAGTTTAACTTTTTGCTTGTTTGTGTGCTAGTTTTTTTTTAATGCAACATGTCATTTTAGACGTAAAAAAAAAAAAAAAGAAATCAATTGCCTATATTGTTAGCCACCTCATTACATAGAGACTACACTAAATGCCTGTAAATGTAGAGAAAGACTACCTTTAAGAAAGTTAATCAGATTCCCTAGAGGCGTTATCATGAAAATACCTGGATAATGGAGAAATATTTTTCCATTATAGGACTCTGTCCATGAATTTATGGCATGAGAGACACATGGTGTTAATAAGAATATCTATTTTCACATGAATAAGTTTTCTGAACAATAAGTGTTTGATTCTGTGTATATACTTTGGACATCTAGTTGAGTAACATGCAAGATCAAATCATAAACATTAAAAAGTATACTCCCTCCTCTTGATGTTTCACAGATTAAACAGGGTGGGTAGAAAATATTTTTTAAAGAAAATGAAACATTTTGATGGTGTGAATGAGTTTATGTGAACTGTGTTTTCCTGACTGGGGAATATTTAATATAATTTTTGAATAAATGTATACTAAGTAAATACGTAGCTGGTCAATGTAAGAATTTAAACTCCCTTGTAGATTTATTTTTTATATTCAATTTTATTGAGGTGACAATGGTTAGTAAAGTTACATAGGTTTCAGGTGTACAATTCTGTAATACATCATCTATATTTCATATTGTGTGTTCACCACCCAGAGTCAGTTCTCCTTCCATCACCTTGTGGATTTTTAAAAATTTTATTTTAAGTTATTTTGTGAATAGCCCAGAGACCTTTGCAACTTCAAGTTTTAGGTTTTCTGGCCTTCAGGTGAGGAGTTACATGCATTTGTTTCTAAAATCCAGGCACCTGCATGTGATTAGGGAAATTTTTCAAAAGAGTGAGAGAATGGAGAATTGCCTGATTCTGATAAGAATGCATGAAGATTGGGGGGAAAAATAAACAAACAAACAAAAAACTGGTTTGTGTGAGCTCTATAAACAGTAAAGACCTTCAGTATGTCTGAAAGAGTCAGGAAATCAGTGGATAATTCAGGAAGTTAGACCTGAAATACAGAAACCTCTACAGCAACAGGGAAGATTGTCTGTGGCCCAGCCTACAGTCAGTGAGAGGACCTTCATGAGAGGTAAAGACATATGTGAGTCAATGGAAACAGCAGAGCTGAAGGAATCATTGTTCCTCAGAAGGAGCCATGGTGGCCACTGAGGACTGGAGACCTCGTTTCTCCTTCCTCTCTGATGGACTGCACAAGTGCTGTGTTCCTGATATTAACATGGAAAATCATTAACAGAGAAAATCATGAAAAGTGACTATTATTGAACTTCTTAATTATATTGGAAGTGAGGGCTTGGAGTCATTTTGGATTTGATTGAGGAAAAAATATAACCACATGTCGTGTATTATTTTTAAAGCATCATGGAGTAATTAACAACTGGAACACCAATACACAGATTCATAAATAACGAATTATGTGAACTATTATAAATGTTAGCACAATCTAAGTTTAGAGAATTATCCAGAGAAATTCTAAACTTTTTCACTTAGTCTGTGTTTACATTGGCCTTATTATAAATGGATTGTGATTCATCATCTAAACACAGCTGAACCTGTGGTTTCATGAAAATTGATGACCCACATCGATATCTCTGAGATGGTATCTATTGAAGAAAGAGGCTGGGGACAAGAAACTATTTAAAATGCATAAAAAATTATTAGTCCTGACTATAAATACTGCAGAAAATTTATGAACAAATTCACAGATGGCGAGGGCATCAGCTATAGGGAATACGGTTTCCAAATATCGTATTCCCAACCCAACCATTCACCACTTGAGGTAAAAGAGACTATAAAATTAACTGTCAATAGTCGCACAAGAGCTATTCCCTGTGTGTGCTGGGTGTGTGCAGCACAGAGCTGAGATAGAATACTTATCTCAGTGTGTCAGGAGTGAAGTACATTTCAGAGCTGTCCTTGTTACACTCATTCCATTGAACAACAATAATTATAAATGTGATTCTAAAGAACTGCTTTATTTTTGGTAGGATTTCTCAAAGTTTCCTACCTCATCAGAGCCATCTGCACAGTCAAAATCTCCATCACACCAAAACCTTGAAGAAACGCAATCCCCATTGGCACAAAGAAAATCTTTCAATGTACAGGTCTGTGGCTCTGTGGAAGGAAAAACAGCACAGGGTTTTTCTATTATATGCGACTGCATTTTAAAATTTGTATAATATACAACATGCGGTAGCATTAAGGCAATGTGGTTAGCCAAGCAGAACCAACAAATTGTTTAGGAAAAATGTTTCATGAAGCATCTACGGTACATAATATAAGGATTTTTCAAATTTGTTTTTAAAGTCATGAATAGAAAGTGGCATTACAGAAACAAATTGAAAAAAGACAAAAGATAAATAGCCCACTGTTTAATAAAAATACAGTTGAAAAGTAAAATAAAAGCCATAAACAAATACATATTATAGTATAACAATAATCTTTTCCAGTTGTTGGAATTCAAAGACATTTTAGGTATTTACGTTAAGGAATTCTGTGATTCTCTGTACTTATAGGGCTGTTTGTTAATGGAGGAGTGACTCTAGACTTTGTTTTTTGACATTTTAATATGTACTATAATGACTTTCTAATTCTTCAATATTGTCCCCCAAAATTCCAGATTTCATAGAACAAGAAGGACACCTTGGGGTATTATTGGACATGCCTCGGTGGATACGGGTTGAAGAGGCAGAAGGAGGCTCTTTTAGAAAACTGCCTACTTGTTAATGCAATTGTTTGCTTATGCCCTATATAATTTACCTGTCATTTTAGACAATCTGCCACTTGTTGATTTAATTATGCTGCACTATATTCCACATAGGACCAAAGCCAAATAACATGAATTGCTATTTGGCTTAACTCCCAAGTGGAAAATATTTCATCTGGGCAATAAAGTAGAATTTCAGAAATTTGTTCCTGCAAGTGATCTCTATGACGGCTGGAGGTCATCTCTTGTTTAGTTTTTGTTCTCTAAGTAGAAGTGATATTTGACATCTTCTCTACTCATTAACTATTTGCATCTGTCTCACACAATGATATTCTCATTCAGGTGAAGGAAGAATAGGTAACAGCAATTAAATTTAAGGAGCATCCATATGAAGCCTAATTTTCTACATAAAGATTGTGAATATCTTTGTGAATAGACTGCGTTTGAATACTGCTCTCCACAACCACTTGGTTTCTAGCTGTAGGGTGACATATTGAATATGGGGTACCATAAAGGCTCCTACATGTCTATATAAAAATTTTATGTAAACATATAAAATCACTGGGGAAACTGTGGAAAGTGTAATATGTATCAGAACATTTTGTTCTGCTCTGGGACTTACTTTACTTTAAAATACAAACTTCAGGCTATACAATAAGACACGATGCTATTTAGTAGAATGAAAAAAATGCCACTAACTGGAGGATCCCCTTTATGTCTTAATACTACTTTGGGAGCATGACAATAAAAAGTTTTTTTTTTTTGTTTTGCCTTATATATACATACATTATGTTTTAATTTTAAGAAACAATTTTATCAATATCACTAATTATAACAATAACAATTATTATCAGCTATTGATTGCTTATGTGTTGATAGGTCCTAGTTGAATTTAATACTAAGTGCTTGAATTGACTCATCAGTACTAACTACTGTATAAAATGATGAGTAAATTGAGGTACAGAGAGAATAAGGAACTTACTCCAAATCACCCAGCAGGCAGAAGAGCTGGTATTGAATTTGAACCGAGATGACCTGGTACCAGCGCCTATACTTCTTACTGTCAGGCCATGTTATTGCCTCCCAAATTACTGAGGAAGTAATAAGTGCTCACATCACAGAGCTTAACATTGAATCTCTGAGAAGTCAAGTCACTTGTCCAAGGAGCATGACTAGCAATGTCTGTTTCACTTAATAATGAGAGAACAATAATAAGAGAATCCCTTTTCCCCCATCCCTCCGTATGGAAGCCATTTTACCCTCCTTCATATGGACTGGTCACTTCCTTGATACTACAGATGGCAAAAACGTACAGGTTCAGAATTAAAAAGAGCTTTGGAAACCATCTTGCACAAAATCCAGGGAAACTAAGTTCAGAAAATAAAAGTGACTTTCAAAGCCATACTGTTAGTGGCAGAGTAGAGAGGTTTACAGACTCCAATTAGTCTAATGAGTATATTGTTATAAAACCTAAGAAATAAGTGCAAAAATTATATGAATGTGGGTGTAAGCATCTGAGGAGAATTTTTAGAATACAATTAGTATAACTGATGTGCTATACAAATAATCTGATATAAATTCAGTGTGAAAGTCTGGAAATTCAAAGAAAGCAGACATAGTTTTTTCGTCTACATAAACCTTAATCTAGTTGATCAAAATTATTCAGTATTTTTAAATCTATTGGATTATTAGTTCTTAATAATTCAAAGAGATGAAGAAAAAAATTTGCACATCAATTACTAGGAAGAGATACATGCCATATATATATATATATATATATATATATATATATATATATATATATATATATAAAATATTCATTATTGATAAAGATAGTATAAATGTTGAGATTTCGCAAATATTTCCAAACGTTTGATCTGTTAGGTTGGTGTAAAAGCAACTGAGGTTTCTGCAATTAGTTTTAACCTTTTAAACGGCAATTACTTTTGCACCAACCTAACATTAAAAGTAACTCCAATAACAATGACATTTTTTTGTTTCTAAGAGCACAAATCACTGCTAAAGCAAACTGTCCCTGATGCACATTTAACAAGGGAAATGATCAGTGGATGATAATGAAGTAACAGTGGATTAATTATCCTATGTAAATATAAAAAAGTACAAAGCATATTAAATTTAAAACATAGCTGCCAGTTAATTGCTCAACTATTCTCATATCTGTGCCTGGAGTGTTTCCAACACAACTTAAAAAGTAAATTTGTTAGATCAGATTCGTAAACAAAGAAGTCCAAACATGATTTTAAAAATACACTGCTAATATTATAAATAAGTGTCAGGCACAGTGCTAGGCTCTGGAGCATAGCTCTACTCCCTAGAGCATCTCCAGATACTTAAGTAGGAGTTCAAGATAAATGTGATAAAGATATAAATGAGGCAATGGAATACAAGTTAAGTGTGGGTGATGAAATATGCTAATGTAAAAGAAAAAAGTTGCTTTTGTTTTTTAACTATAAAATTGATTTACTATCTCTGTTAACTATGTTGCACTACTTAATATTAGATAACAATAACACCTAAATGTGAACCAAAATGCCACCATTGACTAATGATATTTATAAAATATAATAATGATATATCAGTGCCATTTTGGGTATATTGTTATCTCTCTATATATTACAATTATATTAATAATCATGTGATATTATACAGTCATAATTACAATATGTATATTATAATTCTATGTGTAGAATTATAATAGTTTTATTGTAATTATATATTAATGCATATAATTATAATAGTTCTGATAGAGAATAAAAATGGAAAATATCTTGATAGCATTTTAATACAGTATTTTCTCTAAGGCTGACTTCTATAGGACTAATCTCTTGGGGCTTCCTATCGACATATTGCATTCTTTTCTATTCTTCATAGACTCAACTTTTGTCTATGTTTTAATTTTAAGAAACAATTTTAACTATTTGCATCCGTCTCACACACAATGATATTCTCATTCAGGTGAAGGAGGAATAGGTAACAGCAATTAAATTTAAGGAGCATCCATATGAAGCCTAATTTTCTACATAAAGATTGTGAATATCTTTGTGAATAGACTGCATTTGAACACCGCTCTCCACAACCCTTGGTTTCCAGAACTGCTGGCATTTTCAGTATTTAAACCTTCTCATTTCTTCTGGCCTATTCAAGATGGTATCTTCAAACAGCACTTTTTATCTAGGTCTCTTGATTCTCTTACATATTCTTACATGGTTCACATATTCCCAACTCTGATATTTGTTCTGTGTACGCTTTCTTTCCTTCCATGTCATTACTCTAATGTGCTTTGTTCTTGTGCACTGTCACCTTTCCTCTGCAAATTCATTAATATTAATTATCTTAGGCCACAAGCTTAAAGTGAATAGGACCTAAAAAGAGCCACACATAATTGAGCACTTTATACAGAAATGCTTGATATTACATCTACTTTGCTTGCTTTTTCTTAAGGGCTCTAGGTTTTATCACAAAATTCCCACGGTGACAAGTGAGAGGTAGTGTTTCTTCTCCTGGCTTTCTTGCATCAAAGGCTGACTTTCAGGAGAGGTTAGCAAAATGATACTCAGCCACTTAGGAAGCCTCAGCAGGCTCAGAAGCAGGCTATCCTGTCCCTTCATTTTCTCCTTCTTTTCTTATTATAGTAACCTAACTTCTCACACAATTTCAATTGCCACTTGAATCAAGGGTTTTCCAAGATATAAGCCTGCAATGTTGCCCTCCTATCTAACCTCCCTTGCTCTCAATATGCTTCAGTGATAGGACATTTCCTCTTAGGTATCTTATTGATAATTAACACTAAATGTATCTAAAATTAACCTAGGTAGTTATCTATATACTTAAGCTCTGACATAGAAATGAATTAAATAGAAAGTATACACAAAATTCTTTATTTTTCGTATTTACTCTTTTTTTCTATTACCCTCACCCCATTAGGTTTTTGTTTCACTAGACAGAATCTGAATACTTGCTATTTAACATTTTTAAAATTACTGATGAAAGGAATCTAGAACACTCTAATGACTGTGTGATGTTCTTTCCTTTTTTAAATAGTGTGACCAGTTGGAAGATATCTATGTGAAAAGAAGAGTAACAGAGGAATAATAAAGATTTCTATATTCAGAGTTTTTCAAAATCATAATGATCCAGATATTTCATATTTAATATATCTGATTTTCAAACACTAGTCTAAGTTTTGAAAGTTATTCAAAACATTAGTTGATATTTTGCAAAATGAATATCCAACTGATTTAACATGGCAGTGACTGTACTATATGTATGCTTTTATATACTGTATCATCATGCTTTAATGTAAGAATTTCTATTCCATCTCCTGTGTCTTGTGAAATGAATGTTCGTAGTCCAATCAATAAAAATAGACATCACTATTACCAACAAATCCTTTTTGGAAATAGTAAAATATATATATTTAATAAATATAATTTGATTATCTTACTTTAAACATAATTATATTGCTTTCTTTGTTTAAAAAGCAGTATAAGAAAGTGACGGTAAGAAATATATTCAGAAATTAGTGCTAGAATATAGAGATACTGTCACCATTTTACATACTCTCATACTTTTTAGAAAATAAATTTGTTGGATAATTATTTTAAAAATTTATGACATAAAAATGCAGTAGGCAGATAACGATAATAGTGTTATTCTATTTTCACAGAAAAGCATCCTGCATAAATATGGTGTTCACCACTCCGGAGAGAATAAATGATATTTCACTGAAAGAAACTCATGGGTGAATTTGTAGTGTAAAAGAATTTGAGACTGAAATGAAATGTATACCATGCGTTAAAGAATGATATGTTTTGTACTGTCTCCACATCATTCAGCTCTTTGTATGAGCTTGCATCAAGGACTTCCTTTACTGCATACTAATAGGTTGCATTAAACCTCATGATACTTTCATACCAATTCTGATAACTGTAAGAAAATAACTCCCGGGATGAGCATTTCAATAATTCTACCATTTGAGATTCAGGTCAATTTAGTCTGAATATTCTTGTCCAAATGTGAATGTATGTATAAAAATGTGAGCTGCAGGACAGATAGGTTCATATTCATACCTTAACTGAACTGAAAATTGCTATCCTGCCTGTTGAATAGGCTCTCAGCTCTTAATGTTCTCAAGAGTTACTTACTACAGTTTTCTTCATCTGAATTATCACTGCAGTCATTTTGGCTATCACACCGCCAGTGATCTGGAATACAGTTGTTGTTTTTACACTGGAATTCATGAGGTCCACAAGTTTTTTTATCTGTAATAGAAAGAACCAGAGTTTGCACCATTGAGTTCCATGAAAACATCCCTCTTAATATCCTCATTGCCATGCCAAATCCAGGGCATAAAACATTTCCTGATACATTAATTAAATTACTGACTGAGAAGCATTCCTAGAAAAACTGAAGCCAAATATTGAATACATTTTACCTTTCTGTCTTGTTTTATGTTGTTATTGGTCATACTTTCATCACAAGCTGATTACAAAGTAAGTGATTGGACCACCCATACAAAGTCGACACAAATCAATTAATGAAACAAAACAAAACAAAACAAAACAAAAAAACAATAAAATTACCCAAAACTACCCTTCTCTTTAAGACACTCCCTCCCTAAGCCACATTCTATTTCTGCTATAAGACAGTAAAAACACATGGTTACTACTCAAACTCTGAGATTGTAATCTTTTCTTCCTCCTTAAGAAGCTCTATCTATAGTCAGATGCTCTAAATTCATAAAGTATAATAGTACATAATGTGTACAGACTTTGACAATTAATAAAGTATCATCTCTTGAACCTCTAAACAATATCATTGAATACCAGGAGAAGTATTAACTAGCTCTTCACTTTATAAATGACAAAAATAGAGATTCTCAGAAGCTTTGGAACTGGATGAATTTTCATTACCAGTAAGTGGCATAGCAAATATTAAAAAAAAAAAAAATGTATTTTTACTCCTGATTTAGTACTCTTTAGGACAAATCTGACTGTCCATATGAGCCAAAATCAGAAAGTATGCAATAAGAATTTATTTAAAATTTAGGGCATATATGTTTAAATTTCTTTGAGTAGTATCTAATTGTATATAGTCTAAAGCAGTGTTTCTTAAACTTTAATGTGCATACTTATAAATTATTTGGGAATTTTGCTAAAATGGAGATTGTAATCGAGTAGATCTGGACTTTTAACAGCTCTAGTGATAACATTGTCTTTGGTCTATGAAATGCATTGAGTAGCAAGAGTGTAAAGCATCAAGATGGTATAAATTTAATAACATAAAAAACAAAAGTATACATGTAAATATACAATTTAGGACACATTTATTTCCCTTTCATATTTCCCTTAGATTGACTCCTTATTCTCAGCCATATTAGAGATTAACAATGAAGTATTTAACAATTCAGACTAGTAAAATAAATTAATTAAAGGAGAAAATAATTTCTTTGGTGGTAGTTGCTATACTTTACTTAAAAATGCATCTTACAAAATTCAGTTGAAATAGGATTATAAAAGCAAGAGTGGTTTAGGTACAATTATAAAAATTAAATAATGACTATCTATTGAGATCCCAGCCCACCTCTTAGCTAAGCATTTTCATAAACATGATCATAGTCAATCTTTATAATATCCCTAAGAAGTATCATTACATGCATTTAAATAAATGAGAAACATAAGTTTCAAAGAGTTTATTTCTCCAATGTTACAAAGGTATTAAATGGCAATGGGGAAATTTATATGCAGATCCCAATCCAGAAACATTTTATATTTCCGTAGAAATTCTGATGATAGACTTGAAATGCATTCTTTCTACTAAATAGGTAGGTAGATGGACGGATGGATAGATAGACAGACAGACAGACAGACAGACAGAGGATAGATGCCCCAATTTCCCTCTACTCCCCTTCCTTCTTTCCTTCCGCCCTACCTGCCTGCCTGCTGATTACCCAGAATCTAACGTGTGTCAATATGTTGAGTGCTGTTTTGTAATATACCCTTTTTGCCTGTGTTACACCTAACTTTAGATTTTAAAATTGGCTTGAAATCTGCAGTAGTTCTAATATAGCATCGTGTCCATCTCAGACACTCAAGAAATGTGTTAGAATGGTTGGAATTTAAATAATGATTAGTAAAAATATGGGGTTTGGTAGTAAACTATTTAGATGGTTATTTCATTTTAGCAATTAAAACAAACTCCTCTGAAATTATTACTCTCTATACAACATTAGTTTTATGTATTCCTTGTATTGCTTTTAAATATTGTTTTAACATTTTAGAATTTAAAAATGTAAGAAAAATCAGACTGGATTAGTAAAATAGATCATGGGACCTAGTATCACAACACTGGCCCCAAGCAATTCTCCATGACTACAAAAGGTTAACAATTGGTACTGAGTATCAATACAATCAGTTTGAATTTTTTCCCCCTGAATCCTATTCATATTTTTTCTATGTTTAAACATTTATATTTTGTGTTTGAAAGAAATCTGCACTTATCTCTTAACAAGAACAGGTTACAGTGCATTCCTAAAATGTCCATTTGGGGCATTCAGAAACCATAACATGAAAAGATAAATTGTGTTATGTAAGGTTATTCAGATTTTATGTTTCCATATTTTTAATTTTTGGATCCATAACATTACATATTAAAATTACAAATACAAACTATACAAACTATATAGACTTTTCTGTATTTAAAATGTGCCTTGAGGAGATATAAATAATTAAATATACACATATATAGTATTTTAATAGGAAAAATGAGCAGGGTATAAAACAGTAGTTTTCAAATTGGCTACACATTGAGAGTAGCCAGTTAGCTCAGTTGATTAGAGGGTAGTGCTAATAACACCAAGGTTGCTGGTTCCATCCCCACATGGGCCACTGTAAGCTGCACCTTCCGTTAAAAAAAAAAAAAAAAAAAAAAGTGGCTACATATTAAAATCACGTGGGGAACTTAAAAAAAAAAAAATCCCTTCCCCAGTCCATATCCCACATTAATAAAATCTGACTCTGGGGTAAAGCTCAGACATCCGTAACTTTATTAAAGCTAGCCTGGTGATTCCAATGAACAGCCAAGTTTGAAAATTATTGGTCCAAAAAATGAATTGCAGAACAGAACTTATGTAATTCTACACTATAATACTCTAGAGTAATTAATATAAAATGCTCATAATATGTAGAGTTTTCTATTAATTCATATTGTTAAATAGCATTGGAAAATGTGTTATTTCTTTTTCTGTCATTATAAATATGGACAAAGTAAATATAGTAGAGTCATGCACCAAGTAATGGTGGGGATGTGTTCTGAGAATCATTGTTAGGAAATTTTGTTATTGTGCAAACATCCTAGAGTGCACTTACACAAACCTCGGTGGTACAGCTACTACATACCTAGACTGTATGATATGGCAGGTAGTTCCTATGCTGCAGAATGTACAGCCTGTTACTATACAAAACTACACAAGGTGAAAACAAGCCCAACGGAAAGTGATGCAATTAAGAGATGTGGTAAACAAGAGTTGTACAAGGCGGCTGCCAGGCATAATATGGTATACTGCTTTACAGCAAAATTAGTTTTTTTTAATAAGTAGAAAGAATGCACTCTAAAATAATGATAAAAAGTATAATATAATAAATACATAAACCAGTGATACAGTTGTTTATTATCATTATCAAGTATTATATACCATACATAATTGTATGTGCTAACATTTATATGACTGGCAACACAGTACTTTATTTACTCCAGCATCATCACAGACATGTGAGTAATGTGCTGCACTGTGGTATTTTGATACCTATGATGTAGTAGGAGCTAGGAATTTTTCAGCTCCATTATAATCTATATAATTACCATAGTATATGTGGTCTGTCCTTGACCAAACGTCAGTATGTGGCACATGACTGCACTTGAAAACCAGTTTTCCTTGTTTATTGTTTTGACATGAACTGAAGATACTATACACTTTTGATTGTGTAAAGGTGGAGTGTATAACTGTACTGGCTGTATACTGTAATTGGTGCTTGTATATGTATGTATGGGATATTTCTGAAAAGAGATAAAAGAATCTGGTGACAGTAATGCTTTTGGAGCAAGAACTGGGGAACTGAACTGCAAGAAAGAGGTAGAAGAGAGATTTAAGATTCTCTGGACAGATACCTAACAATGGAATTGCTGGGTCATAAGGTAGTTCCACCTCCAAAACACTAATTTGAAAAAAATGTATGCACCCCTATGTTTATTGCAGTGCTATGCACAGGACCCAAGACACGTAAACAACCAAAATGCCCTTTGGTAGATGACTGGATTAAGAAACTGTGGTACATTTATACAATGGAGTATTGCTCAGCCATAAAGAAGAATGAAATCTTACCATTTGCAATGATATGGATGGACCTAGAGAACATTAGGCTAAGTGAAGTAAGTTAGACAGAGAAAGACAAATACCATATGATCTCAC
This sequence comes from Rhinolophus ferrumequinum, assembly GCF_004115265.2. Classification (NCBI taxonomy): domain Eukaryota; kingdom Metazoa; phylum Chordata; class Mammalia; order Chiroptera; family Rhinolophidae; genus Rhinolophus; species Rhinolophus ferrumequinum. The sequence continues at coordinate 78,543,091 of NC_046291.1, read as the reverse complement.
TTATATGTGGAATCTAAAGAATAGAATAAATAAACAGGCTAAGAGATATAGAGAAAAAACTGAGGGTTGCTAGATTGGAAGGTGTGGGGATGAGGGAGAAGAGGAGGGGATTAGAAAGCACAATTGGTAACCACAAAATTGCCACGGGATACGAAAGGCAGTTTGGGGAGTACAATCAGTAACGTTGTAAAGATTTTGTAGGGTATCTGATGGACACTTGTCTTATTGAGGAGACCACTGCGTGGACAGTGTAGGTGTCTGACTGCTGCGGTGTGCCCCTGAAGCTGAAGCTGAATAGTGATGGGTGTTGACTGTGGTTTTATATTTATATAAAATTTTTATATTTATATTATATATTTATATATATATAAATTACATATATATATATATATATATATATATATATATATATATATATATCTTGTCATGAGATGTGGAGTGCAGGGCAGGGAATGGGGTCAGTGGAACTGTGGAGGCTATGTGCGATGTCGGAGGGGTGGCAGATTGGGGGAGGAGGGTTGTCACTTTGTGAGGGGTGTAAATGTCTAACTATTACATTGTTTTGTACACCTGAAACTAATAATAGAAAAAGAAAAAATAATCTCTTTATACCAAAAGGAATCCAAAGGAATATACAAACTGGAAATAATAAGTGAATTTCAGAAGGCCATGGGTTCACTATCATCATACATATTTAATTGTATTTCTGTGTATTAGCAATAACCAAAAATGAAACTTAAAAAAAAAAAAAACACAAAACTTACACAATGGTATCAATAAAATGGAAAATAACCAGGAATTAAACTAGTGAAATCTGCATAAGATCTTCTTACTGAAAATTATAAAACATCGATGGGAGAAATTAATAATGCCCAAGAAAATGAAGTGATATATTCTGTTCATAGATTAGAAAACTCAGCATTGTTAACATTTTCTCTAAATTAAAATATGGAATTAATGCAAATCCTATCAAAATTCCAGCAAGTTATTTCTGAAGAAATAAGTTATTCTATTATAGAATTATACTGAAATAAGGATCTAGAATAATTGACCAATACTGAAAAAGAACAAAGTTGGAGAATTTACAATACCTGATTTCAATAGTTACAATAATGCTACACTAATCACAAGAGTGTAGTATTAAACAAATACTTATATTAATGTTTATATTAGTGTTTATATTAATGTTTATATTATATTAATGTTTGCTCCAAAAGACGCATTAGAGCAGATAGTCCGGCTAGGTCTTATTTTCGGGGAAACATGGTAGTTTAATGGGGAAAGGAAAAGGCTTTTTAAGCAAATATTGCTGAAGCAAGTGGCTATCATATGAAAAACATAAATCTTAATCCATCATACTCTATAGACAAAAATTAATCTGAGATGATCATAAACATAATATAAAGCTTCTAGATTATGAAAAAATCCATAATCTTGGAGTAGGCCAACACAAAAAGTATATAAAAATAAAAGAAAAAATGGACTTCAACAAAATTAAAAAGTTTTATGCTTTTGAAAAATATCATTAGAAAATGAACAGGCAATCGACATTTAAAGAAAATATTTGCACTATACATAGGTATCTGGGGCCAAACATGGAAACAACCAAAATGTCCTTCGATAGATGAATGGATAAAGAAGTTGTGGTATATATACACAATGGAATACTATTCGGTGGTAAGAAAAGATGAAATAGGACCATTTGTGACAACATGGATGGATCTTGAGACTATAATGCTAAGCGAAATAAGTAAGACAGAAAAAGCAGAGAACCATATGATTTCACTTATATGTGGTATATGAACCAAAAACAACAAAAGAACAAGACAAACAAATGAGAAACAAAAACTCATACACACAGACAATAGTTTGGTCGTTACCAGAGGGTAAGGGGGGAGGGAGATGGTAGATGAGAGTAAAGGGGATCAAATATATTGTGATGGAAGGAGAACTGATGCTGGCTGATGAACACACAAGGGGATTTATAGATGATGTAATATAGAATTGTACACCTGAAATCTATGTAACTTTACTAACAATTGTCACCCCGATAAACTTTAATTAAAAAAAAAGAAAGTACTCAGATCCAGAATATATAAAATTTCCTACATCCTTTACACATTAGGAAGCAAATACTTGAAAAGATAATTCACAAAAGAAGACATTTGAGTGGCAAATAAAGGTTCTCAAAATCAGTAATCATCAAGGTAATACATTTCAAACCACAATGAGATACCATTACATACCTACTAGAATTGCTCAAATCAAGAAGGCCACCCTAAATTTTCATGAGAATATAAAGAACATGATACTTTTTATTCTGGTTCTTATAAAGATAGATATATATGTACCCTATGGCACAGCAGTTTTACACCTAAGTTTTTATTCAAGAAAAATGAAAACACATGTTCAAAAACTAAATTTTTACAAGAATGGCTATAGAACCTTTATTCATAATAACCAATTTATAACATAATCTGCATTGGAATATATTCATAGAGTTGAAAACTACTCACTATAAAAAATAATGAATTGTTAACAAACAACTTGGAAATATCTTAAAACTTTATGCAAATGAAAAATTCACAAGCAAAAGAGTATACACTATATGAACCTAGGCATATGCCATCTAAATATAAGTAAAAATAATCTATGGTGATAGAAAAGAGTTAGTGGTTGTGAAAGGGAGTGTGAGAGACTAAAAGGTGGGTGAAGGAATTTTCTGGGGGATGGAAATATTCTGTATCTTGTTTTGGGTGTTTGTTACATACTGTATAAATTGTCAAAACTCATCAAACTGAACCTTTAAGATACAGATATCATGTTTCAATTGTAATTAAAAATGACTTTACAATTAGAATTGCTAGTGGTTTGGAAAATCCAAATAATTATATCATGATAAAGTATTATTCATTTAGTCCAGGGGTGTCCAAACTTTTTTCAACGTTTTTCACCAAAGGCCATATGCGGTAAAATACACAAACAGCCGGGCCACTCACTCGAGGTGAAGTACATATTGCCTCACCTGGTTTATTTAAGTAAACTCAATATATTTTAGGAATTTGCTGCGAGCCAATAAAAAATGGATTGCGGGACGCAGTTGGCCTGTGGGCTGCAGTTTGGACACCCTTGATTTAGTCTCTGAATGTGCATGTATTTTCAGAACAGAAGGGTAGTATGAATGAGAATTCATTGTTGAAAACTAACCTTAGTTGGGCCTCAAAATTTAATTGCTCCAATATAACTATAAGTGATAGCATGTATATATAGAGAGAGATAGATATAAATAGATAGACAGACAGATAGATGTTACATATGAGTATTTATCTATATAGATGTCTATATAGATAGATATCTCTCTATATATCCAGATATTTCTTTATTTGACATTTGAAGCTATCATCTATTCATTTTGTCTTAGACATCTGTAGTCTCAGTTTCCTCACGTGAAATTATCTGTCCTCTATTGCAGGGGTGATGATTAAGTAGTGATGAGTATTGGAGTCCGCAAGACATCAAATGCATTTATCTCATACCCTATTATCTTATGTGTTTCTGACACAAAGGTAGAGTTGGACTTGCTTCCTCTAAAACATATACTTTTGAAAGTTGAAGGTGGTACAATATATGTGATTCAAAATATAGCATATAATTGATAGTGTTGCCTAAAATTGCATATTCTTTGGAGGTGCCAGAGGTTTTATTTTAATCTATGAATTAATGATAACTTTAGGCTTTCTATAGCACTTTTTTTTTCTCCTGAGAACATCCTAAATCAATCTATACTGCTAATATGTTTCTAGTAATGTTTAAGAGTTAAACTATGTTATATGTAAGTCTTTCATGCATAACACATTTTTTTCTTTTTTTTTTCTTGTTTTTTTTTTGGTTAGCTCTGTGGCATAGGTCAAAATCAACATATGATATTATTGGGAAAATGCTCAATTCTTCAATTAATATGTGAAATGAGTCCTACAGTGCATGTTTATATATTATATATATTATATATATACCCATATATATATGTTTTTGAACACGGAATATTCTAAAAATAATATTTTAGTGAATCAACAGCTATCTCACCAAATTGAAATTACGTACTGTTTCACTATTTAATGTTTTGGTTATTGCTTTAGAAAATGAAATACCACTTGTAAATTTGCTATATATTTTATTCTACTACTGATCAGAAGAAAATGGCATTTGTATGTCCTCTTTGGAGAAATGTCTCTTCAGGTCGTCTACACATTTTTCAATTGGATTGTTTTTTTGTTGTTGAGTTGCATGAGTTCCTTGTATACTTTGGATATTATCCCCTTATTGGAGGCACTTTTTGCAAAACTCTTCTCCCATTCAGTTGGTTGCCTCTTTATTTTGTCGATGGTTTCTTTAACTCTGCAGAAGCTTTTAAGTTTCATATAGTCCCATTCGTTTATTTTAGCTTTTACTTCCATTGCCTTTGGAGTCAAATTCATAAAATGCTCTTTGAACCCAAGGTCCATATGTTTAGTACCTATGTTTTCTTCTATGCAAATATACATATGAAAAAATGCTCAATATCACTAATCATCAGAGAAATGCAAATAAAAACCACAATGAGATATCACTTCACCCCATGGTAGTCTTGTTGGCTACCATGAGATACCAAGACACCCATGGTAGTCTTGTTGGCTATCATCAACAAGACAAATAGTAGCAAGTGTTGGAGAGGCTGTGGAGAAAAAGGAACCCTCGTACACTGTTGGTGGGAATGCAGACTGGTGCAGCCGCTATGGAAGGCAGTGTGGAGGTTCCTTAAAAAATTACGAATAGAATTACCATATGACCCAGCAATCCCTCTCCTGGGTATCTACCCAAAAAATCGTAAAACATTTACACATAAAGACACGTGTGATCCAATGTTCATTGCAGCTTTATTTACGGTGGCCAAGACATGGAAACAACCATAATGTCCTTCGATAGATGAATGGGTAAAGAAGTTCTGGTATATATATATATATATATATATATATATATATATATATATATATATATATATACACACACACACAATGGAATACTATTCGGCGGTAAGAAAAGATGAAATAGGACCATTTGTGACAACATGGATAGATCTTGAGAGTATAATGCTAAGCAAAATAAATCAGACAGAAAAAGCAGAGAACCATATGATTTCACTGATATGTGGTATGTAAACCAAAAACAATGAAAGAACAAGACAAACAAATGAGAAACAAAAACTCATAGACACAGACAATAGTTTAGTGGTTACCAGAGGGTAAGGGGGGAGAGGGGTGGGAGATGAGGGTAAGGGGGATCAAATATATGGTGATGGAAGGAGAACTGACTCTGGGCGGTGAACACACAATGGGATTTGTATATGATGTAATACAGAATTATACACCTGCAATCTACGTAATTTTACTAACAATTGTCACCCCAATAAATTTAAAAAAAAAAAAAAGAAGAAAATGGCTTGGGAAGTTTACATCTTGAGGTTACAGAACTAGTTCCCTATCAGTCTGAAAACATAATGCCTAAAATCACTTTGGAGCAAAGTTAGGAAGCAGACTTTAGCTGGGCTTTCTGCCTGTGTATGCCACTAAGTAAGCATTGTTCAAGTCTGTCTCCCCTGCCGTTGTCCTCATGTCTAAGTCAGAGTGTCCCAAAGAGCCAAACAGTTGCAGAAGTTCTTCGCTGGAGTTTTAAGTCTTGAAACAACTGATGAGAATCTAAGGAACCCTCCTGGGAATGTTCACAGACTGTGTGGTGATGAGAGACCAGAACACCAAGCAGTTCGGACGCCCTGGGTTTGTCACCTATGTCACCATGGAGGAGGTGGGTGCAGCCATGAAGGCAAGGCCACACAAGGTGGATGAAGAGTTGTGGAACCAGAGGGCTGTCTCAAGAGAAGATTCTCAAACACCTGGTACCCACTTATTAGTGAACAAGATTTTTGTCGGTGGTATTAAAGAAGGCACTGAAGCACATCACGTAAGAGATGATTTTGAACAGTGTGGGAAAATTGAAGTGGTTTGAAATCATGACTGACTGAGGCAATGGGAAGAAGAGTGGCTTTGCTTTTGTAACCTGTGGTAACCATGGCTCCGTAGACAAGACTGTCATTCAGAACATGTTGTGAATGGCCGCAACTGGTAAGTAAGGAGAGCCCTGTCTAAGCAAGAGATGGCTAGTGCTTCATCTAGCCAAAGAGGTCAAAGTGGTTCTGGGAACTTTGGTGGGGGTCGAGGAGTTGGTTTTGGTGGGAATGAGAACTTTGGTCATGGAGGAAACTTCAGTGGTTGAGGTGACTTTGGTGGCAGTCGTGCTGGTGGAGGATATGATGGCAGTGGGGAGGGCTATAATGGATTTGGTAATAATGGAAGCACTTTTGGAAGTGGTTGAAGCCACAACGATTTTGGCAATTACAACAATCAATCTTCAAATTTTGGACCCATGAAAGGAGGACAGTTTGGAGGCAGAAGCTCTGGCCTCTATGGTGGTGGAGGCCAATACATTGCCAAACCACGAAACCCAGTTGGCTATGGTGGTTCAGCAGCAGCAGCAGCTATGACAGTGGCAGAAGGTTTTGATTACTGCCAGGAAACAAAGCTTAACAGGAGAGGAGAGCCAGAGAAGTGACAGAGAAACTACAGGTTACAGATTTGTGAACTCAGCCAAGCACAGTGGTGGCAAAGTCCTAGTTGGTATGTATTTTAGATAATGCTCATGTGTATAAGTAAAAAGTTGAGAACTATACTTGTATATATTACAAGACATTTCTATTTTCCATTTCAGGAAACATGATAGTTACAGTTGGGTAAAGATAATTTTTGTTACAAAAAAAAAGTAAATATAGTCCTCGAAACACTGAGGCCAAAATAATTATGAGAACAATGAAGCTGAGCTTGCATTATGGTGGCTCTTTCTTCCTTGTGTTCCAGTTTATAACATCATGGAGTCAGAAGTTCTGGGTTAGAACTGGAATTAAAATTGGAGTACCTTCTTTTGTAGAAAACTTTGTCTTCTTTTGGGGGCAGGAACCCTCTATTAACTATCAATCCATAAACCTCTTTATGTAGAAGTAATTTTTTTTTTCTTTTTTCAGTCAATCATATTCAATTCTGATCTCTCGCTCTAAATTCCCCTCAATGTCTCTGATGTCTCCATTAGCATCATAAGTAAATAGATACCTACATATGCTGATTTGCAAATTCTCTAAAGCTCCTTGACTGGTTATGAATTCTTCAACAGTGATGTTAAAAGGGTACGTATTCTATTCCTTATTTTCTATAGCAGGTAGGATTTGTTGGATCATTATTGGATTTTTTTTTTTTTTTTTTTTTTGGTTGTTATCTTTTGAAGCTACTAAGCTACTATCTCCACATCTGGTGAAACTTTTACTCTTGGATCGTTATCTCTTCTGTTATATGGAAGGACCACATGATGAGGGGTTGGGAGGGGCTCTTCTCCTACACAAATGGTCCATGATAGTCTGTTATTCTTGCTAAAACAAAGATTTTACAGCTTAAACTTGATAAATGATTATTCATGTTTAACGTGATAAAATCTGGGTTCCTGAGGACATTGCCAACCACAATACGATCCCCATAATGCAGCTAGGCAATGTCCTCAGGAATCCAGATATTTATCATTCCGCTCCACCATCCTAAGTAATGGCTTCCACTGTTCTTAGTCACCTCATGGTACAGGACGACAGCTAGCAACTGAGCCATCACCTTTCAGGCCGGAAGGAGAAAGAGCAGAAAGGCAAAAGAAGAAGCTCCTTTCTTGGAGAAAACACCCTTTAAAGTCATGGAAGTTCCCACATAACACTTCTGCTTACATTTGAATGGTGATGACACCAATCTACAAGGGAAGCTGGGAAATGTGATGACTTATTCTGGATAGCAATGTGTCAACATAAGTTTTAAGGTTCAGTTTCTAAAGAGGAAGTAAAAACGGTTATAAGCATAGGCAATTTATGAGTCTCTGTCAATAACCTAACAGGACCAATTCAAGTCATTTGAGATGATTTCTATGACAGTATTTCTTTCCTTTTGAGATTCTGAGTAATAGAACCTCAAATTGCCATAAGTCATTTTTAAAGCCATGTAGAAAGCATCCATATCAGAAGCCATCACTAAGGTAAGGAAGAGCTTAGAAATGGAAAACAAGGATATGGGGCTCTTAAGACTCTATGTGAATACTTGGATCCAATCTGAGTCTGAAGTCAACTCCATCCACTCTCTAGAATCAAGGCAGACAATTTATTTTACCACTAGTTTGTGATGAATTTCTTTATTTGCAGTTGAGTCCAAACTAATGCAAACACCACTTTATTTTTATTGTTTAAAGCTATTATTGAATTCTAATATTAATGTTCTTATCTTTATGTGCTCATTCACACAAGCCCTAGGCTCTTCCATTGGTTTATAATTACCTGGGAAATGCAACTTTTTTTTCACAAGAAGCCTCAGAATCAGTCTCTATTGAAAAGTGACTTGCAAACCCAGGCTTCCATGAAGATGGGAGATGGCACGAACACCTTTCTTGGATCATATTTTCTACATGACATATGCTATTATAGCTTCTAGTGATATTGATTATCTGGAAAACTGCAGGTTGCCTTGTATTGTGAAGTGTTTGGTGGATCTGAAAATTGAATTCACGTTACGTCTCATCAATCAGGGCGGTATTCCTCCATGAGCACTTACATGTACAACCTATTCTTCTAGGGGAAATGGGAAGAATATTTGGAAGCAGCAGCAGTTGAGAATAGCAATGCCAGCTGCCGCTTGTCCCAATGGGATCCTGCTACTTCTGTTTTGCCTTTGAATTTTATTATTATTTTTTTAACTTTTACATTATTTTACCAGGTAGAGAAGAGAAAGGCTTATAAAGTAAAACAAATTACCAAAGGCATATTTTCTTTATAAAGAGGTGAATCTATAATAAGCTGTATCTCTAGAAACCCCAATAATGACATTTTAAAAATTGCATGTCAATGCAATGTAATTTTCAGTGGAAATTTTTTGAACTTGTATTATGCAGTTTTAGAAAGTGTCATATTACATCCTGTAATGCCATTTATCTGACTTGACATGGATTTGTGATTTTGTTTTCTTACTTAGAAATTTTTATTGTAACTTTTGGTTGTGAAGTAGGGGGGGTAGTTATTATCTCGTCTTTCGCCAACACACTGTATGTCATCTGCCAAACTCCTGCTATTCCATTCATCATTCTCTTTTCAACAGTCTGCAGTCTTTTTATTTTCTAGTTTTATTGAAAAATAATTGACATATATCATGGTATAAATTGACTCTGATAACAACTTTTCTATATATCACACAGCAGTGCTAGCTATCATCATTATGCTGTACATGACATCGCTAGTACTTACTAATCTCATGCCTAAAAGTTTGTAACTTTTGACCACCTTCCTCCAATTCTCCTTTCCCCCACCTTCTGCCTCTGGTAACCACAAGTCTGATCTCTGGTTCTATAAGTTTGAGTGGTTTTGTTTGCTTGTTTTTTGTTTTTGTTTGTTTGTTTGTTTAAGATTCTATATATAACTGAGATGATAACAGTATTTGTCTTTGATTGATTTAACTTACTGTAATGCCTTCAGGTTCATCCACATTGTCACAAAAGGATTTCCTCATTTTTATGGCTGAAAAATACAGCATATCCTCAAATAACATGTCCTGTTCAATGCCACTTTATTACAATGTTGATGAGATACCCTAGGAAGTTCACTCATGTTTATACCCATTAGCCTATGGTAAAATTGGTTCCATTACATGTTGTTTTGCCACAGTTCCTATAACCTATTGATGACATTAAGGACATAACTATTATATTGAATTGTGTATATATACCACAACATTTTTATCCATTCATCCATCAGTGGACACTTAGGTTGTTTCCATGTCTTGGCTGTTGTAAATAGCCAAGCTTCCAGGAACATGGGAGTGCAGGTATCTTTTCTAGTTAATGTTTTTGTTTCCTTTAAATATATTCTCAGACATGGAATTATGGGATCATATGGCAATTCGATTTTTAATTTTGTGAGGATCCTGCATAGTGTTTATTATACTGGCTGCATCAATTTACATTTCCACCAATAGTGTACAAGGGTTCTCTTTTTTACACATCCACACTAGCATTTGTCTGCTCTTATGTTTTTGATGAGGACCATTCTAACAGGCATGAGGTGATACTCACTGTGATTTAATTTGCATTCCCCTAAAGACTACTGATGTGGATCACAGCCTGTAATCTTGACAGACAGTCAGTGATTGCTGTTTGTGAACCACAGATGATAAGAATCCAAATTGCCATAATAAAAGGTTTAGGTGAGTCATTCTTCAGAGTCATTATTAAGGTCAATAAAAGGTATAGGTGAGTCATTCTTCAGAGTCATTCTTAAGCCCTGGTTACAGATTCTGGTAATCATGTTCTAGAAATTGCATTTATGTTCTCTCAAGCAGCTTAGAGAAGAACAAATAAGCCTCTTTCTGCATTTTTTTCCAAATATTAATTCTGTTTTATTTTAAAAGGAAAATAAAAGCTATCTGAGGCAATTAAAAAGTCAGTCTACTAAAACATACAGTTGATTATACAGTTGAACATACAGTTGATTATATTCTCTACTTGGTCAGACCCTGTTGATGAGAGTTACTAGCCAATTGTTCAATTAACTTTATAATTTGCGTGGGCAACATCATCTCTCATTTGGTGTGAGGCAGTGAGGTATAGTAGAAAGAATCTGAGAATTAAAGTCAGAATTTGATTTCAATCCTAATTCTGGCTCCTCTTCATGTAAAACCCAGAGTAATTATCTTCTTTGTGCCTCAGTTTCCTGAAGATTAAAAATTGATGTGAATGGCATATAGCACAGAACTGAACACTGGCTTAATAAATATCAACTAGTGAATAGTAACAGTGATAATTATTAAGTAACTAATTGCTTATATAGTAACAATAGAAAGGAAATTAGTAGATAAAAATAAATAAAATTTTAAAAATAATAAATAAAAATTAAGAAGATGTAGACTATAATACCAATTTTATCATCAACAAGCTATGTGAAATTATGAGGGAGAAAAGTGATTTAAGACTGTTATGCTTTAGGAACTTTGTGTTTATTATCTTGTTGTTTTAAGTGAATAAATGATTTTACTACAATCTTCTGAGGCATTCTATTCATTTTACATGCAAAGACCAAATACTGGTATTTTGTTCAAGGTCACACATAAGTATTAGAGCCATAGAAGAACATCTAAATGCTGGTGGGAATCACATTCCCCATCTAAAATTTTGAAAGGTTACAAGATCCCTAGGGTCTTTTAAACCAAAATGTGCTTTAATTTTATTATATGCATAATTTTTAATTATAAGATCTATGAAACGTTTTTTAGCTTAATTATTAGTGTAATTCTTGGAAAATAGCATTTTAAAAATTTATGTAAGTAACATATACTCTTCATGGAAATTTAAGACAATGTAATATATACAAACAGAAAAAAATAGCTCATAGTCATGTAACACAGAGATAAACTTATTTATATTTTTCTGACTATGAAAATAATTAAATAAAATTTTGTACATTGCCCCTTTCACTAAAAATTATAAGGAAATTATTTTCATAAGCCATTAAAAATCCATATATATCTCTGTCTATCTCTCTCTCTCTCTCTCTCTCTCTCTCTCTCTCTCTCTCTCTCTATATATATATATATATATATATATATATATATATAACAATAAATAAATAAACAAAATAATAAATAGAAAGGTCCTAAAGCATAACAGTCTTAAATAAATCACTCTTCTCCCTCATAAGTTCACATAGCTTGTTGATAATAAAATTGGTATTATAATCTACACCTTCTTAATTTTTATTTATTATTTTTAAATTTTATTTATTTTATCAACTATTTATTTCCTTTCTATTGTTATTTATTTAATCACATCTATCTATATCTATATCTATATCTGTATCTAGCTATCTATAATTTGTATGGCTGTATAACAGTTATCTTGTGGATATATCTTAGTTTATCAAAATAGTCCTCTAGAGTTTGTTATTTCAGATTTTAATTTTTTTCCGATCTGAATATAGAAGAATTAATATTTGCAACAAAAATGCTTTTTTCTACAGTTAAGTATGTGGATATCTTTTTCAAAAGAGCCTTCCTTAATGATAGTCATCACATTTTTATATTAACTTGGTAAAAGAGACAGAGTCTGAAAGAGAGATTCTCAAATGAATCAGTTTTTATATATGGTTATATTACATTATATTTGTCACTGTATATTAAACTATGTCTATTTGAAAGTTTGGAGGAGTAGGTTCCAAAACTGAAAAAAAAGTTCTTCCACATTATTCTTATTTTTTCACTGCTAGACTTATTTCTCTGAAGAAAAATAATTTGAACTGTATAGATTGTAATAAGTGGAGTATCTTTGTGGTGCAATTATGTGAGAGGGGAATTAGGAGCAGAATCAGATTTTTTTAAAGAAGAATCTCTGTTTTTCAGCAATTGCTCTAAATCATTCATCTACCCAATGTGCTTTGGAAAGTACATTATGAATTCAGTTAAGAATATCAAAGTTAAAAATGTGTTAATAAATTGAATAGCAAGCCATTCAAATACTTATCCTTTTTTTTGTACTTTAGCACTTCTGTTTCGTGGGTTTTATTTCATCTAAAATTTAGTATCTTAATCCTTTAAAAAGTGAAAGCATACGTACGTACACACACACACACACACACACACACACACAGGGTACTGAAAAACGTATACACATTTTAAGAGGAAAAAACTATTAAAATTACACTAATGGTAACCACTTTGAGCACTTCTTGCAATTGCAGAAATCAAATGTGACTTTTATTCATCTTTTGTTATTGGTATATGTTGATTATTACAATTTTAATACAGTTTTTTCCTTTCCTAAAATGTGGATAATTTTTGGCACCCTCTGTATGTATGTGTGTATATATATGCATATATATACACACAAACAAATATGTATATATTTATTCATATCTATGTGTATATATATGCATATGTGTATATACAGAGGGTGCCAAAAAATGTGTGCACACTTTAAGAAAGGAAAACTGTATTAAATTGTAATACTTTTTGTTATTGGGTACCAATAACAAAGAAAAATACAAGTCACATCTGACTTCTGCAGTTAAAAGAGGTGTTCAAAGTGGTCACCGTTAGCTTCCAGACACTTCTGCTTATGGTGAACTACTGCTTGAGCAACGCTGACCAAAGTCTCTACTTGTATACATTTTTTTGGCACCCCTGTATGTATATATGGATATGTATACACATGTGTATATATGCATATATATATACACAAGTACACATCATTTCATCATTTATTCAACATACCCTTAGTTTTTGAGAATTCTGAAATGTTAAAACACATTTATTTTTTGTGATAAATTCATGGAGAATTGCACTAAAATAAGAATATTTTTAATTTTCTAGTATTGACAGTATTTCTTTAGTATTGCTAGTATTGAGTGCACCACTAAATACTAAAAATACGTGATTTTTTCTCTTATAGCTCTTCTACACTGAATCATTTTAAATTATATTAAAAAACATGTTAAACTTTTAATTATCTTTCTTGTTTCCCCCATCATAGCTGAAAATATTTAGTATGCATCCAGAATGCAGTTTTATTTTCTCCTCCATACCCCAAATACCTTAGAGAATACATAGCTTATATTGTTTACAATGCTTAGAAGAAATATTGCTTCCTGTCTGCGGAGCAGAGAGTTTGAAGGAAAAGCATGTTTTAGCAACACCATTGCTAAAGTGGCCAATTTCACTTTCTGCTAACCTAAATTCTTTATTGTCAACTCATTTTTTATTTTTATATGCAAAATCACTTCAACAGAGCAGATTATAGAAAGTCAGCCTATAATAACATAGGCTCTATTTTTAAGGATCAAAATGACAGGCTATAAAGTAATTATTGAAAGAGGTTAACAAAAGGAACGAAACAATTGTACTAGATGACGGTAATGGATACTTGGGAGTCTAATACTCGGATACATGGTAGAATGGCCTCTCTCCCCTTATACACTTGGAGTCTTCAAGATTTCCTTTTTTCAATGTTTTTCTTTAAAATAAATTTAAAGCATACTTATATCAGACATCAGCTGAATACAAAGATTTGATTGGAAAGTTATAGTGGGGGCCAAAGTAGAACAATGAATGCATTGGGCTGTTCAGAGTTCTCCTGAAATATAAGGATGTCCTAGATTCTTGAAATCTCAAGTGATGAAGTCTTATTTTGGTATATGGATTTGAAGCGTATGATGCCAGTGCCATATGTACTTTCATTAGTATCTACCATACCTGCTCATCCTTAGCCAATGACGTCTAACTACAAGCAGCTATGACTCTCTGCTTTGCCCCACTCTAGAAGTGCTTTTCAGGGCATCATGGCCCACCCTTCCCAGGAGGAGCCCTAAACTAATCATTGAGAGGAGTTGGTGAATAAATATCTCAGCTCTATCCTTTGTTCTGCACTATCCCACAGTGTTCCTGATAGAATGGATACCTTTCCTGCACTAATCTGCATAATAATGTACCCTCTGTTCTTCCTTTCCTCCTGTGATTAAATTCCCCACCACTCTGTCAGTGGTTTCTGGATTCATCTCCCCAATAAACCACTTGTACTCATATCCTTGTGAGTGCTGGTTCTAATTCTGGGACAACCCAATTTAAGGAAGGATTTATGCAATCATTTATTCAACAAACATGCATTATGGCTATCACACACTACGCACTGCCCTGAGCTTATAGGGTTTACACTGTTGAACAAAATAGACATGAATCTCTACCCTCATTGAGTTTATATGTTAATGGCCAAGTGGGAATTTGGAAGACTAGCAATAATAATAATAATAGTAATAATAATAATAATAACAACAACAACAACAACAATAATAGTAATTTACTGGAGGGTAAGGAGTGCTACAATGAGAAATAAAGAAGAGAAGGGGATAAAGAACGTATGTGGAGGGGTAATTTCAAATACTATTGTCCGAAAATGCTATATTAAAAGAGTGAGGTTGAAGATTGACAAAGAGAAAAGGACTGGGTCATATCTTGGAGAATGGGCATCCCAGGAAGAAGCACGAGATAAGAGGAATAAGCATGCCTAGAGTGCCTAAGGAACAGCAAGGAGATGAGGGTGGCTGAAGTACAGGAAGCACGTCAACTTCTGTAGGAGTCACAGAGGTCAGGAAGACGGCCTGTTGCTGGGGAGGGGCACTGACACCCCATGCCTGGTAAAGCTTTGCGCAGAACTTCTCTTGCTATGTCTCCACCTCAGAGGAGGGCATATATTTGTGGCCTCTTCCTTTTCTGACAGTATGAATTTCAGGAACTTATTTAGGTTTATGCCAAAATACAGATGGAGATTTGAAGGATTACTAAATGATTATAGCAATACAGAAACCCAGATCTTGGAACTACCATGCTGGATTATTTGGCTTGTATATTCTGGATAACTGCCTTGTTTTCAGATTTGATGTTTGTACTTACAAAGCTAGCAGGGTGGCATACATTGATAAAGTATACAATAGGTTGCAACAAGCCAAATTCATCTTTGAAAGAATATTGAGACTGTTATACAAAATGAAATGCATCTAGTGACAAGATTTATTGACTAGAGATCAATAATTTGATGTACTGACTAGAAGTAACAAATACATGTATCATTTCAATTGGAATTGTATTTTAGTTTTACAACATTGGCTTTTTTTATTATTATTTCATTGTAGTCAACACAGTAAAGCTTGGTTCTCTGAATAGATTCCTAAATAAATACTGTCATGAACAAGCAGTCTTTTAGAATCGGTATTAGTATTTTCAGATTTCAGGTTGAATTTTTTTATTTTAGCTTGAAAACAATAATAGCTAATATTTACCGAGTGTGTGTTTTGTTTTGTTTTTTTTCCTGTGGTAGGTCCACGCCTAAGCCTGATTTATGTAATCCTCCTAGTAACTCAATAACAGAAGTATATTGAACAGTTGAGAATTCTAAAGCACAGGTTACAGTAAATTACTTGTTCCAAAGCCTGCAGCTCTTAAACTGTGGAATCAGGACTTGAATC
The DNA here is from genome assembly GCF_004115265.2 of Rhinolophus ferrumequinum. Lineage (NCBI taxonomy): Eukaryota > Metazoa > Chordata > Mammalia > Chiroptera > Rhinolophidae > Rhinolophus > Rhinolophus ferrumequinum. The sequence continues at coordinate 78,526,932 of NC_046291.1, read as the reverse complement.
TGTATCATCTAATTCCAATATATTCACTATAAACCATTCTGAGACTGTAACACAAATAATTCCCCCAAACAAAGTTCTTCAGTGCTTCTTTCTTTTGCCATCTAACACTAACTAAGATCTTGGTTCTATGGACTCTAAGAGCTCACCAACATTGTTATGTGTCAGAAGTTGTGACAAAGGTTAAATCAAGAAACAGTTACCTTTACCTTAAAACCCTGAAGCTGGAACAGGTCCACAAAAAAAAGGGGAAATAATGATACTCATGTAGTGAGTATAATTTACACTCAGAGATTAATGCAGACAACGTCGCAAAGCCTTCAGTGACAACTTTTGTTGTTCCTAAACTTTTCTTAAACTCTCGTACTTTACATATCAAGGGAAACAAGTTAACCCATTTATATAGCAAGTTAGGCTCTCTCTCTCTCTCTCTCTCTCTCTCTCTCTCTCTCTCTCTCTCTCTCTTTCTCTCTCTCACTCAAAATACAGAAGATGCCCCTTACTTGACTTACAGTTCAACTAGGTGCTACAATATCAATAAATGATCACATTAGCCTTTATCTTATCATTTCCTCATTGGCTGCCGAGTCAGCAAGGTATTGATTTTTTTTTAAGATTCTGCTCATAGTACATGATTGCTTGCTTGGCGGTACTCCCAAACGGCTTTAAAAACCTTAATAGTGCACTTCCCTGTTAGATGTCTTTATTTGCCTTTTAATAGGCTTGCTTGCCTCCTATAATAATGCTACATCTGCGGTAGAACCATATTTATCAGAGAGACAGCATGCTATGAAAGAAATGCACAAAAACAATGCTTGAGCTGAATTTAATATGAGAATTAAAATAAAGGTGCTAATAAAATTCATTTTAGTACAACTATTAAAACATGTAGAATGCAAGGTATCTCAAAGGATGATATAAATTATCATTAAATCTGCATTAATTTATTCACTCAAATATGCCTTCCAGTTCTAAATATGTCACTATAAACAATGAAGAAACAGAACTGTCCCTCCCATTATTGTCCATTGGGTCTAAGAAAGAAAATAATTGGCACTTTAAAACATATATCCCATGATATATAGGATATTTCAGCAAATAAATCAAATTGATATCCACAGTGGAAGTTGGTTGCTAGTGTTGTTACAGGACCAGGTTGAACCTTCTGACTGAGAATAGCTACTGAACAGAAGGGGAGGTGATGGAGCTCACTGAACAGGTGTCAGGTTTATCTCAATTTATTCATCTATACACCATCTTCACCGATATGCTATTTTCCAGTATTGTCTCTACCATATTTGTTTAATATTTTTCCTCAAATTGCTTAAACCTTTAAAATTTAGTTTTATCAAGAACTACAACATTCTTGATATTATGATCTGATACGCTGCTTTACATACATTAAATACATAGTTAAAATACATAATAATTCTGTGCACTATGTAAAATCATCTCTTGTTTAATGTTAAATGCTTGCTATACATCAGGAATCATTATGTTAAGATAGTTTCTTCCAGATATTTCAAGAGTAAAACACACATTCAATCACACACTCACATATACACCTGAATTAGAGACATCCTACTAATAGTAATTGTGGTTTTATTTAATTATTCTATACTTAATACTTAAGGCACAACTCTGGATTCACAGGGACTGCATAATAATATTAGGTATTCCAGGTCCATGGCCTAAAACTTTTCTTCCAGTGCACTGACATGTTTCTCTGTATAAGAAATTTAAGAAAACAAAAATAAGCTAAAGAGCTCAAATATGGATCCTTTGCAATGAATGTGTATATTTCTCAAAGCTCACAAATAATATGCTGAATATAAGACTTACAAATTGGTCTAGATTGCCTTAACAGAAAATCTGGAAGTAAAAATAATAATAATGAAAAAAAAGAGTGCCAAAGAGAAATAGAAAACCAAGTGTTGTTGAGGACAATGGGTGAGACAACAAAATGAATCATACTTACTGTGATACTTCAATATAACACTGTGGGCATTTTGTATCTTGAAACCAAAATTTCATTATGTCTTTGAATAGATGATAAATACATTCATTTTGAATACTAATTTCAAAATTCTAAGTTGCTGAAAAACTAAACCCAAAGAATAGTATTTGATGGCCACCTCGAGATACTACTCAGATAGTATACCAATATACTCCATCCTTGACACAATCTTATTAGACATCTTATTAAGGAATTTCATAGGGATATAAAATGCATTGTTGTCAAACTTGCAGATGACATAAATCTTGAAGTAATAACTAAAATGGAGGATGCCATAATTACAAGGCAAGCATTCTCAACAATCTGGAATCAGGGCGTGATAGATAGAAGATAAACTTTAATAGACACAAAAGGAAATATCAAGATGTATGATGTGTAGAAGATTAAATGTAATAGCCCTTTTCCCACCAAACAGAACAGGTTTGTTTGTTTTTTTTTCTTTTTCTTTTTGCTGATACCTGAAAGAAAATTATGCTGCGGGTCCTTCTAAAATAGTAATCCCAATGTCACTCCTATACAGATGCAATGATAAGTTTTATGTAAATTGATATATTTTGTATGTCATCAAACAAATAGATGACAAATTACTAAGGCTAGTGACAAGAATGCCTTGGGGGTGGGGGGTACAGCCACTAGAGGTTCCTCAAAAACTTAAGAATAGAATTACTATATGTAATGGGTAATCCCTCTTCTCAGTATCTACCCAAAATATTTGAACACATTTATCCATAAAATATATATGTACCCCTATGTTCATTGCAGCACTATTCATGGTGTCCAAGACATGGAAACAACCAAAGTGTCCTTCGATAGATGATTGGATAAAGAAGTTGTCATACATGTATACAGCGGAATATTACTTGGCCATAAAAAGATGAAATAGTGCCAGGCACAACAACATAGATAGATCTGGAAATTATCATGCTAAGCACAATAAGTCGGACAGAAAAAGTTGAGAACCATATGATTTCACTTACATGTGAGATATAAAACTGAAAGCAACAAATGGACGAGACAAACAAACAAAAACACATAGATACAAACAATAGTTTAGTGGTTACCTAAGGGTAAGGATGGAGGTGGGGTGGTTGAAATAGGTCAAATGGTGATGGAAGGGGAACTGACTTTCGGTGGTGAACAAATAATGCAATATACAGATGATGTATTACAGAATTGTACACTTGAAACTTATATAATTTTACTAACCAATGTCACCCCTATATACTTAATAAAAAGACAGATATCATTTCTCAATATTGATCATGATTGGCCATTATACAGATCCAGGTTCTGTATAGTAATAGTTCTTTATTGTACAGTAATAGCACATTTATGTGATATAAACATTCAACTGGATGATGGATAGGTAAAACAAGTCATTAAAATTGTCACCAAAAGGAAAGACGTGACAGAATGCATAATGACTAATTCTGTGTTTTATTCCCCTCAATATTGGACTAACATATTTCTTTTGGTAAAGGGAATATGCATATGGATGCCAAAGGAGGGTAAAAGATTCCAAATTGACTCACCGAGGTAACATGTTAGATGTAAGGAAGCAAAATGCCTGGAATTCACACTACATTTACTGTGTTAGATCTTATTGGAATTGGGGAGGGAATAAGGTGAAAAGAGAAGCTAAGAAGAAAGATGGAGAGATGTTAACAAGTAAACTGAAAAGTTTCTGAATTATATATGCATACCTCGTATTAGATAATTTCTCTCCTTTTAGGTATTGAAACAAAATTGGATAGAAATGGATCATTAAGAAAATTTAAACAATTTAGATGGCAATTTTTGAAAACAAATGTACTCCATTGATATTATATGGACTACATTCAGACTCTTGCTATTTACAGATTGTGAAGTTACTGTCTGGGAGAAAATAAATCTTACCCAGGCCGCTAAATTTCAGGTGTAGATACAGCCTCAGAGACCTTATGTGACTTCGCCAAGTCACAGTGGTAGTTAACGACAAAACTATGGTTAGATACAGGATCTCTGACACTTAAAGTTGAAATGAGAATATGGAGATTTGATTTTCCCTTGGGCTGGAGAGACTTGTGTTCCAATCAATTCATGCTTACCAATTAATTAGTTTAGACTTTGACCTTACCTTTCCAACTTTCTGTTTCCTCATCTATTAAATGGAAATGATAACAATAACAATCATCACAATAATATCAAAACCACCTAATTTAAAGTTTTCTCTGAGGATTACAAGAAAATGATTGGAACATCTTAGGGCCTCTGTTAACTCATCCTCCTTTCCTTTTATCCCAGTTTCTGCTTTTCTATCATTTCTGGTAATGGCCAGGAATGTATCTCACAAGTTATTTCAAGATTACATGTTCCCAATTCAAATGATGAATAAACAGACCCGAGGAAATGTAAGGAGCTTGGGGTACAATTAAGAATAAATTTAGGAAAAGCTCTCAGATATCAGAATGTCACAAATCTCTGTTGCAGGATTTGGGTTACCCTTCATTATTTTCAATAACCGAAACTTTGTCCTCCTTTATAGCCCATGTCTTTAGCTAAAATCTTCTTTCAATATGGCCTTCCACCAAGCACTAAAGTCTGATGACAAAATGAAAGGAGAATAAACCCCATAAGAGGCAAATGCACCATTAGGATCCTCCACAAGTGTTAATTCTGTCTTCTTCAGGAATGATCTTCACTGGAAATTCTTCACAAAATCCATCAAAGAAAATTTAACTCTAAAAGAAAATTTTTCAATGAGTTCTTCACTTTTCAAGTCTAATTGCTTTGGTGAGAGCCAACTTCTGACTCAGTTCATAATGGCTAGACTTAAAATGGCTTTATATAGAACCCTGTCTTTGGGTACTGCCAAATGGGCTTTTGCTCATCTAAAAAATGAATATAGAACCACATATGTAACTGAACAAGATGTAGTATATTGTGAAAAACATGTATCCAAACACAGGTAAATACACAAAATCTAATCTAAATGTACTAAATGTAAAAGGAGTATCCTTCTCCTTATTTCTAAATTATCATGAACGACTCAGTGTCAGAGAAAACATTTGTTTTCAGGAGGAGGAGAGGAAATTCATTTACAGGGAACCCATTTTGTGGCAGATATAATGTAAATCAAATTAAAAATATAATCTTACTTAATCCTCTTAATAACTTTCATTTTATATTGTTCATTTTAGATCTAACAAAACTATGCTTACGAAGGTCATACACTTAATATTAATTAGGCCAGTATCATTAGGTCAAATTGTTTGCTGGTTTTCACATTCTGTCAGACTACCAGTAGTGTGGTTAGTGTGGTATCTACATATTTATTCATATAAAATTAATTAGATACTTTTCAAAAGCATTTATTAAGTATGCTTATGATGTAGAACACTGGAAGAATATTTAAAGTCTTGAAAATGTTATCTTACATCTTAACAGAGTATAAACATTTAACAAAATATTAAAAAGTGTGAATTTTTAAAGATACCCTATAAACTGAGAATTACTGTAATAAAAATGGTTTTAAAAAAAGCCCTAAAGGTGTTATTGGCAGAAGGTGTAATAATGGTAGATCAATTGCACCATTGTAGCTATGAAGAAAGATAAATATAATTCACTTACACACACAAACACTAACAGACAATTCCATCTTATTGGACCTAAAATATTGAGTTGATATCCCCAAGATTATATTTGGAGGCATAAGAAGAAAAAAAGTAAAGCCATCTTAATCCTTTATCTTTAATCTTGTATTTCTTATACACTCCAGATGTATTAATGTTGGTTTTCCTTTCTCTGCCAATGTTTAAGAATGTTTACCTTAGAGAAAGTCCCTTGAGAGACAGACCTGAACTGAAGCTTCCAATGGGAAATCTATCACCATGAACTTCCCTGGTTGCCTGCTAAAATGCGGCACTCACATAGGGAGACATTAGTTGAACAATTTTACATCTCCCTGACTGACATATGGCTACAGGGCCAAAGGTACTAATTTTTATTCTAAAGTAAAAGCATCTAAACAAGAAGGCACTCACCATTCTAAAATAAAATTGAATAAACCATTAAGAAATATTTTTGAAGGAAAAATACATTTCTTAAAACTATTTGTATTCACTTGGAAGACATTCACAGACCAGGGACCATGCTAGTTATGCTGTCATTTGCAGAACGATTTGTTCCACATTAAGCAAAATATCATCTCCGTCTCAGCAGGAGATCTTGGCACATAATTAAGTGGGTCCTTTTCAGAAAGTTTGCAATGCTGTGGTCTATTTATTGATTAAAAAAAAAATCCCATTTCTAATGGGATTTAAAGTCTAGTGAAATTTTTTAAACCTTTAAAAAGATAGCTCATACTTTTTCTGAAGTATTCTCTAATGTCCATCTTTTCTTTATTATTAACTATAAAAACCCACATCACTTCTGCATTCAAGATTAGAATATCCTGCTTTCATCCCTAAAAATAATTAATTCATATTGATTCAGTTTCAGTTTTCTTGTTTATGTCCACAACTAAATTCTTGGGCCAGGGCCTTACATAATGAGAGTAAAATAAAAGGAAATAATATTACCATCATTCAGATCTAGTCAGTATAAATAACCTAAATAATCAACATTTTCAGAAAGTCAACTGCACATGGCAGTGACATAATCTAATAAAAATGTGCGGCAGGAAAGGCAACGCTTATCTGGAGAAAGGATGGCTTCTCAACCAAGAACAGACCAAGGAGCCTAAGGAGAAATGCTGACTAAATGTAATATGGGATCCTGAACAGAGAAAGGACATTAGCGGAAAATCTAGTACATTCCGAATACAGTCTGGAGTTTAGTTAATAGTTAAAAAGATGATAGACTCAAACTTAGACATATTCATAATCATACACAATGTAAATGTTCTAAAGACACCAATGAAAAGACAGAGAATATCAACTTGGAAAAGAAATTCCAATGGTATGTCTTCCCAACTCTATGTTAAATACCACAACCTTTAAATACTATGTCACAACTAGGTTAGAAGTAAAAAGATGGAGAAAGAGATACCATGCTAAAAATAAACACAAGAAACCTAGAGAGACTGTAATAATGTCAAAGTAGTTATCAGAGCAAAGACTATTGCTGGGGATAAGCAAGGTTATTTCCTAATAATGTATGGGTCAGTTCACCAAGAGAAACAACAATTCTAAAAGCACCAGTAACAAAATTTCAAAATGCATGAAGCAAACTTGGGTAGAATTTCAAAGAAACAGACATATGCACAATAATAGTCATACATTTTCATACCCATCTCACAATAATTGATAATATAAGTACACAAAAAAAATCAGTAATGATAGAGAAGACCTAAACAGCACCATCAACCAACTTGATCTATGGAAATGTATTAAAGTACTGCACTCAACAACAGCACAATACACTTTCTTTTAAAAGGTACATGGAATCTTTAGCAGAATACCCCGAATTCTGAGCAAAAGATGTCTCAATAAATTTTGAAAGATTCAAGTCAGGCAAAGAAGAAATACAAGTCATGCAAAGTATATACTCTTACCAGTAATGAAATTAAATATTAATAATAAATAAATAAATAAATAAATGAATAAATAAATAAATAAATAAATAAATAAATAAAAATACCCCCGGTGACTTACAAACTAAACAAGAGTTCTAAATAACCCATGGGTTGATAAGAAATAAAACGTGAAGTTAAAGAGTAGTTAGTAATGAATGGAAAGACAACATACAAATAAATACATCTGGGATGCTGTTAAGCAGTGTTTAAGTGCACTTTTACACAAGGAAATACCTTTATTAGAAAAGAAGAAAGGTTTCAAATCAGTGACCTCAGCTTCCACTATAATAGACTAAAACAAAAAGAGCAAATTGAACTCAGAGTAAGGAGAAGAAGAAAATTTAAAGAACAAAACAAAAACAAACAAACAAAAAACCCCTTAAACATTTGTAAAACATTTATCTGAAAATAACTGGGTCCAAAATATATAAGAACTTGCAAAATCAAATAATACAAAAATAATCAATAAAAAATGATAAATTATTTAAATAGATATTCACCAAGGAAGATACACAGAAAGCAAATAAGTATATGAAATGATGTTCAATATTATTATCATTAATAAAATGTAAATTAAAACCACAATGAGATACACTTCTATTTGAAAGGCTAAAATTTAGAAGTACCAACTGTTGGCAACAATGTGGAGAAAGTGGAATTCTCTAATACTGCTAGTGGGATCGTAAAGTGGTACAACCACTTTGGAAAATAAGTTGCTATTTTTTAAAAAAGTGAAACACATACTTATCATATGATCTAGCCTTCTACTTCCAGAGGCAAAAAGCATATGTCCATACAAAGACTAATATATGAATATTCTTGGCAGATTAATTTGCAACAATCTGAAATTTGAATCAAGCCAAGTAAGTATAAATGGGTGAATAAAAAATTGGGGTATATGCATACAATAGAATACTTCTCAGTGGTATAAAGGGATAAAAATTTGATACAACCATCAACATGTTTAATCGCAAGATAATTAAGCTAAGAGAAATAAACTGGACAAAATGTATGCATACTGTGTGACTCCACTGCCCATTAATCTATAGTGACTGAAAGCAGAGAAGTGATTGTCTGCGGAAACATGGATACAAGAAGTGGTGGCAGGGAGTGGCACAAAGAAATTTCCAGGGGTGACAAATACGTTCATTATCTTGATTGTAGCAATGGTTGCATGGGCACATATACCTGTTAAAACTTATCAAATTGCAGATTTTAAATACTGGGGGTGCCAAAAAAACGTATATAAGTGGATATTCATCAACTTTGCTCAAGCAGTAGTATGCCATAATCAGAAGTGTCTGGATGCTGATGGTAACCACTTTGAACACCTCTTGTAATTGCAGAAGTCAATGTGACTTGTATTCATCTTATGTTGCCGATATATATTGAGCATTACAATTTTAAGATTTTTTTTCTTTTCTTAAAATGTGTATACATTTTTTGTCACCCTCTGTATATGCAGTTTATTGAATGTCAATTATGCTTCAAAAAAGCTGTTAAACAGGACTCACAAAGTGTAGTGTATATATAGAATTGTGATTCTAAGATTAGGTGGAAATTATATAATATACACCTGAAGATTCATACTAGTAACATGCTGTTTTACATGTATTATTATACTGGTCATTACTCCCTTAAGTCACAAACTCTTTGCAACTTTAATTATGTTTTATTTTTCCTTTCTTCTGACAAGAAATGCAAGATTTCACAGAACCATTTGGTCATAAATTTTGGTAGTATTTATTTAAATTTTTAAAATTTATTCCATGTTGTCTCCATTACAGAATGTGTAATTTAATGTTTTAGACCATGTCAATGCTAAGTCTTTAGTAAAAATGCTAAAAAAAAAAAACAAACAAAAAATATTTTTGAGGGCCTACTGTGTACGATACCACGAGATACTTACCTTTCTTTATTTCTTTTAACCCTCTCATCAGGTTCCTAAGGGCAAAATTATTATATCTGTTTACAAATGAAGAAATAGTAGAGACCTGAAGAAATCTACACAATTAATAATTGTTGAAATCAAGAATGGAACTGTGTTCCTAGTAACTCCAGAGTTTGTGGGCTCTTTTCATAAAGCTGTATGTACTGCCATGAACACTCGTCTTTCTTCAGATGGAGAGGCACATCTCATTGTACATGTTTGACAGAAGATATCAGTGGTTCTATATATTGAAATCTCCTTACAATTTAAGTCAACTTTGCACACTAATCAAGTGGGCCTAAGCAATTGAATAGATAAGGGGGGAAACTGATATTTACACAAAGATGAATAAAATGCATATAAACTCAAAGAAAGGAAACCAGAGTCCCAAAGTCCAGATTTAGGGAAGAAATTTGTATTTCTTGTATTTGGCTGAAATAAATGAAGTCTGTATTTTAAAAATTGCCTTCCTTTAATCATTCTTCAAATATTTATTTGTGACAGATTCTGCACTATGTACTGGGTATATATTGAGAAACAGAATTTGGTTGCTAAAAAAAAAAAGAAAGAAAGAAAACAAACAGGAGATATACGGATCCAGCCCTCCTGGAAGTTATAATTTGGGAAGCGAGACAGTAGGCTTCATTAGAACCTTTTAAAAATCATGAAAGCAGTTCATAAATATATAACAGTCAAAGTCTGGTAGAATGCATGAGAAATCTCGAAAACTGGGGGTCATAGAAGTTGGCCATAGATCAACAGTGTGAATGGAGTGGTTTTATTTGCTTTTAATCAAGCATAATATTAGAATACAAAAGTGCACACACTGCAAGGGAGAAGAGATGATAGTCAGCACATTATCTGACTAAAAATGCTGTATTCTGTTCCATAGATCATAACCGAAGCTCAGTAATTGAGAAGCTTCAGGGGAGAGATATACAACTAGTTAACAGAATGGAAAATAAAACACAAGCAGAGAGGTTAAAGAAAATGGAGTTATTTGGCCTGAAGAAGGATGTGAAAGAATTTAGCTTGAGAGACCTTAAGCAAAGGACTTTACGCAAAGGATAGTGTTAGGTTATTTAAAATTTCTATAAGGATAAAAAGAATAAAACGCAGGCTTAATTTATTCTATGAGGACTCTAAACATATAGGGGTGTATTTTGTCTGGTAGCTTTTTAGTTTAGATGAGGACTGACAGATGTGGCCCCACTTTAACCAGATTCCTCTGACCCTTTTCCATCACAGGATTCTATGAATATTATAAAAATATATGCACTCCACATGAAACTGAGTAGACTTGACATTTTCAGCTGCATCCTTTATTGCAGTTTAAAAATGCATTTAGTGTTAATTCAGCAACATGGTTAGTGAACACTTTCCGTCTGTCAGTATGATGCTAAAAATTACTAAGTCACAGCATTGAGCCAAAAAATGAAACCAAGGGGGATGTATCATTTTGCACTATCAAGAAGTAGTAAATTCCAGCTGTGAAAAGCAAACAGCATGTAAAAAACTTTGGGATTTATGGTTGGTATTGCCACACACCTTTACTACACACTGATAACTTTGAGATAGTCAGATGTTTAATCAACAGAGCCATGTAATTACATTTGGTTTAATTATTCCAAACTAGAGATTTTAGCATGTTCATTTTGTATTTGTTTCAATGTCAACAAATAACAGAATTTAGTGCCAAGATTTAACTGTATTTGTCAAAAAGGAATCTGAACAATTCATGCCCAGTGGTCAATGACCGTGTTTCATAAAACAAGGGAAAAAAAAGAAAAATAATACTTTCCAATCATTAGTGTTTCCAAAAAATTAGAACGCACAGCGTTAAGAATCCTCACTTCTGCATGTTAAAAGTATTTGAAAGCTAATAAGAGTAATAGCATGAATACATAGTATCTTCTCAGTAGCCATGTGCATTTTAATCTATTTAATAATCAAATATTCATCTAAAATTTATAAGAATAATCGATCACAATAATTCTAGAACTGATTTTATCTATAATACTAACAGATCCTCAGTATCATTTATTATTTATCTATAGTGGGAAGAACTTTTGAATAAACCTTTAAATGCATAAACCTTTAAAAAGCCCTATTAACAGTTCTTTAAATGACTTGTACAATCCAGTTAGAATCTGAGGAATGTTTTCATTCCTTGAAAATAATGCTGGTATGATGTACTTACAGCAAATGTGTATGTGTACGTGTGTGTGTATACATATATATGCGTGTATATATACATATATGTGTATATACATATATACACATATATGTGTGTGTATATATGTATATATATGTGTGTATATATATATACACACACAAACAAACACACACACACACACACACACACACACACACACACACACACACACGAAGGGTGTCAAAAAATATATACCAGTGGACATTTTGGTCAACGTTGCTCAAGCAGTAGTTCGCTGTAATCAGAAGTGTCTGGATGCTGATGGTAACCACTTGGAGCACCTCTTGTAATTACAGAAGTCAAACGTGACTTGTATTCACCTTTTGTCATCGGTATATATTGAGTATTACAATTTTAATAGTTTTTTCCTTTCTTACAATGTATTTACATTTTTGTGGCACCCTCTGTATATAAGTGTGTGTGTATATACATATCTATATATCTATATCTATATAATACCATGTTTCCCCGAAAATAAAACCTAGCTGGACAATCAGCTCTAATGCGTCTTTTGGCTCAAAAATTAATATAAGACCTGGTATATTATATTATATTATATTATATTATATTATATTATATTATATTCAGTCTTATAGTAAAATAAAACAAGGTCTTAAGTTAATTTTTGCTCCAAAAGACTCATTAGAGCTGATCATCTGGCTAGGTCTTATTTTCAGGGAAACATGGTATAACTCTGTGTGTGTGTGTGTGTGTGTGTGTGTGTGTGTGTGTGTGTGTTTGTGTGTGTGTGTAGCTAGCTACACACATATAATCACTGGAAACGCTTCAGGAAGGAAAAATGCATGATCTAAAACATAAAACTGTACTCATATTTATTCATTCAATTAATCAAGAGGACAATGTTTTCAAATGTGTGGCCTGCATGACACAGATTATAAACTGTTGATCATACACCAGATAGTTCAGTGTTGAACATAGCGTTAGATGGTATGGAATGGCTGGTGAGAAAGCTATGCCCTGTTCAGATCTCTTTCTTCCTTCCTAGTTGCTTCATTATGAAATATCTGGTCATGGAAAGATAGGGATTGACTGCCACTAATCTTTCTTTAACAAAGAGAGAGCTAGATTTTGATAAGACATTGTTTACCTACAATTGTGTCAAACTAGAATTAAATGTCATTATTTTCATTGTACTTATTTTTACTATTATCTTTATGGCAAGCCATTGGATTTCCATTTGGGGTCATGATCAGTGGTCTGTCCTTGCAGGGAGGGGCTGTTATTACTGCTTACATTTAGAATTGCCACTGCTTACATTTAGAATTGCAGTGGTGATAAGAAAAGGAGACTAATTTTTGTTTGGTTTATTATTGTCTTCAAATTGTCTATAGACAAGGCATCTCTTTATTGCCACTCTTGCTCCCACTCACTCACTGTTAGTGACAATAGGTTATTAAAAACAAACAAACAAGCAAACAAAAAAAAACTAAGTATGTATTTTTCTGATGACATTTACCCATTCCAATTTGTCTGGGATCAGTTGTATCCGTGTCTTACTTCCTTGCCTTATTATAAATTTAGGCAGGTCAAGAAAGCTGTATTGAGTAACAGTTATGTGTGTGGGTCTGGAGACAAATCCTGTGGGTTCAAATATCTTTTTACCTGGGTGACCCTGGGAAAACTACTTATTCTATTCAAGTCATTATATCCTTACCTATAAAATAGGAATAATGATTATATGTCTCTTATAGGATTGTTGTGAGGATTAAATGATATATAATCCACACAAAGATTAGCATAATGCCGAACACATAATAAGCTTTCGAAACTATTAATTATTCCCGTTATTAGATTTCTTTGAATTCTCTGACTCACTAGTATAATGACTTCCTTAATGTTTCCATTAGGTGTTTATTAATTTTAAAATAGTGAATATTATAAAGATAAAAACAAAGCTTAATTATATAAGTCAAATATTAAAAATGAAAGAAAGAGTATAAACTGGGCCCATAGTATGTTGTATGATGAATTGATTATATCTCAGGATTTTAAAATGCCTGGTGCCTTCCCCTGCAAAGAACAGGAAGAATTGATAGGGCACACCCCTGAAGTTCAACCTCATACATAATTTTCAAATTCCCTACTGATAATACCAACACCTATTGGTACTATCTCAGTAACATCAGCTTTTTACATTACATATTCTCAACACTAATTTTTAAGAAATATATTTAAAATATTAGCTGCGATTACTTTTATTCAGATATTAGAAAATGACCATGGAGAATCGTGAAAAAAAATTATTTTTGCTTATATTTTAGCAAATTTTTCTTCTCTCCAACTCAATGAAATGTTCTCAATTCAAAAGGAACTGACTGGGTTGCAGTGTACTGACTTCATAAAATGTTTTACGATTACTAGAGGTAGTTTCCTTTTGATTCGCTGATATTTAGTCAGTGTAATTGAGATTTTTACTGTTCACTGCCTGTTTATATCAACAATGTGTGGTTGTAAACACTATAAGGACCAAACTGAAGATCTGAGCAGTTGTTTCAAAAGATTTTCTTCTTGAAACAGTAGCCATTATGGGACTGGGTATATGCTAATTCCAAGAATGTTAAGATCACCCAGAGAACTTCTAGCATAGGTATTCATAAAGTAGTATAACATCCCACCATCTATGGAGATTTTCTAGAAATAGATAGAAATATCCATATGAGGCATCAAACTTCTTGATACACAAATTAATTGACATAGCTGTATGATTTTTTATAGGAAAACCATGATTTATTGGAATTAAGTAATATGTTGGATTATGTGAGCATTTTTTTGGTTTTAGCATTCAGAAGCTAATTGCAAAGACTAAAAAGTAATCAGAATGCATATTTGATTGTTAAAAATGTAGTCTACTCCAGCCCAGTGGCTCAGGCGATTGGAGCTCCATGCTCCTAACACCGGAGGCTGCTGATTTGATTCCCACATGGGCCAGTGGGATCTCAACTACAAGGTTGTCTGTTTGACTCCTCTACTCCCGCAAGGAATGGTGGGCTCTAACCCGTGCAACTAAGATTGAACACGGCACCTTGAGCTGAGCTGCCACTGAGCTCCCGGATGGCTCAGCTGGTTGGAGCGCATCCTCTCAACCACAAAGTTGCCGGTTTGACTCCCTCAAGGGATGGTGGGCTGTGCCCCCTGCAACTAACAATGGCAACTGGACCTGGAGCTGAGCTGTGCCCTCCACAACTAAGATTGAAATTCAACAACTTGACTTGGAAAAAGAACTGGAAGTACACACTATTCTCCAATAAAGTCTTGTTCCTCTTCCCCAATTAAAAAAAAAATCTTAAAAAAAATGTAGTCTAATAAGTATATGCAGAATGATGATCTAAAGCCATGTATGATGCTAAGTCACATAAGACATTTTTGCCAGTACAGTTTACTTGGTGACCAAAGAAATTAGATTAAGACTTGAGAAATGTCTTCAACAAGTTGAAACAGGTTAAATGTTACTTTCAATAGCTTAATAAAAATGTTATATTAAATACTTTATAACATTTACAAATAAATTCCCAGCTATGACATCTTTATTGAGTCTTCCACTCAGTATTTAATACTAATTGTTAACACGCTCAATTCCTGAAGACTTGATTTTAATGAACTAAAACAAATTAGTAAAAACTAACACTAATTACTCATTACTTTAAATTTGACATTAACATTTATAACAAAATGATACTAAAATACTATTGCAGATATGCACATATTTTGTAACTTTTTATTGGTTTAAGGTTAAATATTAACATATAAACCTAAATTGGAGATCTAACAGCATGAGTAAGATACACAATTTACAAAACCCAAATACTATTAATCAAACATAAAATTTTAAAACATATTAGATTTATTTGAATTCCAATAAATAGTATCAGTTTATATTTCTTCTGCTTTTGTTTGTTTGTTTTTTTCCCCTCAAATGTCAGTCAAAATCCAGTAACTATATTAAAAAGGAACCAGTTATATATTGGAGGTTTTTATCTTTCTTAGAACATAGAATTGTGAAGTGTAGTAATTAAATGGATAACCTGATCCACAGAGGTAAGAATCTTCAGGTCACAGGGTAGATCTGCTGTTTACTTTATTTCTCTAGCCCTCAATATTTTTCATGCCACTACTCCTCTAGGTCAAAGGAAACTCATCCTGAAGAATTTCTGTTCATATTCTTTTTATGAGCTCTCTCAAGATACTTCAATTAGAAAAATGGAAATATTAATTACAAGCTTAAGATTTCAAAGGACAATACAAAATAAGCAACAATTTACTCTGACATCTACAGCCGAGCAAGAGGAAACCGAGTTCGTTATCTCAAACTAAATCCTATATCACCTGTCTCTTTACCCCCATTATTTCCCATGTGAACTCTAAACAAGGTACCATATATATACAGTGGTCTAATGACATGAAATAGCCCAGAGACCTTGTATGCTAGATACTGAATCTAAGATTGATTGGAGCATAATGTGGTTATCAGAAACCACATCTATACAATATCTGTACACTATACGCTGATCAAAAAGCTAATAAATGGTAGAGTTACAACACTTCAAAAGGTCTTCATTCTCATTAATATATAATGTCCTGAAATGCTAATGGCTGAAAATGGACAGTATGCAAAATCTGATACCTCTTGGATCCTCAAACTGATTTGAACCAATAAGCATGAATCTAAGTTCTCTTAAAATGATAAGCAATAATATTTTCTACACTTAGATGCATTACCAGGTGTTCTGGTCTTTTAAAAAAAAAAACAACACATTACAATCTTTCATTCTACTTGTTTTCATTTACTAATATGCAACATAATCAGAAAAACATAGTACTAAGCAACATTGTATAACCCCTGGACATATAAATGATAGAATATTCTCTAAGGAAATGGCCATCCCAAAGTATACATGACAAGAAACTTATAAACTAAAACAAACACAAATAATTTTGTTCTAGAGGTAGGCTAAAGGAGGAAAAGGTTTTAAACTTCTACATTTCTTACTTATTTTTTATAAAGTATTTAACACTTATTCTCCCCACATATTGCTATAAATCTGCAACTAGTTTTTTTGTTTGTTTGTTTTTTTGTGTGTATGTGTGATTTTATTTTGTATTTCTACACAATCAAATACAGTTGGCTAAGGATGAGGGGAGCAGTATGACCAAGATGATGTTTTTCAAACAAAAATGTCACAGAATGCTAAATTCTTGACTCAATTTCTTTAAAAAAAAAGTATCAACTGCATCAATCCAGTTCTTATTAAAAGAAATATATAGTTTACTTCCTTTACAAACTCAGTTATAATCCTCACTGGGTAAAAAGCTATTTTCTTTCATGGCTTTTTTCTACAAATCAATTTCAAGTGTGGAATACTTGGCATGCCTCCTGACTCATTGTGTGGGATCTTTTTCAGTTTTGTGCAACAAAAGTTAAATCTCACAGTTTCCTCACATTATTAAGAGAGAAAAACATAAAATAATGTCATCAAATTATTGTACATCCTTTTGGTAGAGAGACAGTCAGTGCATGCAAGTTGCTCAAGACAAGTTATAAAACGACTAAATGTGTTTCATTTAGAGTAATTAATGATTAACATGTAGGTCATTCATTTCTTCATAGAAAAGCTAGAAGACAGTTTCCTGGTCCTATTCACATGGACAGGCTCTCCTTCAAGGGCTCTACTGGGACCAAAATATTTCAGGGTAAAAGAGGCTCTCTCTCTTTCTCATTCTCTCTCTCTCTCTCTCTCTCTCTCTCTCTCTCTCTCTCACACACACACACACACACACACACACACACACACACACACGACACTAACATAAAAAAGCCCAAACTGAAGCCAGCACCGCACAATGCAGATTATAGTACAGATGCAGATCAGACCAGTCAGGCAGCAGAAACCTACAAGCTCCCAGAGAATGCACTATAGAGGGCCCTTTCTCCTTCCCAACTGCTAACATAAAGGTATATAATCCCGCGCCTCTAAATATCCAAGAGAGATATTGTGATGCCACACGTTAGAAAAAGTCTTAACTAAGTAAGTGTAAGTGTGCATTGTCTTCCAAGATAACAGAATTTAGTATTAATACATCATCCTTTGAGCACAGAACGTTCCCCCCACCAATCATCTTCAAATCATGGGACTAACATTTGCTAAATGCTATTCTAAGGGTAAGTTAATAAAATTTTGAAAATAACTAAGTTCACATATAACCAAATTCAAATATCATGAATTGTCTTACTATCTTTATCGTCATCGGTATCAAACTTCCTTCCGCAGGCCCATTCCCGGCGCTCTACCCTGAGTACAACTTAGCCTGATACTGACTGCAGGGTTGACAGAATCCTCCCACTGAATACTGTTGCATCTGCTCTGAATTAACTTTCATATAAGGTGACAATTAGAGAACTGAGACACTTTGGAGTCTAAAGCGCAGATTTTGTCTTTAGACAACAGTTTTTTGTAAAACTGTTTTATGCCTTATTTGCCAATGAATGTGTAATAAACGTAACATGTAGATATAAGCTTCAGTATGGAAATGTTATTCACATTAATACACTGGAATACTAGAAAATGTTAAGCTTCAAATTAATATGGAATACATAATAGGATTTATGTGAACTTTAAAAATACTTATACTACAAGCTATTAGGTACATATTAATGAATGCATACTAATACAGTAAATGTAAAAAACAAAAACAAAAACAAAAAAAAACATGTGAATGATACATAACCACTTCAGGCTTCAGGGCAGGCTTCAAAGGAAGGAAATGGGAAAGGATAGAGGTGGACTTTAGTTGTATTACAGGGATTTGGATGTTTTAAAAGACATATCTTAGGTCAAATGTTAATGTCTATTAAAACTGGTACATGGTGCTTACTGTAAAACTTTCTATATAAGTCTGTATGTTTCAAATGTGTTATAATTTAATATGCAATTGCTTGGAATTAAAAAAAAAATCAGTTTCTTATATTCTTATAGCTTGAGTAGCCTGATTCAACTTTCCTCACCAGACATTTAAGGGGAAGTAAAAGCACACTTTGATTGGTTCTATCTTTTGGTTTGAATGTGTTCAGTGTCATGTTGGAAACACAGGGCTGAGGAAAAAAAAAAGCTGCTGTCACTGTACGTAGCTCAAGTTCCTCTCACAACTCCTACCATGTTTCTCCGAAAATAAGACCTAGCCAGGCCATCAATTCTAGTGCATCTTTTGGAGCAAAAATTAATATAAAACCTAGCCTATTTTAATATAAGACTGGGTATAATATAATGTAATAATGCAATATAATATAATATAATATAATATAATATAATATAATATAATAATATAATATAATAATAGTGGGTCTTATATAATATAAGACCAGGTCTTATATTAATTTTTGCTCCAAAGATGCATTAGAGCTGATGATCCGGCTAGGTCTTATTTTCAGGGAAACACGGTAGCTAGTGTGATTATAGTTCACACATTCATTAAACATAATTAGGCAAGCAGCAGGTTATACATCAAGACTCTCTTTGATGACACCGAATTCTAGATATGAAGGATGTAAGTAAAAGAAATCAGGAAAGGAGATTACCGGGAGGAGTGAAGTGGCAGAACAAACAGTGGATTCTAGAAAGCTGGGGAATGAGTGCAGAGTTGACCCGGAAAGGCCAACTGATGGAAAGGATGTTTCACTGGGATCTGGGAACAGAGAGTCTAAACTAGTATATACCATAATAACTACATATTATTTTACATGTCAAATTGTAGAAAAGTTTCAAGTCTGATTACAAAGCAGAGGAATAAATCTGGTACAGATCTGTCAAATCCCTAAATCTGCATTTCATTCCTAAAATGGAAATTACAGGGGGAAGATAAATAAAGTTTGAAATTGAGATTCTGAATTAAAATCCTATAGTTGCTACAATCAAAGTAGTCTACTTAGTTTGTTCAGGCATTCAAACGTGGTATTTGCCCGATATTGTGATAAATAGTGAAACAGCCTTCCAAGAGTAGGCAACATCAATAGCCTAATAAAAGTGTGTATATTTATGTCTTATTTTTCTTCAGGCAAAGAATGAAGCATAAACACCTTCAGGTAAAAAGTAATTTTATAATAACTATTAACAACTCACAAAATGAAGTCACAACTATCTTGCCACAACTGTGAAGGTAGCATAGATTTAAATCTTTACTTACACAGAAATTTTATTGCCCCTAGTGAAATTTTATGGTGGGGTTAAGACAAATAAAATGCTTGCATTTCTTCCTTCTTCCCCCTTCTGTTTGTATGTATATGTGTGTTTGTACACTGGTCTGGAACTTATAACAATCACTGTGGCTAGGAGAATTCTATATAATTTTATAATGGAAAGGATTGAAATATTTTTTCTCTTTATATACACGGAATGAGGTTGATTCATGCTATGTTCACAAAGCAGATATTTGGTGTCAAATAATTCTGAATTCAAATCCAAGTTTCACCACTTGGGACTTGTGGCAATTTACATAATCTCCTTGGGCCTCATTTTCCTCATTGATAAAACAGGGGAAATAAAGAGGCTAAATGTAAAACCTTTAACACAGTTCCTGGGCCACATGGTAAACATGAAATAATTATTAGGCATCATTGTTATGTTGATTGGTAATTATCAGTTTGAACAATCTACCAAAAAGCAATTAAATCACATCAAAGCGAGGAGGAAGAAGAACAAAATATAGATGTAACGTTCCAGTGAAGAAATTATTCAGATAGCTAATGTAAGTCATTATTCCGTTTTGCTTTGGTAAACAAAAATACAAGACGACAGAACAAACTAGCCAGTAATGTAAACTAGTCTGCAAAAGTCACTAATAATTGTTATGTACAAGTCAGTAATGATTGTAATTTGAGGCCCTGTGAATTGATTATGAAGACCAATTTCACAAGGTGGTAAAAAGTGGTTTGAGGATGCTGAGATAAGCTATACCGGTTGCATGTTCTGAAGACAGTTACATGGAAGACAGTATTATGAAAAAAAACAAAACAAAACAAAACAAAAAACACCTGAAGACCCATTAGTGCCTGTGATTATACATGCAGATCATAAGTGGTGTTCAATATTAATGGAATTTCAAAGAACCTAAACTTGTTTTTATAATTTTCATTTCTCCCATAAGAGTTAATGAGAGTAATGTGGAATCTAGCAAATATATTTAACACAATTTTGTATGTGAAGCCTGGAAATCTTACCTTTAGTTTAGACAAACTTTGTCTTCTCTAATCAATTACTAGATTAAGTTTTTTTGTTTCTCCAACACTGCCAATTTTGGTGTATTCACCCACAAAATAGCCACTATCAACGTTTAATAAATGTTGATAAAATGAATTACACATGAAACTACTCTTCACGCCTGTCTCACTGTTGACATTTTCAAGATAGGATAAAAGGCATTACACAAAATTAGTACCTTCTCCATTTCTGCAATGTTAATTAAGGAATAATTATTGTAAATAAAATAAATGATTTGAAGTGAAAATGTTATTTTTTCAGAAACAAATTCTAACCTAAATGATTGCTGTCATCTACTAAAACAGAACAAATGCTTTTATTACCTTTTCCTTTTTTTTTTTTTTACCATGTTTAAGAATGAGCAATAATCATTGAATGAATGGAAAATTTTACGTATTTAAGCAGAAAAATGAAGTCTATGACAATATGAAAATAGTGTTTCATTGTTTCTATTTATTAAATGTTACTATCAAGTGCATACTGTAATATAAGAAGATGATAGTTTTATCCTACCTTTTTGATCTGTCTTTTCAGAAAAAGTTTTGACTTTACAATAAGTAATACTTACTCTTCTGCCTTTCCCCTCCATGCTTTTTATAAAATAGCTAACCTGAGGTTATTGACTATGTGAAACTTTCGCAGGTAAGATTTCAGTTTCATCAGAATTGTGTTCAAATTCATTTCACCATGGCCATCTTAGATGATGACACAGACACAATAGGGAAGGTCCACGGCCACAAAACACTCACCGCAGTTGGCCTCATCTGAGGCATCTGCACAGTCTGGATCCTCGTCACAAACCCACAGCTTGGAAATGCAATGCTTGGTAGTTTTACACTGGAAGTAGTCTGGAGAACAGCTGTTTTCAGCTGAAAGGGAAAATATCTATTAAAATGTAGCTTTGGACAAGGACATTTTACTTAAAAGGCAATTAGAAAAACAAATGATTAAGATAGTTGAAAATGTATCTCATTTAAATTAATAAAGCTCTGAAGGTGAGGAGTTTTAACTTTGTATTATCTATAATGTATTCCTAATATCCTTTCCAGTAGAAATAAATAAAACATATTTCTCCAGTGATGCAATTAATAAAAATCAGAGTTTTAAAACACCCCACCTCAATTAGATATTTTGAATCTGATTTGAAAACTAAACAATTCAGGACCTTTCAAAATAATTTTTTCCAGATAAATAAATTTAAATATTTATGCATGTGCATTGCTATAAATGGAGAAAAAAAAGACTGAAATTGGAAGAGATCAGTGAATGAAGAAATAAAAAGCATAATTTATTAAAATCTCTAGTTGTTTTGAGTCTTTGAGGGAAGAGGTGAATATCTGACTCAGAGTGTAAACTGCATCACAAATCCTCGTCAGTTTAATGGATCAACTTCTGGAATGGCTAACCATAAAGTACTGGTACTGACTTTATTCTGAATGCATCATCTTAATCAAATTGCTGGATGACTGCACATTATTTACTGATAAAAGTTTTAGGGGAATAAAATAAAACTTCAGCAAGACAGAAATGTTGACAGCAGTTCTGTTGAAATCCTGAAAGTTGACAGGTGCTCAATCGTTCGGATCCTGTGTGTATGTGTGTGTGCACACGCATGCACACGCCTGCCTATGTGCATGTGAGTTTACGAGGTAAACTGTCTTGCCTTCCACTTAATGTAATTTAATTTTTGGTGGGAGTTAGAAATAAAAGGTGAATAAAATGGAAAACATTTTACTTTGTTCTTAGAAGTGGCTTGTTAAGGTACATTAAGTAGGGTATTATTCACAGTTTTTAACAAGTAACTTTGTTAGGCTAATTTTCTCATCATAACTTCCAATGGATTTTATGAGAAAAAAAACAATCTCTAATTAAAATAGAGTTGATTTTAAGTAACTAATTAATAAATAGAAGAAAATTACCTGTCGCTACTTAATATGGGGAAAAACATCAATTTATGAAAAAACAAAACAAAACAGAACAAAAACACCATAATCACCAGTAATATTGTTTTTGCTTCTTCCTTTAGTGACGATATGGATGAATGAATGGTGTTTCATGCTTGTGATAATCTCCAGGTGGTTTTTTTAAGCAAAGATCACCCATATTTTGAAGTTCTCAATATTCTTTATATAGAGATTCTTGAATAATCCACCCCAATAGACAATTATTTGGAATTATTTGCATATAATCGCTGTGATATTTTTCTATACTGTGTGAATTTATGGTGCACAATAATAATTTTTAGGCCAATTTCAGTTGGGAGTAAGACAACATGTGTAGGTGACTTACGACAGTCCCTTTCATCTTCCTCATCCCCACAGTCGTCTTGCCCATTACATCTGAGGTTTACTGGGATACATTTCTGGTTCTTGGTACACTTGAACTGACCTGAGAGGCAGACGTGTGTATCTAAAAGATAAAAACAGTTGGAAAAATTTGTGGTCAAACCCATGTCTGAATTGAAATCAGTGAGGACATAATCAGTTAACAACGAGATTTATGTTCCTTAGTTAAGACTTTAACCACCTACCACAGTTGAGTTCATCAGAATTGTCTCCACAGTCATTCTCTCCATCACAGATGAAAGCAGGCAGAGCACAGAGCCCTGTTCCACACTGAAATCGGCCTGGCTGACATTTAAATTCGGCTAGGGAGGAAACATACAGGTATTGTGGAATGATAATCTTAGCTCATGACTTGCTAAACAGAGCTTTTCTGATATTCAAAATACTTATAATATTATTATATTAAACATATCCTAGAGCACAATAGGAACGTCTCAAATCTAGACAGCTATTAGGTTCAGATGTACAGCTAAGCTAGAAGCAACTCAGAAGGCCTCAAGATTACATTTCACAAACTAAAAGAACACAATTAAAAACATATAAATATAATATATATATGTATATATATGTACATATATACATATACATATATATTTAAAAACATATAAATGTCTACTCACTTCAAAGAAATGGTATTGAGAGATTAAATGATGGCAAAATATAATTTATTGTAATTAAAATAAGTTATTCCAATATCACTAAAAAATTTGTTTGTCTTTGATCACATTGCCTGTCATGTGTAAGAGAGGAACATCTACCTTCAATACATATATCCCAGATCTACTTATAGGAAATGCTTCTTGTAAGTATCACATTTTAAATCAGATTTACTGATATTCATTTCTGTAATTCTATTCATATGTAAAAAGATAATACCTTGTAAGCAGTAAAGACTTTTACATATCATAGATATTTTATTATAGTAAATAAATACCAGATAATAAT
This sequence comes from Rhinolophus ferrumequinum, assembly GCF_004115265.2. Lineage (NCBI taxonomy): Eukaryota > Metazoa > Chordata > Mammalia > Chiroptera > Rhinolophidae > Rhinolophus > Rhinolophus ferrumequinum. Next base: position 78,502,660 of record NC_046291.1, on the reverse strand, counting down.
GCATTTTATTTGCTATATTTTTAGTTTATATAAGGAATAATAATAATAATAATAATAATAATAATAATAATAATAATAAAAGTAGGATCTATTGAGTATATACTAATTATCAGGCACTGGGTTAGGCTCTTTCACAAACAGTTACGCCCTTTCATATATAGTTACTAATTGAATCTCATTATAACCTTTTTATCTCAGAATCACAATAACCATTTTATAAATGAGGGAATTAAGTCCATGGATTTACAAGTGTCAAGTGCCAGACTTAAAATTTAAATCCAGATCTGACCTCTGTAGTCTTCTAACAAACTATGTTACTTACAATTAAAAGATTAATCTTTTGACTGATGATCCTAATGTATGTTACTAATCACTGACTTCGAGATTAATAATGACTATTAATGATAAGTAAATTCAGTCAATCAAAGTTAATCAATTATATTTTAAACTTTCTTTGGAAAATAAATTATACGTTATAATTGCAATATTAAACATTTCCTTAACATTAAAAAAAACAACTTTTAATACATGCTTGATTTCCATAGAAGTGAGTTATAAAATACTGAAAGTAATTTACCATCAATTTATAAAATTTATTAATTAATCACTTTAAAATTTAAAAATATTCTATACTTAATTTTCTCTTGCTGTCAACATGTGCAATTCCTGTACTTCTTATGCTCCATATGTAATTTCCTGTAATTTTCCTTTGCTACCTAAACAACCCTCCTATAAGAATGAGGGAAATAAATCCTTCAATACCTACAAAATAACTGGGAAACCTATCTGACCTTTAAATGTGTCCCTAGAATGATCCTTGGTGAATTAGAATGCCATAGGAAATATAGTTTTAAACTTATGATGCCAGAGAATTCTTGATGCATGACTCATATATATTTATGCAAAAACATTATGCAAGTTTGCCAGTATGTGAAGCTGGGATCAAGCTTTCCTGCCTTAAGGTGCAATTATAGGTATTGTCAAACAGCTCTTAGTAACTGCAAATATTGATGATGCAGCTACTCAGAAATGGATACTAAACACTTCACAGACTCATGTAAATCATCTTCCACCTCACCATGACTGTCAAAATAGTTATATCTATGAAAATCTATGCCAAGATTCAACACTATTAACCCATCAACTCCAAGTAAGAGATAATTTATTAAAAGATCACAGAGAAAAATTTAATTAAGATGGCAGAGTAGGTAAACACTGTGCTTACCTCTTCTCACAGCCAACTCAGAATTACAACTAAACTACAGAACAGCCATCATTGAGAATCTTCAGAAGTCTAGCTGAACAGACGTTCTATAATGAGGATATACAGAAGTAGCCATGGAAAGACTAGTAGTAAGAACAGAGACTCAGAACAGGCTGGTCCCACACCCACATGTTGCAGTTAAACATTGAGAGGGATATCTCTGCTGCAGAGGTCCGTCCTGAGGAGCGAGGTTTCCCAGTCCCACAGCAGGCTCCTCAGCCTACGATTCCAGTATCAGGAACAGTAGTCCCCACAGCTTCTGGCTGTGAAAACCAGTGGAGATTGTGGATGAGTGAGATGAAGGTGGCTGCCATCCCAACGTGCTCCTCTTAAAAGGAATGTACACGGACTTACTCCCTTATGGACTCACTTGCTCTGAGCTCCAGCACTGGGGCAGCCGCTTGAAAGGAAGGAAATTGGGGGCAGAGGGGGGACAGAATTGTCTGGTTTCAGAATGAGTGCTAGAGGAGTAGCTTTCTTCCAGACAGAAATGCTGGCAGAATTCACTGTTGTTTTTTGTTGTTGTTCTTGAGCCCTCACCCCACTTAGCAAGCAGATACAAGTAGTCACCATATCTGAGGCTCCATTAACCTGGCTAACACCATTTGCCCCATCCTGGTGATTTTTTGAGACCCTACCCCACCAAACTTGTGTGCCCACCCAAGACACTTTCAGTGGCTTTTCTATACAAATGACCTGTCTTGGCTGATTGTTTAGAATTTTCTAAAATCTCTCAAAAGTTCACAAACCCCAAACAAGCAGCATTTCATCTCAGAACATCCTTTACCTCTAGCTAAGCATCACTAAGACCTGTATTAAAGGGAGGCAGCCTTGGTTCACAGCTTACACACTCCCAGGCACCTCCAAGCCCAGCACAAGTGATAAACAATTGCAGTTCACTTTATAGCTCATACCAAGTGGCCCTGGACAGGGTATGGGCAGCAGCTGACCTGGGCCTGCAAGAGCCCCTCCCAAGAGGGCCCCAAACCAACACACCCGGTGGCCAGCTTCCAGCCACTCTAGAGCACCTCCACCCCACCACCTCCACAAATGACACATCCAAAGGGAAGTCTCGTCAGGCACCAGAGCCCCACTAAAATGAATCCTGCTTCATAGGGTGACCACCTACACAAAAGCTCCTTCACTGTAGTCCAGACAGACCTCACAACAAATCATCCTGAAGGTCAACCCCTCCTACTGATGTGCAAACAGCAACCAAGGCTCAACTACAAGAGGAGGGTTCACACAACCCCCACAAGGGACACAACTGAATCACTCAGCTCAAGTGGACAGGGAGACTGCCACTGGTCCCCAAAGGGCACCTACGACATAAGGCCACTCTACTAAGATTGGGAGACACAGCAGCCCTAATACATAGAAACAAACACAGGGAGGCAGCCAAAATGGGAAGACAAAGAAATATGTCCAAAATGAAAGAACAGAACAAACCTCCAGAACAAAGACACAAAATGGAGACAAGCAATCTACCAGATTCAGAGTTCAAAACACTGGCTATAAGGATGCTCAATGATTTCAGGGAAAACTTCAACAAAGATATAGGATATATAAAAATGAAGATAGAGAACATAAAAAAAATAAAGTCAGACATGAACAATTCAACAACTGAAATAAAGAATACGTTGGAGGGAGTCAACAGTAGATTAGATGAAGCAGATAATTGAATCAGCAATTTGTAATATAAGGTATTAAACATCTAATCAAAACAGCAAAAATAAAATAATAATAATAATTTTAAAAATACAGTTTAAGAGGCCTCTTGAAAAACTTCAAGCATACCAACATTCACATCATAGGGGTACCAGAAGAAGGGAGAGATCAAGGAATTGAAAACCTATTTGAAGAAATAATGAAGAAAAACTTTCCTAACCTGATAAAGGAAATCTACATAGAAGCCTAAGAAACGCAGAGCGTCCCAAATAACATAAACTCAAAGAGGTCCACGCCAAGTTATGTCATAATTAAAATGCCAAAAGTTAAAGACAAAGAGAAAATCTTAAAAGCAGAAAGATAAAAACAGTTAGTTAGCTAAAAGGGAGCTCCCATAAGTCTGTCAGCTGATTTCTCAACAGGAACTTTGCAGGCCAGAAGGGATTAGCACAAAATGTTCAAAGTGATGGAAAGAAAGGACTACAACCAACCACTTTGCTACTCTAGTCAGCAAAGCTATCATTTAGTCTAGAATGACAGATAAATATCTTCCCAGACCAGAAAAAGCTAGAGGAGTTCATCACCACCAAACCAGTATTACAAGGAATCTTAGAGAAACTTCATTAAGACCAGGAAAAAAAAAAAAAAAAAAGGAAAGTATGAATAATAACATGGCAATAACTACATATCTAGCGACAATTACTTTAAAGGTAAATAGATTAAATGCTCTAATCAAATACATAGGATGGCTGAATGGATTAGAAAACAAGAACTTTTCATATGATCCTTATGGATGGATGAAGAAGAGGTGGTACATACCGTGTTTCCCCGAAAATAAGACCTAGTTGGATCATCACATCTAATGCTTCTTTTGGAGCAAAATTTAATATAAGACCTGGTCTTATTTTAATATAATATAAGACTGGGTACAATATAATATAATATAATACAAAACATAACATAAAATAACATAGTATAATATAATAAACATAACTATAATATAATATAATATAGTATAATATAATATAGTATAATATAATATAATACTATAAAATAATAGTAATATAAATACAATATATTTATATTAATATATTATTAGGTATATTATTATATACCTAATAAATTATTAGGTATATTATTATTATATTATTAGGTATAAAATAATATAATATAATACCAGGTCATATATTAATTTTTGCTCTAAAAGATGTATTAGAGCTGATGGTCCGGCTAGGTCTTATTTTTGGGGAAACATGGTATATACATTGGAATGTTACTCAGCCATAGAAAAGAATGGAATCTTGCCATCTGCAACAACACGGGTGGATCTGAAGGATATTTTGCTGAGTGAGGTAAGTCAGACAGAGAAAGAAAATGCCATATTATGTCACTTATACATGGAATCTAAAGAACAAAATAAATGAACAAATAAAACAGAACAAACTCATAGATACTGAGAACAATTGGATGATTATCAGATGGGAGGATGGGTGAAAATGGGGAAGGGCTTAAGAAGTCCAAATTGGTAGTTACAAAGTAGTCATATAATACGGTATAGCACAAGGACCATAGTCATACTATTTATGAATATGCATGGTGTCAGATGGGTACTAGATTAATTTGGGGGTGATCACTTCATAAGTTATATAAATATCTAATCTCTATTTGCATATCTGAAACTAACAAAATATTGTATGTCAACTGTAATTAATATATATATTAACTATATACATTAATTATATACATTAATTATATATATATTGCACATATATTATATCATATATGTTATATGTATATTATACATATGTATCACAGAGATAATGCCACCTATAGAAACACATAGTTCTGGTACTTAACCAAGATAGGGATCATAGAGAGGCTCTTAGATACCAGATGTCTCTTTGGTTCCCCTCAAAAGACATTAAAGTTATATTTGCTCACCATATATTCTGTAAGTGGGTAAATGTGAAAAAAACCATTAAACTAAATTTGTATTTAATTTTTTTTTATATCAATATGGTTACAGCATGAAGTTTCCATCAAGATTAAAATTAGAGTGTAGGAGCTGAAAATATATTAGAAGAGAAAGCACTGGGAACTAATCACTTTCTCTGCAGGTCCTCATGGTGATACTTCCTCAGAGAAAACTTCAGGGAATCTGGCAGGAAAGGCCATCTTCACCTGAGGACTAAGTTAATATGTGTATGCTTGTTTATTTCTATAAATTACAAAAATAAGTTGTATTTACTTTTCTATATCATGAGAAAGTTTACTGTGGGAAATTAATAACTTTCTTTAAATAAGTAAATCTCAACTGATCCGTTTGATATTCCTTTAATTCAGTAAGTTAAAAAATGAATAACTCAGGCATAATAGTATATCTATCCCATACAGATACTTCTCTTTACACATTGTCTATCAAAATGAAAACAAAACAATATTAATAAATCAAAGAGCAATGAAGCTTTCAGAAACATAAAATGAAAATTCAAAAAGCAATGACTTACATAACATTTTCCTTCTCATTGAATACATTGCTTGCTGCTTTCAAACACACAAATGAACCATGTGATAGAATTTCATATGTTTGGTGCAGTTGGTAGTGACCAGAGCAATCAAATAGAGCTCATCTCAGTAACTATCTATAGACCCTGAGTTTGAAACAGCTTTGTAATTATGTAGTGCTAAGTCCACCGAATGAAGTAGTTAGCTTTCACTGTGACAGTACATTCTTTATTTGGTGAAAACCTAAGAAGGATCTTGAACATAATTGTCAAGGCCAAATCATGGTAACCATCTCCTGGGATGTCGAGTAAATTATCATGATGGACTACAAGCATCTTCAACTTGACGGGACAGTATTGGAGTGACCCAGGGACTGAATTGTAAAAGGCTATCAAGGAAAAGTCTGCTGATTGTCCATCACAACCAAAATTACCAAAGAAAGCTAAGAAACAAACCAAAAAAAAAAAAAAATAGCACTTAACCATGCCAATCACAGTCAGATGTCAAGCCATTGGTAGTCATTTTAAGGCAACAAGTAAGAAAATACTAAATTGCCTAACTGCAAACTAATGATTTATATTGGAAAACCTGAATTTTAATGAGTTTTCTGTATTTTAATACTGACAGAAAAGTGGGAAAAATGAATCCCATTGAAGTAAGATTTCAGTCGTTCAGTGAGATCCTGAAAACTTGCTCATTTTTGCTTTGAAACTGATGACACAGTAAGTCAAAATAATGCTGATTATTACTCTACTGATCACTACATGAATCGATGTACATTCTACAAGGCAGAAAATTTTAGAAGAAAAAAACTAACACAATTTTAATATGCTGTCATTCTAAATGTAATAGTTATCAGATACATAGCCAAGACAGTGCAACACATTTTTGTTCTATTTTTAAAGATACACATATAAAACCTTTCTATTTCAGATTTGGAAAGGGATTAGAAGGCAATACTTTAGATCTAGCTTCAATTTTTTGTGTCTGAGATTTAAGGAGCTCTAAATTCTAAATCCCTACATTTGCCAATGTACTCACGACAGTCATCAGGTTCGTCAGATCCATCGCCACAGTCGTCCACAGTGTCGCATTTCCACCAGAATGGAATACATTTGTCAGTTTTGCAACGGAACTTAAAAAAAAAAAAAAAAGAAAAAGAAAAAAAGAAAAGGAAAAGAAAAAGAAAAAGAAAAAGAAAAGAGAAAGTTGAAGAACCCTACTCATATATAATGAGAATTTAAAACTCACCAAGGTGGAGCAGCCTAGCCTAATCTATTGCTGTTAATGTGAACTATGGTGGTCTTAGAGCATTCTACAAGAGGGAACATATGCACACCAAGCAAAATGATCTGCCAGGAAAGCACGTTGTCCAGGAAAACCTCCTGAGATTTCCTGAGCAGGGGGAGCTCACCCATTTGCATCTAGTCCATGGCTGCTTTTGCACCACAACAGAGTTGAGCAGTAGCTACAGAGACCATTTTTCCAGAAAAGTATAAAATGTTTATTATCTGGCCCTTTTACAGAAAAAGTTTGCCAAACACTGAACAGGTCTAACAATTATCGGTAATACCAGGAAGAGGTATCAAGTTGAATTAATTCAGTTATTTGAATTAATTTAATTGAATTGCATTTTTTTTAGGAATCTTGGACATTTCAATTAATATCTTGTAATCTCTGTTCCTTAGCCACCAAATGAGGAGCTCCTTTGCAGCTGTCATGCTGTGTGTGATTCCATGGAATTTCCTAAACACTAAAAATACTGCTTTAGCCGTAATTAATATCAGCCCTACATAAATATTAACAATACTTTTTTAGAGCAGTTGAGACTGATACAGTTCTTTTCAGTTTTTGGAATTCTTAATAAATACACGTGATATTGTAGGATAAAAAAGAGACATTTTGGTAATTAAAAACAGGTGAAAAACAAGACTGCAATGTTTTTTTTTTCTTCTGACTGTTATATATATTTTTAAATAGAAATACATATAAAAAAAAAAAAAAAACCCTGTTGGAATAAAGCTTGTTATCAAGATTATCCAAAACCTTATTCACTAACATATTTATTAATATGTTTCAGGGGGTCTATCGTTCTTTACATTTAAAATAGATAATAAAAATAAAAACGTGTCCTAATTCTATGACTTATACAAATACAAATTTTTATTCCTCCCTTTTAAAATGAACTAGCAAATGGAAAAAAGTAACAATAGAGAAATTGGTTAAAAATGTTATATAGTAATATTTACTTATAGGCTATTTAGCACCAGGTAACTTGTTGTCAATGAAATTTCTCAGGTAAACGTTGCACGACGTTATTTATAAGGAAGTGATCTGAATTCAAATCCATACCCTGAGGTAATGTGCAGAAGTAGTGTTCTCACTGACTTCGCTATTGGCCAACTGCACTCAGAGATCAAGAGAGCTCAGTCAATTTATTCCTTAGCGATCTCAGACCACAAACGAATCCCTTTCTTAGCAACATTCACTTCTAAGCTTACCCTCCTAAGATAGAAGAAACTAAAGAAAATCATACTTTCCACATAAAAAGCATTTATCTTAACAAGCTATACTGCAGACAGATTTGTAACACAGAAAAATATAACCCAAATTCAATTTTCTCTAATGAAAATGGATTAGCCGAGCTACAACTTTTGCTCATCTAAAATATTGTGACTTTCTTCAAGTAACAGAGAATCTGAAGCTAGTCTTTGATGAACCTTTCTGGATATCATGGAGTTGATTCAGGGTATATTTCTATTATTTTTTAAATAAGTGGGTGATTTTTTTTGTTCTTTTTCCCAGTAGCAATTATGGGGGGGAAGAGAACACTGTGATTCCAAGTGAAGATGTGACCTTTCGACTGATTTTCCCATATTTGCTTTGCCTCTGATCCTGTCTGTTGCGGTTTTCATAAATTACCAGAGGTAAACTATTATTCTTATAGATAGTGACTTTCTGGGGGACATAAGGACAACTCTGAAAGCAATTTCCCTGAACATTAAACATTTCCAGTCATATCAAAGTACATTAATATGAGGATTTCAGATCTCCTGAGAATATTCAGTCTTCCCAATCAAGATCTGAAAAATATCTAAAATAATTATTTTTAAATTCATTAAATATGTTTAATTTAAATAAACACCAACTGTTAAAATTACATATGGACCCAGATTTTGTATGCCGTTTCAGTTTTAATAAGAACATGAAAAGATTTTGAGTTAAGAGAAGTCGGGGTCACATATACTTACTATGTTAATTTTATGCTAATCAATATTTTTTTCATTACTCTTAGAGGAAGATATCTTCTATTTTGTGTCTGATCTTCATTTTTTCATACTTAAACATAGCAACTTAAAAAAGATTAATGTTAAATACAAATATAAAGCATTCTTCATGGTAAATGTTATCCAAGACAATTGTCTTCATAAAATAAATTGCAGATTACAATTATCACACACCAGAAGAAGCTATAATAAAACTACTGAATATATATCTACCAAAATGGACACAAGGATAAAATGGAAATAACACATATAGTGAAGTTCAGTAGAAACAGGGAAAGTCTCCACCTAAAAGATAAGTAAAGCTATTTTTAAATTACTTTATTTTCTAATTGTAATGATTTAAATTTAATATTTGAAGATTTTAGTGCTTAATAATCGGTTTAATTTTTATTTTTATAAGATTTTCATATGTTCACTTTCAATCCTAACAGAATTCTTATTGGTGTGATTTGCCTATTTTTATTTTCCTAAGATACAATATTATTGGGGTGGGTATATCATTGGTTGTAAAAACTAGATGATAACAAATCAAACTCCCCTAGGAAAATAAATTAAAAATTAAACATTTTTATCAGAATGCTTAAAAATGCTAAATGGTATGATTCTGAAATACCTAGATTATTTGCTTCATTTTGATGTCTACGTCACTAAAAATTGGTATATAAACTTACTTTTCTTCAAGAAGTGTATATCATTTTTTTTCCCCTCCCATGAAATCAGAAAAGAATCAGAGATAAAATGGCTACATAACCCACAAAACTTACAGGGATAACCACTAATGGATTGTGTTAGCTGGTATTCATTCCCTTTTTTCTTAAAGATGAAATAAATCAGGTGATAACGCTTTTCAGGAAGTATTTTTGAACACAAATCTATATTTTGTTTGTTCTGTCTGGCTATTGTTGAATATTTTTAAATTTCATGCAAAATGCTAATGGGGGTATTTGAAAAATTGTAAATATTTTAGTGGTGCCATCATTGATACCAAATTGGGAAATAATTTAATTGTATGAAAAATATGTTTCTAGGTCGATTTTGGTTTTCATTTAATTGATCAGATTTATTTTTGCATTGAATTAACATAATTATAGGTTTTCTTATATAAATAATTTGAAATGTTTTATTATTCTTATGACTACAGCAAGGCTGATGTTTTAGTATCTATGTCTTGCTGTTTGAGATGTTCATCTTTGTGTCAAGCATCCTCTGCCTTTTCTCTATTTTTGGTTGGCTATTGAGACTCACGACACCGTAAGTAGCTTAGGCAGGAGTCATCACAGCTAAGGCACCCAAGTCCTCAGTATTGGACCTCAACACTGTGACTCATGGACCACTCCAGAGCCAGGACCAGAGGTTTTCTCAGAATCACCTGGAGGTTAAGCTGGAAATCTATTTAAACTAAACAGCACTAACAAGAATTATATTTAATTTTTTTAATGTGATTTCTCCCTTAAATTTTCTCTTTAGGAATAATTAGATTGTTTAATTTGTCTCTCTTAGTGACTTAAATTTCCAGTTCTCTAAAAATAATGCATTTTGCTCACATAAACACTTAGGGGATTATAATTAAAGCAACACATTTTGTAAAGAGAGAAGAGACTATGGCCTATGCTTTCTACTAGACATCAGAACCTCTATATGGCAGCTCACAGTAACTGTACATCTACCATATTTTGCCATGCATAATGTGCACCCACAGTTTTGGCCCAAAGTTTCAGGGAAAAAAATCTTTCGTTTTAATTTTTTAATTCAAATTTTTATTTGTTTACCTTTAGGTACTTGTTTTTTTGTATTATAAAGGAATTTTAGCATTTACTTTTTTAATATGTCATGGTATAAGAAGTTTTATGTAACAAATAATTACAAAACAGAAGAACAGATACAAGGTACAAGAAATGTTGTGTACCCATAACAAATTTACGATATTTAGGCATAATAGAAGGCCAAGAACTCTTCTTTGTTGCAAGTTCATCTTTAGGTTCAACAAAACCAATTATTGTATTCCAGGGTATTATTTTGCATATGGATATCTTTATTGATTTCTAGAGTTACACTTTTAATTCATAAGCATAAATAAAAGAATTGAAAACTTTATATAGATACAGAATTAGTACTACTCATGTATAATGCCCATCTTTATTTTGCCTTCACAAATTTGGGTTAAAAAGGTGCACATTATACATGGCAAAATACAGTACTTTTAAGTAAATTCCAGTTGCACTAGAGGGCAAGGATAATAACATTTACTATGCACCAGGAACTTTTCCCCTTAATCTTCATAACAATGGCCTAGAAATATTACCATTTCCATCTAAAAAATGAGGAAACTGAAGCACCAAGAAGTAAAGTAACAAAACCAAGGTAATCCAGACAATTTAGAGCAGTCAGGGTTACATTCAGGAGTCTGGCTTCAGAGACTGTGCCCTTAACCAGTACACATACGTCACCGCCCCCCCCCCCAACCCCCCGTCCCCGGAAGGGTTTCAATCTTTTTCATCTGCACAGTTCTTTAATATATGAATTCATTTATCACTTGAGAGGCAGGCTGAGCTAGTATTAATGTCCACATTTCGAAAACAAGCACACCCTAAGAGAAATTCAGTCTCTTGCCGTTAAGTTATTGATAGAATTGGACAACTAGTAAATTCAAATCACAGAATTCTAAGAATAAATTTGAACATTTAAAAAACAAAAATCACAGTTTCTTTGACAATTCTATCTTAAATAATATAGTGACTTAAATATAGCAAAAACAAATTTTATACTGTCATATGACTACTGTCCAAAACTTTAAAGTAATAAAATCAAGTCCATGCAAGTAGAAAACACCATTAAGTAGAAAATTTAACTTCTGGGATGTGTTTTCTGACAACAATTACATTTTGAAGACAAAGAGGTTTTAGAAGGAAATTATTTACATCTCAGAATTTTTCATTAACAAAATAAAAAAAAAATCACTTTCTACCCAATTCATCTTTTCTATATCACATGCTCTGAGCAATGGGAGAAGAGTGGAGATGGTGATACAGAGCAGATTATCTAGGAAAACTTTCTGGTTTGTTTAAGCTGCACATATCTCAGCCTTAACCCTATGCCTAAATTATCTCGCCATCTTGAAATATGTTACATTTCCTCTGGTGATTCTGCTATGCCCACTCATGATTTGAAACATTATATTATATGGAACTGTGAAAGATTGGTTTTCATTTTTGTTTTTGGCCTCAATGTGTACTTCCTAATTATTAATGTTTCATTTTAACCACATATATCGCATTGCTTTTCCCTCACTCTGTGATCCTCTTTACAATGTATGGAATGATCAGCTAGCTAATGTTATGCCAAACAAACAAACAAAAAATTGATCTTCTGAAAATTGTTTAAACAAATAAAAAAATTCAGGCAAAGTCTTTATAACAGCGTGCCCATATATCCATGAAATGATTTCTAGACCTTTACTCACTTGACTGGCTGTGCAGTTAGATAAGCAAGTCCTGTTATCAGCTGCAAGATAGAAGTTGGTGGGACATGCACAGGTGTGAGTCTTTCCAGGGGCTAAAAGGCACAGATGACTGCAACCTCCATTATTTATCATACAGAGATGTTTGGAGACTACAAATGAGAAAGAAACAACAAGAAAACAGGATATTCAAGACCAATTACATAATATAGGATTAGCAATATGACATTTAAGGCTTCATAATTTGATTTTGAATAGAACTTTGTAATCAAGAACTCATCAAGATTATAAATATAATTTTATTTTGTTCCAAATTGTACTAATTATCCAATGGCATTATTTTTACTATTAAATAGTTTTTAGGATGCATTTACACAAAAATAAGCATTTTAGTAGAAAAATAATTGTCCATCGAAAAAAAAATGAGAGACTAGAAGAATTTTGGATGAAGAGATATATATGTTTAGAAATATTAATGCAAAATAAACAATGAAACAATGATCTACAACTAATAGTGCAGTGGCTTTGTTTTCTAGGCCAAATTTGTGTCTTAAGCAACACAATCAAAGCTTTATTCATAGTAGATGGTAGAATTCCTACTAAACATATGCTTAAGAAAACTTAATATAGTTCTCATTTTCACAGTCCTAGGGTTACTTAAATATAACTCCTTTTACCCAGAAACTAAAGGGCCTATAACTATTTGTAAATAATTTGAAGAATGCAGTCTCCACTTGTCCAACTACATGTAGTATTGTCATTTCAGCTTAATATGATTTCAACAAGTCAATAATTGTTTATACTATTATTGAGCTTCCAATCATATCCCTTAATAGCAGTTCTTTGTATCAGCTGGACTCATTCTATACAATTATGCTAAATAATGAAATCTGGTATCATTCTCAAAAATAAATTCACACTTAACCTTGGAAGGAACAAAAAAACGGAATGTTACTAAAAAAGGTTGATGCATTTATGGAAATCATGGAAAGAATAATTACCATCAGGTTGTCTATAAGAATGATACACCTGGATATCTGTGATGGCATGCCATGAGTTAATCAGTGAGAATCTGTCTGCTCCCGAGGTTTTATGGGCACGGCTGAGTGACTTGGTTTTCCCATCAGTCCAGTAGATGTAGTCTTCAAACAATGTTAGTGCAATCACCCCTGGAATATCTTGATTAGGGACTGTAATAGGAGATGGTAAGATTAATGTTCAGTCTTGGAAGACTGCCAGTTAAAATATTCAATACTACATGGGCTGACAGATACAACTGCTACAGAGCTTCATGTGAATAATTGCTGTGACAACCTGTCAGGCTGGCAAGGTTCTTTATTACCAGTTAAGAGAATGCAGGATCTGGCACGGGAGTTTGCTTTGCTCAGATTTAGCTTGGTTCAACCACTGGGAACAAAATGAATGCAATCCTGCTCAGGGATAATGGCTGCTTCACCAGAAACAAATAACATCCAACATTTAAAAATTTTATATATATATATATATATATATATATATATATATATATATAATTTCCATCCAGTTGTTCCTAATTTACATCCTTAAATCTGAAGATCATTTTACTGCCTTCTCCCACTCTTACATTGATTAAATTATACATCCAGGATAAAATTTCTATCTAGAGATACAGTGACTATATGACCACTATAAACCATTTTAGTCACTGAGATTTTGAGTATTTTTACTTGCAAAGTAAGATGGGAAAAGGATGGAGAAAAGTAAATGTGAGAGGTAACACTATTATGCAAATTTAACAGCCATAAAACTGTTTAGTTGCAGATTAAAATTCTTTTATAATTATACCTACATTATAGGACAGTGTTTAAATGTAAACAGTAAATTGAGCATCACAGATGTGCATTTTTTGTTTAAGAGATTCCAGGGTCCTAGCAGATAATAGGATATGATAAATTTATTTGGTAGTTTGGGGTTAAATCATTTTAAACCATGATAGAGTTTATTTTTCAAATTACAAAAAAATCTAAAAGTAAAAATAAAATAGAAATTACCCAGTACACAAAAATTAAAGTAGATTACTTTGTATTAATTTCCAGATCTAATGTTAGAAACTGAGAAAATGTTTATTAATGAAAAAAGGTACTGTAAGTTAAGAAATATGTACTTTTTTAAAAATTAGATTTTAATGACTGAGAATTAATGTTTGACATATTCGTCATTCAGTAGCAACTAAAAACTATCAAAATGTAAATTACAACTCACTCTTTTCTAGGGAAGTTTACAGCCTTATTTTTAAAATGTGATTTTTATTCTGGTGGGCCAAATGTAATCAGATAATTTACTATGACTCAGAGAAAATAGAAATAAAATAAATAATATGAGACTCCTCACAATAGGCAACAATTTAAGCCATTGACTACTGTCAATATGTAGGGTCTGGCCAGAAATCCATCTCAGAACAGACACTCGGCATATAAAGAATGTAAAAATCAAGAAAAATCCAGATGTACACACTTTCAATGCAAACACTCAGACTGAATTATCTGTATACTCCGATAGATAAGGAGCCCATTGCTAAAATGATAAGTGGAACTGGACAGAAAGATAAAAAGAAGGGTATTACCAAAAGGAATCATGTCTGAGAATTTATACAAATTATTTTCACTTTCCTTCTTTGGTTGTATAAATTCATTTCAGAAAGATAAAACAAATGTAGCCAAATTTTAACAACTGGGTGACTTTTGGTGATGGGCTATCATTATAAAAATCTTTCAACTTATGAGTTTGCTTGCAAATTTTCAAAATAAAATAAAAATGTCCAGAAAAAGTTGAAAGTTTCAGATGCATTCAGTTCTGATTTCCTTGGATGTAAAATAAGTAATTAGATCATTAAATATGGACTTAAAAAGTTAATCATTACTTTAAAAACACTCAGCCCACCAGAGAGTCAATTAACCTCTATAGAAAAAGTGAAGTTGTAAGAATTTGCCTATTAGCACCTCAAAAGTAGCATAGTCTTTTTAACTATTTAACTATAAGTAACATTAGCTGACATTTATTAAGAACTTGAGTGCCAGGATGTAGGCCAGTTCTTCTCAGTGAGTTAGGGAGGCAATTCTGGTCACACGACAAAACTTATCAGGTTCAAGTATCAATAGTTTCAAGGTTGAGAAACACTGAGGTAGGGTATCCACTTTATACACCTCATTTTATTTAAGGCACACAGCAACTCTATTGTGCAATAACAGATACTTTGCAGATGACAAAGCCAATACCTGGAAAACTTAAGTAACTTGATCGAAGAGGAGAGGGAAAAAACTAGTAAATGAAGGCATTGGTATTTAAATCTAAATCAGATTCTTTGGCTGCTGAATTCTTAGCTATTTTACCTACTAGCACTGCCTTTAAGAAAGCCAGCCTACTTGGGTAAAGTGTGAATTGTGAATTATAAAGTGTGAGTTCTAGTCTGAATTGTGTCCTTGAAAGTTTTGTATGTTAAAGCCCTATCCCTCCCCTCTCCAACATGACTGTATTTAAAGACAGGTCCTTTAAAGAAGTAACTAATATTAAATGAGGTCATAAGAATAGGGGTCTTAATCAAATATGTCTGGTGTCCTTGCAAGATAGGGACACTTGGGGTGTGCACATATGGAGAAATGGCCATGTAAAGACACAGCAAAAAGAAAGCCTTCTACAGTCAAAGAGAGAAGCCTTGGTAGAAACCAAACCAACCTTGATCTTGGACTTCAGCTTCCAGACTATGAGAAAATGAATTTCTGTTGTTTAAACTTCTCAGTTTGTGATATTATGATATGGTCGCCTTAGCAAACTGATACAAGTATACAAAGAAATGGGGCTAATTTCATAAGCTCCCTGTGAAAATCATTTTATAGAATTACTTGATTGCAACTACATTGTATGTATTTCAGACATGTGATAATTTAAGTACTGGGCAAGTTTGCTACCTCTAAGCTTGTAGTGATCACCCACCAGAAACCCTGTTACCAGATAATCAACATGAATTTATGGAGATCAGAAATTAAACTCTTATTTCAGAAGAAGGATGGCACATAGTTGAATGTACAGAGCATGTAGAAAAGTCAGGTAAAAGTGAAGAAAATTAGTCCATTTGCTCAAAGTGACCATATGCTTGATTTAATTCCTTATTCGATATTGACCATGGAGAACAGGACTGTCACTCCAGCCCTGCTCATTTGACAAACATGCTTATTTCCTGAACAGCATCAGACAACCACCAGAATATTTGTTGTAGAAAAAATAAAGTAAAAATACCAACTTATATTAACAAGAAGAAATCTAGTCTCATACAGCTAACATTATACCACCTCCAACAAGCTACTCTCTGAGACAGTGACAACTTCTCTTAATACAACTATTGCCAGTGAAAATCAAGCAAGCAAAAGAAAGTAAAACAAACAAACAAAAATCTTAACTTGGCAGAATGCTTTAGGACATTCAGAATGAGAAACATAATTTTTTTGTTGTCTATTTATTTACATATTTCTACCTTATAGAAATGTATGTATATATACATGCATGCATATACGTATTAAGTATGTGTGCATGTAACATGTACTATATATTATATATAATATATACATATATAATGTTTTATAATATGTATGTGTGTGTGTACTATATGAGTGCGTGTGTGTGTGAATGTGTGTGTGTAAACAGAGCAATAAGAAAAATATCTCGCAGTACAATTTAGCAGTTAGTGGAGCTGACAAAATATAAACAGGCAATGTGATGGTATGAGAGGAATATCTAACAAATAAACTTGCTAATAATGAGGTATTGAATTTATGAAAAAAAAAGTAGTTAATGTTTTCTCAAAATGATAATGGTTATCTTTTTTGAGAGAAACATAACATGACCACTTGTCATACATGACTGCCTTTGCTTAATTAAAAGAGACATGTGAAAATAAATTTAAGAAACCTTTATTTTACAGGTATTCAGTAGACACACACACAAAAAGACAAGAGAAACAGAACGACTGCGTGGGCTGCAGCTTAACAGGTACTTATTATACATTTAAAGACTATTTTAAAAGTGCTTTTTGTAGCTAGACTTTTATTCTTTGCAACAACATTATTTATTGCACTGTTTCCAGCATTCTACTCAAGTACTAGGATGCCAGTTTTCATTCCGTAGGCTGTATCTATTAGAAGAAAGGAGTCTATGTTGGGCAAAATACAAATCAAAGAAAAACTCCTTTGTGGAATTTTTTCCTTTTAGTCAAGTTGGATGCTATCCTGCTAAGGTTCCTAGTAATTATGAAAAATAGACAAGCTAGAAATCCAGACTACGCTTTTGGCTTAATTGTTGCTTCACAGCTAGAGATACTCTATCACAATACTTTTGATTTTTCAGTTTTTTGGTATAACATTTATCATGCTAAACAAGTATAATCCTCAATAAGCCATTCTAATACATATTTCAGACTAATCTCGATGAAAATACTTAACAAAATGCACAAATAGCAGAATATTCATCTTTTGTTGCACTGCAAATGTCATAGTTGGTGTTATGGGTAGGCTATAACATTGGGGTAATGGCAGATTCTACATGGTATTGCCCAATGGTTAATACTTAAATAGAAATTTTACTACTGATGCTCTTTTTTTTTTTTCTTATTTCTCCTCCAAGGTTTACCTTAAGGATCTAATGTTATTTTAAAATAGTATGATATATGCAACGATCCCTATACCTTATTAATAAAAAATACTATAAAGGCTTAAGCAATATTGTTAACAGTAAAACAAAGACTATAGAACGCAACCACCAAATTCAATACTTATTTTTATGAAGGAATCAAGATTACGGAGTAACTTGAGTACTTATTTTTGTTGTTGTTGTTATAAAGAATTTATGTATCGCTTGGAAGAACATGCCTGAATGACCCAATGATCCATGAAATTCAATCTGGCTCTTCAGCTGACTAGCACTGGGATCTTACCCTCCTAACACATTAAAGTTAACAAGTATATCAAGTAAAACATTATATCGTATCCTGTTTTTCTTTTTAATATCTCTCATTTTTCTTATTCTTGGTGCCATTATCCCAAGAAAAGGCATGAATTCCCTCATACATGAATAATTGCAAAATTATTCTTTTGTCGTTTTTAAAATCTCTTCCAGTCTCTTTTGTATCAGTGAAGGATCCTGTAGTAAACGGAGAACACATTACTAGATTATAATTGAAAATAATTTAATTGAAAGAAGGCCGTCTTAGGTAAAATGAGTAGTCATATAATTTTTCTCTTACTATTTACAGAGGTTTGGGAATGGCTAAGCAAATGATGATGGGTTTTATTTCCTAGCTCTGTTACCAGAAGCTGTTGAAAGTTGCAGATAAGGGACAAGAGCGACCTACCAAGAGTAGAGGCCATTTGGTGGAGGAACTAAGTTACTGCTAAATCATTGTAGTTGGGCGAGGAAAGAAAGGGGATGAATAAATAATATTACTTCTTCCTTTGTCCACCATGTAATCAACTATCAATGCTTCCCATGGATTAAATCCAACATGAGGCCAGAAGGTGAAAGAGCCAGGGTGATGCAGTCCACAGAAGTCATATGGACCATGACCACGATTCAAAGGAAGGATAATTAGAATTCCCTCCAGTTAACCTTTCATATCTGTATCTGTCTATCTATCTATCTATCTATCTATCTATCTATCTATCTATCTATCTATCTATCTATTTATCTATCTATCTATCTCTCTATCTTTCTATCTATCTATACCTGTGGTGCCAAACAAATGTATACACATTTTAAGAAAGGAAAACTGGATTAAAATTGTAATTCTCAATGTACACATATACCAATAACAAAAGATGAATACAAGTCACACTTGACTTCTGCAATTACAAGAGGTGTTCAAAGTGGTTGGCATCAGCATCTAGACACTTCTGATTATGGTGAACTACTGCTTGAGCATAGATAACATCTCTTAAAATGTGTAATATATACATATATATATGTATATATATACACATACATATATATATATGCAATATATATCACATATTTCTAGTATGTGATATATTATAAATTTCTAATATATAATAATATATATCACATATTTATTCCAAAAGTCATCAATGAATCCCATTCCCTAGGCAATACTGTGCAAACTAGCCTGACTAAAACATCTGACTTCAGGGAAAAAATAGGATCAGGATGCTAATGAACCCTCTCTTCTGAGAGACGTTGATACTAACAATTTTCCTGGATATCTTTCTCAAAAGATAATACACAACAAGATTTGTAGAGAAGCTAGGTCATGAATTAAAGGAGTAGAGCATGAAATCCAAAAAGGAGAAAATGAAACAAAAGAAAACAATTAGCATTGAAAAGAATGAGGTGAGATTAAACAGACTACAAAAAGAGTAGGTTGCTGAAGAGATGATAAGATTGTGGAAGAATGTGATTTAACATGCCAAAGAAAGTGAAAAATTTATGGCAGTCGTCAGTGGGTGGGTGAAAATGGTTTCTAGTTTATGAAAAGTAACAGAGAAGAGTGGGTGGGTGGCAAAATAGCCACAGTATACTACTTTCCAAAGAATGACTGTAGCTTTAGTTACATACACTCAATCAAAAAAGAGTGTGCTTTATATAATGTTAGAGCCAGTATTATTTTTTTCTTTGTCGGTAATTATCTATCCCTTTCAGCGTTATTATTTGCAGAATGTTTTTTTATTTTTTAATAATTATTTCCTCTGAACCATCTACAACAGGCTACAAAATGTTCTGTTTAAACATTTGCCTTCATAAACATTTATCCTGCCTACTATTTAATACAACCCTGGTTAATAAAATGTCAGGCCAAGGGATCCAAAATTTATTTTTCAAAATGAATAAAAGCATTAAGAAATGACAGGGACACTAAGGATAGCCAACATTTCCAAATATTATGATAGCATGTCCAAAATTTATTTTTTTCTGTAAAAAATATGATCTTTCAAAAAGTTCATCCATCAGTGAGACTTTGAGGGTGGTGGGGCAAATAAAAGCCTTTCTTTGAGCATATGGCATAATGCATAGCAGATCTGAACTGATACTCCCTGTGAGTCTATTAAATGAGGCTACCTATTGAACATGACACTGATCAAATGTCCAAACGATAGTCCTGTGTCCCTCCTTACTGCAGTAATTCATAGTGGGACACTTAAATATGTCAAAAATGACTTTTTAAAATGAATGTAGTGTATAAAGATAACATACATAATTATTTAGAATTATTCTTTAGATGAAAGCCCTTATAAGAGGCTGAAGACATGCTTTGTCCATCATTTTCTAGTTATTTCTTGCCTCCTTTTGATCATTTGTCACCTCAGGTAATAAATATTCTCTATCGAGATTACGATTATTCAGCTTCATACAACTCAGTTCCTCCTCCTCTCTCACCTATATATTTTTAAATTATTCATAATAAAAGGTCAGATATGCCCATTTTAATATTTGGTATCTAAAAATAATATTCTTGTTAATGGATGTGAGTATGTAATGAGTGTAAGCAGACAATGCAAATTATAGTACATTCATTCATTCATTCATTCATTTTAGTACATTTATTTTGAAAACTAGACTCTATCTATAAGTATCTTCTCTCAATGATGACACTGCTCTCTAATCTCTGAAGTAAACAAAGCAACATTGCTTGATGAATTTGGGAAAGATATATTCCTGTTACTTTGAAACTTTCTGGGCTTTTCTGCTGGTGACATAGTTCTTTATAGACACTGGGAAATGTGTTTTCAGAGCTAACCATCAGTACTAAATATAAGAGTTATGATATTCCACATACATATGCGTTAGGAAAGTATTTGTTAGAGAGTCCTAATGAAAGGTGAAGCCTCTGAATATCACTCTGCCTTTGGGACAGACATCAAGTAAGAGCCTTTGACATGAATTTGGTATGCGGTCTTCCCACAGTCCTACAACTATAAATATGCTTCTAGAATAAAAACAGAGAAGAGTACAATATATTACAAGCATTTTCAAATGTATCCTAAGTAGTACTTGGAGTAAGTAGAGGTAAGTGAGGGAATAAATAGAACAGTCATCATTGGCTGCAGTTCCAACCTCAGCCCAATTCCTTTAAGATATGTTATAAAATCACAGATTGGTTAGACATCCTAATCTATGGAAAAAACATTGAATTCTAGTGTAGCAAAGCAACTTGCCTAAATGACAGTAACCTGGACCAATGCCAAATCTACCAAGCCCCTCCCCATGCCATATTTGGGACAGATAAGGTTGTTGAAAGTGGCTAAAAACCCATACTAGGGAAATACTTAAAATTTCACTATTTAAAAATGTATATGGAACATATATGACGTTTGTAAAATAACTCATTTAAACACATACACAGTTTAATGTAACATGTCCTATTCAAGGGACAAAACTGATAGATGTGATTTACACTGAAATTCTAAGACTTTTTAGAAATGAGTTAATTTCAGTTTATTTTGCTTGTTCAGAAACATTTATATAGTACCTGAATTGTATTTTGCTCCCTTTCATTAACTTTTATTATATTGTAAACAACAGCCCATCGACACCATTGGCACAAAATAGACTGTGAAATCTATTGTTTGTAATGGACTGTGAATGATAGGGATTTTCTTTCTTTTTTTTTTCCAAAAGTACTTAAGTGCAGTATTTTACCAAGAAATAAATACTCTAAAATATTGTAAAATTGGGAAGTGTTGTTTAGTAGATTCCCTCCTCTTTATTGGTGGGCTTCCGTAAATATGCAACAGCTGTGAGTTTTAGGATATATGAGCACAAAATACTCCCTTTGCCTTTTTAAGTGTCCCTCTCCCAGAATAAAACCCTTTAAACATATTTTAGGCTGTTTTATCAGTAATATGCTGAGATCTAGATTCCTTTCCTAATATAAATTAGATGATCAGTGCATGGGTTATAACTTGGATTTTTAAATCTAAACACAGAGCTGTCCCCTCTGGTTTCCCAGAGCAAAAGAATTGGACTACAATACTGACACTTCAATATAGGATCTTCAGGACTAGAGGTATGAATGAAGAGTCACAGAAAACATAATTGCATGAAATTTTAAACAAATTGTCCACAGAACAAAAGACAGTTCAGTGGTAAACTATAGTTTAGAAACATACACAACCATTCCTCTTCAGAGAAATTAGTAGTTATGGAAAAAAATGTATTTTCCCAGTATGCTGGATAAAATATATACATGAGCAACTGATTTAACTCAAGGTTAAATCATTCCGTGATACTGGTACCATAGGCACAAAGAATAGGGCCGTGGGGAGACAGCGGTGAGGAAATGAAGGAGGAGGTGAAAGGAAACCGAAGAAGAAGATGAGGCCATTCTTCAGAAAAAGTGCAGCTACTGGACCAGCCAGAACTAGATTTCAAAGGCTGAGAGCAGACCCAGGACGCCATCTTGTCTTTCAAGGTGAACTTTAACTAATTGTAATGGGTTCTAATATTATTAGAATACGGTCAGGGAACATCTCCACCCCTCATATCTCCATGACAGTTCCTGCTAGAGCTAAATTATAAGGACAAGAGAATCCCACCTCCCTATGGAAAGGAGTGGTCAGTGAGGACCTGCCTGGGAATACCTATAATGCCACCTCTAAATTTCAAATATTTCCAGCCATGATTTTAAGGGTAATAAATTCCTAAGCCCGTTTATTCTTCAGTGCAGTTGCTCTTCTCCTGGCCTGCCCACTCCCATCTTGGGGGTGCACTATCCTATTTCTTTTAATAAATCTGATGTTTGTTTGGCTTATTTGGTGCCTCCTTGAATACTTTCATGTCGCATACACAAAGACCCTGTTTTTTTGGCAACAATACAAAGAAGAGTGTTGTGAAAAACATTACTAGAACAAATACATTTTAAAACTCAAGGTCAAACATATCTTTTACTTAGCTAAACCCTTGTGTTATTACTATTCACACAGTATTTTTAATCTTTTCTCAAGAAACTAACTACCTCTATAAGATGTTAGAACTAACAGAAAATGAGGAAATCTAAATCTGAATTTATGTACTTTGATACAAGTGGTCAGACTGAAATTGTGGCTTAAATAGAATTTTCTGGTATTTGATTTTTTTTTCATTAAATGGAAAACAGAATCTCTAAGTTAAGGTAGACATGCAAAGTTATGGCTGAAATTTCTCTTAGGAGATATTTGTAATCTATTTTATGGACATTTATTTAGAGGAGGCAGTGCTTTTAGACATGCGCAAAATCAAGGACAAAATATCTTTATTTCAGGAATTCTGTGACATGAAATTCTAAATAAGATTTAAAAACTTTTCTCTAGGCAGGAGACATAGTTTGGAATAGCAAAATGTGACATCAAACTGTCCCACTGAAGCAGGATGTAGATGCTTAAGCAACATTATTGCTACTTTCACTCCCACAAATAAACAAACACAAAAAAATATTTGTATTTAATGAGATATATGTTTTATTTTATAATAGCTATGTTCTTGTGGCACACCTGTTTGTTTCACATATGTTTTGCAATTTATCTATGGTCCACTATTTAAATGAATCTGAAGAAACTCAAGTGTAGATATACCTTTATTTGTATACGTGTGAATTTATGTTATAATTGTTGCTATTAGAAAATATAACAAGGAGGCAACAAACTTTCAGTCAATTATCTGTTCAGAAACAAGGAAGTTGTATGGAGAATGGAAAGAAAGCAGGCTTTGGGACAGACAGATATTGATTCAAATTCTGATTCTCCTGATTATCAGCTATTTGACTTTGGACAAATTACTTAATCTCTTTAAACTCATTTCCTTGCTGCAAAATGGCTTTAATGGTATCTAGCATAGTGTTCCCTGATGGAAGGACTAAAAGAGCATATATAGCATCAAGCAAGGTTTCCTAAACAGCATAAGCTTGTAATAAAAATATGAGTTTATAACACAATGGTTTTAGTTTTTGGAACCACAATAGCAGGCTAAGAAAATTTCCATTGTAAGCCAAAAACCATTAAATGAAACAATTATGTGCAAAACATCTATTACAATGTAATGCTCAGGAATATAGGCTTTCTCCTCTCTTATTGATTTGATAAATTCACAAGTGTTCAACTTTTAAAGATGTTAACAACTTTTGCAATAATAGAGAGAACTGAGGCTTGAATTGGCAATTTGAGATTTTCATTAAGGCTAAGCGAGGAAGCATTTGGTTATTACAGATTTCCAGGCTCTCTCAGGCTTAAATACAAGAGGAACCTAAAATTAAAATTTCTGTCAAAGATCCTGAAAGGGTTGTGTGATCCACTTAACTGAAGGTTTAGAATTTTAGTTCTGAAATTCTCCTTTGATGTCTTTTTTTACCCCCAGCACCCTTATTTCTATAAATGATACAACTGAGATCCAGGGAAGTTACCTACACATATCAGAGTATGAAAGGTACTTAGCAGTATATCCTACCACAACCTACCCTCCTTTTTAGTTTCCCCAAGCTTCTTTATGATCCTAAGGGTTTGATTTCTCCAGTCTGAGGATATCCTTTCACTTAAAGACCTTTGCTCCAGCAAAGGTTTATTACTCTTTATCCAAAATCAAAGCCTAAATTTCTAAGAGGAGAGTTGTGGTTTGAGGGTGGGTAAGGAATCAGTCCCAAATAAATAGACATACAAGAAGAATATTATTATTTCGAATCATTGTTGATAATATATTTAGAATCATTCTTTTTTTAAATAAAGACATGTAAATTTAAAAACTAAGCATTTTAATCTGAGGAACACTCTGAAATTGCCAAGACTCTCATTGGACATATTTTATATCTCAAGAGAAAGTAGAAGCAGAGAGATTCACTCTTTGAAATCTTTCTTCCAGGTAATTATCATGTGTTCTGAAATGCTTTTTTAGGAAAACATACAATAGAAAGTATTTAAACACATCCTTAGAATTCCTTTTATGCTGATATTTTTGTTAAAATTAGTGTACCTCTCATCAAACAGAACTTTGGGGCTAATATCCAAAATATATAAAGAACTCATACAACTCAACAACAACAACAAAAATGGGCAGAGGACCTGAAGAGACATTTCTCCAAAGAGGACATACAAATGGCAAATAAACATATGGAAAAATGCTCAACATCACTAATCATCAGAGAAATGCAAATAAAAACCACAATGAGATATCACCTCACACCAGCTAGAATGGCTATCTGCAACAAGACAAATAGTAACAAGTGTTGGAGAGGCTGTGGAGAAAAAGGAACCCTCATACACTGTTGGTGGGAATGCAGATTGGTGCAGCTGCTATGGAAGGCAGTGTGGAGGTTCCTCAAAAAATTAACAGAATTACCATATGATCCTACAATCCCTCTCCTGGGAATCTACCCCAAAAATCTGAAAACATTTATCCATGAAGACATATGTGCTCCAACGTTTACTGAAGCTCTATTTACAGTGGTCAAGATATGGAAACAACCAAAGTGTCCTTCGGTAGATGAATGGATAAAGAAGTTGTGGTATACATACACAATGGAATACTATTCGGGCATAAGAAAAGATGAAATAGTAACATTTGCGACAACATGGATGGGTCTTGAGATTACAATGCTAAGCGAAAAGTCAGACAGAAAAAGTAGAGAACCATATGATTTCACTGATATGTGGTATGTAAAACTGAAAAAGACAAACAAATGAAGGAACAAAACTCATAGACACATGATATTTTAGTGGTTACTAGAGGGTAAGGGGGGAGAGGGGTGATAGATGAGGGTAAAGGGGATCAGATATATAATGATGGAAAGAGAACTGACTCTGGGTGGTGAACACACAATGTGATATATAGATGATGCATTACAGAACTATACACCTAAAATCTATGTAACTTTACTAACAATTGCCACCCCAATAAATTTTAATTAAAAAAAGAATAATCTCTAAAGTATATTTAGTATTGGTATTTTTTAATTCTTTAAAAAATGTATATATATATATATATGAAATTAGTAAGTCATCAGAATAGTGGGTTCTTTTTCTCTAGCTAACTGGATAATAATGTAAATCATTCACTTAATATTTGCAACTTGACCACCAATATATCTGCTACGTCAAGTTTACAGATCTCTCCTATTTATTCTGCTAAATAATTATTGAACATAAAACTTTATCTCCATTCCCACAGCTATAATCACTTCAAGTATTTTCTCCTAAAATATTTTAACAGCCTTTAAATTGGTTGCCCTTCCAGGGTCTTTCATTTTCCATGCAGTTGTCAAATCTAATAATAGCACTCTATCAACTAAACTCCATCAATGGCTTCCTGTAACCTAAAGGATAAATTCCAAATTATTTAGCATACAAGGCCTGTCACAATCTGACCCCAATTTGCCCTCCTTCATCTAATGTCATTATCTCCCTATTACAGGACTTCAGGTCATAGCCAAATTGTATAAACCCCATGCTGTTTCAAGACTCTATTACATTGTGCACATGTGACTCCCTATGTGTGAAGAATCCTTCCTACATTTCCCCATATGGAGAGTTTGCACTATACCTCTGAGATTTCTCCACACTTCAGTAAAGGCTTTCCTACCCCTACCTGCATTTTCACAGTATTTTGCATATACGTCTAACCCCAATCTAATTTACATCTTTATCTGTACCTCAGTTTTCCCATTAAACTACATGTGCTTTAAAGACTGGGACTTAATGCATTTATGTAACTCCAGGATCTAGCATAATGTGTGTGTAGCACAGAAAGATACATCAGTAAATGTTTGTTGAATGAATAGTGAACGGATGAATGAATGGGCAGATATAATGGGAAGGAATCAGAGAAGTAAAAAATAAATAAATAAATAAATAAATCACTGAAA
Organism: Rhinolophus ferrumequinum; assembly: GCF_004115265.2. Lineage (NCBI taxonomy): Eukaryota > Metazoa > Chordata > Mammalia > Chiroptera > Rhinolophidae > Rhinolophus > Rhinolophus ferrumequinum. The sequence continues at coordinate 78,475,616 of NC_046291.1, read as the reverse complement.
ATTCGATTTACAATAAACTGACTCAGTTATCCAGCAGCATGTATACTATTCTATGGTATTATATAATTATCATTATTATTATATTTCACATCCTTATAGAATTATTAGAATAAAAACCAATCGAATGACATACATAGTCACTAAGGAGAGGTTCATGTGACTATGACTGCAACTTAATGTTCTGAAACTAGCAAACTGATTGATGTGTTTCTGTTTTGCTTTGTTTTAGTTTTAGTTTTGCAGTGTAGTGTTTGAACTTGGTAAGAAGGTATGTTGGGTAGAGGAGGTAGCAAAGAAATATGATTAAAATACTCAAGCAAATTGCAAGTTACATGTACCTCAGAGGTAATCTGATCTATTGTTTAAAACACGTATTCAGAACCTTTAGAAATTCCCGGGCTGGACAAATAAATTAATGCTTCATTTATGGAATTATTACATGGTTTAAATCAGAACATAGTTTGGGGAAAAGCTTTCTAAAATGGAATGTCCTACTCAAAGTTTAATTTTTCTCTATTATTAAAATTTGACTTATAAAAAAGAACCATAATTCTGACATTTCTCATTCATCCATATATTCTCAAATTACTTTGTCAGGGTTGGTATACCTCATTCTTTTGATGAGCTCTAGTTCCAGTTTTAATACATAGAATAAATGAGAATAATTTTTCTAGTCTGGTTAAGAGAAAGAAGTGGTCAGTGATCAAACTAACACAAAAGTTATTATTGATATAAAAGTATCATTTTGCACCTCCAAATACACACATAAGAAACCACAGTATTCTTTGTATCTTTATGAGGTGAATGCAAGGATCAGAAAAATCCCATTTCTCTCACAAGCATGGTAAATGGATGGCTTTTTTTCATTGGCTGTGGAATTTGGCATAATTCAAGCTGCCTGCAATTAGCAGCTCACTAGTAACTACCAGGTAATTATTGGCTTGCATTGAGATATTGGCAGATGCCTGATAAGACAGTTAATGAATTGTTCATTAGTGTTTCTGAGAAAGCTTTCAGGAGAAAAGATTTCTAAAGGTAGCAATTCTTTCACTTTCCTTTTCTCTCCCTTCAAGCCTCAAGGTATTTTCAAAATCAAATTTTAAAATGTTAGTAACATCATACTTTAATATCTTTCCACCAAACATTTTTCGTTTTAATAGATTTTGTACCATTTTCCCAGCTATATATGTCTCTCTACCCAGAGTCAACAAAAGAACCATGATTGAGGAACATCCATTTACATGCATTTAATTTTGTATTAAGTTTTCAAAGCATTAGTCATCTACATGCCTGACATTTTTAAAAAATGAGTAGGAAATGAAATCAGAAGTTCCTAATAGACAACATTTTTAACTACCATTTAAAAAATAAAAAGAGGTTTAAATGATAATAGGAAAATACTTGCCCTATAATATGTTATTAATGTTCATCCATCTGGCTTGACATTGTTTACATTTTTATTGTACATGAAATTTTAGCACAAAATAATACATTCACAACAACCTAGTACTTTATATAGATGCTAAATACGGACAGGTCCATGGATACATGGGAAAAATACTGATTACCAAAATAAAACTTTCCACTAAATCATCTAAAAATGTTCCAAAACATTACATTATTGATTCTTTGGAGGAGATATAACTGTTAAATGCTAAGTGTGATTTCGATTTGTCAACATTACTTTTGCTGTAATTAAAATCCTAAAGTGATATTTAAAACGTTCTTCACTCAAATTACATTCTGAAGAGTTTCTTTATATCCATAATTGGAATGCCAACACCTAAATAAATGACTCATCTAGCTACACTTCCCATACCTCAATGTTCTTACCCTTAAAAAAAAACCTCTAAAAGTTTTCTGTCAGCATTTTTAGTTAGAAGGATATATTTGTTTAAATATTAACTGAGAGGGACTAGGGCAAAATTATGAAAAAGTGTGACTTCAGTGACTTTTACTTTTCATTCATTCATCCATTCATTCATTCATTCAGTGGCCCCACCCTTCTCTGGACTGTATACATTTTCTGTGCCTCACATGATGATTAGATTATCATTAATTCTCTCTTCCTTACCATCCCTCTTTTTTCCCTCCTTCAGGGGTCTTGTTTTAAGCTTACTGCAGAGAAGAAAACAACCTAATTAACTAAACCATACTAACATGTAAGCTTTATTTGGTATCTCTCTGTGATGCTTGTACTTAATGAGATGGTTGAAGATGAAAACACATATGAACAAAGGTGTAATTAGGTCATTAAAAATCAGTAACAATGTGTTTCTCTTCTTCATTCAGGGAAAAAAAATCTAATCCCTAAATAGCCACTTACTTCTCAAGTATTTCAAATGGTCATTTGAATTTTTCATGGTTTCTGTTCTATCCATGTCATCTTCATCTATACCCCATTCTTTTTTACTATGTCTTTCTCCATTGCTCTTTTTAATTCCTTCATCCTCAGCTATTTTTTCTTTATGACTTTTCCCTCATCCCTAACTCTTCCCTCAGATCCAATTGCTTCATTCACTTGCTTTATACTTAGAGTTTTTTAATATACTCAGCTATAACATACAGGAAAATAAAATATCTGTATGATTTTGTATTCATTCATATTTAAATTACGAACATTCCTGAATGTTAGTCTAATTTGATAGCTGTTTTCCATGTTAATTTTCATTGCCATTGTTGACTAGATGATGATAAATTTAACCATGTATATAATATAATAAATAACTTTTAAATAATATTGCTTCAGTGTCTTTAAAAAACTATACTTTTACTTAAATTTTTAAGAAAACCCAATCCTGCCACATTGCAATAATAGCCTTATGTTTAATATTCTTAATAGCCTTATGTTTAATATTCTTTTGTTTAAATTTAATTAGGATGCATGCTTATATTAACTTATAAAAACATTGCTAATTTACTATGAAAACTGTTTGGAAAAGTACAATCAGAGAAAACCTAGACAGTAGCAAAATGATTTTTATGAAAGATTATAAAAATTCTGACATATCTAATTTCTTATTTACCAATGTTGTCAGAAAGGAGCATAATAATGAAACCTTAAATTAAGAAATGTATTTGATGAAAGTATATATAATGAATATATATGTTTTTTTCTAAATACATAATTTATGCACTGGTAAAATACTGAATAATTTGTGCCTCTGAACCAACCTTTGTGTCTATGAGATCCATCCATGTTGCTAAATTCAATGTGATTTTCATCGGCCCAGTAGAGTCTATGGTTGACATAATCTATTGTTAGTGCCATAGGTCTAGAAATCTTGGTTTCTATGACAACACTCTGATTGGTTCCATCCATTCCAACACGGCCAATGTGAGGATATTCACAGCAGTCAATCCAATACAAATACCTGGGAAAGGAAATCAGTAGTGATTTTGTTTATAGACACTCAAGGAGTAAAACATCACGCAATATTTCACTTATTTGCTCAGCTATTCCCAAATTAATTTTTGGTATCTTTCTGAATTGCAGCTTCTAAAAAGCATAAGATCATGCAAACTTTTCTTATTATTTTTTGATAACATATAACATGCTTTTAAGTATCCTCAGATTAGTAAAACTACCCGTTACCACCATGGTACTGGAGTGGAGTGGGGCTGAGACCAGTGTTGGGCCTTCTAATAATTTTAAACACGCTTGTTTAAGTATACAAAGTTATATATATAATATTTCCATAAGTGTTAACAAATTATAGATGCCCAAAACTAACAGATGTAAACCTCCAAAATGCAACTATAATGTTGGAGGAATAAAAGTATTCACATAATTTTTTTTCTTTTGGTTTGTTACCTATGATTTATAGATGATGTAATGCAGAATTGTACACCTGAAATCTATGTAACTTTACTAACAATTATCACCCCGATAAACTTAAATTAAAAAAAAATCAAAATGAGTATAGAGAAGAGCATTACATTTGCCTGAATCTGCAATTATTCAATGTTGTAATTTTTTATAAATAAGTAAAGCTGAAAAATGAAAACTTCAGTTAAAATGTCAAAGGAGTTCTAAATTTCACCCATATAAAATGTAAAGTTTACCTATGATCACATCTAAAAATCTTAACCCCAAATCATACCTATTCTGTAAGTTACAACCTAATGTAAATTTATAAAAGAACATCTGTTTGTAACCATAACAACAGGCTTTTGTTATTCCTGAGGATGTCTTTTATACTTTAATATACTTACTTAAAATAAATTAAAATAGAAGTCTGTTCTCAGTTTTTATTATTTTTATTTCTGAATTTGGGGGAAAAATTCAGAGAAGTTTCCTCCAGCTGCAATTATTTCTGATTTGGAGTTATAAAATCAATTCTTGATGTTCATGTCCTCTGTGTTTTTGCCTAAATATGGGAATATAGTTTACAACATTGGTAGGATAATGTTTTTGTTTTTGTTTTACGTGACAGTTTAGTTTAATAAAATATTTCTGTGTTTCCCCACAGAAATCTGAAACTGAATTTTCATTCAAGGTATGCCTTTCATTTCCTCACAACAAAAGTTCCCGTATGACACTTTCTTTGAAACATGCAGGTTATTTACATACCAATATATTGGTTTGTGCATAGATGCAGGTACAGTGTCCCTGTAGTTATAACCCTATATGCTGTGTACATCCAGTTGCCTATTTATTATTTGCCTCTACAGTGAATTTAGTAATTTTTGTTGGGTACAAACAATGATTAAACTAAGGACTTTACACAAAAGAAATTCACTTTCCAGATAGAGAGGTAGATAGTTTTAATATATAGTCAGATATACACCTGAAACTAATGTTATATATCAATTATACCTCAATAAAAATAAACAAATAATTAAAAAATAAACAAAAGTTGCATAATGTTATTTGTTCAGCATGTGGTGTCTACTTAGGCACGACTAAGGAATGCTTCACAAAAGAAGCGGTATTTTTTGCTGTTGTTGAAAGAATGGAAAGTTATTCCAACTGGAGAAAAAGCAGAAAGGCATCCAAGGAAGAAGGAATAGCAAGGTACATAAGCATAAATGTGTTTTTTCCTAATTTATTTGCATTATTGTTATACATATTGGCAATAATTGATACAGATACTGAGTGTATAAAGTGTCCTTCAATGTATTTTCATTAAACTATATTGCAAATTCCAAATATCATCTACTATTCTTTCCCTATGGCATTGCTAATAGACTAGTAGGAAAGGAGAACAAATGAAAATATACTTTAAAAATAAAGTGACCAATGCACTGCACAACTAAAGCTGAAGTAGAATAATATTGTATGTCAACTACAAGCAAATATACATATGCATGTGTGCGTGTATATACATATATATATATACGTATATATATATATTTATATACGCATATATATGGATATTGATATATCTATCTATCTATCTATCTATCTATCTATCTATCTATCTATCTATATGGTGTATGGTGTCACGGGAGGTAAAGTATAGCATAAGGAAGATAGTCGATGGTATTGTAACAATTATATACAATTTCAAAGGGGTAGTAGCTTGGGGGAGGGAGGTTATCATTTTATGAGGGAGTATAAACGGTTAACAATTATGTTGCTTTGTACACCTGAAAATAATAAAAAATAAAAATAAAATATGCTTGCAATGATTTAGGCAGTTTATTTTTTTTTATTTCCAAAAAACTCATATCATCTGTATTTAAAAATTTGTAAAAAAGCTAATTGTTAAAATGGAAAAAAAAGAAGTGTAATTTTCTTTTCTTTTCTTTTTCTTATCCCTTGTTTGGATGGTTCTTGAAGAACATGCTCAGAATCCAAGATCATTTTGTTACCAGAAACTCTAATGTGATGAAATAGAGAAACTATGGAATCAAAGCTTGAAAACTGCGTTAATCCCCACTTTAATATCTAATTACCGAAACGAGCCTGAGGAAGTCAGGCTGAGGATGAATGTTCTTATCTATACTGTAAGGATAATAGTAAAAATAATCGTCTTTCCCAGAGACTCTGAGTAAACAGTACAAACATCTAAATTGATAAAATTCAAATATGGCTTTTTAATTCATAAAATGCTATAGAAGTGGTATTATCTTCATCATCATCATTATTATATGGGGACTCCCAATCCTAATAGGTCTACAAATTGTTCATTTCCTTTGCTTATGTCTGCCCCTTTGCCTGAATTCCTTATATTCTCAGGAAATTATTCCTCTATTTACCTGTTTGTCCAAGCCAGAAGCCTTGTAATGTTTGTTCTATTGTTGCTGTTGTGTTTTGTTTTGTTTTGAATATTCATAGCTTTTTTATGCTATAAAGAGAACTGGTATTAAAGTTCCACATTTATGTATACTTAATTTGTTCTAACAATGTGGGTTCTTCCCAAGGTGACATTCTCTTGTATGTGCCTTTGCTTTCCAGGAAAGCTTGTTCATTTTTTTCTTTTTTAATTAAAGTTTATTCGGGTGACAATGGTTAGTAAAGTTACATTGGTTTCAGGGGTACGATTCTGCAATATGTCATCTCTATATCACATTGTGTGTTCACCACTCAGAGTCAGTTCTCCTTCCATCACCATATATTTGATCCCTTTTACCCTCATCTACCACTCTCTGGTAGGCTTGTTTTTGCCTGAAGCACCTTCTGCTCTGATGTGCACCTCACTACCTGGCTAATTCTTACTCCACCCATCCTGTCTAGGAAACTTTCTCTGACCCTAGTTTAAATAGTAACATTTTCTCTTTTCTCTTCTTTATGAGTTATTGCATTATATTCTAATTATTTATTCATCTGCCTACCCACACAACGGTGAAATAATTGGAAACAGATACTGTGCCTTTTATTTTTATACTCCCACCTAGAACAGTGCTAGACATACACTATGCTAAAGCAATATGAGTTAAATGAATGAATGAATAGGTCAATTTATTTTCTGTTAGCTAGGAATATCACATATTCCCTTTAATAACTATTATAATGTTTTTTTTGTTATTATGATAACCTGAATTGACATCTTAATCATCCAAAAAGATAAAGTTATGCTCAGTACAGTTTTAACATAGAATTTTCCATTCTACTTCAAATATGTGCGTGTGTGTATATATACATATATATATATATGTATATGTATGTATATATACACATATGTGTATATATGTATATATACACATATATTCTGCATAAATGACTTTTATAGATATTGAATGTAAATAATTTGGATTACCTAAAATTTATGATAAATTAGAACACTGATTCCCAAACTAAACTAGATAACGAAATTATTACAATCATTGAATTTCAGCTGAATTTAAATGTCACAACCAGGAAGATGATTTGTCTGCTCGTATCTCCTTTAGCACTCTTAGTAACCACCATATCCAAAAATTGATATTGTGATCATTAGCATATTATTAAAAGATAGAAAAGACCACCAAACTACTTCCTAAATGTTTAGTGCTTCATTACATTAGTCCCATGATGTTTATTCTCCTTTAAACAAATCCTTCCCCAATTCCTCACTAAATATCAGGCCAGAAACCACGTTTCTCAAAGAAACCGAAGGCAGTATCATTGGCATATTCAAAATATATGCAAATAACTATGGTAATCTAATGTAGAAAGATTAAATCTCAATTTTATTAAATAATCTTACAATTTAACCTGTAATTTTTATGGAATGATTGCACACTATTTGAGACGGTACGGCATTTTCATTCTGAAGCTCAACTCTAAAAGCTAAAATCGAGTTTACCCTTTCATCTCACTTTGGAGAACTAAGACAACAGCGTGGACAAAAAGGTGTCATTACATTGTACCTGTTAGAATAGGTGGCTTTAATAGTTTCATAAAAAGGTCCAAGTTTTATCTCTTTCTTTAGTTATAATATGGCATATTCATATCATAACCCAAATATTATACAAAAATAAAATCAAGAGAGTTTTTCGTAACATCTGCAATGATTTAATACTTCACTGTTTTAATTGGCACTTTTGGTGATTGGGTTCCTGTCGATGATAACTCAAGGCTGCTTTCAGTTCATGGGGTAATGACTGTAATCTGGGAGAAATAAATCTTAAAGCTAGATTTAGCTGTGTTCACTAGGCTGGGATGCAGTTTTTGCATTATAACTATGAAATTCCAAAATACTATTATTATCAATAAGTCTTGTACTTTCATTTAGAAAATGAAGCATCTTGAGTAGTAGAAAATGAGAAGCTAAGCCAGTCATATTGACTTTGAAGAACAAAACAACGGTTAGGGAACAGTAAAACAAATATATTTTGATAAAATACAAAGAGAATTAAATTAATCATATTTTTATGAATGAATGATGATTATAACCAAATTTAGTATGTTTGTTCATTATTTCTTGAAAGTTATAGAAACCGACTCTCTTATGACACTGTTTCAGTTAAAATAGAATTGACACTTTCGAAATTTCTGTTGCTATGGTAAATAAATATTTTTAAAAGTAAAAAAATGGATCCATAATTATATAGTAAAAAGTCAAAACTTGCATATTACCTTGGAAACAGAATAATACTTACAGTGCACAAATTTTCTCTATTGGGTACTGCTTTTACCCAAATTAATGTTTAAAATTAAGCTACAAAATGATGACATGATTACTTTGCCAATTATAAACTTAAGGGGCCAAAAAACAGAGTCAGTATATTAGCAAGAAGCAAAATCTAATGGTTGCATATGGTATGGTAAATGCAGTGATTTGGTGAAACATATGTGAAATTAATTTAGACAGAAGAAAAGTTAGAGCACTACAGTTATCATAAAACTTGCTCCTGTGAATGTGTCCTATTTTAAAGCATAAAAGTTTTCTCTAAATTTGTTATTTTAATGAGTGTGTTGGGCAGGTTGAACTTCTACAGAGATCATTTTGGAGTACGTGTTAACTCTAAATTATAGTGCAAAAAACAGCGGAAAGACATGCCTTCTCTACCTACCAAAACAACATAATTGAAAGTAAATGATAATGGTCATAATCTATAGAACTTTAGCAAACACACAACAGACTGTGTTGACACCTTAATGTGCATTCATCCCTCATTTGAAATCTCCAGCCTTCTGTCCTTGATCCTGACAATGACTTGTTTGTTCTCCATTCTCACAATGAAACACCAATGAATCACAGAGCCAATAGGAAACTTTCGTGATATTGCCACTGTGTGATTCCTTTTGAATACATGCATAATACAACTTGCTATTTATTTTCCATGGATACTACTCATGTCTCGTGCTCTAAAGCAGTACAGAAATTACATCATCCGCATTTGTGACTATCACATACGCTGAGAAACATGATCCAAGTGTTTGTTCTTCGTGTGTCTTTGCTCCAAGATTTAAAGGCACTAAAACAGAAGAAATCTGTACTTTTTATTCATTTCCACAATATATTTATTGATTAGTTAGAAAGTTGTGTTTAAAACTTTAAAATATACTTGCTGTAAAATCCCATCATTTAAAAATAATTTCATGGAAATAGTCACCTTTCTATTTTTGATTTATCTATAAGAATATCTGAACATTCACACTTAATGGTTTCCATGTTAAAAACTACAAAACAGGATTTACCACACTGCATGTAATCCACAGTCTTAAATCCTAATTTAAGATGTTCAATGCTTGTTACAAACCCAGCTCGAGGATCTAAAGACAGGTCCCTGGGAAACTTCAGCTTTTTGCTAACGAGTATAGTAGGGTATAATCCATTGAGTTTGGATACTTCAATGATCCTTTTTTCTGTGTCAGACCAATAGAGGTTTTTTCCAATCCAATCGACAGCAAGCGCATTGGGGACGGCTGTGTTATGCACTACCTAACAAAATAAGAATTTTAGAAATTAACAGTGTAAATGTCTAGAGTAAGTACTGAACAATTGCTTCTTGATTTTTATAGAGATATGTAATTCTATTTACACATTAGAAATGAAATTTAGATAAGTATAATTAATACATAGAACAAGTTACCCTAATAAAATTTCTTACTTATATTTGAGAAATTACCCAATATGTAATCAGGCCCCTAGAAATTACACACGGGTTTAAAGACAAAACAGCTAAATAAAATTTTTTTAAAAAGCTGATGGACACCTGCACAGTTATTGGTTACATTTTTATTATAGTTTACTTGTCTTAATATTTGGGGTAAAAATTCTATCTCACACAAAAATACACACACACACAAACACACACACACAATTATTTATATTTATCTTTAATAGTTTCTAGGGGAGATACTAATAGCATTGACCACTCCCCCAACTGTTCTTGCCCTATTTAAATGATCTACTACAAGGACAGAAAACACACACACATACACACAAACACACACACACACACACACACACTCACACTCACACAAGGTAGAACATACCTTAAGTATTTTAACTTAACCAAAGGAAAGTAAAATTATTCTCATACAACTATCGTGCTCATTTGTGTCCCATGTCAATATCAAATATAATAAGGATGTAAGTTTTTTATGTACAGATACAATGCATATGAAATACTCTAAATTTTTTTTTATCTACATGACTGCTATTTCTGAGTTTTCAGTGCTTTGAGGACTATATGAAAGAAATAATTGAAACTTGGGGCTGTATAGAAGCCAATAGTTACACAGTTAGAGAAAAAAAAAAACACTAGTGAAATTTTATAGTAATTTCCTAAATGCCATAGATAGTAAAGATATTAAAAAACAAAAACAAAAACGTGTTTGTTTACAACATGAACATTTTCAGCAATTACTGATATCAATCTACCACAGTGAACTGCATAACATCTTTTCTCCTTTCCCCCAGATTCCAAATTTGGAAAATTGTCATGTCTGATAATTTCAATGAAAATCAGTGAATTATTAATCCCAAAGGATGAAAGATGCATTTTGCAACCCTACATTGTGACATAATTTAAAGTAGTAATGAGATAATACTGCCAAGTTAGTAGTGAATTAACGTCCTTTAAAAAATTTAAAATATTAAATTATCTTCAAAAAATATAAAGATAACCAAACCTTTTAAATATCTTATAAAAAATATGATCAAGTTCGAGTAATATAACTTTGAGTTTTTATATAAAATATCAAATAATTAAATTACGAAACAAAAATATATCCTTCCTTGTTCTTCATCATATGTTGATATTTCACTATATAAACCATCATTGAATACAGTTGTTGTACATCACTAGAACCCAACCTACTGGTGGTTGTGTACACAGATTTCAAAACTTAATTATTATTTTCAAAATTAATTGCTTCTACGAAATATGTCTGTGTGATATTATACATGGCTAAAGAAGTTAAAGTAATTGACGGATTCTACCTACTTGTATTTAAACTTCTTTTTAATAAATTTGCTGTACATATACAGTGCAAATAATTTTATTTTGAAACTTGAGATAACATAGAAATGGTGCGAAGTATCTCATATCTAGAATGTGACATGTTTAATTATGATGCTGTCTAATCAGAACATTCATGATTTTACACAAATGCATTCAATTATTTCTACCTACAGTAGGTTAACTTTAATAGTGTTATAATTTTAACCTATAATTTAATAATTATTTTTTTTAGTTACACATTCTCAGACTCTATTTTTGATTTTATATAAATCAACATAATTGATCTGAAGTACTAATCATTCAAGCTGAAAGCATCCATTACATTTTCTAGAGATGTGACTAAGGGTCCAAGTTTTATTTTCTCAATTTGATTTTTATGTGATTGCAAGTAATAGTGTTATAATGAAACCTAAGGATAAAAAAAACCCCATATTTCATATTTAAAATATATATTAAACTTACATTGTAAAATGTGAGATTCAAACAATCCTAATACATTCTATGAGTTGTATCATTACCACCAAATAACATTGTCAATTCAATTCAACCACACCAATAAAATATCCAATAATCCCATTTCTGTGATATCTAGTTACCTTAATATCACTTCCATTTAAACACATTCTATTTATGCGGCTGCCATTGGGTCGGCTGGAATCAATCCAATAGATGAATTCTTCTCTGTAATCAAAGTCTATAGCAATAACATTGTTTAATCCCTAAAAATAAAAAAAAAAAATAATAAAAATTAAAAAAATGAATGTGTTTGAATAGTCAATAGAAATTATTTTTAAATGTTTTAGGAATTTATAAAAATCACTATGTCCCTTTGTACCTACATATTTATGGTTATTACAAGAATAGCATTTGTAGCCAGTTCTTTTTAGAAGCATCACATATTTACATTTCCCCAACACCATGCATTTAAGATGTTGCATTATTTATTTGAAAATATTTTCTAAGTAAGATACAGCAATTTCAGAATGTTTATAGATAATGGTTTAAGTAAATAGACAGTAAGGAAAACAAACCAACAAACAAACAAACAACAACAACAACAAAGCTGCCTGCTTTTGGGGATAAAAGTGAAAGATTCTCACTTTAGGTTAATATTAAAAATAAATTTGATGTTATCATTGTCTGTTCTGTAGAGCAACTAGAAAAGAACACACATCTAAAATGGAAAAGCAGAAGATCCCTGAAGATTTATGATGATCCCTGGACAGCCATTTGATTAAAGTCAGAAAAGAAGGTTTAAGAATTTTAAAGCTTTTGTCTCAAATATATAAATGAGATCTTCTTCTCCTCCTCTTCCTACTCTTCTTCCTTCTCCTCCTCCTCCTTTTTTTTTTCCTTTTCATGTTTTAAGTGGCCCATTAGGTAATGCAATGCCATATTCAAATTTAAACGTTATAACCTTAGATGAATATTTGACGAAAGTGAAACTGGATAGTCAACATCTTTTTTTTCCCCATGTGGTGGAAATATGAGGAAACTCCTCACTTTAGATGCCTGGTTATGCATTTTTAAGGAGGTACCAAAACTGAACAGGAATTCAGCAGATGAGTTTCTGGATGCTACAGCTCTTTGGGTTAGCAGTTCTGCTGTTTGATTTTGTTTGAGGACTGTTCATCAGATATCTGGGAATTGAAATGATTACTTAGGGGTTAGTTTAATTCTGATCCATTGTTAGGGTTCATAGATTTACTACCCCAACGGGCTAACAAAACTTGGATCAGAAATTTCAATTGTGTTAATTCATTTTAAGGCTTGAATCATTTATTAATATATCAATTCTTACGGATTAAAAAATTAATGATAGATACTACAGATACTTGGCGAAGCCCCAAGAAATCTTTATCTTTATATCTGATGTAAGCTTGCTTACATCAATATTCCCCCTAAAGATGTAGTTAAGTCTCAATTAGTTTAGGAGTAATTTATAAGCAATTGCAGTCTTATAGATGAGGATTAGCATCTTCAGAGAGATAAGTTTTTTATTTGCTTTGGTTTGGTTTTTGGGAGGAAGGATGGTATTTGCCACATCTGATTTCAGTTCCCACATCTATTTTCAAAATTTAGAATTTGTTGATAATAACACTATATTAGATTTATATAGTTATTTACAAGAATCAGGCCAAAACTAAATTATTTGTGTTCAGATTTTATTTCTTTATAATCATCTCCAAGACTACGGATAACTTATGTATAGAAGCAACTCAGAGAAGGTCTTGCAAATATTGCCTTTTTTTTCTTTTCTTCTGACAGTAGGGCTAATGTCTAATAGTGATGGTTTTAAAATCATAGGTTCAAATTTTATGTTTTTATTGGCTTTATGTGAGCAATCTCTTTTTCTTCACCTCCAGATTGTAAAGGTAACCTGAAATAGCCTATGCCCACAGAATAGTGTGCCATTGGCCATAAACAAAATACAAGGAAGTAAACATGACTCGGTGTAAATTCCTCACTATGCCCAGATGAATAAATGCAAGTATATTTTTTACTGATGACATGATTAGTCAAGAATAATGACAATACATGCTAAGCAAACAAACAAACAAAAACAAATGTTTAGTCACAGATTCAAAAGATTCACTCAAACTCATTCATTAAAAACTGGAGGACTCCTTAACTAAATGTACTTAAGTATGCATATCTAGGAAATTGCCTATGTAACACTAATATTGAACATATTGCAAGCTTCATAAAGGGTTTACTAAATATATTTCAATGGTAGTCTATAACATTCTTTACATTCAAATGCTTTTTTCACCATGTAAATAAATAAAGTAAATGGGTTAAGGTTCTGCGATGGGCCAGCAATTCAGATGGATATAAATCATTAGAATTAGACATAAATTCTAATTGAATATAAATCATTGGATATAAATTCTAATTGGATATAAATCATAGAATTAGAGAGAAATGGTACAGAGAAACCTGCTAACTTTAGCAAAGATTTACCCAGGATCCTCAGTCATGGCAATATTATTCTATTCCTTTCTTTATAACAATCAATTTATATAATAAAATCCAATTCCAAATTTAGTTAAATCAACTATTAATATAATAAACTAAAGCTTTAAATGTAGAGAAATTGAAGCTGAATTCTGACATATCTTTCTAACCAAACTTGTCATTTTTCTACAGCTTACCCTTCATCCCAATAGAAAACAGTGCAATGCTGTTTGCAGAATCATATGTGAAGAACATTAAAACAGCAGTGGGCATGGTCAAAATAATGTCTAAAAACTATAGTCACCCCAGTGATTTCAGAGCTGAAAATTGGTTTCATCAAAATCCTATTTGCTTCTTTCATTTCTGTAGCTGAAGATTTGTACCCTTTGGTTCAAGATGATTAATTTAGGAAATTGTGTTTTGTTTCTCTACACAATTTTACTGGAATAAAAGGCACTGTTAGAATTGAATCAGATAACATAATGGAAAGCTACTTGATTTTCATTTCTAAATGTTATACAGTATATTTTCTAAATGTGGTGTATGAATTTGTTATAGTTGGTCTAGTTATAACTATATTCTAGACTACATAGGGTAAGAAAAAAAAATCATCTACCAGTTTTTATAATTAGATGCTACAAAGGTTCTTGAGATCGTTACTGATGATAACAGAGACCAAAACTCAAAACTCATGATGTTAAGATAAATCGTTCTTCCTAAATAACTTATACAAAAGATTCCCAAATAATTAAGACAAGGATGTTGTTGTCTTTTAATTTATATTGACTGAGAGAAAATGTGGAGAGATAATTACCTTTCTTTTCTACCTCATTCTCCATATGTAGACAAATCTCTGAGGGGGGTAAATGGTTTTTTACTACCTAGAACTTCTTGGAATTTTCTATAATGCTATGACAAAGTTATGGATAAAAATATGGCCTCTGGTAGAAATGATATATTTCAAACAGCATGCAGTCAAAACTGGATGTGAGGGTTATCTTTACTTTTTGGGGGGTCTCTTTTTCCTTACTCAGTGGTCACCATTAATAAATGATTTCCAAAAACACAGGTATTCAGAGTCCTTATGAGCTTCTTCATCTTCCTCACTCCCTCTTTATTTTCATAAACAGTGCATTAAAGAAACTGTCTGAAATTCATCCCACTTAGGTATTAGTGACTGACAACAGTCTAAAATTATGCCACCAGGAAAAAAAGTGTTATCTGAAAGCATGCGTTAAAGTGGTTTCGTTATATGAAATGGTTTTAAATGATGCATAGAAGAAAAAAATCATTTTGATCCATTAAGAACGATCTCTGATACCATATTAGCTATGAAAGACAACAAAAGAGATATCAACAGACATGTCCAGAGCCACAGGGTTGGAAAATAAAGCAAGAAGCTGCCATTTATGCTCTGTTATGGGTCTTTCATGAAGTCAGTAAATAGTGTTGTTATATTGGTGGTACAGCTGAGCTAGAGTATCCCAAAAAGAGAACTTTCTCTTAAGATAGCACAGTCTAAAAGAAAGAAATGCTAAAAAATAATAACAAATAAAGAACACACACAATTTAGGAAAGAGAAAATGAACATGTCCTTTTTCCAGAGACCATGCAAGGAAATCAATAGCTGGCACACATAACTTGGATAGTATAGAGGGCATATGGAGATCTACTGCAAGAGAAATAATTTTCAGTATCTTGTAACTTTGCTATAAGCTTAAAATTAGATTGTACAGAAAAATAAATAAATTAAGTTAAATAATGCAGAAAATCATTTGGCTAGCGGAAACATTTCTGTTTTAAAGCAGTTATACATACTTTAGCTTTTGCTCTATGGGTATTCATCTCTTATAGACATGAGAGAGTTGCCTAATTTCTACATTTTTAATAGATTTCTGTTTAGTTTTCATAAGCAACATGAATATATTTTATATTTTACTCAATCACCTCAGGCTCAGAATTAGAGAGAGAGGCAGTTTGATCCATTGAATGTTGGTGGCAAATCCAAATTCAAGAGCAAGAGACTAAACCTCACCAATATTCACAACTAAGGAAGGTATACGTGTGGCAAGCATATGGAAAGTTTGAGGACTCTAATGATTTGGAAAGCATGGGCTCCATGTCAGAGTGGTAGCCGCTACACTGCACAGTTTGGATTATGGCCATTCAGGGATGTGAGCCCAGCACTGCTACACCTTCATATATATATATTTTTTTATGAGTAGCTAGAAATCTGGATTTTCATGTGAAATTTTCATTTTTATTCGGGACTATGAGGAAAGCTGGAAAATCCAACTCTGTCAGTAAGAGTCAATATCATACTTGCGAATGAATATTTGCACTTAAAATAAGATTAAATCCTTAAGCAAAATTAAGAAACTCTAACAACAGCAGTGAAGGAATCTATCAGTAGAGTGCAAAAACAATTTTAATTAAGTATTCTTTATGTTGCTAAAAAATTACATGAATGGCTTCTTTTGCCTGTGCCTGATGCTGGCATAAATATATTACAAGAATAAGAACAATCCTTATTTTTGGCACACTTATTCTAGACAGGGCTTTCACATGTTCATGTCACTACAGTTTGGGATGAAGAGAAATTTGTAGCAGAGCAGATACAAAATGAATCATCCCAAAGAAGCTCTTTCTCCTGACAACTAGAAACATGCTATAATTAACTATATGTGATTTCTCTAGTCTATGTAGTAGTCACTTTAATTTTAATCATTTGATTTTTTGCTATTTATACTGCAGACTGGGAGGGGGAAATAAATGTGGTGAGCAATTCACAGCTTTCTATCATGTCATAAAATGGAGATTATACATTTTCATATCAAATAACACATATAAATAAACTCTGACAATAGGACTCAAACATCAAAACAGAAGTCCAGATTCTCTTGGGTTTTGGGATGGGTTGAGAGATGACGAGGGTAAGACTGAAAATATGTGCTTTGCCACCATTTAACCATGACTGGGTTATAAACACACATTTACTTCTTTGCTAATTTCAAATTTTAAACACTAGGGATCATCCTGTTTTATTTCTTTGTCCATGCGCAGAAACTTAAAAGATGTTTATATTTAAATCCCAAGATGGGCGAGGGGTGGAAACAATTTGGGAAATGCAAAAAATACCTTAACAGAGAATTTTAGGCTTTCTATAATCTAGCTATTCTTGAGATAGTTGTTGCTTTACATTTATTATACTTTGAATCTTTTACTTTCTTTGATGTGGTGTAATGTGACAAAGTCAGAGCATCACATGGACAATTCAAACAAAATAAAATTGATGGTAATCTCATAAACACAAATGCAGGCATCCATGAATAGTGTTTCATAAATTCTAACTGTGAGGTATTTCTATGGTTCTAACGCACAAATGGAGTAGCCATAATGAATATTATGAAATCATCATGAGAATGTCATACCTGTTTTAAAAGTGTGTAGTTGGAGCCATCAGTGCTAATTTTCCTTATCTCATGATGATCAGCAAGAATTAGAAAAGGTTCTTCATCTAAATACCAAGACAAAAAACACATTAGACTTTTCATATGTATGGTTTTCAACTCTGTTTTGTTTCAATTTCATTTCTGAAATGATATAAATTTAAATGCACTTGCCTCTGGCAGATTAATTGTTAAAAAATTCATACTCAGCACCTCCGTTGCTGTTAAGATGGAAAAAAAATGAAAACAAAAACAAATACCTACACAGAACAAAAAATGAAAATAATTCTAAACCCAAACCCTCTCTTTCCATCAATTATCTTGAATATTGAATTATCTATTTTATTTGAAATTAGTAGAAATATCTGCTGTTATAATCTGAATTTTGAAATGAATTAAAAAAGCTACCCCTATATTTCATACCTACAATATAGATAAACATTCAACCAAAATTTTTTTTTGATAATCAAATAACTACCTTACTTTCTAAGAATAACTTCAATGAAAACCAAGAGTATCATTGCCTCCATGTAATTTTTTTTCATTTGCCTGGGGATTTTTCTTAAATACTTTCTGAAGTACAGGATCTATAATCTCTATTAATTTTAATTTTAATTATTTTCTCAAAGTCTCTTTTTTTAATCCTTTAATAGTCTTTATTTCCTTCTTATTGTTTGTCCAATATCTTTTAGTATCTCATTTTCCTAGAATCTAGAAAAGATAATAATAAGAAGAATCTGACCATGCTCCATATAGATGAATATCCTCTAGACCTTTAGATTGGTTTTCTCAACAGAATTTATTTGGAAACAAAATGGACTCATAAATAAAAGCTATTCAGAAAGTTTTGTATAGTATATTTATTTGGCTATAGATCTGACTAATTTAAAATCAATTTGACCACATTCTTGATTGTTATAATCCTAGATCAATGAAAACCTGTCTAAATATCTTTGTGTCTAAGATATATTCATGTACTTAGTTGCCAGGTAAGTGAATTTAATGTCAGTAGAAATTAGAAAAAAAATTAAAAAATAGTCATTTTATGTAATTTAATGTAAATTTCATTGCAAATCATTTACAGTTATAGAATTTCTGTCCTGTTTAATTTATGTCCTGAATTATTACTTTCTTCTTCTTAACATTTAGTTCCACAGTAAACATATAACACATAGGGTGATATATTACGTTTTAGTGTACTCTATGTCAGGGATTACAAATGTGTGTCACACATGCTGGACATCCCCTTCCATTAGTGATGGCAGTATCCTCAATCAATCAATCCTGGGAGCTAAATTGAGACTCAGAACCCTATTCAACAGAGTCAGCTCTCAAGTTGCTGATGCCTTGTCATCCCTGTCAATGCAGTCTCAATTTGTAAATATGAAATTAATCAGTCATGCTTTACATCAATAGTTAAGAAATTCTGTTCTTTACAATTTAAATATAAGACTTTAAACCATAAGACTCCAAGAAGAAATCATAGAGTAAAAAGCTCCTTGATATAGGTCTTGGTAATGATTTTTTGTATATGACACAAAAAACACAAGCAATAAAAGCAAAATAAATAAGGGAGTGCATCAAATTAAAAAGCTTCTGCAAAGAAAAGAAACAATCAGTATAATAAAACGGCAACCTATGGAATGGGAGAAAATATTTGGAAATCATGTCAGATATGGGGTTAAAATCTGAAATATATAAGAACTCATTAAACTTCATTACAAAAATAAAAGAAAAAACTGATTAAAAAGTCAGAGAAAAAGAGTAGATATTTTTGCAAGGAAGACATAAACAAGGAGGTCAACAGGTATGTGAAAAGATGCTCAAGAGCCACAATCTGTGCCAAAATCTCTCGTGGGTGGCTCTGGGGGACCTGTGGGCCTGAGGCAAGCAGTGATTGGCTGTGGCGCTCTCAAGGCTTTTTTGTGAAGTTGTCATGGGTCAGGCACTGGTGCAAGAACTGAAAGTGTATTAACTTTGAAAAAACCACCACCAACACCCTGTAACTCCCTGAAACCCCACCCCGCCCACCTAGTGCTGCATTGTCAGGGGCTCTCTAGACTTCTGGGTCTACCCCACAAGCTGCAGAACCCTTTCACAGTGGTGGCTGACTTGTGGCTGCATGGGGAACATTTGGTGCTGGGCAGTGAGCTACAACTTGTGCTATAGCCTCTCCGGAGTTGCTGTCGGTGATCTGCAGGCCCTGGATGAGTGGTGGCTAGCTGCGGTTTTCTCAGAGCTTTTGTGAGGTGGTCACAGGCCAGGTACTGCCCTGAGGTAAGCAGGGGCTGGCTATGGTGTTCTCAGAGCTTTTGTGAAGTGGTCACAGCCCAGGCACTGGTACAAGAGATGAATCTGCATTAACCTTATAAAAACTACCAGACATTCCCAGCTAGTGCTGCATCCCTGGAGGTACTCTCAAGAGTGGGTCACCCAGCCCGACCCACACAACTAAAGAGGCTCTTTGAGCAGCTCAGCCTTGCAGGCAGGACAATGGGCAGGTTCAAGGTGAGGCCATCCCCAAGGCCACAGTAACCAAAACAGCATGGTATTGGCATAAAAACAGACAAATAGATGAATGAAACAGAATAGAGAGCCCAGAAATAAATCCATGCCTATATAGTCATTTAACCTATAGCAAAGGAAGCAAGAATTTACACTGTTTAAAAGACAGTGTATTCAATAAATGATACTGGGAAAACTGGACAGACATATGCTAAACAAAATGAAACTGGACCACCTTCTTCCACCATATACAAGGAGTAAACTCAAAATGGGTTATAGACTTCGATGTAAAACCTGAAACCATAAAACTCATAGAAGAAAATAATAGGATGTAAACTCTAAGACATTACTCTTAGTAATATTTTTACTGATATATCTCTTTGAGCAAGGATAACAAACAAAAAATATAAACAAATGAAACTACATCAAACTAAAAAGATTTTTCACATCAAAGGAAATCATTAACAAAATGAAAAGACATACTACTGAATGGGAGAAGATATTTGCCAATTATACATCTGATAAGGGGTTAATATCCAAAATCTATTTAAAAAAAAAAAACACAAAAAGAACTCATACAGTTCAACACCAAAAAAACAAACAACCCAGTTGAAAAATGGGCAGAGGACGTGAATAGACATTTTTCCAAAGAGGACTTACAGATGGCCAATAGATACATGAAAAGATGCTGAACCGTCAATAATCATCAGAAAAACTCAAATAAAAACCACAATGAGATACTGGCTCACGCCTGTCAGAATGGCTATCATCAATAAATCAAAAAACAAGTGTTGGCGAGGATGTAGAGAAAAGGGAACCCTCATGTACTGTTGGTGGGATTGCAAACTGTTGTAGCCACTATGGAAAACAGTGTGGAGTTTTCTCAAGAAATTTAAAAAAAAAAAAAGAACTCCTGGGTACTTACCCAAAGATACCCAAAACACTAATTTGAAAAAAACCAAAAAATGTATCCCTATATTTACTGCAGTGTTATTCACAATGGCCAAGATATGGAAACAACCGAAATGTCCATCAATAGACAATTGGATAAAGAGATTGTGGTACATTTATATAATGGAGTATTACTCTGACATAAAAAAGAATGAAATCTTACCATTTGCAACAACATGGGTAGACCTGGAGGGTATTATGCTAAGTGAAATAAGTCAGTCTGAGAAAGACAAATACCACATAATCTCACTTATATATGGAATCTAAAGAACAGAGTAAATTAACAAAGCAGAAATAGCCTAGATACAGATAACAAACAGATGGTGCTGGATGGGAGGGGTGTTGGGGGAGGGGGAGAAGGTGAAGGGAAAAAGTACAGATTGGTAGTTACAAAATAGTCACAGGGATGTGAGATAACATGAGAAATAGAGTCAATAATGCTGTGAAAACCATGCATGGTAGCAGATGAGTACTAAATTTATGAAGGGCTCACTTCATAAATCACATGAATGCCTAAATAGGTGCTGCACACCTGAAACTAATACAAAAAAAAAATTGAATGTCAACTATAATTATATATATATATATATAAATGTGTGTGTGTGTATATATATATGATGTAAAGTACAGTATAGCGAATATTGGGAATGGTATTTTAATAGCTACATACAGTGTCTGATGGGTAGTAGACTTGTTGGCATTGTTGCTTTGTGAGGTGTGTAAATGTCTAATAATTATGTTGTTTTCTACTCCTGAAATTAATAATAAAAGAAGAAGATCAAAAAAGAGATGCTCAAGAGAACTGATCATTAGAGAAATATAAATCAAAACCACAATGTTAGAATGGCTATCATCAAAAAGTGTTGGAAAGGATTTGGAGAAAAGAGAACCCAGTGTATTTTTAGCAGATACGTAAATTGGTGCAACCACTATGGAAAACAGTTTGGAGGTCTCTCAAGAAGTTAAAAGTAGAGCTACCATATGATTCAACAATCTCACTTATTGGTATATATCCCAAAGAAATAAAAAACAGGGTGTCGAAGATATATCTGCACTCCCATGGTTATCACAGCATTTTTCACAATAGCAAATATATGGTGACAACCTAAGTGTCTGTCAACGGATGAATGGATAACAAAGATGTGATAAACACACACACACACACACACACACACACACACACACACACACACACACCGGGATATTATTCAGCCACGAGAAAGAACACAATCCTGACTTTTTGTAACAACATAGATAGTTGTTGAGGACATTATGCTAAGTGAAGTAAGTCAGACAGAGAAAAACAAATACTGTATGATATCATTTGTATGTGAAACCTGAAAAAAAACAAAAATAAAACAGAGAGTAGAATGGTGGGGGAAATGGGTAAATGTTGGTTAAAGAATACAAACTTCCGGTTGGAAGATGAGTAAGTTCTGGGGATCTAATACACGCATTGTGATTATAGAAAACAATACTCTACACTGTACACTTGAACATCGCTAGGACAGTACACCTTAAATGTTCTCACCACAGAAAAGAAATGGTAATTACGTGAAGTGATGGAGGTCTCAGTTAACACTATGATGGTGATCATATTACTATATGTAAGTGTATCAAATCCACACATTGCAGACCTTAAAGCTACACAGTGTTATACGTTAATGATACCTCAATCAATTTGGAAACAATCTAGACTCTCGTTAGCAAAATCTTTATGCTTCAGGAACACTGTTTTTGCATCAAAACTATTATTTGTTTCTAATTATTGTTAGTAGGAAACGACTACAGAATGGATATATAACAAGACCCAAATTGTAATCATTAGCATTCATCTCCTTTATATAATATTTTATGTAAAGTTTACAGTGATGGAAACTGACTGTTTTCAGATTTTATCTCTACTTCTTATCCCATGTCATTAAATGCATGATGTGGCAAGAAGTGTCGAAGGCAGTAGATTAGCAAATAAAACAATGGGTTCCAAGTTATACACAAATTGATTCAGGAATGAATATTTCAAAAATAAGTAAAATATAAATTGAAAGGAGTTATTTTTTTTCTCTATAATGTGCAAAATTTTACCAGTGAAAAACTAATTTTTTAATTACTACCCCGGTATTTATTTCATGAAAGTAGATGAGAAAAAACCTAATGTTTTAAATATTGTCACCAGTGTGTGTGTGTGTGTGTGTGTGTGTGTGTATACTGTCTATATATATATATACTGTCTCTCTCTCTATATATATATATATATACTATATATATATGTCACCAGTTCATATATATATATATATATATGAAACTGGCAATGCTATTTTATTCGTTTTACTCAAAAGCAAAGTAAGAGACACCTTACGTACCATTTTTTGCCTATTTTAAGAGTCATTATTATATATTGCTTTGTATAACCTTAATATATGTGATAATCTCCCCAAATGAATTATAATATATATTTAAGTTCTGGGCCATATTTTACTGAATTTTTTTAATCTACAATGTTAATTACACTATTTAGAACAAACCAGAGTTTAATAATATTTGCTGAATCACTGGGAGAATTTACATAGTCTTAGGTAGCTGATTTACTATTGTTGTCATCAATATTACTGTTATTATTATTGACCTGTTGTTCTTGGCATGTGCATATGAGTGTGGGGGGTGAAAGGGGGAAGGAAAAAACTATTAGAAGCTGTCACAGTAGGCTCTTTAATAGTCTAGGCCAAACCTGCTCCTCAGAACCTGTGATTCGGCAGGAAGCCATGCTAAAGATAGTTGTAAGATAGTTTTTATCCGTGAGCACTTTCAAAATCTAAAACAAAACAAAACAAAACAAAAACACTTGGTAATTCACAAGATCATAATGCAATATTAATACAAACAGAACAGTTTGTGGACAGCACACAAAATCAGAGTGACACATTCCAATATCAAGGTAAGTAGGGAAGAATTTTGATTTCTAAGAAAACAGCAAGGAGGAATAAATTCAATAAAATGGCAATAAAACTCAGAATTCCTATGAGATTGTATCAGTGGACAAGTTCAACTCGATACCTGAAAGTGATTTGCAGCCATTTGGGTTATCAGGTTGTATTTCATACCCATCTGTACAGAGGCACTTGTAGGTCCCATAAGTATTGATGCATTGCTGGCTACACGGAAAGCCCGAAGAGCACTCATCAAAGTCTATACATGTTTTACCATCATCTTTCAGTTGGAATCCAGGCCAGCATTTGCACTGGGGAAGGAAAAGCAAGCATAATCATTATCACTGTCTTTTCCTATCGGATATCCCTTTAGCATGATTCAAGCAAAAAAATTATTTAAGAATAGATAATGGCAAGTCTTTCTGTCACCCAGCGATTAATCTTTAATAAGAATTGCAACTATTAAGTAAAGTTGAAAAAAGAAAATTCCCAACTATCTCCATTTGATCATCTGACATTGGGAAGATTATACAAGTTAATTGATAGCACCAAAGCCATGTGGCTAGAGAATGGCAAAAAACAAAAACAAAAACAAAAAACCCCCAAAAAAACCATCAACTTTTATTCATTGTCTATTTAATTATATTCTCTTTTTAGAAGACTTTGACAATCATAGGAATTAAACTTTACGTTGAGCTTTGAAGATTACTAACATGGTCACATATGTTATTTCATTAGAGTCTTACAGAAATCTGTGATGTAGGTATTATCCGTAGTTAACTGATGAGAAACCTAGAGGTACAAAAGTGAATTTGCCTAGGTAAAACCAGGAGGAGAGGTGAGGCTGCTGTAATTTTTAACACATAGTAAGGCTCAATTCATACTTTTTGACTGAGTCTAATTCCATAACCTGCCATGTTGACTGGAAAAATAATAATATTAATATAGTTTCCCCACCATTATTAAGTCAATTTGTATCATCATCAATTTGTATCATCAAATCTTTTCTTCAGCATCCTCATCATATTCTATATGACCCACTGATGATGATATGAAATATTTACTACCTGATGTGTCAATTCTGAGTACAATGTCTTGTCATGTATGTCTTTGAATTCCAAAAATTAATGAGGCACTGTGACTAGTCACTGTCTTTCAGTTCTACAATCAGTCCCTGCCAAGTGCCATATAGGAATTATAATTATACAAAATGAGCCCATAACTGGCCAAAGAACTATGATCTCATTAACCTTTAGGGGACAATTTAGTGATATTTGAATAAAGGAACTTGTGAGTATTGAGCAGGGCAGTGAATTATGAACTCTAAGCTGTTAAGAGTACTAGTATTTAACAGTTTGTCATCATAAACATTTCATAATCTAGGTCATTTATATGAGGGTAAAAATGATGACATATTTTGTCTATTGAGAAAGAAATATAAGAGATAGATGTACATATTAAATAATTAGCCAACAATTAATTGAGGAGTAGAAAAAAAAATTTTTTAAGTACAAAAATGCGGTTATTACTTGGAGGGGAAGCAACATCAACTTCACCTAAAACAGTTCAAAAGATAAAACCTTTTCCCAAATCCTTTTACAAGGAATAAATTCCTTTAACTTTTTACCACTGTCTTCTGCAACAAATTTCATCAATATTTATCTAATAATCCTCAGTAACTATAAAGAGTTGTTATTTTTTGTTTTGGTTTAGATTTTTCTTTTTTTCTTTTATCATTATCATCATCATCATCATCATTATTATTATTACTATTATTATTATTATTATCTCTAGAACCCACTAGCAAGCCAGCAAATCAAAGCAAAAGCCACAGCTTGATTTCCCAAACTCTCCTTAATATATTTGAGTATGTGACAATACTACTTTCTTTAAGAAGACTCAACTTACTACCTGATTTAAGAAGTTGGGGCAATCAGTACTTTCTACGGCAGAAGAAAATGAGATACTGAAGGTTACTGAAGTGAAAACATGAAAATGGTTAAAATGATAAATTTTAATGTCATACATTTTACAGTTTTTAAAATAAATAATTTAGAAAAAGGAAAATGAGAAACTGACAGGATACTCTTAAGTTGTCACCAAAGAGAACTAGAAATTATATCATGTGATCATGTGCTCAGGTAGCCTCAAGTCCCAGAGGCAGGTATAGGGCAGTGCTGAATTCAAGGGACACATGAAAGGAAATTTCATAGAATATGTTGAATTTCTCTCAAAGACTATTATAAAAATTGTTAAAGAGTGTCCCAATTTTAATGGGATTTCTGTAAATCTTTGCATGTCTAATGTCAGGCTTATAAAACTACTATATCAAATAGATGGTTTAGATAGAAACTCACTTAAGGACTATTAATTTCTTGAAAGTAAAATTGGTTAAAGTTACTGAATATACATTTCTATAAAGTAATGCAATTAGGATGTTTAATAATAACAGTTACATTTTTTTAAAAAAATGTTTACTGACTCTATGAAGATTAAAAAAAAAATTGCTCCCCAATGCATTAACTTTGTTTTCACAAAAACAATTTCGCTCGCAAATAATCAATAAACATCTGTGGGAAATTCTACTAGCTTAACTTTCATAAACTGAATGGAACAATATAATAATCATTTGCATCTTCAAAAATAAAAGATGAGCGATTCTTCTACATTTAATAGAAAATATCAGTTTAAAATTCTCTCACCGTCATTTAAAAAGACAATTTTTATGGATGTGATATTTACATGTATTCAATGTCATTTTAATTTTCCTCTTTATCAAAAACTATTTCAAATTTTCCTAATCTGTATTAATTTTCATATAGGATCACATAGCGACCAGAAAGATACACAGCTAATCAAGCTTTTCTTATTACTTTTAGGAAATTTTATTTGCAGCTTATAAAGTGATATTTGACAAATCCTGATCATTTCATTTCTAACGTATACATTAAAACTTACTTCTCTCCCAAAAGTACATTTATTTTTACATGTAAATAGTCTTTCCCATCAAAATAAGATTTTTGCTTCATTAACTGTTATTATTCCCTTTTGAATAGATACACGGCGTTTCACAGCAATCATGTAGGTTGCTCACAGTCTAACCTTTGGTCTAAATTTTGCTTTCATAAGCAATTTTCATTTTATTTCAGAATTTGGAGGCTTTCTTGAAATGTTCTGCTGTTACTGTAATGAGAGCTAGGTTATTGGATGTTTTTTCCCATTTCCTGGAAAAGAGAAACCAATCAGCTGACATTTCCCCCCCTCCAAAATAGATAAGCATTTTATTGTGCATAAAACTTTTTACTCAATTTCCTGTCTGTCTATCTGTCTATCTGTCTATCTATAAATACGCATATATATCTGAACACAATATGTAAAATATTTGCTTTGAACCTTTGCTCAAATCTCTTATTTATGATTCCAATCTTAGCTCTTCAAATTTTTATACTGGTTTGTTTTCCTTAATAGATGCATTATTTTATTCATTAGTTTTGACATATGTATATATTCTGGAACATTATTCACAGAAATTCTGTCATGTATCATGTACATATAATTTTTGAATGGTTAAATATATTGTTTATTTTAACTAGAATTCTAGTTTCATCCTATAACCCCTTTAGAGAAGTCAAAATGAAAATACTGATATTTTAAATGTATCAATGAAAAAATATTTTTGTGTAAGGAGTCTTAAAGTAATTAAAATAGTGTGATTTAACTTGTTTTTCAGAGTGAAACTGACTTCTACCAAAAGTAGTTTTCTAAATGTGGTATTTCTGGGCAGAAAGTACTTCTTAAATGAAGGAATTTTAAAAATATTACACTTCATTTTGAGTATTATGTCAAAGGTAATCATTTGATACTCTATCATTTTTAGGTTTTACCACCAAGATTGTTATGACAGTTTAAATATACACCGGATAAACACAAATAGATTGATCTACATTGAAATTTAAATTTTACATAGATAGAGATATGTATATGTTCTATGATATATATAGTCATTAGATACATAGACTTATAGGGCACATGTATTATATCGATAGAACTAAGGAATAATTTATAACCTCTGACTTAAAATTTTAATTAGTTACCTGTAATAATTCTATGACACATTCTGTGATTTTTCAGGAAATATTTCTATATTGAGTGTACATGAGTCACTAATAATGTTTTTTGTTTCATTAGACATCTAAATATTTAGTGCCAAAATTAATTATTTGATACATACTCATCTCATTAAGAGCCATCTTGACTCTATCTTGTTTCCTTTTATCTGTAGCATAGTGTTTGTAAGTGAGTGTATATGTGTTTTAAGTCTATAAACTTAACCACTTCCTAATATAACACGGGGTCTAAAAACTTCTTTTGTAAATGTAGCTTTTTTGACACTTCATTTTGATCTCTATTTTCACACAGGGAAAATAATTATTGTGGGTTTAGGCTATACCTATATACCCGATAGTAAAGCCCTGATCAATGTAGTTAAATTAATCAGCACATTAGAAATTCAGAGATTAAAAGTGGCAAAATGCTTGTTTGGCTGAATTTGTCATTAAATAGACCTGAATTATCAAAGAATGTCAAGGCTGGCAGGAAAAGTGGTCCAACATCTTTGTGGTGTACGATTTTTTTCTTCTGCATCCTTTAAAGAAAGACATTTAGCCCTAGCTGAAACCCTTTGAGTGGTGAGTGGTAAGGCAGCTCATTCCAACGTAAAGAATTCTAATCTTCAAATAGTCTTCTTTATATTGATCAGAACCACCTACTAATTTCAACCTTTGAAACAACTCAGACTAGGTATGCTTTCTATAGGAGGACTTTATATCTGAATACAGCTACATAATAAGCCGTTTTTGATCCAGGCAGAATTTCTTCCAAAGATATGTGTTCCAGACTTCTAATGCTTCTGGATATACAAGTTTGCATACTCTATAATTTGTCAAGGTTCTTCTTAAAGTGCCATGTCCATAAATGTGCACAATACCCTGGTGTGTTCTGATCAGTGCAACACTCACTGAGTAGAATAAAATCTGACTTCTGTACGGGTCCGAACTGGCAATAGACCACTTCCGTGTTTTACAGCAGCCTTGTCCTACTGGAATTCATACAGAGCTATTGCTCAATTAAAAACACTAATTTTCAAATAAATTGCTTTTCCTGCGATTTTCCCGCACATACATATCGTGTTTCCTCGACAATAAGATCTAGCCGGACCATCAGCTCTAATGCATCTTTTGGAGCAAAAATTAATATGACTCGGTATTTTATATTATATTATATTATATTATATTATATTATATTATATTATATTATATTATAAAACCTGGTCTTATAGTAAAATAATACTGGGTCTTATATTAATTTTTGCTCCAAAAGATGCATTAGAGCTGATGGTCTGGCTAGGTCTTATTTTCGGGGAAACACAGTAATGACTTTTAATGCACAACTTTAATGTTAATATTTTGTTGTTTGCATCCTCCATTCCAGCATCAATGAAACAGATTTTTTCAAAAGATATTTTTTTCAATCTATTTTGTCAGTGAATCACTATCTTAAGGAAAATGGGACTAACAAAAAGCAATTAAGGTATCAGGCATGCTTTTTTTTTCATATACCTGCACTCTCAGTCCTAATAATTCATGTGTTGTTTTATTTCTTCCTGTTAATATGAAAAATATTGTGTTCTCCAATGTTGTGGTAAATAAATGATTAGTCCATTTCACTTCACAGATGTATGGGAGGGAGAAGGGAAGAAATGGGAACTTAAGAGTTACATATATATTTAATGCAGCTATTAACATAGCAATATCTCTCTAAACACTGGTCTTCCCTTACTTATGTTTTTATGTTCAGCATATAGTGAACATATATTTTTATCTTTTTATTTTCCTGAGTATAGTTTTACAGTTTTATAGTACACTGTTATTATGGTTTGCAAATATAGAAAGTCCTCAGTTAAATAATTTTACCTAACAATAATTTGATGCTTTTTCAAATTTTACAGCTATTGGATTAAATAGTCTTCATTATATCAAATTACAATGTATCTGATGACTTTCTATTTTTGATGACTACCTACCTTGTAACTGACTGGAAGGTCCTGACAATCTTGAGAACATCCACTGACTTTCTTGCTCAAACATTCATTTATATGGCAGTTTCTCTCATCTGAACCATCTCCACAGTCATCCTTATTGTCACAAAGACCTCCATTGGGAATGCACCTGCCATTTCTGCACATAAAAAATGAACTGTTGCATGACTGTTCTGGAAAAAGAAAATAAACAAATGGAACATAAAGGACATGCCATAGTTTTATACTACTATTGCTGAAAACATTCACAAATATAAAAACTTATCTGTCAAAAATTATAGCAAATGTATATACATAAAAAATGCCTTATAGTTAGTGTAGTATTTTACACACAATATATAAAAAAATCAAGGGCAACCTGTACTTTGTTCAACCCACTGTAAATCTTGCTTTACCATGAAAATTAACAATGAAAATAAGCACCTATAGGAAACTCATGGAGTACTTCTGTCTTCATCTATATTGTGCAGAATGAGTTCAAAAGTTCAATGATAGCATGACATTTCCCTCAAGCTACAAGTCTTTGATAAATTGCATGTCACTAAAAATTAAGAATCTGGAATACGCAGAAATTTCTAAATTCTTTTTCTTCCTGGAAATATAACACTGACATTTTTAAGCAGGGCATAAAAAGGACATTTTCAGTGAATAATAGTTGTTTCAAATATAGCTATGGAAAGCAGTTCAGGTTTTGGAGCTCCTCTTATCCTGATGACTTGAACATTACTCATTATCATAGCACGATAAAAGGAAGCCTATAGACATGTAAACTACATGAAAAAAAGTAATTATATTTTTATTCTAAAATATGTGACCATGTAGTCAGTCTTTAGAATAGTGAGGTGATAAATAGACCAAGTATGGCTATGTATATATTTCTGTTCAGATTATATACAATTTATGTTATTTTGCCCAAGTATGAATAATACAGACTTTCTCTCAGTAAATCTCAACTTTTTTGTTTGAATTTTCAAATAGGTCCATACAGGAAAATTATCTTTACATAAAATGATATATTTAGAAAAGTGACTCTTTTGAAGGAAGCTGGGTGATGGATTCATCAGGTTCACTGCCTCATATCTTCATGTTTTGGCACAGACTAAATTTCTAAAACTAGCTCCAAAACATAGTTGATTACTAAGATCCTGCATGGTATCACTAGAAACATCAATGTGTAATTATCGACATTTTTCTTTCATCGAATACCACACTAGACTAAAAATCAGAGTCACAGTTTTCCATTAAAAAAGACAAATTTTGGAATAAGCATAGTGTTATGTATTCTCTGTTACCTGCACTTTTGCACTTAGGGTTTAGAGGTGCTTCATCAGAATGGTCGGGGCAGTCAAAGTCTCCGTCACACTGCCACTGCGTATTTAAAAGACATCGTCCATCAGCACAATTAAATTCTTCTGCAGTACACTGTCGGTATCCTAGTGACAAAGAAATAAACATTCTAATTTATGTGACAAATATTAATTAAAATTTCATCCTCTAATGTACACTACCTAATTAAACATGTGGGTTACCCATGCCTCTTATGGGAAATATTTCTCATTTCATTCTGGGACAGTGGTCATACTTGCAAGAGATATTTGTGGTTGGGAAGTAAGATTAAGGTCCAGAAAATAAAGCTGGAAACAAGACAACATTATTGTTTATCGGTGAGAAAACAAGAATGCAAGACTCCAGTATGTCATCTCTATTCACCTGTTATCGATATCCTAAAGAGTTCTATTTTAGAATGGAAAACAAAAATTAAAACTATTACATTTTTTTTCCCCAAAACCAGCTTCGGGAGACATAGAACTACAACTACAGATGAACTCATTCTGAGTTATAAGGATAATTCTCAGAAACTGTAATGTTATGTTAGAAAATCAGTATTCAAAGTGTAGAGAAATTGTTAAAATTAGAAAAAAAAAGTCAATTATAAAGTAATAAGTCCAAAAAATATTGCAATTATCTTATATACTGATTCTTAGAGGGATTAAAAAGCTTTATTCAAATAACAGTATCAAATTTTCAATTGTTAATGTTCAGATCTATGCCTGTTTGTAAGTAAAACTCATTTGATTTTGATTAGTATAAAGTTTCAAATTGGATTTTTTTCCTGCATTTGTTAACGATAAAAACTGTCATTTCTATGAGAAACTTTCTGGTAAATCTAAGCAAATAGTCAATTTTTTGAGAGAGGGAGTAAGATTTTTATGGCTTAAAAAATAAACACAATTCCAATAAAAAACTAATTAAATGATGATTACTTAATTCAGATGTTTATCATCTTGAATAGCAACACTAAGTAGTTCTAAAATATCCCCAATTTCCTTAATATTTCTCCCCTCTCTCTCCTTCTTCACTAGTTCCTCTGCCTCAGTCAGTTACATACAGTCAGGTCTCTCCTAGCCCAGTAACAATACATATACATCCCCACACTTTTTTTTTTCCAATCAAATTTATTGGGGTGACATTGTTAGTGAAATTATACAGGTCTCAAGTGTACATTTCTATAATACATCATCTGTATATCACATTGTGTGTTCACCACCCAGAGTCAGTTCTCCTTCCATCACCATATATGTGACCCCTTTTACTCTCCTCTACCACTCCCCGACCCTCTGGTTACCACTAAAGTTATCTGTATCTATGACTTTTGCATGTTTGTCTTGTTCGTTTGTTGCTTTCAGTTTTATATCTCACATATGAGTGGGTATAGTTCCTGACTTTTTCTGTCTGATTTATTTCACTTAGCATGATAATCTCAAGATCCATCCATGTTGTAGCAAATGGCAGTATTTTATCTTTTCTTATGGCCCAGTAATATTCCATTATATATCTCTCACATCTTCTTTATCCAATCAAGTATCGAAGGTCACTTTGTTTCCATGTCTTGGCCACCCTGAAAATTGCTGCAATGAACATAGGGGTACATATACCTTTACTGATAAATGTTTCCAGATTTTTTTGGTAGATACCCAGATGATGGATTGCTGAATCATATGGTAATTCTATTTTTTGAAGAATCTCCATACTGTTTTCCATAGGCTGTATCAATTTACATTCCCACCAGCAGTGTATGAGGGTTCCTCTCCAACACTTGTTGTCTTGTTGATAACAGCCACTCTAACAGACGTGAAGTGGTATCTCACCGTGTTTTATTATTTGCATTTCTCTGATAATTAGTGATATGGGGCATTTTTTTTTGTATGTCTATTGGCCATTTGCATGTCCTCTTTAGAGAAATGTCTCTTCAGGTCCTCTGCCCATTTTTTAATTGGATTGTTTTTGTTTGTTTGTTTGTTTGTTTTATTGTTGAGCTGTATGTGTTCCTTATATATTTTGGATATTAGCCCCTTATCAGAGGCACTGTTTGAAAAAATCTTCTCCCATTTGGTTGGTTGCCTCTTTATTTTGTCGATGGTTTCTTCTGCTATGCAGAAGTTTTTTAGTTTGATATAGTCCCATTCATTTACTTTAGCTTTTACTTCCTTTGCCTTAGAGGTCAAATTCATAAAATCTTTTCTGAACCCAAGGTCCATAAGTTTAGTACTTATGTTTTCTTCTGTGCAGTTTATTGTTTCAGATCTTACGTTTAGGTCTTTGATCCATTTTGAGTCAATTTGGATATATGGTGACAGATAATACTCTAGTTTCATTATTTTGCATGTTGCTTTCCAATTTTCCCAGCACCATTTATTGAAGAGGCTGTTTTATCCATTGTATGTTTTTGGCTTCTTTGTCAAAAATCATCTGTCCATATTTATGTGGGTTTATTTCTGGGTTCTCAATGTACTCCATTTGTGTGTATAACTGTTTTTCTGCTAATACCATGCTGTTTAGATTATTGTCATTTCGTAGTATAAATTGAAGTCAGGGATTGTGATGCCTCCATCCTTGTTCTTTTATCTAAGGATTGCTTTGTCTATTCGAGGGTCTTTGTGATTCCATGCAAATCCAATGATTTTTTTGTTCTATTTCTTTGAAAACTGACACTGGGGTTTTTGATGTCGATTGTATTAAATTTGTATACTGCTTTGGGTAATACAGCCATTTTAACTATGTTGATTCTTCCAATCCATGAACATGAATTATCTTTCCATTTCTTTGTATCTTCTTCAATTTATTTTAACAGTGTCTTATAGTTTTAAGTACACAGGTCCTTCACATCCATTGTTATGTTTATTCCTGGGCACTTTATTCTTATAGTTGCAATTGCAAAAGGAATTTTTTTTAATTTCTTTTTCTGAAATTTCACTGTTACTATATAGGAAAGCAATGGATTTTTGTACATTGATTTTGTATTCTGCAACTTTACTGTATGTTTATTGTTTCCAGTAGTTTTTCAGTGGAGTCTTTGGGGTTTTCTATATAAAGAATTATGTCGTCTGCAAAGAGTAACAATTTAATGTCATCATTCCCAATTTGGATGCCTTTTGTTTCTTTCTCTTGCTTGATTGCTCTGGCGAGGACTTCCAATATTATGTTGAACGAAAGTGGTAGTAGAGGACCACCCTTCTGAGCTTAGAGAAAAAGACTTTCAGTTTTTCACCATTAAGTATGATATTGGCTGAGGGTTTACTCTTAACATCACATTTCTCTTCTTTCTTATACGATGGAATTTCATTTTCCCTTACTGACCACCAGTTCATCTTTGCTTCAACAACATCTAATTTCTGCAACATCTACCTTCTGAAATTCCTCAGAACTAGCAAATACCAAGTAACAAGTGTCAAATTCAAAGATGTCTCAGACTCCTATCCACTTACCTGCAGCTTCCGATGCTGTTGACCACACTACCTTGAAAATACAGGCTTCTTTTTAACTTGGCTTTTGCTGTTCCCTTTTTACACTCGTTCTGTATGAAGTCCTCTCCTATTCCACCCCAAAAGGTCATAGGTGAAGCCCTAAGTTCAATCTTCAATGTATTATTTTACCCTTTTCCTTTCTACAATGGTAGCTGTTCTCATTCTTTGTCATATTTTGACTATCACCTTTATGTTGATGGCCACCAAATTAATATTATTTTTCCTGATCATATTTCTGGTCTTTAGAACTAAATTTCCAAGCACTCACTACATAGCTTCATGTGACTGCCTGATTAACACTTCACTTTCAAAATGTCAAAAAATTAACTTTTTGTTACCTCTCTCTTCTGCACCAGCAACACTGGCCTGTAACCTCCTGTGCTCCAAAGCTAATTAACAGGAACCACATCCACCGAGTCACCAAGGTAGAAATTCTCCTGTATTCTTCGTATCTAACCGTAAATGAATTGTGACCCCTTCTGCCCTTTCCATTCCACCTTTTCTGCCCTGGTTCAAAACCACATGATTAAATATCAGAACTATTGCAATAACCTTCTAACTTGTTTATTGCCCCCTTATGGCTTCCTTTCCCATAGCAATATTTTACCCACACTGCTGAAAAAGATGGTTCTAAAACACAAATTTAACTGAGACATTCCCCTGTTTCAAAATGTGTTCTGGTAAAATAATTAAATACAAATTCTTTAACATTGTATTTCAGACTTTTTAGGATCTAGCTTCAATTTGCCTCACAAAAGACAAATTGCTATGCCTTAATTATTTCAATTTACACGTCTTTGAAAACATGCGTAGAATTTGCTCTGTGTCCGGAACAGCTTTATGCACTTTATAAATATTCCCTCTTTGAAATCTCTTACAAGGCCTAGGAGTTAACCAATGTCATTATAATCTTTCACAGATGAGGAAATTGAGGTACAGGGAGGTGAAATAACTTTTCCAAGGTCACATAGCTAGTCACTGGCAGAGCCAGGATTGGACCCAAGCTGCCTGGCTCCAGGGCCCAGGCGCTTAACCACTATGTCGTGATCTCCAGCATCTAAATATGATTTCCTCTGACTAACATTCCCTGCTTCTACTCTCTAGTGCTTCAAAAATTATTTTCTCAGCTCCAATTTCATGTATTATGATACTTATTCCTATCCTGCAATGTATGTCATTATGCTATATGGTATGTTTTATTTTCCTGCTTGTCTGTAAGTTCTTCTAGTGGGACCTCTGTCTCATTCATCACCATATAAATCAAAGTGTCAAGCAGAGGAAAGATATTCAATCATACATAACTCTACTTC
The DNA here is from genome assembly GCF_004115265.2 of Rhinolophus ferrumequinum. Lineage (NCBI taxonomy): Eukaryota > Metazoa > Chordata > Mammalia > Chiroptera > Rhinolophidae > Rhinolophus > Rhinolophus ferrumequinum. Next base: position 78,439,271 of record NC_046291.1, on the reverse strand, counting down.
AGATTTACATCTTGAGTTATGATGTAGCTTTTAAAATTTCACATTCAATCTATGACTTAATGGTGAAATGATCATAAACACTGATATCCAATGATTTCAAAGAGATTCATATCAAAGACCAAGGCTATAGACTCTGCACAGGGAGGACAAAAGACAGCCCTATATCTACTGCCTTTTTTGGGTATAGGTGAATTTCATGGTTTTTCATTTTCTATTTATTCATGTATGCATTTAAATATTTTTAAAAATAGTAGGTTTATACAAGGTTTCAACTTCAACTGGGAATATTTAATATATTGATTTTTATCACGAAAGTGATATACATATCTCTGTATGTGTATATATATATATACATATATACACATACAGAGATATGTTATATATGATGGTTAAATATGTATGTAGTGACAATACAAATTTCATGATAATATAACATTTCAATAAATAAGTACATGTGTAAAAAGATAAGCCAAAAGGAAAATATTTACTATCCAGTTTTTCTGATAGTTGTGAAATTGCATTTTTTTTGTTTCATTCAAATATTAGATTTAGCCATAAGCTTGAAATAGCAAGCAATATATTGTCTTTAAAGTAGAATGTATTTTAAAGTACTTAAAATCAAAAATAATTTTATGAATGTTTTCCAGTGTGGTTCCTGATAAGAACACACTACAAGAAGTAGGCAAGATTTCCAAAGAAATGTGTAATTATTGCAGAGTTAAAAGTGGTTACATGTGGTGTATCTGTGTATTACTAAGTTTAAATGTGTTCAGTGGCATTAACAAATGTGTTTGTCTTTGTTATTTATTTATATATTATTTGATTCATTTTAAAAGACTAATATTTAGCCTGAGAATCTTCTCCAGAAAATATTTAGATATACTTACCACACTGCAGTGACTCATCAGAGCCATCTCCACAGTCATCATCATGGTCACAAACAAATTGCTTGGGGACGCATACTTTATTGTGGCACATGAAAGCATTTTCATCACATGTATTATTGGGAGCTTAGAAAGACATAACGAAGAGAAAATTAGATGACTATTTTATTTTCCCCCACTTTAGGAGTTTGGGGAACGTTTGCTATTATACTCAATAATTCACAGTTATTTAGGAAAAAAACTTTACTCAATATTCAATATATTATATAAATAATACTACACATTAATATGTATTTATTAATATACACTTGGATACATTAATACAAATATATATGTAATTCAAAGTTTTAGTATTAATACATTCAACAGTTCTAGAGTGAACCTGAAACATCAGGCCATTTGGCAATTTGTCTGCTTTCTAAAGGATAAATTCAAAGGTTCATATGTGATAAAAGAAAAAAAAATACTTAATTGTAATGATGTGGTTGGATTTTTCTCTCCTTGTGCCTGTAGAAAGGCTAGTAAAGGGATACAAACATTGCTGTTTTGTAAAAAGTGAACCTGAAAAGACCACCAAGTGCTAATGCTCATAATAAAAGTAAAAAGAAAATCAAAATGGCTGAGAAAGTTACTGTTTTTAAGAGGAAAGTAAAACATTTACGTGACTTCAAGAGTGGAGTGTTAAAATGGGTTAAGATCCAAGGTGTGATGAGCCTGACTGTAAGTACTACACCATATAAGGAATATCGATCTATCAAATAAAATATCAATTCTTTCCGAATACTGACCCATGAAAGTTGTGCTCTAGCAAGGGCCGTAACCAGTAAGGGAGACTGTTGGTCAAAATGTGCCATAAAACCTCAGTAGATGTTCAAAAGATGGCAATTTGTGCAGAGAAAATAAATTTTAATACCATATGCATAGAATCATAGAGGTTTGTATAGATATAAATATTTTCTTCAATTACATTTTTGCTACATTTAAGGGATAAATGCTATGTAAAATTCAAGGTTTGAGATGTTTTGAATGTCAAGATGGTAGATGCTATCTTATTGTGGCAATCAAGTCATGTTGTACACCTAAAATGTTATGTCAATTATATCTCAATTTTTTAAGGAAAAAGTTACCATGTTATTATTGTATACATAAAGAGGAAAGCTTTGTGAAACATCGCTCTGCTTCTTGTATTTGTATCCTGAGGAAGCTTTGTGCATCTGTTTTTTAATCCATTTAATGGAGATAATAAAATCTATCTGATAAATTTCTTGCAAAAACTATGTAAGTTATATGAAGCAGATCAGCTTATTTCAGGTACACAATAAATTCCTAGGTGCTCTTTAAATTCCTATCTATCTAACAATTATTTTTGGAAGAGTCTCCAAAACACTTCAATGAAATATTATTGTGGGAATTCAATAATGTAAGTAAAGACACCTACCAAAAATAACTGACATATAATGGGCACTTGAAAAATTTTAGATGCCTTCTGTTCTCTCCCCTCCATGTCTTAATAGGCACTTTACCTAGAACCCGTCTCTTTCTTTGTCATTTGTAACTCCGATGGTATTTTCATTTTCTTGAAATCCTTCCATGAGACTTCTGAGCTTTTTTAGATAATATTTCTTTGTGATGACCTAATGTTTTTTCTATATATCATTGACACTTAAGGTATTTAAATTATTCTCTTACACGCCTATCAGTGAGCTCCTTACCCCAGACTGTCCCAAACTCAATGAAGAAGGGAAAGCTCTGCTTTCAACTAAGTAATGATTGAAAAAGAGGCATGGATAGGTAAAATAAAAGTAATTTTTTTGATTTAAGTATAATTTATTTTCAACAATTTTTTTTAATATGAAAGCCACATAGGAGCAACATTAAAAATGACCCATTATAATCAAAGTAAAACTCAGTTACTAGTAAATCCTATAACTTTGAACTGTATAACAGCTTATATAACTCAAGTGAGTTATGCCAATTATGATACATGGAATTTTTCTTTAAAATACTTAAGCAACAGAGGCTTATTTGGCATTAACACTTTCAGGTCACTCAAAATACAATTTCTTGTATTTTAGCATGGTTTATTTAATAGCACCCATGTGGTCCAAAAGTGTTAGTAGGCCTCCCAGAGTGTTAACTTGCTTCAATAGCAGCAGTATACTGGGACCATCTGGATCCTAGAATTGATGCATAAGCCTTTATTATGTAGCCCTCCGTGGCCCCATTGACCTTTACAGATCCATGTATCAGTTTCAAGATCAAAGTGAATTATTTTACAGTAGCATGGCTTCTGTGCATATAGGCATGATCAAAGTTTTCCTTTCTCCTCTCTGCTTTAACTATCCCCCATATACACATATCACATACACACACACTTACATTATAGCTTCAAGTACAGTTTAAAGTCCTGAAGACAGGTCATTGGAGAGATGATTGGCAGAATTCACTTTAATGAGCAGAGTTCACAGCATTGTTTCTGATAAATTGCTCAGCTCAACAGATCCCCTATGTGACCTCGGGAACTACATTCAAATATTCAGCCCCTTCATTCTCCTGATCATGCAAAGGAATTCATCTGAATTTTTACCATTGAGAAATTCCCTGTAAATTTCCTGAGGTGACCTAGAGTCACAAACTTAGTATATTGTCTCACCTCAAAGGTGTTCCTCTGATCCCCCAGCTTCATTCAGCTATATCCACACTATTTTTACTTGACCTGAGGGTTAATACCCTATCCATAGGACTAATGGGTGTTCAGTGACTCTGACCAGTAGTGATTTAGGTTCACAGCAGCCATTTACAGACTATCTGCAACACGCAATCTAAAAATTGCCATGGTGTGTATGTGGGGTGGGGGGGGGGCAGGTAGTAGATGCTAAAAAGAAAGTAACAAACGTACCATATTCACACACAGATCGAGTCGTTAATTACATGACCTCAGAAGTGAAATGATAAGTCTGTGTTCATCAAAACAGTTTTAAAATGGGTATTCTCACTGTGCATGTTTGAAATACTCTGAACAGAGGTTAGAGGGGTCGCTGAACTACCGTGATGACAACATCCCACCTGGTTAATTCTGATACTACCTGTGAGTCCAGGGATTGGGAAAGTGAGGGACAATGTGACACTGTGAGTAGTGCAGAAGCAAATGTCTGAAGATGCTCTGCTGCTTTCCTTCACATACAGCCCCACAAGTGTCCATACCACAGCCTGCTGTGGAGAGCTCATCACTTCCATTCGGACAGTCCCTCTCACCATCACAAAGCCAGTGTCGCGGCACACAGGCATGGGAGCCCTGGCAGCTGAACATGTCGGCCGCACAGGTGATGGCACCTGGAACCCAAAGAAAAAAATGCTCTTAAGATCACTGCATGTTTGCTAAAAACATGTCTCTCATTTACATTTCTTCTAGGAAAGAAGGGACGCAGAAGAATGTCACTGAACAGAAAGAGACTAGTTATTCAGAATCATCAAATATTATTCTTCTCCTCTACATATTTATACACTGTCCTCTCAGAATGCATTCCTTCTTAATTTCAAAGTTATATTTCTTAAAGCTACATGATGTTTTCTGTTTGTGAAATGTAGCAGAGCATAGAAATGTCATAGAATTGTGAATCAATTGAGATAAAATTTCAAAAGGAATGAACTGTTAAAGATAATAATATACAAATAAGAATAGCATTTTTATTGCTTCATATATGCTTAGCACCTAATATATTAACTCATTGAATCCTCACAATAATTCCAAACAGTAGAACAATTATTAATCTCATGTCACAGAAAAAGAAGTTGAAAAGCTTTAAGACATTCACAAGTAACACAGGGTGCCACATGTTGAGTCCAAAATTTTTGATTCCTAAGCACCTTCTCTTAGCCACTAATGTTATTATTGAAAGAATAAATGGATGCATGTTCCCTTTGCATTTACACACTGAATACACAGACTTTATCTTTTCTCTGCTCTATCAATGGAAGGTCCCTTTAGGTGCATAATGTTGCTTTTCAAATGTATAATAAAAAACACAAAAACAAAACTTGTTGACTTGCAAATTCAAAGGGTCATAGGTGGTATCTCCCTGTTTTTCCTTATATAGTATAATCATCTAAAATCAGAAAATGATTCTCATGATGCTTCCCTAGTCCCGAGTACACTTATACATATTGAATGATTTGTTTGTTATTTATATAAAAAATTTGTTGAGTGAATCAGTAATCAGACCCTCTAATACTGTGATTAAAAGCTGCCCATAGAAAAGATGCTAAAAATTCTAATGTTAGAATTATTCATTAATATCTCCAAGAACAAAATATGACTGACTAGATTGAAGAAAGATATTTGTTTCTAAACATTTAAAGCAGTAACTGACATGCTTTAAATGGATTATCAATATCATCTTATTTTTTAGCCATAGAGTTGTTATCAACAGAAAATGCTTTCCAATGCAATGTTTTCAATATAGGGATAGCAGGGTGATAGAAACTCCTGGTGCTCTTTCCCAACATAAACATGCTTGTCCCTGACATATATTTTAGTTTGGAGGACAGGATGCCAACTGAATATTTGAAAGTTCCCTAGATAATTCAGATTTGCTCATTTGATTGAGGATAAGTGCTAATAGAACAGAGTTGAATATATCTATTACTGGAAAGTCATAGAAAATCTATTAAATAAATGTTACATTCATTTAAAAATGAAACCACCTGCTACCTATTATGTCTTTAGTACCTTCTATAATAAAATTCTCTTCCTAAAAAATTAAATTTTTCCTTCTTGTTATCTATTTTTTAAGCTTGCCATGAGAACATAAAGTGTCACTTTCACTATTATACTCTCAATTAGTGCTCTAATTTACATAACATTTTTGTCATTTAGCTTGAGATTTAAAAATGCATTTTTTTTGCTATGAAAGTTTGATACATGCAAAACTCCTGTCTACTTTTTTTATTATCACTCTTATTCATTCTCAAGGTAGTCGTAATAGATAAAGCATTGATTTAGCTGTTGAGAAATTTAATTATGTATGACCTTGGAGAAGACTAGTGTCTGAATTTCACTATCTGTAAAATGTAGGTTATGACTACAAAATTCCTAAGATACCTCAAACTGAAAAATGAGAGAAGGCTCTTTGCAGCTAGTTTTATGGCTCCTTTGGTAGTGCTCAGTGGATTCTGTGTTAACAGCATGCCAAAACAGTAGTCAATTGGAAAGAAAATGGGCCAAAGAAAAACTCATGGCTTCATTCTAGTTACCACTGCCATCTGAAGACACGCTGCCTCCCTCAGGGATATGAATCCCAAGAGAGAAGCAAGCCAAGCTAAAGGAATTCCACCAGGTCCATCTCATGTACTTTGTTTGTTTACTGGTAACAGTGACCATCTTATTTAGTATTTCAGAAACCTGGATTCTGGTCCTAGCTCTGTCATCGCTGATTCACTGAGTGACCTCAGACAAATATATTAACCTCTGTGAGTTTCTCTTTTTTCATCTATCAAATGATGAAGGTGGACTAGACCATGATTTAAAAAAAAAAAAAAGGGGGGGGGATCCTCAGATCCCAAGTCAGAACTACCATGTTTCCCCGAAAATAAGACCTAACTGGAAAATAAGCTATAGCATGACTTTTCAGGATGACATCCCCTGAACATAAGCCCTAATGAGTCTTTTGGAGCAAACCTTACTATGAGACCCAGTCTTATTTTCGGGGAAAACTGATTCTATGTGCTTATTAAGAAAGAATGTGCTTGTAGCCCACATCGCAATATTTGGAAGTAGGGATTGAGACTCTACATTTCAACACTTCTGAAAAAAGTATTTTGTGCAGGTTGAGAGCCACTGAGATAAACCACTGATAAAGTTCCTTCCCAATCCTAAAATACTAGGTTCACTTCATTGACTGATATTTGATCTAAAACAGTAGTTTTTATGTGTCACCAGCTTGGCAGTCAGTATATAAAATGCAGCCTGTAATTAAATTAAATTCACTGGGTGTTTTGAAAACTGGTAAACATGTCCTTTACAATTTTAATCCTTTTTTTTTTTTTTTAAATTCTCAGGACACTGAGAAATACAGACATAACAATAACAATGTTGTCAATGACAATAGTGATATACATGAAAAGTACTCCGAAAAATAAAGGAAAGATGAGAAATAGAATAAAAGATAATAGAAATAAATTGATTTATACAGTGTACATTGCTCATGCTAGAGGATTACAATGGTTACAAAAAGGCATATCTTTTTGTACCCACATAACAGATAAGGCATTTGAGAAATGAGGAATCAAATAGATCTGCCCATGATCACACAGTTGAAAACTGCAGATGTGGGAGAAATGAACTCTGCATGACTTTAGAGTCTTCACTCAGAGAGGATGGAGATATCATTGGAGCCATTTAGAGTAGGGTTAAACAAAGGATTGACAACAAGGTGATTTAAAGCCTAGAAGCATGCTCAACTCACTTTAAGGAGGTCCTCTTTTTCTTCAAATTAAAGAAAAGTTTAATAGCAAATAGAAATACGGTAGTGAAGAGAGATTGGCCAGTCATCTAATTGATTACTAATTTCTTTTTGCTTTCACAGCTTTTTTTATAGTGATCATTTTATATTTATCTTTATTTGTTGTACAAGTTATTTCAGCTGTGTAAATAAAAAATAGATTTTGGTTCACTTAAATACAAGAAAATAAATTGCCTCTTTCAAAGGATAGTTCCAATTGTAAGTTATTTACAGAGAACTTCAGTTTAGCTAAACATTTTAAAATTCTATCTACCTGTCTCCATGGTAGTAACATAAAGAGCAGGCCAGACTCCTGAAATTTAAAAAAAGCTGTTAAGTATACTTAACTTGATATGTGTACTTTAGTCTATGATTCAGATCTTTTCCTCTCTAAAATGAGGATTAGTATAGAAAGAAAATACCTCAAAATAATGAAGGCCATATATGACAAACCCTTAGCGAATATCATAATTAATGGTGAAAAACTGAAGCCCTTTGCTCTACGTTTAGGAACACGACGGGGCTGTCTCCTATCACCTTTGCTTTTCAACAAAGTGTTGGAAATCCTTGCCAGAGCAATCAGGCAAGAGAAAGAAATAAAAGGCATCCACATTGGGAAAGAAGAAGTTAAATTGTCACTCTTTGCAGATGACATGATGCTATATAGAGAAAACCCTAAAGACTCTACCAAAAAGTTATTAGAAACAATCAACGGATACAGTAAAGTTGTTGGCTACAAAATCAACCTATAAAAAGTCCATTGCATTCCTATATACTAACAATTAAATCTCAGAAAAAGAAACACAAAAAACAATTCCTTTTTGCAATTGCAGCAAAAAGAATAAAATACCTAGGAATAAACTTAACCAAGGATGTGAAGGACCTATATGCTGAAAACTATAAAACATTTTTGAAAGAAATTGAGGAAGACACAAAGAAATGGAAAGACATTCTGTGCTCATGGATTGGAAGAATCAACATAGTTAAAATGGCCATATAACCCAAAGCAATATACAGATTTAATTCAATCCCCATCAAAATCCCAATGGCATTTTTTAAAGAAATAGAATAAAAAATCGTCAGATTTGTCTGGAACCACAAAAGACCCCAAATAGCCAAAGCAATCTTAAGGAAAAAGAACAATACTGGAGGTATCACACTCCCTGACTTTAGCTTGTACTACAGGGCTACAGTAATCAAAACAGTATGGTATTGGCAGAAAAACCGACACATAGACCAATGGAATAGAACTGAGAACCCAGAAATAAAACCACATAAATATGGACACATACTTTTTGACAAATAAGCTAAAAACATACACTGGAGAAAAGATAGCCTCTTCAATAAATGGTGCTGGCAGAATTGGATAGCCACCTGCAAAAAAGTGAAACTGGACTGCTATCTGTCACCATGTACAAAAATTAATTCAAAATGGATCAAAGACTTAAGCTTAAGACCTGACACAATAAACTGCATAGAAGAAAACATAGGTACTAAACTAATGGACCTTGGGTTCAAAGAGCATTTTATGAATTTGACTTCAAAGGCAAGGGAAGTAAAAGCTAAAATACATGAATGGGACTATATGAAACTTAAAAGCTTCTACACAGCAAAAGAAACCATTGACAAAATAAAGAGGCAACCAACTAAATGGGAGAAGATTTTTGCAAACAGTGCCTCCGATAAGGGGTTAATATCCAAATTATACAAGGAACTCATGCAACTCAACAACAAAAAAACAAACAACCCAATTGAAAAATGGGTAGATGACCTGAAGAGACATTTCTCCAAAGGGGACATACAAATTGAAAATAGACATATGAAAAAATGCTCAACATCACTAATCATCATAGAAATGCAAATAAAAACCACAATGAGATATCACCTCACCCCAGTCAGAACGGCTATCATCAACAAGACAAATAGTAACAAGTGTTGGAGAGGCTGTGGAGAAAAAGGAACTCTCATACACTGTTAGTGGAAATGCAGACTGGTGCAGCCGCTATGGAAGGCAGTGTTCCTCAAAAAATTACGAATAGAATTACCATATGACCCAGCAATCCCTCTCCTGGGTATCTACCCCAAATATCTGAAAACATTTATTCATAAAGACACGTGTGCTCCAATGTTCATTACAGCTTTATTTCCGGTGGCTAAGACATGGAAACAACCAAAATGTCCTTCGATAGATGAATAGATAAAGAAGTTGTGGTAGATATATATATATATACACAATGGACTACTATTCGGCGGTAAGAAAAGATGAAATAGAACCATTTGTGACAACATGGATGGATCTTGAGAGTATGATGCTAAGCGAAAAAAGTCAGACAGAAAAAGCAGAGAATCATATGATTTCACTGATATGTGGTATATAAACCAAAAACAACAAAAGAAGAAGATAAACAAATGAGAAACAAAAACGCATAGACACAGACAATAGTTTAGTGGTTACCACAGGGTAAGGGGGGAAGGGGGGTGGAAGATGAGGGTAAGGGGGATCAAATATATGGTGATGGAAGGAGAACTGACTCTGGGTGGTGAACACACAATGGGATTTATAGATGATGTAATACAGAATTGCACACCTGAAATCTATGTAATTTTACTAACAATTGTCACCCCAATTAACTTAAAAAATTAAAATAATTAAAAAAATAAAAACAATCACAATGCTGTGTAGTAGACATATAGCAGTCAAATATAAACATTTAACACTATATCTCTAATTATATAAAGCTGAATTTAAAGTACATTGTAAAATAACACACAATAGCCTCCTTTTTTACTTCCCATTGAAAAAATGCAATAATAATGATCAGTATAATGCACACACACACACACACACACACACACAAATAGCATGTGTGGCTTGTGACAGTATAAATCAATATAATACTTTTCAAGGACAACTTGACAATACAAATCAAGAGCCATCATAAAACATTTGATCATTTGATCCAAGCAATTCCAATTATTGAGATCTATTCCAAAGAAGTCATTGAATACCAGAAATTAAATTTACAAATGTGTTCATTATGTCAATATTCAGGGAAAAAAAGCCTAAACATTGAAAAACAACTGTATATATAAAAACAGAAAAATTGGTTGCCATGATAATAATCAAAACAGTTATATAGAAATGTGTATGTAAATTTAATGTTAAGATAATAGTAGAAAACAAAGTTCTATGTATACTCTATAATAAAATGATAGAGCATATGCGTCATCCACCTAAAATCTGAATGAGAACACAAAAGAAACAACTCACCACAAATACTATCACTTTCATCTAATCCATCTCCACAATCATCCTCTCCATCACAAATCCAGTGTTTTGATATACATTTTTGTGCAGAACAAGCAAATTGGTTCCAAGAACATGAGGAATCTAGAAAACAAACAAGAATGTTTGTTTGGTACGAAATAAAAGAAGTTGTTTCAGACCATTTTAGAACAGATCTAAGAGTAAGAAAGTTCTTGTCTGGACTTGACTAAACTCAACAGTTCTGTAACAAAATAAGCCAAATTCCTCTTCTTTATGACAGCTCTATAAAATGTTGACAACAGCTTCCAAATTCCCTCTGAGTTTCCAGATTATACAATCTTGTTCCTTCAATATAATTCTCACAGGGTTTGACTTTCAAGTAGTCAGTCCTTTAACCAGGACTCTCCCCTCAGCATTCTCAAGTTTATCATTAAAAACAACAACAAAAACATGTGATGCCCAGATATAAAATAAATATTCCAGGTATAATCTACTTATCCTTTCTAATATTTAATCTATTTTAGAACAATTGGAGGAAAATTTGTATCTTGGGCAAGGTGGATTCACCAGCGTATGTTTTTATTTTTAAAGATGAGGTGAGGACAGGGGTTTTAGCTTGAGAACAAGCCACCAGTTTTGTACCTATACGTACATAACACGTTGATATTTTTGTTTCTCTCCCTCCGAGAACACCTAAGTCTAACTAATAACATCCAAATTCATTGGCATGGTGACTGGTACGTTATTACTAATTATGTGTTTGTATTAGTGTACTCCATTCATTTCCAAAGTCAGGTTTGTGATTACTCTCTACTCTCCACTCAGCATTCTTATCACCATGGAAGATCCAAAACTCCTTCTCAATTTTCAAATATAAATTACCATATTTTTTATTTTTATGCTATAAAATAGTTTAAAAAGTTTGTATCTTTATTTGAAATATTTACTTAAGTGACTTATGAAAAAAAAGAGATGTTTACAAAAACTGAATTCTGGAAAAAATAAAATTAAAGAAGATATAACCATATAATGGCTTCCTGTCCAGAAATTCTGAATCTATATAAACTATTTGTAAAGTTCTTATTTAATCTTTCTCAGAATCTGGGTTTAATGTAAAGATATATAGCAACTTAAACAAAATGAACCTTTATATTTCATGGTGACATTTACTTTTAGGGGAATTTGACATTTCATAGAGAATCCATTTTTAATTTTTTTCTAATCTGTCTAATCATCACAGTGCATGTTATATGTGTTAAATGAAAATAGTGAATCCATGTTTTTTTTTTCCTATAGAATATTTCTTTGGCCTGGAAATCACAAAATCCATGCATTTTAAAAAGTAAATTTAAAAATGCTTTCTTACCGTGCTAAGTGAAATAAAATGTACACACATAGAAATTAGGAGGTAGGTGGTAAAGGATGGGAACTTAAAGAAATTCAGGCTTAAGCATACTATTTAAAGCTATACATGTAATTAATAGAAACAGTTAGGATAATAACAAATATTCAATACCAGGAACAGGGAGTACAATGAGTAGTATGATCTAAATCCTTATTTTTAATAGCAGAAAATAAATAAATGAGCATCTGAAGTTAATAAATCAGTAAATGAAGGTATATAATTTAGATTGATGGAGGTAACAACTAAGGGAAAAAGTTAAAAGAAAACGCTAGAACAAGAAATTATTATTATTCATTATATGTTTTCCTGTTCTATTTTAGTTTTTAATTTTGTATCATTTAATCAAATTGAAAATTGATGTTAAACTCAATTAGCAATATTTTGTATAGTATCTCCATGCAAGAGAACATCAGCATATAAATAATATGGTTTATGAAACTAAAGCAAGGCATGACATCTCACCACAGTGGAATTCATCAAGTCCATCCTCACAATCTTTCTGACCATCACATATCCAGGTATTCAAAATGCATCTTCCACTAGGACAACCAAAATAATTTTCTTCACATTTGTGTTTGTTTTGCACTGTGACAAAATATAGAATGTAATGTCAAATAATTTAATCTTAGACTTCTGCAATATAGGTAGATAACAAAACAGTAATACTCCTTGAATTGGAAGGGATGAATAACTAGAAAACTTGAATTAAAAGGAGCTGAGGTGTTCTCTTTAAGAATGTAAATGTCATGAAAACCAAGGAAAAACTAAAAAAAGTGGCACAAACTTGAGGAAACTAGGGAGATACAATAATCAAATTCAAACCAGGATTAAATCTGTAATCAGAAACATGAAACCAATGAAAAAATTGGTTAAATACAAACAATATGGAATTTCAGTAACAAAAATGAACTAATGAAATGAGTATAAAGTGAGTGAGCCTAAGGCCCAAGAATCATTTTGGACGGAAAATATTTTTAATTTCCTATTCAGAAAAAAATTAAATTATGAAAACATTAGTGGATCTTTACTGAGAAAGTGAGATGTTTCTACTATCCTATAGTTTGAGTAGGCTTTGAGAAGATTTAAATAAGTATTCCCTATTTTAAGGAAGAAAAACAAGTTACAATCGAATCTCCAAAAATGTTATATCTTGCAGAAATATCATGAGAATAAGAACTTTCTGTATGCAAAATTATTTTGTAAGTTATTATATTTTTAATAACCTCCAAGACTACATATAAAATACTAGATATTTTTCTTTACTGGATATTACTGGTCCACTTGCACCTCCAGGTTTACATAGTTTTAGACTGACTGGCTCATAGCCAATCTAAAAATAAACCTCAGAGTACTTATACCAATCACATTATAATGATCCATTATAACTATTTGATAACAAGAAAAATTACCCCCATTTTATTTATTTTTTTAATGTCAATTCTGTAGATCTAATCAAATATGAAAATGTTTTTGAGGAATTCACTATTAAATCAAAAAGTGTTGAGTGAGCTTTATGTTTTACTTTTTCTTAGGATATTGCCTAGATATAACCTAAGGCGTTCAGACTAACCTATTGCTGGATTCTTCTCTATCTGTTCACTTGTCTTATAATTCTACATGAGTGTCCCTTTCCTTCTTCTCCAGTATAATCACAATTCTCTATTAGTGCTGAATGTTAACTTTTAAAATAATTTATTAACACTAGAAATATGTAAAGAGTAAAAAAATGTTAAAATAAAGTACATTTAATACTAAGTTCTATTATATGCTGCCTTCAAGATAATTAAAAAAAAATTAACTACAGCCTTAATGAGGTAAGGAATTATAGAAAGATCACTGGATTAACAATCTAGACACCCAGGTTCCATGAGTATGAAACAATATTTCTGAATTTCTTTTTAAATGTTTTATATAATTAAAAGTAAAATACAAGATGTGAAAGAGTTGTGGTGAGTCATAGAATGTTACACATTGATGAGCAAAAAAAGGACTTTGTTATTGCCCAATTAAGTGGTAGATTGTATTCAGAATATCAGTTCTTCACATTAGGTTGTGTGCATGTGTGTTTGCATATAGCAGTATCTAGAATATCGACAGATACAATTTCTTAAAATATTTCAAAATTTATTAAATGTCACCTAAACAGAAAAATGAGTAGGGTAAGGAGAAGGAAACAAATAGCAGTATGAGAACACATACAATAGTTTCCCATATAGCATATCTACTTCCAGTTATAATAATTTAACACCTTTCATTCCTGCATTATTATATTTTTTAAATGTTTCTTCAAATAGTTAAAAAGAAACAGGGCTATGACCCTTTCATGAAAGCCATTCTCCTAAGAATGCAGACAGCCCTTTTCACAATTTATGTCAGTAAACATGGTTAATATATTAAACATGTCTGTCTGAACTTGATCCAGTAATTACTACCCATAGTACTATGAAAAAAAGATTCTGTAAAGTGCATCGGACAGCTTGACCTAACAGTATACACTGTATAGTAACATTGAGTAAAGCTAGTGGTGAGAAATATCATCTGCCTCTCTTTAGCCTATGAATAGTTTTTCCTCGATATGTAATACTTCCATGGAAATGTTATAGATCGTACATTTTAAGTGTAATCATCAACGTTAAAAGGTTTAACAGTGAACTGAACATGAAAGAGCAAACTGATCCAAATACAGAATAGGTCTCTTGAGTATCATTAAAATCATTAAAAAAGATCAAGTGCCATGTTTAGAACAGGATGCTTATTTTTAATTTAGTCCACATCGTTTATATTTTAAACTTAACTACTAAATATCAATAATGAAAATTAATAAGTTCATTCTATACAACTAGCCTCTGAATCTCTTTCCCCTCACAGGACATTTTTTTTTTTTTTTTTCCAGAATTACCTGGGCATTTTAACTCATCTGAATAGTCTCCACAGTCGTTAGATCCATCACATATCCAGGTTGGCAGAACACACAGTGAGGTAGAATTACATTTTATGAACCCTGTGGTTTTCACTCCAAGTTTATAGAAGTGTGTACAGTCTGTATTATCTATAAGGAGACAAATAGAAAAATAAAAAAATACCTCATCTGCAACAATTATGAGCCTTCTGTGTAGGTCACAGAGACAAGAAAAGTTAACCTCATGTGAAGAAGTAAATACGGAAGTAGCCTACACAACAAGGGTTTTTTACATATCAAGTCTAAATGAGGTTCAGTGAAAAGTTGGACAGTGTTCAACGTAATGCTCATAGTGGCTAGGCACATTCTAGTAAAATGTAGTGGAGTATCTTACTGCAGTTTTTTTCATCTGAAGCATCTGTACAATCTACGTTCTGGTTGCAACGTGCTGATCTTGGAATGCATGTCCCATCTGCACAGCGGAACTCAATAGCGGCACAGGTTGAAACTAGAAAAACAGGTAAATAAATAAAGAAATAGATGAAACAGAAAAGAAAATGACTTCTAGTTTTAACATTTTGATTGTTTTAGTTAAATTCACACTTTTGTTTGGTTCTGCTTATTTAATTCTGAGAAGTCAAACTTGACTTTTGGCCCCCACCCCAAACTTGGGTTGGATTCCTCATACATCTTCCCATGTCACACAACTCTTCTTTCTGTGATGGTAAGTATAATACTGCATTGCAATTGCCTCTTTGTGTAGCTGCTCCCCTACTAAACTCTAAACTCCATGAAAGTAGAGACTAGGCTTTGTTCGCCATGATAATGCCAGTTCGGGACTAAGTCAACATACAAAAACAAAAACAAACAAACAAACAATAAAGAATGTTGTGGAAAATTCTCTCTTCTTCCAACATCCAAAAGACAAGGTTATGATCCTAAGTGAACTCCTGACTAAGAACATACAGGGAATTCCTAATCAGACCTCTAAGATGTGGAACATTCCATGCTTGATAAAGAGACAAAGACAGAGAATCAGAGACTGAGAGGGAGAAACCACTGAGCATTTGCTTTAGTACTTCCAGAGGGGATAATAGTTCAGCCATCCATACTAGAAAGTCATCCATGCTATGTTATAATCATTTACATGACCATATCACTAACATTCGGTATGGAAACTATGGGTGCCTCATGCCAAGAAACATAAATGTGGTATGACTTGTCTCTATTGTTGGAAAGTATGGCTTTCCAATTCCCTGCTATGCTGAGATGAAACTGAGTTTCAATATGCTACTGTCATTATCTATATTTTGAACAGAATAGCTTATCCTTATTCATATATTCCTTTCTCCTTTGCTTACACATTCATTACCATATAATGGTTTCCAGCAATATGTTGTGAACAGGTGCATGACTTGCTCTGTGTGTTAGATAACTTAGGTGAGATTTCCATTCGAAATTTAAATTTCCACAGGCTGGTTATGTTAATGTACCACCTGAAGGGCTCTTTGATTATGCTACTTTTACTAGTGTTGATATTTTAAAGAGGCTATTTAATTATAAATAGAACGTATATCAATTGTAGGTGGTTAAAATGCTATCTTAAAATATGTAAATTTCACCAAAGGTGTGTATGTCATTTATGTTTCATAATGCACTGCTCTTATTATATTTAATTGTGCTGCAATTCTATCATTATTAGTACTTAAATAATGATTAGAATAAATGTTTTATTTACAATTTGCAATTACAATGCTTCACTGTTTTCTTTATTAAAAAGAACATCTTATCATCTGAAACAGATAATGCTATTATGAGTAGAGACACACTATTTCAAACAGGAAAAAATAGATATTAATCTTTTATTTCTAAAAGAGCAAAATCTCCTCCGTACTCCTTTCTATTACATTTCACATTTAATATTTTTAAATGGAAACAATACATGGAATATATAACATAGAAAATCAACTTGACAAGCATTTACATTTTGTTTCTGACTTTGCTATGTATCAGCAGTCTCCCATTAAGAGGTTCTATTCAAAAATATTCCTTATAATCTCTTTATGTAGAAGACAGTGTTCATTTTTCTGTAAAACAATATTCTAAAAAAAAGAATAAGTGAATGAACTAATCAGAAACAGTTTGGGAGACAATGAGGAAAAACTGAGGGTTGCTAGATGGGCGGGGGGGGGTGGGGGGTGGGGGGAGGGTGAGGGGATTGGAGGGCAGTCGGTGACCACAGGATGGCCACGGGGTTTGAAAATTAATCTGGGGAACGTAATTTGGTGGTTACCAGAGCGTAAGGGTGTTGGGGGGTGGGGGATGAGGGTGAGGGGGATCAAATGTACGGTGATGGAAGGGGAGCTGACTCGGGGTGGTGAACACACAGTGTGATTTATGGATGATGTGATACAGAATTGCACAACTGAAATCTATGTAATTCTACTAACAATTGTCACCCCAATAAATTAAAAATAAATTAAAAAAAAAAAAAAAACAATATTCTAGATAGTGGTAATATGCCTAGACGAGTCTACAAAGATGTGTCTCCTAATACACTTGAAGTTTTATCTTACAGAGTTTAGGATGCCAAAAAGGTCCCAATAGAGACAATCACAGCCCATTTCGTCATTTCCATCTCCCTCTAAGTGTCCACAGACAATCATCCGTGTATGTGGCAGGGAATGAATCTGAGGAGGTCTAGTAGCAGATAGAGGGAAGAGGTAAGTTATGACTCCATGAACATGGGGATGGCATTTCAGACAGTTAACAGGACTGAAGGTTCAGGGATTTCACAGTAATAGAATTTCAGAAATAGTGTTGGGGGCTCTCAGGAGGCAGTAAGAGTAAGAATTAATTTAAGAAGCGGGAAATATGGAACACTGAAACACAAGTTTTAGATGGAATTCTGGGAAGAAGAGAGAAACGAGGAACTGAAAAGAAACTGTAACTTTGAAGTTGAGAAGATCGATTAGGAGATTGTTTTTAAAAGATAGGCACAGTAAATTAGATAATGTAGGGGGTGAGGAGAACTGGGTAGAGGGTAGAATATTTGCAGGAGGTATTTTTTTCCCCATTTTGCCAATCCAAAATAAGGCTATGATTCTTGGTGAGAAGGCCTAGGAGTGTATAAAATGTGCAAATAGGAACAGGTAATCACTTTACTTCTAATCCTTTTTCCACAGAGTCCACAACTTGGTATAGTTTGGGAACCACTCGAGTATCAAATAGGGTGGTAATTGGCAATAGAATTAGATCTATTAAGTGGTTGCAAGATTTCATAAGCAGCAGGTGCAAGTCAGTCATGGGGATTAACATCTCTAGCATTTGTAGGCAAGAAAAAAAAGTCCTGTGATGGGAAAAATGCATGAGAATTATGAGAACTTTATTAAATAAGTGAGCAAACGTGTCTTCTTCCACAACCCCCTCCTCTCTGTTTCCTTAACTATATGCCTTCCTCACATTGTTTTGGTTAGTCAAGTATTGAAACATTTTCACCCTTAGGGTGATTTTTGGGGGAGAAAGATGCTGGGATCTCTTATTTGTCAAGTGAATATGAAAGCTTTCTGACAATTTTTCCTCAGGCTAAATGTCCTGAAAAAAAGAGGGAGAGAGAAAAAAAAAATAATAATGTAGTCCAAATAAAGATTAGCCAAGTGGGGAATAGCAGACTTCTTCTGCCATACTGTCTAAAAGAAAAAGTAAGCCTGCAAAATGTAAGTGAAAACATGACAGCCACACCAGAATTGCAACGAAATATTACAAAGGGAAATCTGATTGAGATGTGGATCAAAAATAGTGGCAAAAGATCTAAGTTCAGGAACACGACAGGGTTGTCCCCTATCACCTCTGCTTTTCAACAAAGTGTTGGAAATCCTTGCCAGAGCAATCAGGCAAGAGAAAGAAATAAAAGGCATCCACATTGGGAATGAAGAAGTTAAATTATCACTCTTTGCAGATGACATGATGCTATATATATATAGAAAACCCTAAAGACTCCATCAAAAAGCTATTAGAAACAATCAACGAATACAGTAAAGTTGCTGGTTACAAAATCAACGTACAAAAGTCCATTACATTCCTATATACTAACAATGAAATCTCAGAAAAAGAAATACAAAAAACAATTCCTTTTGCAATTGCAGCAAAAATAATAAAATACCTAGGAATAAACTTAACCAAGAATGTGAAGGACCGATATGCTGAAAACTATAAAACATTTTTGAAAGAAATTGAAGAAGACACAAAGAAATGGAAAGACATTCCGTGCCCGTGGATTGGAAGAATCAACATAGTTAAAATGGCCATATTACACAAAGCAATGTACAGATTTAATGCAATCCCCATCAAAATCCCAATGGCATTTTTTTTAAAGAAATAGAACAAAAAATCATCAGATTTGTTTGGAACCACAAAAGACCCCGAAAAGCCAAAGTAATCTTAAGAAAAAAGAACAATACTGGAGGTATCACACTCCCTGACTTTAGCTTGTACTACAGGGCTACAATAATCAAAACAGCATGGTATTGGCAGAAAAACAGACACATAGACCAATGAAATAGAATTGAGAACCCAGAAATAAAACCACATAAATATGGACAGATAATTTTTGACAAAGAAGCTAAAAACATACAATGGAGGAAAGACAGCCTCTTCAATAAATGGTGCTGGGAGAATTGGAAAGCCACGTGCAAAAGAATGAAACTGGACTGCTATCTGTCACCATGTACAAAAATTAATTCAAAATGGATCAAAGACTTAAGCATAAGACCTGACACAATAAACTGCATAGAAGAAAACATTATGGACCTTGGATTCAAAGAGCATTTTATGAATTTGACTCCAAAGGCAAGGGAAGTAAAAGCTAAAATAAACGAATGGGACTATATGAAACTTAAAAGCTTCTACACAGCAAAAGAAACCATAGACAAAATAAAGAGGCAACCAACTGAATGAGAGAAGATTTTTGCAAACAGTGCCTCCGATAAGGGGCTAATATCCACAATATACAAGGAACTCATGAAACTCAACAACAAAAAAACAAACAACCCAATTGAAAAATGGGTAGATGACCTGAAGAGACATTTCTCCAAAGAGGACATACAAATAACAAATAGACATATGTAAAAATGCTCAACATCACTAATCATCATAGAAATGCAAATAAAAACCACAATGAGATATCACCTCACTCCAGTCAGAAAGGCTATCATCAACAAGACAAATAGTAACCAGTGTTGGAGAGACTGTGGAGAAAAAGGAACCCTCATACACTGTTGGTGGGAATGCAGACTGGTGCAGCCATTATGGAAGGCAGTATGGAGGTTCCTCAAAAAATTACGAATAGAATTACCATATGACCCAGCAATCCCTCTCCTGGGTATCTACCCAAAAAATCTGAAAACATCTGAAAAACGTGTGCGCCAATGTTCATTGCAGCTTTGTTTACGGTGGCCAAGACATGGAAACAACCAAAATGTCCTTTGATAGATGAATGGATAAAGAAGTTATGGTATATATACACAATGGAATATTATTCGACGGTAAGAAAAGATGATATAGGAACATTTGTGACAACATGGATGGATCTTGAGAGTATAATGCTAAGTGACATAAGTCAGACAGGAAAAGCAGAGAACCATATGATTTCACTGATATGTGGTATATAAACCAAAAGCAACAAAAGAATAAGACAAACAAATGAGAAATAAGAACTCATAGACACAGACAATAGTTTAGTGGTTACCAGAGGGTAGAGGGGTAGGGGGTGGGAGATGAGGGTAAGGGGGATCAAATATATGGTGATGGAAGGAGAACTGACACTGGGTGGTGAACACAGTGGGATTTATAGATGATGTAATACAGAATTGTACACGTGAAATCTATGTAATTTTACTAACACTTGTCACCCCAATAAATTAAAAAAAAGAAAAAATAGTAGCAAAAGAGAAAGTAAAACTAGTCTTTCCTCCACATACTTTCTTAATTTTCCTATTTCACCCACTGTTTTTCCATGTCAGTTAAAATATTTAATGAGATACGAAAGACATAAAACCGATTGGTCTTTCTGTGGTTCTTAGGACATTTCTTATAAATAACCTAAGTCAATGCTTTCTCTTCCAACAACAACCTTACCCAGCCTTATCTTTACTTTGAATCCACGTCTTTTTATTTAATTTACTGCAAACCCAGAAGGACTGATGATTTCTTCTCTAATCATTTGTATCCTTTTTCTTTAGTTTGGTGTTTGTGGAATCTTCTAAGTTTTGCTGCGAATTTAGGAAAAAACAAACACCAGCTTCCTCTCCTTTAGGCAGACTCACGACCACTTATCTCTCCAGTTCCCCTAAAAGTGTTCAGGGGCCAAAAAAGTTCATATAATTCACAAAGTGAGTACTTACACTCATCTCCATACGGAGGGGAGGAGGGGAATCATGTATTCTCCGGGAATCTATTCACTCAACCTCTCACACAGTACTAAGAGGAATAGAGAATAACAAACTTTCTGGAAACTCCTCAAGTCCCCCCACCCGCCCCACCATAGCCCAAAGTCTAAAGCTCTCAGTCATGAAAGAAATAGTTATAAAGGGAAAGTATTAAAAGAGTCATGAGGATTTGGGAGTTTTGCCTTTCTTCCAAAGGAGAAGAAACCAAAACTAAGTCCTCGTAACATTTGTTTCTGCTCTGTAAATAAATTCTCTGCATTGTGGAATAAAAAATAAATAAATAAATAAAATAAAATAAAATAAAATAAAAGTAATATTCAATACTATTAACAACTAAACTAAAGAAACAAGAATGTAACAGTACTCTAAATAATTTACAGATCATTCTACGGTAGCTGCTCTCTACCACCTATACATATTGATTTCTATCTTGTACTAATTTAAATTGTTTTCTTTCAATTTGTTTACCTTCAAAAATAGTAGATGATTGCACAACTGAAATCTATGTAATTCTACTAACAATTGTCACCCCCAATAAATTAAAAATAAATTTAAAAAAATAAATAAATAAAAATAAAAAAAAAAAAAAGATTCTTCAATTTCATTTTGAATATTACACAAAGTATATTTTCAGAAAAGGAACCAGCATTACAGACTCAGACTCAAATTTCTAATAAGAATGAAAAGTTTTATATACAGAATTTTTCTTGCTTAGTAATTGCCACAAAAGTGAAATTGTCATGTTCAATTTTATTTTCTGTTATGTCCTTCATGACAAAGATGTAGCAGGAAACATCATTCCACATTATTAAAAAGAATAATTGAAATGGAAAAAAAAAATAGTAGATGGTTTGTGTACATGTACGCATATATATACAACAGAGCACTGCATTCCCATGTCGCACTGACTATGGAAGCAGAGCAGTAACTGGAAGAAAAGGGTTGGAGAGATAAGTCATTCCTGTCTCCCTGAGCCGTCACATGTTCCTTTTCCTTCATCATCTTTTAGGTGCTATAAGTGTCCGTGTGTTTGATGGACACACATCTGAATCACTGCTTTCTTTATCAGATAACCTGGCTTTCAGAAAAAGGACCCAAGGAAGCCTTTCCTCTATGGTGTGAAATGTGCCCAACAAGGACAGCATGTGAACAAACTTGCCTTGAGAGAAAAATCAAATCTGAAAGGCGTAAATGTGATAAGTAATCTTTCATTTAAACAGCTACCCATTTATTTATTCTAAAGGAACCAGTCCATTTACTTAGATTTATTAACTTTTAGAAATAAAATACTGTTGAGTTTCCGTGACATTTTTAGTTTCAAACATGCTACATTGTATAAGTAGAACTTCAAGGTATAAGTTTTTACTGTTTTTGTTTAACATATCCGATTGTTGTGACTTTTATACAATTATTGTTACCAAACAAAAGTTTTGACAGACACACAAATGCAGTAGTTCTGTGCCCAAGTATATGGCTAAGAGAGTTGTAACACAGACATCAAGAGTTTACACTAAAAAACATCAAGAGTTTAGACACCTTTTGAGTTATTTTTATTGTTATTCAGCAGCTAGTATTGATGTCATTAGGCAGAATAAAAGCTATCTATATTTTTTGGAAGACTTATTGCTGCAAACAGCCACATAAGAATTTAATAAACAGCTACAATGTACTAGGGACTATATTTCATAAACCCAAACACACTAATTTATTTACCACTTTTGGAAAATAAAAATCATTTTCCAAGAAAACCCACAGTAACTTATTAAATTCCTATGGTTCCTTTTATGCATTTCATTTTAAAATCTACATTCTTCATTTATTGTTCACCTCCTTCAAATTTCAGTTAGATATTTTTACCCTTATTCTAGCTTAATGTCTTTATTATAGTTTTCTCTTCTGCTTGCAAGTAGCTGATAAATCCTATTCATTTTTTAATCTCCTTCTAGTATCCGTTCTTCCTTTCTTCCAAATGCTTACCATTTTCCTCCACTTAACTCCCAGTATTTTACAGCACTTTATAATTTTTAATGTTTTATAGGTAATATAAAATAATAGTTGACTTAATTTACAAATGTACGTGGCTCTTCCTAAACTAATGTCAACCTTAGATGGTAAACTGCTCAAATGTTTGGCTAAGGTCATACAATCCAAGATGGCAAAGTAATTAACCAAACCTTTTCTGACTGCAAAATCATTTGTATACATTCTGCCCTCTTTCTCAACTTTGCATAGCCTTCTCATTACAACTGTACTTCACATTTTTCCTTTACCATCAACCTTTTCTAAAAATAGTCTGTGTGCAGTCTTTACTCCTTCACCATCCATTTTCTGCCTCAACTTAATGTGATCTGGCCTTTCCTTACCTTTCCGTTGAATTGACTCTCAGGAAGGGAACCAAGACGTTTTCTCCTATTTGCCAATACAATGGGCACTCCCGCCTAGGCCTGCCCTCTTCACTTCTCCTGACTTCATGATGCTAACTGATCTCACTTTCTTGAAAAAATCATTTCTCATTAATATCCTTCTGTAAGTCTTGTGCTCTACTTCTCCTTTTTATAATAGTATCATTATTTTTTTTTTAATTTAACAGGCAATTCTGGTGACTCCCTTAAAATGATCGTTATTCCATACATCTCCTGAGCTTTCCCTCTTTAATGAGCCCAACATTAATGCTTTTATTCTAAATCTACTACATAAGCTTTCAATATATATATATATATATATATCTTTATATCTATATCTATATATATCTTTATATATTGATATAGATATAGATATATAGAGAGAAGACATATATAGAGAGAGACAAAGATGTATATATATATCTTTATATATATAACGATATATATATATACATCTATATATCTATATCTATATATCTCTATATCTATATCTATATCATATATATCTCTTTATGCCTTTGGAACAGTTCCATCTGAATGTCCACAGATGCTCCAACCACAGAATGCACATTCTCCTTATTATCGTATCTCCATCCTACCCAAAGACCCAGGAAAATAAATTTAAAAAAATAAAAATAATAACTTTAAAGCAGACCAAAAAAAAAAAAAAAAGAAAGAAAAAAACACAAAATTCCTCTAATCTTTCCCATGCTTTCTCTATGTTTATTACCCAACAATGCCTGTCATATTACCTTTTAAAATGCTATTATATTTGTCCCCCCCCTCTTTATTTTTAGTTTGGCTACTGTAATAGGCACCTGATTTGTCTTTCCTATCTCAGTATTATAATTTCTTTGGCACAGTCATAGTTTTCTTTCTTTTTTGGAAATGTAAAGTTGATTATATTTGGTCTGTTTTAAACCTCCCATGACTTTCTGGTAACTACAAGACAAAATTCAAGTTCTTTAACAGGGCACCAAAAAATACATTCATATCTTTCCTTCTTCCTCTAACTTGCCTCATTTTTTGTTAACACTTCCTAATATATAATCTGGCTCTAACCATACCACATTACTTGCAGTTTTCAGTTTTCCTTCCACTCAGAATTCTCTTCTTTTCTGAACATTCCACCTTATTTATAGTTTAGAACTCAGTTTAAATTTAATCTTGTCTACAAAAACTTTTAGGATATTTCTAAGCCAAAAAAAAATGTTGTTATATATCCAATCATAGCGCCTTATACACTTTGTCGTCTGATAAATGACTACCTTTCACTTAGAGTTTGGACTCTGTGAGGGCAGACACATGACATAAATTTTATGTCTCAGTGCTCAATGAATTTTTCCCAATAAAGTGTGTTCAACGAATGGAAAGATGTTAAAATGGAAATTGGTTTGGAAAAATCTGTTGGGTCCAGATTTTAGGAAACCTTAAATGTCAGAGTCAAAAACATGTCATTTATTCTGCAAACATTGAAATTCCCTTTGTGTTTATTCATCAATCAGGGCAGTGGTTTTTTTTTTTTTTTTTTTTTTTTTTTTAAGGGAGATGCTTACATAGCATTTACTATATGTTGAGTTCTGCTCTGTTTATTTAATACTAATACAGTAATTTGTTGTTTCTTACAGTTTGAGAAACTGAGGCACAGATTGGTTAAGTATCTTGTCCAAAGTCACATAGTGTTGGCATCCACATAGCGTTGACAAAGCCACATAGTGTAGACTAGCCTAGGTAGTATGGCTTGCTGATCTGTCCCAGTAATCACCATGGGAAACTATTAAATAATGTTAGCATGACTAACAGCATTGGGATTAATTAGAAAGAGTAGAGGTAGGGAAAGTATTTAAACAGCTACTCTGTGAATCCAGGTTCAAAGTAAATTGAAAGAGAAAATATTTCAAAGAATTTGAAGACTTGTTGATGATTGTATACACAGGTGATAAAATATGGTGAAAGGAGGAATCATGGATAACACCAAGGTTTTCTGTCTAGTCATTAAGAAAATATGAGATCATGTGTAAAAAAGAGAATTGAGGAAAAAAGGGGAACATTTTTTGTAGCAGTAAATACAGTATTATATATTCTGGTAGAAATGCCTAATAAATAGAAAGATAGAAATAAAAAGGTGAGATATGACAAGAGTTTTAAAGTAAGCAAAGGAAACCAGAAACAGAGAAACAGTCATAAATTTCAATTAACTCTAATAACTCCCCTGTAACAGCATTTACCAAAGTGTGGTCCATAGATGTAGGTGTTATATACCAAAAGGTTGAAACCATAGTACTCTCATGAACACACTTTGGAAAAGTTCAGGAAACAATTAGTATAATAATATTTGCAGTCTGATGCAACATATACTTTTTTACCTTTACAGTCTAATTCATCGGAATTGTCTCCACAGTCGTTTTCACCATCACATAACTTGCCATGAGGAATGCAACGACGATTGTAGCAGGGCTTGTATCCTCTTCGACAACTTCTGTTTTCTTATAAATAAAAGTAGAAAGACATAACTGAAGGTCTTATTGAAAAATTTTTACAAAAAGAAAATCACAGATAAGATTTCATTCATAATGATTGAATTATGGATTTATAAAACAAGTGCTATTCAGTATCAAAGTTCTGGGTTAGAATATGCATGCATTTTCAAGTAGTTCATTCACTAAGGAGCCTTTTTGATTAAGTGTTTTGACTTCAGTGATCCATACTTGAAGATTCCTTCAAATTATACCCTCATTAGAGTTTCTGGCATTTCAGTCAGCACAGAAATAAGCAAATATCACATCTTCAATTCCAACAAAATAAATAACTCTAAAGTAATAAAGACACTCCAACGCTTATCGCCTATCTCCTTTTCATCCTTTGAGGATTTGATAACAAGAAACAAAAAGTAACAAAGCGTGTATTCCTGAATCAATGAACGTAATTCCCCTAAATAACCATAAATTCCTCTTAAAAGTCATCTAACAATGTCTACCAGAACTTCCTAGAAAGAAAAATAATTGCCTTCTGAATTTTATTTACCTTAATAAGAATCTCCTGACATTTTCTGATTTGGGGCAGAAGGTTCTACTTACAATAATAATAGCTGCCATTTACTGCACACTAATTTTGTGCCAGGCTCTATATTGAGCATACGCAAACCTACACTTGTTTATTTAATGCTCTCAAGCTAAGCTGGTTTTGCAGTAGGAAACTAAAACATAGAGATGTACCCTTGCTCACACTAGTCACACACTAGTAGGTTTGGAAACAGATTTAACCTCAGGTATGATTCTGAAGCTTGCAATCTATACCTGGAGTTGTCAAATAGTAACCCACAGGCCAAATGAAGCCCATGAGCCTGTTTTCATGTCACTGGAGTTAAGAATGTTTTTTACATTTTTAAAGGACTTCCAAAACATTCAAACATATAGAGGATAGGTGACAGACAGCATGTATGCCCCACAAAACCTAAAATACATACTAGCTGACTCTTTAAAGATAAAGTTTGCCAATTTCTGCTCACACAAATATGATCTGGCTTCTAAGAAGATAAAAATAATGTGAAATAAATTCTCAAGCTAACTCATAATAAATGTGAATTTGTAAGCTGATTATTATTACATTTTATATGCTTTAATACTTTCATAGAGTACAGGACATAGCTGTTCATTCAATAAAATGTCACTTGAGGTAAATTTCCTAAGATTTTAGTTACAGACCAATCATGGACAAATCACATTTGACTATCATTTTAAACGAGGATGTGTTATTCTGCAGTGTGAAGGAATGAGAGAACTGCCTGTGAATTCAGCAAACTCCATCTTCCTCTTGCTTTAACATTTCATTGAATATTTAGATATAACTATTATTACCCAGATAATGGAACAAGGGAGAAAAATATAAACCAAATGTAGCAATTCCAGATATATAGTTATAACTTTTACAGAGCATACAATGCCAATACTATTACATTATAGCACAAAAGTAAATCAGATAAATTTAGAAATTATCTGGATCAGTGCTACAATAACTATTCATGATTTGCACAGACACACATTTCCAGGAGAAATATTGTTGCAATGAAGGCAAATATCAGTTGTTTACCAGAGTCAAAAAGCCAACCTCTACTCCCCAGGGAGAAGGGAAGGTTGATTATCACTCGGTGTCACCTACAGAGGCATAGCTGGTGGAATTCCATGCTTGATGGTGACCATGGTTAAGTCTTTGAACCTAAGGACCTATCCCTTGGGCAATTCTGGAGGCAAAAATTGAATGGGCAAAACTTTGATTTCAATTCAACAACATGCTATTGACTGATGATGGACCTTTGCTGCAAATGTAAGCTTGCAATATCCACCAATAACTGATATTTCTGACTTACATTTTTAGGAATATAAGCCTAAGACTTATTGCTAAAGATAAATAACTGAGCAGCTCAAAAGACAGGATCCTGCTATGTTTAAATTTGCCCCTCTTGGATAGAAAGCCATGAGAAAATTCTTCAATGAATATCATGGATAATGGATAGGAAATAAGGTGCCCCATATGACCAAGAGCAAAGCCAAATCAATTGTCTTAGATCTACATATTAAAGAGAGACATTAAGGAAACCATATATAAAAACCAAATGGAGACAGTCAAATCAAAAAATATTTTTAAAAGTTGTAAACTTCCCTCTGAAATGAGCAAATCCCATAGTGGACACTTACCACAGTAGAGCAGTTTTTCATCTGATTTATCCTTACAATGAGGAATGCCATCACAGCTGAGCTGGTAGTCAATACACTCTCCATTTCCACACTCAAACTCTGAATAAATGTTGCAAGAGGAATTTTTAGCTGAAAGGAAAAAAGTCACTGTTTTTAAGCAATAATACACATTTTTGATACCAGAACAATTGTTTCCCTTAGTCTTAATTATATAAATAAACTAAGGGCTTCAGTTTTTCACCATTAATTATGATATTAGGGGAGGGTTTGTCATGTATGGCTTTATTGTGTTAAGGTATTTTCCTTCTATACCCATTTTATTGTGTTTTAATATAAATGGATGTTGTATCTTGTCAAATGCTTTTTTGGCATCGATTGATTTAATCACATGATTTTTATCCTTTATTTTGTGGTGTATTACATTGATTGATTTTGAATAATCTTGTATATTGAATAATCTTTGTGCCAGGATAAGGGGGGAGGAGCGTGGTAGATGAGGTTAAAGGGGATTAAATATATGGTGATGGAAAGAGAACTGACTCTGGGTAGTGAAGACACAATGTGATATATAGATGATGTATTACAGAATCGTACACCTGAAATCTATGTAACTTTACTAACCATAGTCATCCCAATAAATTTAATAAAAAACTAAAATGTATCAAAATATAAAGTTAAATAAAGAACAATAGTTCATGTCATTTCTTAACAAAAAAATAAAAAAATCAAAGAGACACTGTTTGAGTCATTTTTCTTTGCCTCCCGTTGTTTTTCTTTCCATCCCTTAGGGAGTTGTCTAACTTCATTTTTATTTTATGCTTGTCCATGTATTTTATTAAGCATTTTGTGACTGTACATGCATGGAGAAAAGGAGGGACTTAAATTTGGGTGACTATATGGAGGCATCTTGGTTAGCTGTCTATCTTAAAACTACATTTTAAAAAAGAGCCAGTTAAAGGACCTTTGTACATACTGAAAGTGTTTCTGAGTTCTCTTATTGGACTCTATTAGATATTCTTCAGTACATTGAAATTTACCAGTACAGAGTTCTCAGTTTTGAATGCTTGACTTGATTCATCACACTTAAATCTCACCTCCAACTGTTCTTCCTTCCCAACTACCTTTGGAAGCAATCAGTGTAGCAGCATCTGTCATTCAGAAGTACTCTAATCGTTAAATTTATCCTCATCACCCTCCTGTCCTGTTCCTGGAGCTGAGCAGGGAGCAGACCCTCTCTTCTTACCACACAGGGCCAGCAGCTGCTCCCTGAAATGCACAGGGATCTGTGGAGGCCGATGACAATCTACAAAGCACATGGACCAGATGCCTATGGGCTTCCAATGGCCACAGCCACATTGTCCCATGTCTAAGCTTCAGAATTTTCATAAGAAAGTAAAAGTCTGACGTTTTATGTGCTTGGCCCAATTTGTGAGTGCAGGCAGGCAACCATAAAGTACAAAAACAAACAAACAAAACAAACCACACAAACATAAAAAACCCTTTCTACAGGTAGGTTTCATCCTTGGAATGCAAATATGTGACCCCTGTTTTTAGAAAGAGCTCTCTCAGGAAAAATTGCCTTATTTTTATTCTTAAAAAATAGATTTATTAGCCCACTTTTGTAATCCAATATTTTGGTTATATTACATGCTATTTGCTTGCTGGTACTCATTTCACTACTTGTAATTATACAGTAAAATATAGTCTTATTATTTATGTTGGAGGTAATTAGAATTCAATTATCTCTACTAATGTAGGAAATATAGCTTAATTTTACAATTTATTGTCAATTTATTTTTAAGCCTTATTTCAGGAATAGTAGTTAAACAGCCACTACAACTATTTGAAGTTTCCAGTGTTTTATTTCTTTATTATTCTTAGAATTTAACTCATTTTAATAGAGTATCTATCTATCTATCTATCTATCTATCTATCTATCTATCTATGACTTTTTTTGAACTCTTTCAATGATAACAATGTTCTCTAAAGACAGTTTCTTTTATTCCTTCTTGGTGTAATCTAAACTTCACTGCTCAGTAGCTAAAGTAGAATGTGTTTCAGAGAAAGTAACCAAGAATTTAAAATCTAAAAATATTGTTAACTTTAAAGTAACAGATGTTATGAAGTGTGCTGACATTACTACACACAATTATCTTAGATCATGAACAGAACAAAATTCAGCCACTTACTGAGAGTCTATTCACATTTCCAGCTTATTTAGTGTGTCTTAAATGCATCCTATTTAATATCTCATTTACAAAGATAACTAATCGTTATAATAGAAAATGCCATAAAAGAAAATACTTTTATAATAATTGTGCCTTTGAAGGGAAAACAAAACAAAACATATTCATAATAAATAAATTTTTATTATGCAAAACAAACCCTGTATGGGCACAAGTCTTGTTTATGTATGTTCATTTTATGAAACAGTATTGAGAATTTTCTGCTTCTTTCTAGAAACAAAAATGGTGTTCAGCTGCCCTCTGATTCTTTTACAAGGTAATTTATCTTAATATAGTTGCTACTCTTATTTCTGTTATGTGTGGTGATAAGTTAGCAATGTTGTGTGAAATGGAATTGCCTAATCTTTTTGTCAAGGGTTATGACAAGAAATGATTTTCTTTCTTTACCTTCAGGTAGATGTTGGTGAATGACCTTTCACCCCTTTAACTCTGACATTAACACCCATGACCTTATCTGGATGAACTAATTCAGATGTGGACACAGATATACCAGAAACACCCTTCTTTCCCAAAGATGAATTTGAGAAGAGGAAGCCAATAATTATTTTCTAACCTGTCTGTTGGACCACAGGATTTCAGTATGAATGCACAATGGATACAGGCTGCTTTTATAAAGGTTTGTCAGCTCTGAGGAATCCAGTATCACTCTACAGTTTTATGTGAATACAACTGAGTTTAAAATGATAGTTTTCTGTCTGATTCATTCCTTCTCATCAACATAGAGAAGCAGGTGGCTTAGTAGGGACAGATGTATCTAATCTATTTTGCAGCAAGGACAGGCATCCACTGTATACAAATAAACCTTGCTGTTTTGACCAAAGGCGTCACTTTACTACTGGCCTGAAGTGACCTGTGAAAGAAACATGAGCGATTCTAATGCATGGATAACATTCCAGATGGCATCAGATCCAGACCATTACAGCTGAAACCACAAAGGCAAACTGAAAGAGAGAGGTTAAGCAATGGCCTGAGCAATTTAGGAAGTGATAGGTTCAGATGAAATATGGGAATTTTTGGCCGAATTATTGAAATTGGCTATCTTCATTTAAAGTTTACTGACCGATGGCAGCATTCCTTCATTTGTTTGGCACAGTTGTAAATAAAAGTCTTTTATTCTTTTGCTAAGAGGTACCCTTTTGGGTTGTGATACCAATTTGTGAAGTGAGAAATATGTCTAAGTTCTTGTATTAGGTGTAGTAATTCCCAAGGTAAATAAAATGATGTCAAAGTGCTTGTATTAAAGTAAAGAGCAGGTAAAAGAGAAGATCCACCTCGTAAAGAGAATAAGAAGATTGGAGATGAAAATGAAAGATACCTATACCTTCTGGCACTTAGTTTTATAATGCAGACGTATGCAGCTCTGTTGAATTTCAAAGATGAAAAGATATGAGATGAGCATATAAAGAAAGAAAAAATGTCAAAAACTGACACATCATGAGAATGAGTTCACCAATTTCCAGTAAGATGCGTTTTCTTTATCTTTCTTATTCACAAAGTCTTAATGTTAAAGAGAAATTAAACTTTTTTCATGTTACCGGCTAATTTTTCATGGTGATAGTGGAACACTTAAACCCTATTTATTTATGAAACAGTTTTTGAAACTAAGCTGTAAATAAGTATATACTGCAATGGTACTAATTAAAGATTGTAATGCCTTTGGGAGGTATAAACATCATGCAAGGCTGAAATGTTATATTCTTAATTAACAGTTTAGAAATGATTACAAATAGGCTGCGTGAGCCATTCTGTCTTATTTACCTACCATGATGGGGTGTGAGGGGTTTTACTACAAGGCTATTGGTACCAACCTGTATACTGGTTTATTTCATCTTTAATTTATTTTGCTATTGATTGGATTTTCAAAGTCATAGCCACAAACTTCCAGATGAGCATTGTGTACAGGTATTTCTCTAGCTAGCCCAACATCTTCCAGCCCACAATCAGGGTGATACACCTTTTGTCACTCTGTTTGGTTAACATTATCTATTATGTGGTGCTCTAAGTGGAACTTGAGTTCTTTCTAGAATAGAAGATAAACCAACTGGGCCTTTAATACTGGAGGAGAATAAAACTTCCTGAATATATTAAAACAATGCCAATGTCCGTCTATGCTGTTTCAAAACTCTTTACTTACTCACACATCTGTTGTTATCTAGCAGTATTCGATCTCCCCTGCAGGAACAATTCACTCTCCCATTAGGAGTTAAAAGGCACAGGTCATGGCAACCTCCATTCAATAATGCGCATGGAGAAAGTTCACCTGCAATTAAAAAGCTTTATTGGTAACATTTTGTATTGAATTCCTATTCTACATTAGATATAGAGTAACAGTAAACTGTTAGATTGCCTCAATCTCTCAAAAATATGTCAGAAACAAGGAAAATTCAGGACTTCTGAAAATCCAAACATATGTAACGCAGATCACTATATTTAACACATTTTACAAGGATGTCACAGCGTCAAATGCACTAGTACCCCTATAAACCCCATCAATACTGTAACATGCAATTTTGTAGGTATTCCAGTGATTTAAAAAATTAAGCCCAGATGCAAAGCTTGTATATAATGAAGTGGTATTTTCATGGAAACAAGTTGATCTGAATGTTCAAAGATGAGGAGTGATAGAGAATAGAATAGAATTGCAGAAGCAAATGATTAAAAATGAATTGTTCTGGTGACAAATAAAGAACCATAGAAGTTGCCTTAATTCTTTCAGATAATTTCAATATACTGAAATTCAAATTAAATCCTGAACACTGTCCCCAGGAACTTGAAGAAAGCAAACTCCAACTAAGTATTACCAAAACAGAGACATTTTTTTTGAGGGTTTATTTAATTAAAAAATACATTCGCTTCCTATTGTAACTTACAGCTATTGGTGTCATTGGCAACAGCTATGATTCCCATTGGTTGATGTGGGATATCAGAACGGAGAATTTTTGTGTCTCCTCCTGTATACTTGTTGGAACGCAGGATAGCCCTTCTTCCCCAGTCTGACCAGAAGATATAATTGTCATAAACAGCCAAACTGAGGAAAGTCCCTGGCCCAGATTTGACAATCACCTGAAATAAATTAAAATATCATATTTTTAAAGTGAAGATAAAGGCATTTCTATATCCACATCTATTTTTGCTTCAAAAAAAATAAGGGATTAAGATTAATTGGATTTAATTAATAAAAATTATCAGATAAAAATGCATTTTACTAAATGTAGTATCATAATATTCTTTACAGTTTATTTTAAATCTTTTAATTATCCTTATCTTTCACAACGTGTTTACTTAGTGTTTACTCAATATTTTTAGTATATTTCTATTTATTAGTCATTGAGTTTGTAAGAATTGTATTTTTCAGTATTATATACCAAAACCAACAAAGCAAAATGAGACTATGATTACTAACATTTATTTATCTTTTAAATATCATTATATATATATCTAGTAAGCCCTCATCATGCTCTCAGAGCTATATATGGAATATAAAGAATCATAAGACCAGATTCTTCCTTCATGAAGCTTTCAGCATGAATGATTAAACCACATATACATGCATTGGCAATTAACGTTTACAAATAAAGACCAAACTTCCACTCAGACCAAGATGCGGTAAAAAAAGGACTACATTTTCCTTCCCAATATAGCAACTTAAAAACTGAACAAAGTACACAAAACAAGGCTTGTCAACACATTGGACATCAGGTAATGAAAGACAGTGATTCCTAAGTAATTCATGATGGCCATAGCTTACGGCCTGAGATTTCAGGTAGCAGCACAGCACAGAGGAACCCAACAGAGACAGGTAATTCCCTAAATAGGGTACAGCTAAGAGTTACAAGAGGAGATTGTGGTTAGATCTCACAGAGCAGTGCCAAAGAAGATAATACAACTGAACTAGAACTCTGGATATCTGCATAGGGTCCTGCTGGAGTATTTAGCCAAGCAGTAAGCACATGCACATGCATTCCAGCAACTTCTGGTTGGTGAAAGACCCACACAGAGGATTAGAAAGAAGAGTTCCTCAATTCACCTAAGTCCAAGGATAGTGCCCGTTAATACCAACCAGGCTCAAAAACTTTCTAATTTATAGAAATCTGAGTAGAGTATTTGGAAGGGTCTTGCCTCAGTAGTAGGAAATAATTGCTCCTGTCTAACAAACTTAAAAGCAAGACCTGAAAGGATAAAACTGTTTCCAAATAGCTTAACCATTTTCCAGGAGAAAGCTCATGAATTTTAATGAGGATATGAAAAATTTTACCACTGACCTAATATGCAAGATGGAAAAAAAAGTCTCAAATCACGAACAACAGCTTTTACGTGAAGAAACTGGGAACAAAGTAAGTTAAACCCAAATTTAAAAAAAAAAAAAAAAAAAGGATTAGAAGACAAATCAAGGAAATAGAAAACAGAACAAAACAGAGAAAAATCAATAAAACTAACAAAGATGTTATTTGACAATAAAACCAACAGATAACACATAATGATGAAGTGGGGTTTATACCGGGAATACAGATTTATTTGGTATTTTAAAAGTCTATCAGTGTAAATTACCATTTTAACAGCCAAAAAAGGAAAACTCATATGAAGATCTCAATAAATACAGATAAATTATTTGATAAGATCTAACATTCATTCCTGATAAAATAACTCAGAATAGAAATAAAACTAGGAACAGAGATAATCACTCTTACTACTTCTACTCAACATTATCCTAGAGTTTTTAGCCAGCATAATAACAGAAGAAAACAAAAATAAATGCATCCAAATTAGGGGGAAGAAAAGTCAAATTATATTTATTTGCAGGTGACATAATCTTCTATATATAAAAAAAAAAGAAAAAACAACAACAATAGAATCTAACAAAAAAAAAAGCTGCTTGAACTAACTAATACATTTACTAAGGTTGCAGGATGCAGGATTGCTGTAACAATTTCTGTATAGTAGTAATAAACAATTGAATATTTAAAAAGTTGTATAATAGCATCAACAAACATTAGATGCCTAGTAATTGATACAAATGAACAAATATTTACAAAAACGTGAAAACTACAAAATGTTGCCAAGATAAATTAGCAGAAAGCAAAATAAAGAAAGAAATATATTCTATTCATGGTTTAGAAGATTAGAATTATTATGTCATCTCTCCTTAAATTGATAAATTATATCTAATTCCAGTAAACATTCTGCAGACATTTTAGAAATTGACAAACTAATCCAAAATTCATGTGGAAATGCAAAAGACCTAGAATAAAAAAAAAAAAATCAATGACAAATAAAAAAAAACTGGAGGACTAATTCTTCCTTATTTCAAGACATTATAAATTTATAGCTGATAAGACAATATGGTATGAGAAAAAAATGGATAAACATATCAATAATACAGAAGAGAGAGTTCACAAACAGGCCCAAATGTATAGGGATAAGTACTTTTGGACAAAAGTGCATAGACTATTCAAATAGATTAACTATTTTCAACAAATGGTACTTGAACAACTGAAATAACATGTGTTGTCAAGGATGTGGAGAAAAAGGAACCTTTGTACATTGTTGGTGGGACTGGAAAATGGTTCAGCCACTATGGAAAACAGTATGGAGTTTCCTCAAAAAAACTGAAAATAGAACTGCCATATGACCCAGCAACTCTACTACTGAGTATTTATTCAAATAAAATGAGAATAATAATTTGAAAAGATATATGCACCCCTTTGTTCACTACAGCATTATTTACAATAGCCAAGATATGGAAGCAACCTAGGTGTCCAGCGACTGATGAATGAATAAAGAAGATGTGATATATATAGATATCTAGATATCAATACACACACACACACACACCATGAAATATTATGAAGTAATAAAAAAAAAGAAATCTTGCCATTTGTGACAACATGAATGAATCTAGAGAGTATTAAGCTAAGTGAATAAGTCAATAAGTCAGGCAGAGAAAGACAAATACAATATGGTTTCACTTATATGTGGAATCTAAAAACAAAACAAAATGAGAAAACAAACAAAACATAAACAGACTGATAGAAAAAGAGATCAAATGGGTGGTAACCAGAAGGGAGGGGTTGGGGGTATAAATGGAAAGGGGAAGGGGAATATAGTGACAATACTGTGGTAAGTTTACATGGTGACAGATGATCACTAGAATTAGTGGGGTGATAACATTGTAAGTTATAAAAATGTCGAATCTCTATGTTGTCTACCTGAAACTAATATAACCAATGTAAGACTGTATACCAACTACATTTAATATAAAAAAAATAATTAATTAAAACTATGCATATATAAAAAAGAACTGCCATCCATATACAAAAAATAACTGGAAATGAATAATAGTCCTAAATATAAAATCTAAAATTACAAAACTTCTAAATAAAAACATGGGAGAAAACCTTTACAATCTTTAGTTAGGCAAAGATTTGTTAGGTATGATTCCAAAAGCATAATACATTAAAAACATTTATAAATTGAATTTAATTAAAATATAAAGCTTTTACTTTTCAAATGACACTGCTAAGACAATTAAAAGATAAGCCACAGATTGTGAAAAAATATCCGCCATGCTGTTTTGATTACTATAGCCTTCTAGTATAGTTTGATACCATGAATGAACCCAAAGGGTATTATGCTAAGTGAAATACGTCAGGCAGAGAAAGACAAATACATAATTTCATTTATATGTGCAATCTATAAAACAAAATAAATTAATAAACAAGACAGAAATAAACTCATAGATTCAGAGAATAAATTGATGGTTGGCAGATGGAAGTGGGGTTGGGATGATGGGTCAAAAAGGTAAAAGGCATTGAGAAGTACAAATTTCCAGTTACAAATATAGTCCCAGAGATGTGAAGTACAGCACAGGAAATATAATCAATAAAACTGTAATTACCAGGTACGGTGCTAAATTGGTATTAGACTTTTCAGTGTGATCACTTTGTAAGGTATATAAATGTCTAATCACTATACTGTATACCTGAAACAAATATAAAATTTTATGCCAACTGTAATTGAAAAATAATTAATTAACATAAATAAATGGGGAAAAAACAATAACAAACTAAGCTTTAAATTGATTTAATTAAATTCTGTTTCTGAAGAGAAAAAAAAATAGAACTGCTATATGATCCAGCAATTACATGTCTGGGAATATATCCAAAGAAAATGAAAACAATTTGGAAAGATATCTGTACTCCTATGTTCACAAGCATTATTTATAATAGCCAAGATATAGAAACGTTTGCCCATCAGTGGATGAATAGATCACAAAGTTGTGGTATATATGGACAATGAAATATTATTCAGCCATAAAAAACAATGACACACTACCATTTGTGACAGAATGGACCTTGAAGGCATTATACTCAATGAGATTCGTCAGACAAAGACAAACACTGCATGATCTCAGTTATATATGGAATCTAAAACAAACAGACGAAAACCCCAAATTCATAGAGAAAGAGATTAAACTTGGTTATCAGAGTACAACCTCAGGGTAGGGGGAACTGGAAGGTGATCAAATGTACAAAAATTCCAGTTATAAGATGAATAAATAAGTACTAAGGATGTAATATACAACATGACTATAGCTAACATTGCTGTATGATATATTGGAAAGTTGTTAAGAGCATTAATTCTAAGACTTCTCATCACAAGGAGAAAAAACGTTTTTCCTTTTATGTTTTTCCTTTTCTTTTCATTTTGTCTATATGAAAAGACAGAAGTTAGCTGAACCTATTTTGATAATCATTTTTAATATATGTAAATCAAACCATCATACTGTATGCCTCAGATTACAGTGATACATGTCAATTATTTTTCAATAAAACTCAAAGTAAAAACAAAACAAAAATAATCACTTAATTTTTATTCTGAGGATAAAAGTAATCTCTTCTATAGGTCAATAGTTCTCAAATTTTAATATGTATGCAATGATATTTTCTTAAAATTCAGATTCTGATTCACTAGGTCAGGAGTAGCACCTGAGATTCTTCATTTCTAATAAACTTCCAGATGTTGCCAATGCTGCTGATTTGAAAATCCACTTTGAAGAACAAGAATTATAAAGTAGACAAAGAAAGTAAATAATAATCTTACCACCCAAATATAATTACTCTTACTTTGGATTAAAAATATACTTTTTTTTTCTTTACAAATTGGTGCCATAGTGTATGCTTTTGTATTTACTTAAAAGTAAGTTGACGGGACTTCTGGTGCCAGCCTGTCTCTCCTGCTGATTACTGCTTGTGATTGTACATTGTGGGAACAAGAGGAGAAAAATAGAAAAAGCAGTGAGTAAGAGCAAGTAGAAGTGTGGGAGGGGACAAAATAAAATACTATTTTTACTGTCACTGATTTTTTTCCCTTACATTTCATCCAGTGCCACACAATAATTGAAACAGATTAAAATACTTTAAGTGTGCATTTGATGCTTACTCTCAAAAGGTAGTTTCAGTACTCCTTATAATGCCCAGTAGTTTTCCGAATTCAAAGAGGTAATGCCCTGGGTCAGCTCTCCAAGCCAGGCCTATGGAGGGACAAAGCAGCACCCCTAGCTCAAGTGTGGTTTTGAGTTATGAGGCTTTTGTAATTCAGTAGTTCACCTGTCCATTTCAGCTGACACAGAGAAAGGGGAATAAAGCAACATCACACTCAGTGTATAATTATGCATATTGCTTTCATTGGGTACAGTAGGTTACACTAAGAATTGAGCTGATGTCTAGAGGTAGACATCTCATTTCATTAGACAGCTAGAGAGAATTCCATGTGGAACAGAGAAAGGAAATCCACTAAATCACACTTTCTCATTTTCATGTTAAAACATTTTTATCATAAGTTCACAAATACTGCACCTTGCAAGTCTAATCAGCATCTTTATTTACAGTGCAGAAGCTTTGTCATCATAAATTACATTCTATTGTGTTATATGGTAATGTACCATTCTGGGATAATTTTCAGGCTCTTTCACCTTGAACCTATAAACAGCTTCATGTTTCAAAATAATAATTCATGTTCATTTAGAAAATTCATTTCTTGCCACAGTCACTCAATCTCATGTGTGTCCTTGTTGACAGACAATTAAATTGGTGATGCCACATAGACTTGAAATTATGTGCTGAGAATTTAGTCACTAATCATATGCCTTTTCCATCTTGGAACTTCACTGATGCCTCATTGGTGAAAGTACTGAAACTAATCAAGGAATACAAAAATATTGAGTTTTATAAAGCAGACAGCATTATTTCCAGCACCTAGATGCTAAAGGTAAAACCAAACAATTTAAAAGCTAAGCAAACAGGAGGATTCCCATACACCCCAGCTGATTGCCTCACTAATAAGATCATAAATGATCATTACGAGAAATGACAACTTGGCCCCTGCTATGGCCAGACATGATAAAGTGTTACAGATTGCAAAGACACAACTACAGATGCTTTAGCCTTGGAGAAAATGCTTATGTGGTATACCAGCAACTTAAAACTGAGAACTATTTAACAATAGAAAGCTATACTTAACTTGCCTGAGTGAGTTTGCAGAACAAATATAAAATGTCTAAATGTCAGTATCCAACCAAATTTGAAAAGAACAACATTCACAGCAATCATCTAAAAGGCTGCCTAAGGTGGAAGAGGTGTTACCAGCCTTTCTTAGAAAGGCAAACCCCTCAGAGAAGGAGATAGGAGAATGAATGACTTTAATTTTACACTCTCTCCTTCTGATCTCTCTGTTGACCACACTCAAGCAAGAGTCACAGGCCAAGGGAGACAGTTGACCACACAGGTGGGGAGAAGAGATGTTTCCTGGGGGAAGAAAACAGGTGGAAGAGAGAAGAGAAATGGTTTGGAGGCTATGCCTGAGACAAGTAGTAGGAAAAAACCCTATTCTGAGATAAGCCTTTTGGCTTCTTTGGACTCATTCTCCATATTTGTAAAACGGGATAGTAAAAGTTGATGACTCAGCTTGTTCCTTTTCCAAAGAAAGAGAAAGGGTAAACTATTTCCTTAAGTCACACAGAGAAATAATGAGAAGAAAAATAAACTTCATGAAGTGAAGTTTATTCATGAAAAATAAAATTCATGAAGTGTTAAGGCCACTCATGAATGGAATTTGAGCACGTTTCTAATGTTTTGTCTTGTTATACGATTATAATTATTAAGTGTGTAGCTTATCAAAAATTCTGATTTAGATATAGACCCTTTGAGATTCATAAGCTGAATTGTAGGACTAAAGTATAAACTTTGTAAAAAACTAAATATATTTTTTTCGATAAGTTCCTTCTGCTTTAAATTCCTTCCTAAAGAAAACCACTGTGAGACCCAATTTAAGAGTGACTTCCTTTGGGAATCTTTTCCCTTTGGGAATCCTTTCCTTCTTACTGTGCATATCCAGACAGTTTTTACAAGTTTGTCATTAATAAAACACTCATCAGAAAACATCATAATAGCTTATATTTTATCCATATCCTTGGCAAGACAGAAATATTAGAAACTAAGAATCATACGTTTTCATTTTTGTAACCCAAGTGCTTTGGACAGAACATATTTAACATTCAATGATTATTAATTGATCAAATCAGTAAATAAATGAGTGATTAAAAATTCCCTATATTTGTATTTATTTCTTCCTCTTCCATTTTTTAGGTACATTTATATTAACTTTGAACAGCTTTGTACTTTATTTATTTATGTATACAAAGATAAAATATTGGTATTACCAACATTTGTGTTACACTGAAGGGCTATATGTAGACATAATCTCAGGATCACATTTGTCGTTTGATCAATATTTCAACATTGTTACTCTCTAGATCATTGTCTAAATACTACTCTCCTGGCTTTTTAATGTTTTATTAGAAATAGTAAAGAACTAGTAGAATAGTAAAGAACTAGTCAAAGGAGTGTATATATATATATATATATATATATATTTATATTTATATTTATATTTATATAGATAGATAGACAATTTTTTCATATACATTAAATCAAAACCCATATGTCCAAGCCACTCTGAAATGCCAGTCTTAAGGTTTCAAATTGAGAGTCACTGGATATCAGACAAAATTCAACTATTATTTTAGATGCCACATTGTAATAAGTTAAAAAATTGGCCTGCACAGAAGGATGCAGACTTTTTATGCATGAATATGTGTTTTTCAGTGAGAATAAAACTGTCAAGGAAAAGGCCAGAAACAAATTAATTAAACACTTACTACACTTAAAAAGAAAGCATAGCTTTGGACAATTAGCAAGGGGTCTGGAGTCAGAATGTTTGGGATCACATTTAGCACCTCCTTTTTTTGCAATCTGGGCTTGCTATTTCACTTCTCCAGGCCTCTCTTTCCATATTTTTAAAATAACAAAAGCACAATTAATACTTATTATGTAATTTTATAATATGTTTAAAGATATAAAACACTTAGCATGGTTATCTGGTAAGCTTTTCATAAATGTTCACTATAATTATT
Organism: Rhinolophus ferrumequinum; assembly: GCF_004115265.2. Classification (NCBI taxonomy): domain Eukaryota; kingdom Metazoa; phylum Chordata; class Mammalia; order Chiroptera; family Rhinolophidae; genus Rhinolophus; species Rhinolophus ferrumequinum. The sequence goes on along the minus strand of NC_046291.1, from coordinate 78,397,057 downwards.
TTTTCATAGGCTTGCTTAGAATCTTAAATATTGAACTCACCTTCCTTTTAAAGTGTTGCAAACTATAAAGAATCAATTTAAAAACAAACTTTCAGAATAGATTTACATCTGTAAATTTAATGTTTTTTCAACTTCTGAGATTATCATATCATCGAACCTATGTTTAATGTCTTCTTTGGTAAAATCCTTGAGTTCCATTTTATTTTTGCTTACATGTCATTTGAAAAGTTCTAATAAGGGTTACAAAGTTTATTATGCCATACTTATTAACTTTGAGTTAAAATGAAAAAACAGTGATTTTAATGAAGTAAGTCTTGACATGGATCCTGGCTGTGCTGAAACTCCTATCACCTTCAGTATTTGAAATGCAACTGATAGAGTTACATTGAGCAGCTGCAAGATGTAAAATTCTGGTAACCAGAGATTTTTGTTTGTTGTGTGTATCTGAAATTCTTATTGCTAGCCAAAACAAAACAAAAAAACAAACCTCATTTGATTTGTTAAATATCATTTTGAGAAAGTGATAAAATCTTTGTGATTGAAGGCTATAACCAAAATAGACACTTAAGCACTTTTATTTATGTATATTAGTATATAACATATAAAATCATAATATATTATTATGTTATTGATATATTATACTTACTCAATTTTATACATGTGGCCATAGCCTACTCCAGGGAACTGATTAATACGCAATGTTTCTAAAATATATATTTAATAGTGTCAAGGTAAGTTATTAAAATTTATTTGAATTTTCATAAATATATGGTAATATAATCCTAAAATTATTCTTTATTAACCAAATTAAAAAAAATTACAAAATAAAAAATTAGTAAAGATTACTATAGGATCTGGTGGCATGACTATATATACTTTCATGTACACATCTTCCTTTCTATTCATATAGTTTTCGATCAACTTCACTAGAGTATAATTTATATTTAAGATGAATTTGACTTATTTTTAACAACCACAATAATTATGAACACACTACTTCCCACCCCAAACTCCCAACCTCACATGGTTTTCCTCAGAAGCAAACACCGTTATCAATGTTGTGGGTAATAAGACATTTTTTAAAATGCTGCTTATTTCTAGAAATGCAAAATGTCTTTTGCAGTCATTAAGTCTGATTGCCTATAATTCTTAAATTAAGAAATATGCTTTAGAAAGGTATCTCAATTTAAAATTCACCTTATTCAATAAATGCTATTAGATGAAGTAGAAATTCATAACACAAATTTAAGAATAATACCAAAGTAAAATCAAACGGAGTAAAAGTAACATCCTTCTTACATCGAGATATGAATGCGTCTGTATATGTACTCTTCAAAAGTGGTTGAAATGACTATAATGACCTGACACCCTATTACCTCTCTGGACTTATCACCTACTATCCTCCTCCACGCTCACTTATTCTTTCTGTTCTGGCCACAATGGCTTCCTGATTGTATCTCAAATATACCAAACACACATAAGGTCTTCACACAGGCTGTACTCTACGCCTGAGAGACTTTCTCCCAAAATATCAACATGGCCAACTAGCTCACTTCTGCAAGAACTGACTCAACTCTCACTTTTTCAAACAAGGCTAATCTTGAGTTCCCTGCCATAACCTACATGTCACACTCAATTCCCTTATGCTACCCTGTATTTGATAGTTTTACTGTTTATTAGGTCTTCCTCTGCTAGAACATTAGTTCTATGAGAAAAGTGATCTTTATCTGTTTTATTCACTAATAAATGCTATGTACAGCATCTGTGCTAGAACAGAATCTGGCACATATTAGGCACTCAACAAATATTTGTTGAGTGAAAGAATGAAGTAGTTAGCCACAAGGAAAATGCAAACCAAAACAACAATGAGATATTACCTCATACATATTCAAATGATTATAAACACAAGCTAAATAAAAAAACATTTGTTGTCAAAGATGTGAAGAATTGGAACCTTCATATACTACTGTTGAGAATGTGAAATAGTGTGGCCACTTTGAAAGCAGATCTAACAATTCCTTAAACGGTTAAATGTAGTTTCTATATGATTCAGCAAGTCCACATTCTTTGATATAGAGATGAAAATATATGTCTATACCCAAATATGTACATAAATGTTCATTATAGCACTATTCATAACAGCTAAAAAGCAGAAACAATCCAAATGTCCATCAACTGATGATTGATGGGTGGAGAAATAAAATGTGCTATGTCTATACAATGGAACTGTTTGTCAGTAAAAAGAAATGAAGTACTGATACATGCTATAACATTATGGACACTGAAAATGGTATGCAAGTTGAAGAAGCTAATCAAAAAGGACCAAATCTTGTATGATTCTACTTGTAGTAATTTTCAGAATAGACAAATCTGTAGAGACAGCAAGTGGATTCAGGGTTGTCTAACGATAGGGGGAGTGCAGGTTTGGGGATTGATGGCAAAGGGGTGTAAGGTATATTTTTTGTGTGACAAAGATATTCTAAAATTGATCGTGATGATAGTTACACAATTACATGAACATAGTAAAAGGCACTTTAAATGGGGGAACTGTATAATAGGCAAACTAAATTTCAATAAATCTGTGTACAAAGGAAAAGAGAAAGAAGAAGGTGGTGGAGACATGATTTGATTCCAGATTGCAAAGTCAACACCATTAACCAATACAATATGCTACTTCTATAAAAGACATGAATAAATCATAATCTTCTTTCTTAAAAAAACTAAAAATATAGGCTACAACATTAAAATAATTCATTTGTTTTTTGATAAAATTACACAAAAAACACTTCTGTATTAGCCTTGCTAAACAAATTCTACATGTAACACATATGATTCTGATAGGTTTGTAGATCTAACTACAATGTCTAGGTAATACAAGGACAGTTGAAGAGGTTAAACAGTGACATCGTATGTAACATATAAATCCAGACTTTGAAATTCTGTAAGACATATGACCTGTTTTTGTTTGTTTGTTTGTTTTGTTTGTTTTTAAATAGAAAAATTGCCAAGCAATTAACAGAAGGGGACTGTATATTAAAGAGATTTATGAGATATATCAGTTTTCTATATTATATGGACTCCATCTGGATTTCAATTCAAAGAAAGACATAGATAGAAGGCTCCTATGTGTAGAATATCCTAAGGAATCAGAAAACATAGTTACTAGAACTAATATGTGATCTGGTAAGGTTAGAGAATAGAAAGAACAATTTTATTTCTATATACCAGCAATGAGAAGTTAGAAATTAAAATGAAATAAAATTCAAATTGTAACAGCAACATGACATATTATATACCCTGGGGCAGGAAAAGTATAAGATGGACCAAGAATATCTTGTAGGGCCAGAAATTAAAAACATGTTCAAAAAATGGTGGGGTATGTCAAATGGACAGAAGTGTCCACTTGAAGGGCCTTTCCATGGCCATATATGGAAGAATTTGAATAACAAATAATAATAGAAATATATTATGATGCAGAGAACAAAATAAAATGTATTTCTATGATTTCATAATGACATAAACAAGTAAAAAAAGGAATAAATGGCAAAAGAAAGTTCTTTTTTATAGATTTCCAATTAATAAATGCAGAAGGAAGAGAGTGAAATGGAAAATTATCAGTTGACACATTCCTCAGTAAATAATTGTTTGGGGCAAGAATTACGAACAAGTGTTAAAATTCAAAGACACTTTCAATTACAATGCTTATTAATTTCATAATGAAGAAAGTACCTTTACAGTAGAATCTCCTGTGACTTTAACCAAGTCATCAAAGTTAACATCACTGTTGATATAATGTCAATATCATATACCACTTGATCTAATACACTAAGAGGGCACAATATCACTGTTGTAGTTTCTCTCTCAAAAATTTTAACTAGAATTTAATCACAAGGATAACTCAAAACACCCAAATCAAGGGACATCTCAAAAACAATAGATCAGTACTCTTCAAAATAATCGAGATAAAGAAAGACAATGAAAAACTGAGCAAATGTATCAGGTTTACAGCAAATAAAGAAATATGACAATTAATTATAATCCAGGAGTGGAATCTGGCCTTTAAAAAAATGGACGCTATTGGTAAAATTGAAAAAAAAAAAGAAAAATATCTATAGATTAATTTTTTATATCAATCATAGTTGAATTATGCTTGTGTCAGATTGTTGTGAGATATAAGGAAATTCTTTATAATATTCTGTAACACTTTTGTAAGCCTAAAATTATTTTAAAGCTAAAAGAGTTAAAATAACTAAATAATAATAAATGTAACATATTTAAAATACATTTAACAAAATATGTATAAGACATGTACATGAAACTGACAAACATTAATGAGATAATAAAAGAACATCTAAATAATTCAAGATATACTGTATTTATCAATTGGGAGATTCATTACAACTAACATATCAATTCTCCTGTAATTTATCTATAAATACAGTGAAATCCCAATCAAAATGCCAACAAGAGTTCTTGCTGAAAACCTCAAATTAATTCTAAAATGCATATGGAAATGCAAGGAACCCAGATAGACTACTCATTATGCTTACATAATCTTTGACAAAATGAAAAGGTAATTCATAAGGAAAGCGTAGCCTTTTCAACGAATGAATTTGGAGCAATTTTATATATATATATATATAAAATTTTATATATATATATAAAATATATATAATATATATATATATATATATATATATATATATATATATATATATATCATGTGCATAAAGGAAAGAAGAAAGGAAGGAAAGGAGGGAGGGCTAGCGAAAAGAGGAGGGAGAAAGTAGGAAAGTAAGGAAGGGAGAAAAGAAGACTTTCAGGACCACATGGTTTCAATGGTGAATTCTCTTATAGTCAAGAAAGAAATAACATCTACACAAACTTTTTGGAAAACAGAAGAGGAGGAAACATTTTCCAATTCATTCTGTGAAACAGAATATCCCTAACACCTAAATCTAACAGATACTACAAAAAAGAAAATTACAGATTAATATTTCTTATGCTATCAATGAAAATACTTTGAACAAAAAAAAAATAATAATTCAAATGTAACCTTACAACAAATAATAATATGAAATGATCATGTACATTTACTCTCAGGCATGTCCGTTTGCTTTAATATTCAAAAAGCAATTCATATGCAATTCACTATATATAAAAAAGCAGTAAAAAACATGTCATTTCAATAGGTACAGGTAAAGTATTTGACAAAAATCAACACCCATTTCATGATAATCAGCAATTCAGAGAAAGAAGGGAATTTTCTCAAACTGATAAAGGATATCAATGAACAACCTACAAGCTAACATAATAATTAATGGTGAAAATCTGAACTGTTTCACCTAAAATTATAAAACTTCTGGAAGGAAACAGAATAAAATCCTTTTGACTTTGAGATCAGCAAACTTTTTAAAGATAGACACAAAAAGCATGAACCATAAAATAAATAATTGATAAATTCAAATTCATGTAAATTAAAACTCTTTTCCCTTTAAATACATCATTTAAAAAGTAGAAAGACATGACATAGACTAGGAATAAGGTGCACATCATATTTATCAGACAAAGTACTTGAATCCAAAATAAATAAACATCTCTTAGGACTCAAACATAAAGAGGCAACACCCCAAATAGAAAAATCAATAAAAGATGTTAAAGATTTCCAGTCAAGATGGCAGAGTAGGTAAATATTGTGCTTGCCTTCTCTCACAACGGCATCAAAATTACCAAAGAACAACCATCACGGAGAATTATCTGAAGCCTCGCTTAACAGAAGTCCTCTAACTAAGGATATATAGAAGAAACCACATGAAGATGGGTTGGAGGGGTGGAGACATGAATGGGCTGATCCCCACAGCGATGAGTGGCAGTTAAAAATCAGGAGCTATATCTCAGCTGTAGACGCCTCTCCTGAGGATCAAGGGACCCAAACCCACACAAGGCTCCCAGCCCAGGCTTCCAGTACAGGGAAGAAGAGTTCCCACAACTTCTGGCTATAAAAGCCAGTGGAGATTGAGATTGAGTGAGACAAGGGAAGCTGAAGACCCAGGGGCCTCTGAAAGGGGCCCCGCCTGGACTTACTTGCTGATGGGCTCACTTGTTCTGAGCTCCAGCACTGGGTCAGCAGCTGAAAAGCCACCAGGGACATACAGGGAGAAACTAAATTATCTGGCTTCAGGGCTAGAGCTAGAGGGGCAGCTTTCTCCCATACAGAAGTTATGGCAGAAACCGCTATTGCTTTGTTGAGCCCTCGCCCCACTCAGCATGCTCCCCTGACCCAGTGTGAAGACACAGGCGGGCACCATATATGCGTCTTCATCAATCTGACCCTGCCCCATTCAACTTGCTGATTTACCCAAGACACTTCTAGTGGCTTTTCCATACAAATGGCCTGTCTTGGATCATGCTGCAGTTGTCCCCAAAATCTCTCAAAAGTTCATAATCACCAAATATGCAGCGTGCCCTGTACCTCTTGCTAAGCAATCCAAAGTGCAATATTAGTGTCAGTTGGCCTTGGCAAGCAGCTGAACCTCTTCCAGATATTTACAAGCCCACTGTGAGTAGAAAACATCTGTGGGTCACTTACAGATACAGAGTTTTAATGTTTAAGGTCTACTTAAAAATCATCATAGACTAGAAGTGTGTGAATGTATTTAAGAAACAAAACTGATGGAGAGTTATTGAAGCTGGGTGACTGGTACATGGGGTACATTATACTATTCTCTCTACTTTTTTCACCTTTTGAAAATTTTTATTAAAAAGGTAAAATAAAATATACAAACATGTTAAATGTAAGATAAAATAAATAAAATTAATGGTGTCCTTATTATCACTACTCCATGATGTAAGATGAAATTAATTTTTTAATACCAGAAAATAAGGTCCAAAGTGTTTAAGTGATTTTTTAAAGGGTAAACACCAAGTAAGTTACAGAACCAAATTGAGAATAGTTTCCACTATCCAATATGTGACTCCCTAAGTACTCTACTAACACACACACACACACACACAGAGCTGTAAGACAATAGATGAAAACTAATAAAGATTCCAAAGATAATTATCAAGGGGATGAGTGAAGTGGTCTTAGGGACTGTTAATAGTAAAAGATTACATAAAATGAAACTTGATATTTTCTATTTTATTCTTAAAATAGAATATTGCTTAAAGAGTTCAAGCTATGCAAATAACTTTTTTCCTTTTATGTCATGATGGTATTTTAAAATTTTTCAATGAAGTATTATTTTAAAACGCAAAACTAATCTGAAAATCAACACTGTTCTGATAGTTTGAAATTATACAACTCAATCTTGACAATTAGACAGTTGAACTTTGAGAAACAGGTGAGTCTTAATGCTGCAACTACTTTTCTGTCTACCTGTGTCACTTCATTGATTTAAATCTACAGAATATGGTGTTCCTTATAAAATATAATGTTTTTATCAAAAATATTTATGAGAAAATTGATTCATCACGCCAGCATTTTATAGGACTTTCAATCATGTTTTAATATTAACAGTATTGCTTTTTTTTGTTGGGTATATCTGGAATTATGTTCAAAACAAAACACTCAGAGTGTTGAAGCTATTGTGACCACTTGTCATATGTGAATCCAGGGCACATGTCTTAAATGATGAAGTACATGCTTCAACCATAATTTATCAAAAGACAGAAAAAATACATTTATTAGATTAGACACAAGCCTGTGGTGTGTTGTCTTCTGGTAAAGTAATAACATTCTGATGCTTCTTCATTACTAATAAAACTATAAAGCTTTGGTTTCAAAGAGTTGGATAGGATAACCAATACAGAGACAGCTATTTGGTAAGTTGTAGCAATAATTTGTCAGTCAGTACGACAGAGTTAACTCACTCTGTATTCTTTGTAGTAGTGAGACAGCATAGGGACTTGGTGCCAGAGCAGAAGAAATGCCAGATGGCCAGGAGAAATGCAAGATAAGGTAACCACAAGAATGCCACCACCTTATTACCCCTTACACAAAATTTAGAAATAGCTGAATATTATCCCTCTTCTAATCATTTACTTCCATACAGATGTTGGAATCACAATTCCGCCTGAGGAGTGGATTAAAGTTTGACCTCTACATGACCTTCCTGGAATGGTATAATAAGTAGCCCGCCATCTTGCCTTACAGTGCAGGTGTGAACCAGACATTACCCATAAAGAAAGCCACCACTATCAAAAAACCCCACTGTTTTCCAAAAGCCCATACTTTTGCACCAGTCTGTTTTGCCCCAGCTTACAAAAGCCGCTAAGCAGAGCCAGACCCCGCATCAATTTGGCAGACCTTCCTCTCCTTTGTGCTGCTTGCCTTGCACTGGATCATAAGCTTAATGAAATCTGCCTGAGGTTTCCTCTCAATTTTTATCTTGAGGAATGTAAGAACCCTGATGCTAGTAAGAGGAGCACTTTATTCAAAAAATAAGCAATTTTAAAGTATGATTGGACTTGAGTAATAGGAGCTTTGAGAAGATAAACAATATGACATTATAACATAAACTCTCCTTTATTTCTTCTGAATTAAGATTTTCTATTTTACCCATTTGTAATGAGCCTAAACCATTCAGAGTTTTCCTCCAAACTTTCTTTGTAATATGGGAACAAATTAATAATCCTTAACAGCATCCTAGACTGTTAAGAGAGGTTGTCTATTAGAATTTCATACCATTTTAATCAAATAAATCATATAAAGTCTATTTCCAAATGGTACAAGAAGATGTTTTCAGCACACACTTATCAAGTGTATTTTCAATACTATTGTGTACAAATTTCAAAAGAGCAAACACTAGGAATATGAATACTCATGTAGTCAGTACAATGATTTGCATTCCATGGTAGGAGAAAAGATGTCAGTGAAAACTGTTTGATAATCACTAAGAAATCTTGCTGACCTCCAAAATATTCAATCTCAACATTATAAAAATTGAGATCTTTTTATGCCAGTCTTCAATGGCTTTTCTTCAAACTGTAGAATTTTTGAAGAAGAAAACATAAATACATGCAGAATCACAGGTATTTTTCCTATGTAGATACTTTAATTAAAAATAAAAAAAAGAAAGCCAACAAATAAATAGACTCTGAGAGTTCTTTGCCATCCAAGATCAGAGGAAGTACTTCACATGGATGCAGGAATGTACCATAAGACAGATGGAAGCTTGAGCTTTTCAGCCTAATTTAAAACTAGTCATACTAAATGTTTCAGAGACATTGCTATTTCTGAAAGATCCAGTTGTTTATTTTATAAATTATTTATTTCAAGAAACACTGATGTAACTTACCAGCAGTATAAAAAGAGAGTATTACTCTAGGATTTTGGGGTTTCATTTTTCAGAGGAAAAACTGAGGAACCAAGAGGAAAACAGATTTTTTTGACTCCAGGTTCTAAGTGAGATTTAAAAAAAAAGCTGACCGAAAAGTATGGCAAACCTACGGATATTTTATTCTAAATCTTTATTGTGTATATACTATATGTGATTATGTACATATATTCAATTACGATCATTTGTATGCAAACTTAAAGAATACAATTAATACCAGGTCTGACAATTAGGTTCGCAAACTTGGTGTAAAGATATTGCTAATTTTTTTTTGATATCAGTGGGATTATTCATGATGAACGTGTACCAACTAGAAAAACAGTTAACCAAGTTTACTATTTGGAAGTGCTGAAAAGGCTGTGTGAAAAACTTAGCCGACCTGAACTTTTCACCAACAATTCATGGCTCTTGCATCACACAATGCACCAGCTGATACAGCACTGACTGTGAGGGAGTTTTTTGCCAGTAAACAGATAACGGTATTGGAACACCCTGCCTACTCACGTGATCTGGCCCCCAGTGACTTCTTTCTTTACCCAAAAATAAAGGAAATATTGAAAGGAAGACATTTTTATGACATTCAGGACATCAAGGGTACTACAAGGACAGCTCTAATGGTCATTCAAGAAAAAGAGTTCCAAAATTGCTTTGAAGGGTGGACTAGGGGCTGGCATTGGTGCATAACTTCCCAAGGGGAGTACTTTGAAAGTGACCTTAGCGATATTCAGCAATGAGGTATGTAGCCCTTTTTCTAGGATGAGTTCTCGAACTTAATTGTCATGCCTCATATATCTTTTATAAGGAAAAACTTATGTATACCATGTTTCCTCGAAAATAAGACCTAGCTAGACCATCAGCTCTAATGCATCTTTTAGAGCAAAAATTAATATAAGACCCCATATTATATTATGCTATGTTATGTTATATTATAATATATAACACCCAGCATTATATTATATTATATTATATTACCCTTATTAAAATAAGACCGGGTCTTATATAAATTTTTGCTCCAAAAGACACATTAGAGCTGATGGTTCGGCTAGGTCTTATTTTCGGGGAAACACAGTGTACCTTTTTTCTGAATTAAAATTTTTTAAGGACTATACTATGCCCCACAGTATAATTTAAGTTATGTCATAACAACAACAACAAAAAAGACTTGAAAATGAGGATTTAACAGCCTTTCATTTTATATTATAACTAAGCAGTAATGAGACAGGTTAGTTAATATATTGCTAGGTAGACAGAGGGGTCCCTGGTGGAATAAACAAAAAGCAGCCGTATCCTGAAACTCCAGGTCCTGGAATGTCTCCTTCACTCCAGGACAGAGACATGAGAATATGCCTTAAGGTTAATAGATAATCTCAAATCCCTTCTGGCCGGACAAAGGAGCAGATCTGATAGATAGGAATGGGTTGGTTCATAAACCCCTTCAGGATGTGCAATCAGGACAAATCTGATAGATGAATTCAATTAGAAGCCTCCAGCCACCTTCCCCAAGCAGGCAGGGGAAAGTATAAAAGTAAGAGCTTTTGCCTCAGTCATGGGACACCCCCATTCGGGACTCCCTCCCTCTCAGGAGCTGCAACCTCTTCTCCTGCCTCTAATAAACTATCCTCTTTTTAAAACTTTTTGCCTCTCCCTGGCCCGTGTGTCCATTCTTCCACTTCACAAGACACGATCCTGGCCCACACCCAGAAGACTGCCAGCAGATCAAACATCATCTACATAAGTAACATTCTTTTGCCCTGAGAAAATATGTATTTTTTTATATCAGAAATCTCAAGGGGAAAAAAAAAAAAGCTGACGTCATGCCAATTTACAAGATGCCTCACAATATGGAAAGGTTTATTTATTCGTGGTTTTTTTTGTTTTAATTATGCCACAGTATATTTACTTTAAAAGGAAGTAAATTTTCATGTGCTTTTATGCACATTTTATAAAAAGTGGTACCGAAAGTTTAAGGAATAATCAGTGTTAATGCCCACTAAGATAATTATTTTTCAGTATGTATGACCCAACAAGTATCTTTCATAAGATACCTGTTGGAGTATCTTGCATGAGATCAGAGAATTTAAGATATTTCAGTCCCTCTAAACACTTGCAAAACAAGAACAAACACTAATCACATAAATTTTATAAATTGAAGCAAAATATTCTTGATTCAGATTTGTTTAAGTATTTAAATAAAAATTACAGAATCTACTGAATACTGGTTCTGTTCCAATTTGGAAATTTTTAGATTTTATGAAGATCGCTCTGTGGAAGAAAGGGTAGAGGGTGAGAGGCAGATCTCCCAATCCTGGCAAAGCTGTCTTTAAAAAAATAGAAGACAGTGGAATCTGCATGAAACCACTAAATCAACTAATTCCAGGTCAGTGTGCTGTTGGAAGGCCATTTTTTTTTTTTAGTTTCAGGTGTACAAGACAATGTAAAGTTAGACATTTCACCCTTCAAAGAGTGGAAACCCCCCTCCCCAATCTATTGCCCCTCTAACGATACATATATATAGTGAGACATTGACAACAATAACTAATTATAAAATAGTACAATTATAACAATAAAATAAGGGTTACTTGAACACAAGCACGATAGTTGTGTTCAGTTGATCTGATAACCCCGACAGCTGCTAAGTGACGAACAGGGAGGTAGAATAGATAGCATGGCCACACTGGACGAAGGGATGATTCACATTCTGGACAGGACAAAGTGGGAAGGCATGAGAGCTCATCACTACTCAGAATGGCACACAATTTAAAACATATGAATTGTTTATTTCCAGAATTTTGCATTTAATATTTTCAGAGCTGTCTGCAAGTGATACAGGTGAAGCGAGTATCCCTCCTACTGAAAAACTTGTAAGTTTTCTTTCCTATAGGGATTTTAAGTTTCCCTTTCTTTAAGTTTCCTTTCCCCCAGTTTCTGACATTTCCCCCAGTTTCTTAGCTCCCTAGTTCCTGATATTATCACCTTTCAAATCAGCTTTTTCCTACCCTGAATCATAGGAAGTCCCCTGCCCCTGCTGGAGGTCATTCCAGGCCCAGCTCCTGGGTGAACACTGCCACCTGAATAACTGGATTAACCAGAGGAGAAGACCACAGGATCCATAAAGCTAAACAAAATTTCTATCACACAGTCACCTTGTGTTGATGGCTTTGGGTCCTGCTTCTTGGGCCAAACCTTTTAACTCTGTTTAACCAAAATTTATTTTTCCTCAGTCAGGGGTGTTGGGAGTACAGATGATACGCCAGCAAGATTACCAGTTCCAACTTAAGATGCCAACATGGTCTTCCAGGCAGATCTCAAGACCCTGTTCCTCTCATCTAAGATCAGACAGGGCAAGAGTTCCATGAATCCCCCAATAGGTAGGCACAGCTCTACACCCCTGCCCAGCAGGAAGCAGATACAGAAGTGAAGACCACCTGTCCCTCAACTTCCCATAGAGATTTTATGAGGATTGCATCTCTCAAGGGGAAAAAAAGGCAGGCAGTTGGAGATGGGCATCTGCATTCCTGTATGTCCCATACAACCCACAGAATGCGACTGCCCAAAAGACCTCCCCTCTCAGTCCAAAACTTCACCTTTTCACTATAATTATCTACCCCTATGAGGAAACAAAAGGGTAGAAATACCCAACTAGATTAAACTGACCACTCACACCTGCACAGTAAAGGCCACAACGACCTTCATTTCACTTGGGCCTCATTATGCCATCATTATAATATTATGCATATGCCTGGAAGATCATTAATATCATTATAAATGACTGAATTCTGGGAAGGAACACGCACAGTTTAAAAAGATGAGGTAATAGCCTCTTATCAATCACAGGTGTCAATCAAGTGGTCCCACTCCCAGAAAGGAATAGTCCATTCTAGAGGAAAAAAGCGATAAAAACTCCAAGTTGATGATGTCATAAAAATGGCACCATAAGGTGATCCTCTTGAAATCTCCCCTGGAATTGACAACAAATTGAACAACAATAACTCCACAAAGGACTCCCTGTGCATCACACAGGCAAGACTAAAAGGTGCACTACTGAATTCATCTAAAGGTGGGCAAATTACTCAAACTGGGGAAGAGGGAAGAGAGAAGTGCTGAGACAGGGACGTGTAGGCACAGGACGTAGACCTAGCTTGGTGCTCTGAGCTCGCTGCATCCCAGAACTACTGCAGTTTTGGGAGACGGAAGAACTCAGACTGCTAGGGCTCCGCTTATAGCCCAGAGGGCTGAGGGGACAGCATATAATACCGCAGAACTCAACGCTCACTGACAGAGATCTCTGAGCAAAGACTGAGAGAAGAAGGCTGAAAACGGTGGTTGTAGCCCTCACTGCCAAGCAGAGAACTGAAGCCTTAGGCACTGACCAAGCCACACTCTCCCTATACTCCCAGAGCTCACCCAGCCCCCACCTGCCCAGTGGTAGCAGTGGAAGAGTAGCAGTGTCAGATCAAAAGGAACTAATATTTGCAGTTCTGAGAACTGTGGTCTGAAGACACGGATGTACAGCCCAACTAGATCTGGCAAAGAGGAGGGAGCAATGGAAGCAGGACTGGCTCATGGTGGTCGTCACCATTGTTTTAGGCCACCTCTCACAACCAACCCCGCCTCTGTCCCCACCTACTTGGGCAGATCCCTGCAGGAGTACACAGAGCTGCTGAAACATATGGGCTCTGAATCTGGTGCAGGGAGAGCTTTGGAATTTCAGAAGCTCTCCACATCCCCCCATGGAGGCAATGCCTTGTGACCCAGGTGAACTGTTAACAGAAGAAAAGCCCACCTTCCAAGGAATCCCTCCATTGTAAGAGAAGCCGGAATAATGCAGTGAAAATATAACACTACAGTGTGAGAGAGAATAAAAGGCTACAGTTGGAGAGAAAATAAACCATTCTGCCAACACCTACTGGAAAACAAAAGAAAGATCTCTTTCTATCAACCTGTTGCAGAACCCACTGCTGTAGATGTCTAGGAAGAGAAATAATAAATCACTAAAAGCCATGAATGACCAAGGTAACAAGATAGCCCAGAAAGAAAATGAAAAGTATCCAGAAAATGAACTTAACGACATGGAACTATGTGACTTAAATGACAGAGAATTCAAAATTGCAGTTCTTAAAAAATTCAACAAGATGCAAGAAAACACAGGCAGGCAGTTTAATGAACTCAGAAACAAAATCAAAGAACAAAATGAACATTTTACCAAACAGATTGAAATTTTAAAAAAGAACCAAACAGAATTTCTGGAGATTAAGAACTCAATAAAAGAAATGAAGAATGAAATAGCCAGCTTAGGTAGTAGAGTTGACTAGATGGAGGAAAGAATCAATAACATCGAAGACAGAAATCTGGAAATGCAATGGATGGAAGAAAAAAGAGACTTGAGACTTAAAAGAAATAAATAACTCTACAAGAACTTTCTGACTCCATCAGAAAGAGCAATATAAGAATAATGGGCATACCAGAAAGAGAAGAAAGAGAGAAGGGAACAGAGAGTGTAGTCAAACAAATAGTCAATGAGAACTTCCCAAACTTGTGGAAAGAACTGGATCCTCGAATCAAAGAAGCAAATAAAACACCTAATTATGTCAACCCCAAGAGGACTTCTTCAAGGCACATTGTATTGAAGATGTCAAAAATTAACGACAAAGAAAGAATCCTCAAGACAGCCAGGGAAAAGAAGACGGTAACCTACAGAGGACAACCCATTAGATTATCATCATATTTTTCAGCAGAAACTCTACAAGCCAGGATGGAGTAGAATCAAACATTCAAACCATTGAAAGAGAGAAATTATGAGCCAAGAATAATATATCCAACAAAGGTATCCTTTAGATATGAAGGAGGAATAAAGACCTTTCCAGACATACAGAGCTGAGGGAATTTTCTAACACATGACCTGCACTACAAGAAATACTGAAGGAGACTATTCAACCAGCATAAACAGGGATAATTTGTGGCAACCAAAACATAAAAGGGGGAGAGTAAAGGCCTGAACCAGAATATGGGCATTGAGAGATTAAGCATGCTGAAGAAAATATAATACTCTAAATATCCAACTTTTTTTACATAAACTTAATGTAAATTTAACCACAAAAAAAAAAACAACACACACACACACACACACACACAAATCCAGAACTGAAATATATAACATAATAAAAGAACAGAGATATAAATCATTGAATACCACCACAAAGAAATAATAGACAACAACAAAAAAGCAAAGAAACAATGGAGACGCAGTCTTACCAGCAAACCAAAGATAGAATAGGAAATCCTCACATATAAATAATCAACCTAAATATAAATGGACTGAACTCACCAATAAAAAGGCAGAGTAGCAGACTGGATCCAAAAACTAAACCCAACCATATGCTGCCTCCAAGAGACACATCTCAGCTACCAGGACAAACATAGACTGAAAGTGAAAGGGTGAAATTGACACTCCAAGCAAATGGTATCCAGAGAAAATCAGGTGTATCCATATTGATATTAGATGAAACAGGCTTCAGGATAAAAAGGATAACATAAGATAAAAATGGACATTTCATAATGATAAGGGGGCAAAAAATAAGAAGACATAACAGTCATCAATATTTATGCCTCCAATCAGGGAGCACCGAAATATACGAAGCAACTACTAATAGAACTAAAGGGAAAAATTGACCAAAGCACAATTATACGAGGGAATCTAAATACATCATTGACAGCTATGGATAGATCATCCAAACAGAAAATAAATAAATAGCATCCCTAAATGACACATTAGATGAAATGGACATAATTGACATTTATAGAGCACTCCATCCTAAAACATCAGACTATACATTTTTTTCTAACGTACAAGGAACATTCTCAAGAATAGACCACATATAGGACATAAAGCTAACCTTAGCAAATTTAAGAAGATTGAAATCATACCAAACATATTCTCTAATCACAAGGCGTTGAAATTGGATATCAACTGCAAAAAGAAAGCAGGAGAAACCACAGATATGTAGAGATTAAACAACATACTTTTAAAGAATGTCCAGGTCAAAGAAGAAATAAAAGGAGAGATCAAAAGATACATAGAAACAAATGAGAAGGAAAATACATCCTGCCAAAATTTGGGGGATATAGTGAAAGCAGTTTTAAAAGGGAAATTTATATCACTACAAGCCTATCTCAAGAAATATGAAAAATCTCATATAAACAACCTCACGTTACACCTTAAAGAACTAGAAAAAGAAGAATAAATAAACCCAAGGTCAGCAGAAAAAAGGAAATAATAAAAATCAGAGCAGAACTAAATGAAATAGAGAATGAAAACACAATAGAAAAAATTAATTTGACAAAGAGCTGGCTCTTTGAAAAGATTAATAAAATTGGCACACCCTTTGCTAGACTCAAAGAGATAAAAAGAGAAGAGACACTAATGAATAAAATCAGAAATGAAAGAGGGAATGTTATCATGGATGCCACAGAAACACAAACGATTATCCAAGAATACTATCAAGGACTACATGCCACCAAATTCAATAACCTAGAAAAATGGACAAGTTCTTAGAAATATATAGCTTTCCTAGGCTGAATCATGAAGAACTGGAAAATCTAATTAGACCCATCACCAGTAAGGAAACTGAAATCAGAAACCTTCCCAAAAGCACAAGTCCGGGACTAGATGCCTTCAGTAGTGAATTCTACCAAACATTCAGAGGATCTAATACCTGTCCTACGAAAACTCTTCCAAAAAATTGAAGAAGAGACAATACTCCCTAACTCATTTTATCAGGCCAACATTACCCTGATACCAAAATCTGGTAAGCATAACACAAAAAAAGAAAATTACAGACCAATATATCTGATGAATACAAATGCAAAATCCCTAAACCAAAGTCTAGCAAATCGAATGCAACAATGTGTTAAAAAGATTATTTATCACGATCAAGTGGGGTTCATCTCAGGGGCACTAGAATGGTTCAACATCCGCAAATCGATCGATGTGATACATCACATAAACAAAATAAAGGACAAAAATCATATGATTATATCAATTGATGCAGAAAAAGCATTTGACAAGATATAACATCCATTTATGATTAAAACACTTACTAAAATAGGTATAGAAGGAAAATACCTTAACATAATAAAGGCCATATATGACAAACCCTCAGCTAATATCATAATTAATGGTGAAAAACTGATGCCCTTTTCTTTACGTTCAGGAACAAGACAGGGCTTTCCCCTATCACCTCTGCTTTTCACCAGAGCATTCCAGCAAGAGAAAAAACTAAAGGGCTTCCAAACTGGAAATGAAGAAGTTAAATTGTCACCCTTTGCAGATGGCGTGATGCTATATATAGAAAAACCTAAAGACTCCACCAAAAAGTTATTTGAAACAATAAACAAATACAATAAAGTTGCCAGCTACAAAATTAACCTACAAAAGTCCATTGCATTCCTATATCCTAACAATGAAATCTCAGAAAAAGAAATAAAAAAAGTAATTCCTTTTGCAATTGCAACAAAAAGAATAAAATACCTAAGAATAAACTTAACCAAGGATGTCAAAGACCTATATACTGAAAACTACAAGACATTTTTGAAAGAAATTGAAGAAGACACAAAGAAGTGGAAAGACATTTAGTGCTCATGGATTGGAAGAATCAACATAGTTAAAATTGCCATATTATCCAAAGCAATATACATATTTAATGCAATTCCCACCAAAATTCCAATGGCATTTTTTTAAAGAAATAGAACAACAAAATCATCGGTATTGTACAGAACCACAAAAGATCCAAATAGCCAAAGCAATCCTAAGAAAACAAGAACAATGCTAGAGGTATTACACTACCTGACTTTAGCTTGTACTATAGGGCAGCAATAATCAAAACAGTATGGTATTGGCAGAAAAACAGACACATAGACCAATGGAATAGAATTAAGAACCCAGAAATAAACCCACAAAAATATGGACAGATAATTTTTGAAAAAGAAGCCAAAAACATGCAATGGAGAAAAGACAACCTCTTCAATAATTGGTGCTGGAAGAATTGGAAAGCCACGTGCAAAAGAATGAAACTGGACTGCTATCTGTCACCATGTACCAAAATTAATTCAAAATGGATAAAAGACCTAAGCATAAGACCTGAAACAATAAACTGCATAGAAGAAAACATAGGTACTAAACTTTTGGACTTTGGGTTCAAAGAGTATTTTATGAATTTGACTCCAAAGGCAAGAGAAGTAAAAGCTAAAATAAATGAATGTGACTATGTCAAACTTAAAAGCTTCTGCACAGCAAAAGAAACTGTCGACAAAATAAAGAGGCAACCAACTGAATGAGAGAAGATTTTTGCAAACAGTGCCTCCGATAAGGGGTTAATATCCAAAATATACAAGGAATTCATACAAATCAACAAAAAAAAAACACAAATAACCGAATTCAAAAATGGGCAGAGAACCTGAAGAGAAATTTCTCCAAAGAGGACATACAAATGACAAATACACATATGAAAAAATTATCAACATCACTAATCATCAGAGAAATGCAAAAAAAAAAAAAGTCACAATGAGATATCACCTCACCCGTTAGAATGGCTATCATCAACAAGACAAATAGTAACAAGTGTTGGAGAGGAGGTTGTCATGCGGGGTGTCAGGGAAGGTCTCTGGTCCCACTCCCCACACAAGAACGCAGGATATGGCTAGGCCAAAAAGGAACACCCAGGGAGCCATAGGTAGGGGAGTCATACCACTATACTCTCACTGGTGGCTGGGTTGGAGACACAGGAACCAGGAACAACACAATTCTCAACCCTCACTGTGCCGCTTGCAGACTCAGCCACCATCTTCTTGCTAGCTCCCCCTTTATTTTGCTAGCATAGCCACAGCAGTTATATTAGTGGCCAATGGTTCACTGGTTACAGCTGACGGCCAACTAGCCACAGCTGCTGGCCATTTGATCACAGTCGACGGCCATTTACTACCTGAGCCAGCACCTTTCTATGTGAGGCTGAGAGCCTGGAAACTGCTTTTTGGGGCTCTGTCCCCACACTCCACCCCTACAGGGTCTCACCTCACAATCTACGCGACAAGTGTCTTCCGCGAGGGGCCCTGTGCGAGGAGCCTGGAGGTGAATGCTATTTCCTAGACACAGCCAAGCTCTCTGGTCACAGCCAGGGTTTCTCAGGGCACCACCAGTACTTCTGGGCACAGCCAGACTTCCTGGACTTCTTAGGGCACCACTAGTCTCCCCGGGCACAGCCCGGGTTTCTCAGGGCACCACCAGTACTTCTGGGCACAGCCAGACTTCCTGGACTTCTTAGGGTACCACTAGTCTACCCGGGCACACGAGGGCCTCTCAGGGCACTGCCACTCTCTCTGGACACAGCCAGACCTCCTGGACTCAGCCAGGGCTCTCAGGGCACTGCCACTCTCTCTGGACACAGCCAGACTTCCTGGACACAGCCAGGGCTCCCAGGGCACTGCCACTCTCTCTGGACACAGCCAGACTTCCTGGACACAGCCAGGGCTCTCAGGGCACTGCCACTCTCTCTGGACACAGCCAGACTTCCTGGACACAGCCAGGGCTCTCAGGGCACTGCCATTCTCTCTGGGCCTCTCAGGGTACCGTGCTGGAACAACAGCAGCTCACAGTCAAGGTGCTTACATATTCTCGATGGCGGCCGGTCAAGACACAAAAGCAAACATCCGCCAGTTCCATTACATGGTGGTATGTTCCCAAACAGTCAAGCTGTCCATTAAATTAGGGATGGAAGGCAATTCCCCATAGTCATTGCCAGGGCTGCCCTGGGGGTGAGGGATGACCTTGACCTCACCCTCAGCTCCCACGGAGGACTCAGCAAGCCATTCCTCCTGGGACTACAAGTCCTGCATCCGGGCTGCCTCAGCAAGCACTTCCCAGCCCACAGGGCCGCAAGGACCTTCGCTTTCTCCGGCCTCTGCTGGTTGGGGAACCGTCCACATCTTTCCACCCCTCCACGGGGTCCAGCTCTCAGGCAGCTGCTCCTCTTGGTCTTCCTGAGACTGAGTGTTCATACGCACAAACCGCTCCACCGTCCTTCGGAGAGCTTTGGCCTGCACCGTACCCTGCTCGCTGCACCATGTGTAGTGCAGGGCATCCTGCCGACTTCGCCATGTGTCGTGCGGGGCGTTAGGCGGGGTCTGTGGGGTCTCTGGTCCCACTCCCCACACAAGAACGCAGGATATGGCTAGGCCAAAAAGGAACACCCAGGGAGCCATAGGTAGGGGAGTCATACCACTATACTCTCACTGGTGGCTGGGTTGGAGACACAGGAACCAGGAGCAACACAATTCTCAACCCTCACTGCACCGCTTGCAGACTCAGCCACCATCTTCTTGCTAGCTCCCCCTTTATTTTGCTAGCATAGCCACAGCAGTTATATTAGTGGCCAATGGTTCACTGGTTACAGCTGACGGCCAACTAGCCACAGCTGATGGCCATTTGATCACAGTTGACGGCCATTTACTACCTGAGCCAGCACCTTTCTATGTGAGGCTGAGAGCCTGGAAACTGCTTTTTGGGGCTCTGTCCCCACAGAGGTGTAGAAAAAGAAACACACTGTTGGTGGGAATGCAGATGGGTGTAGCCGCTATGGAAGGCAATGCGGAGGTTCCTCAAAAAATTAAGAAGAGAATTACCATATGATCCAGCAATCTCTCTCCTGGGTATCTACCCCCAAAATCTGAAAACATTTATCCATGTGTGCTCCAATGTGTGCTCCAATGTTCATTGTGGCTTTATTTACAGTGGCCAAGACATGGAGACAACCAAAATGTCCTTCAACAGATGAATGGCTAAAGACGTTGTGGTATATATACACAATGGAATACTACTCAGTGGTAAGAAAAGATGAAATAGTACCATTTGTGACAACACGGATGGGTCTTGAGAGTATAATGCTAAGTGAAATAAGACAGACAGGAAAAGTAGAGAACAATATAATTTCACTGATATGTGGTATATAAACCGAAAACAACAAAAGAACAAGACAAACAAATGAAGGAACAAAAACTCATAGACATAGACAATAGCTTAGGGGTTACCAGAGCGTAAGGGTGGAGGGGTCACTAGAAGAGGGTAAACGGGGTCTAATATATGGTGATGGAAGGAGAACTGACTCTGGGTGGTGAACACACAATATGAGATATGTATTACAGAATTGTACACCTGAAATCTATGTAACTTTACTAACAATTGTCACCCCAATAAACTTTAATAATTGAAAAAAAAAACAACTTCCAAGTCCTCGCTAGTCAGTGCCTTTTGAGCCTTGCCTTTGCTTGGGGCCCACTCCAAACCCTTTGGAGTATACTTTTTCTTTTGATAATGAGCACTTTAGCCATTCTCTGCTGCTCGGGTCCGCTCCTATTTCTTTGGCATGTATTATCTCTCCTAATAAACTACTCTTTCACCAATTTATTTCCATGACTTGTTCAATTCTTTGCTTGCGACACCAAGAATCTGGACATCATGTCGAGAAGGGTCCACTCTCCAGTAACACGTAACTGAAACCACAAACAGTGAAACTGCTGACATGGGGGGACTACAGTAAAATTCTAATATTCTATAAAACATCATGCTCTGCTTTAACTTAACATTTCACTAGACATTATTTCTTATTTTTAGTGTCATTTGTTCTGCCGTTTAAGCTATTTAATAAACTTAATATTAAAGATAAATGTTTGGAGACACACTGTTTGAAGAAGCAAAACTATTACATATCCTTAAAGTGCTTTTGCATTTCGGTAAGTTATTTAAATCTTATTTGACTTTTTCCATGGGCTAGCAACAGCATTTTGACCACTAAACTCAATATGGCATAAATGGCATGAACACCTGCACAAAGTTATATTTTTTCATTTGTTCAAAAAAAATTTACATATATATAATCAATTGATACCGATTACATATATATATATAATCCATATATATATATATATATATATACACACACAGCCTCATTACTAAGATTATATGTATATAAATATATTATATATATATATATATAATCTTAGATGTTATATACATAATCAATGGATACTGATAATCCATTATATATATATATATATATATATATATATATATATAATAGACGTCTATATATATATATAGACAGTATCAATGGATTATGAATAACTTCTGTGTAAATGAAGGCAATATAATCTGCTCCCTTGTACCAGGCAGGAATTATGTTTTTCCAGAAAAATTTGTTTTCGTTAATTTAAGTTGAACCACTAAGCATTACAATTTGGCAGCTGCCAGAAGATGACAAAAAAATAAGCTGTTACAATTGTTCAAGGGCATGCTCTGAACTATTCAGTATATAAATCACCTCCTGACATTCATGATAGATAATTAAAATTTCTTCCTTTAACTGAGTTTGGATAACTAACTGGTGACTTTCATATCACCCAAATGTTAACATCAATTGTAAGTCATTGAAAAAAATTCATTAAATAAGCAATATTTCTCAATTAATACATTTGTGGCATTTGACATACAATTTAAAAAGGGGAAAAATCAGCATTCATAGAAACAATTAGATAGTCGCTTGTAGATAAATCAAACAGAACTTTCTGTAAATACTTCTGGCAAATTATCATATTGTTACATTTTCTAACTTAACTTTCATCTTTTCACCTGGCTTTTGCATGGACAAGTCATATATTAGGCCCCTGGGTTGTTTTCATAACATAGAACATTGCTGATCTTGAAGGGAGAAAAAAAAAAAAGTGAAGCAAAAAAAGTGAAGGGAAAAACAAAAGGAAAAAAATGATCTAAAACTAAGTAGATAGATTTTGGGGAGTAAATGGGGGAACTAGATCTACAACTATGTGCAAGTTATGAATCTCTGAAATGAGAGAATTTGTCTGGATAATCTTTAAGAGCTCTTCTATCTCGAACAGCCATGTTATCCAAACTAAATACTAACTCCTTATAATCATATATAGGGCCTTATAATGTCTTCCTAATCTCTTCCTAAGACATAAGTAGTCCATATAGGTGTGATTGATTTAAATAAATGTGTTTTGTGTTTTTTTTTGGTGTGTGTGTGTGTGTGTGTGTGTGCACAAGAGTGTGTAATCTTGTATTTTTCATTCATGTAAGGTATATTTCCCAATAGATTAACTGCATTTATGTTACCTATGCCCTAACTTCCCATGTTGAAATACACCTTACTTTTAGTTCCAAATAGTTCATAATTGGTTACTTTTGATACAAGAAGAAAGAAAGAGAAAAAAATAAAGCAAAATAATTTTAGCCCAAAGAAAAGACTAAAAAGAATCAAAGAATAGGTTCAACATATACCAGGAGGGGATAGCAAGGGAAGCATCACAACAGTGAACAAGACTTGATCTTGGTACTCTGATCTTTTAAAATGCAGTCTCTGCTAAACCAACTGTGTATGTACCATTTTAAGTCTCCACACTTCCGATACTACAGATGGCCCAGGAAAGTGCTTCAGCATGTTATAATCCAGGATTTAAAAGCCACTGGGCCAATGTTTGTGGTCAGTTGAGTATTTGTGCTAATAGCTCTAGCTCAGCTGTTCAGGGCACCACTCCTAACTTTATACTTTGCTCCTCCAAACAAGCTGCACTGTAATTTTTGCAGTGAATGAATTGACTCCCAGACCTTTCTTTCCTACTCTCTTTGGGAAAACTTTTACTTTCTTTGTGAAGACATGAGGAAGAGAAAGAAAGTAAGGAAGCCCGCAAACACAACTGCTAGTAATGCAAGCCAACCCAACAATATTATCAGAAGAAGGAAGTGTTCCATTTCCACATGGTGGGTACTCAAATTTCAATGAGTGCAGATTCATAAATCGTAGCCATGCCAACAAGATACATGACGGTCAGAATCCAGTCATTCTTGAGGTCAAATGTTCAGACCAATTTTTCCCCCCCATCATTTATATTCTAGGATAAGCTTATACAATCATTCATTCTCCATTAATCAAACCTTTCCTACATCATGCCCTAAAATTCTCCAAGGAAGAGTTAGCTAACATTCTTATTGCACCATCCCTAATTATTTAGTTCAATTGTTTGTAGTCATTTGCATTATAATATAATTACTCTGTAAGTGGTTTATATCTGGGGGGACTGTCAATGGTTTAGCTCAGTTCAGTTTTAGACAGACATTTACTCTAACAGTTGAATTTCAATTATATTGTTTACCTACCTCATTCTTTTGCTTCCAAAAATAAATACATTGAAGCCTATGTCTCCTTTATTACAGTTTCCTTTCTATTAATGTTTGCTTGTTTCTTCTAACTACATATCCTCCCCAATTTATTAACTTAGAATAGTTTATTTCTTTAATTAAACTATTGCATTGGTCTCTTTTAATGTAAACGTTTTCTGTTTGTATTAGTATACTAGTGCAGTTAATGGTTAATATTAGATGGACAAAGATGTCACATACAAATCAAATTATTGCCCAGTTCAGTTCCATGTTCCATCCTACCCAGCCTGTGATCAATAGAGATTTGCCACTGGAAAACACTGAGGTTTATTGAAATACCAATTTTGAAAGATGAGCAGAGTACAAACTGCAATAAATCAGATGCTTTTGGCATTGATACATCTGTCTAAACTTTTTAAAAATTAGTTTACAGTTCCACTAGTGTCTCTCAAGGCAGTGAGGCTAGTAATGTCATATCTGTATAACATTTCTGTGGTGAAATACTTGCATTTGTGTTATATAACTTTGTTTGATATAGACTTTGGAATCTGCTAAGTCACTACCCTTCAAAGCAAATTTTGGAACTCTTTTTCTGGAATGGCCATCAGAGCTGTTGTCATGTTACCCTCGATGTCCTGAATCTCATCAAAATGCCTTCCTTTCAATATTTCCTTTCTCTTCAAGCAGAGAAAGAAATCATTGGGGGCCAGATCAGATAAGTAGGGAGGGTGTTCCAATACAGTTGTTCACTGGCTAAAAACTCCCTTACAGACAGTGCCTGTGAGCTGGTGCATTGTCATGATGCAAGAGCCATGAACTGTTTGCAAAAAGTTGAGGTCGTCTAAGTTTCTTACACAGCCTTTTCAGCACTTCCAATTAGTAAACTTGGTTAACTGTTTGTCCAGTTGGTATAAATTCATAACGAATAATCCCACTGATATCAAAAAAGTTTAGCAACATCATTGCAACAAATTCTCAAACGTAACTGTCAGACCTCACTTTAAAAAATTATACATTTTTAAAATCTTAATAAATAAATGTGATCTATTTTATTAGAATTATTTTTAACATTCTCTTATAATCTCACTGAAAATAACATTGAAAATTTAATCATAAAAAATTATCAATAAGAAAAACAATGACTTTAAATTTCATAATAAAAAAAATGGAGAGTGATGCCAGCTCAAACGTTCATGATGAGTATTTTTCAACCTCTTATTTGGTCTTTGGAAATTACCAATGAGCAAAAAATGTTTGATCATTAAGAGAAAAAAATGTTTTATGTTCTAAATTGTTATGGAGGAAAACACAAGTTTCAGATCCTAATTATGTGGATGAAATTTTTCTTTTTTCCAAGAAATCCTACTCTATCAAATCCATGATCCTCAGTTTTTCTTCAGTTTTATTCCCAGCTACAAAGACACAAACTGCTTAGGAAAAGGAAGATGAATTTAACCAGTTCTTATGCGGCTAACGTGCTGGTGCTAGTCACTCAATATGAGGTACATGTGAGGTACAATGTGAGATTGACAAGGGAAATGAATACTCAATAGGAAAATAACTATTTTACTGTCCTCCTTTTCACTTTCTTTCCAGCCCCACAGGTCTTTTCCTGCTCACTAGTTGTGATTCCTCCCCAGGGTCCTTTGCATTTGTAATTCTCTCTGCCTAGACTGCCCTTCCAACAAATGCCCGCCCACCCAACTAACTAGCTCTCACTTCCTTCAGGTATTCACTTCAGTCATTGCCTCACTGAAGTCTTCCCCTATCACTCTCTCAAAACTACCAACCGCTTTTTCTTAAGATGATTTTTTTTCTCAGTATCTATGCCTACCTAACTTACCATGTATTTATGTAATCATCTTGCTTAATGTTTGCCTTCCCCCCAGAATATAATCTCCTATAAAGGCAGACATTTTTGTCTGTTTTGTTTACTGTTTTACCTTGGCAAGAGAATGGAGATAAAAACAAAACAAAAAACAAAACAAACAGACAAAACAAAAAGCAAAAAAAAACAAAAAAAAAAAAACAAACCAAAAAACAATGAAAGAAAGAAAGGAAATTTGATGGGGACAAGGAGACAAAAAAAAAAAAAAAAAAAAAAAAAAAAAAAAAAAAAAAAAACGGAGAAAGAGGAGAGAGGAAAGGAAAAGGAGAATCTTAAATTCTTTAAAGTGGATAAGAAAACTGCATAATATGGCATTGTGAAAAACCAAAACTTCTGTGGAATTCTCAGTAACTCTTACAAAAAGCTGTAGGCTCCTGAGATAAACAAATGTACACAATATTAATTTAGAGAATATTTCCTTTCACTTTCGTTAGAAACACTGTATCCTTTACGTATCATGAAAACTGTATCAGTATCCATTTTGTAGCTAATTTCTCTGATCTTAAAGGATAATACAATTTATGTCCCCTGGAGGGCCAAATGGCAGGCTGGCCAAGTTCCTACATTAAACTGCAAAGTATGAGGAAGACCTCGCCATTATCTGAAAATGTCAAAAGGGAAGAATCCCAAAATTCAGACACATTTTTGGCCCTTAAAAGCTGAAGATATTCAGATTTTATCTGCCCCTTGAAAAGATATTTATACTCCAAAAGGTTAGTGTGAGAACCTAGGACCCTTTGCATTCAATCTCAAAGGAGTAAACTTTTTATTTTTCCCCCTCTTTCTTATTAGGAAGAAAAGGTGAGGGCACTCTCTGTTTTATATATATGTATAAGTGAAGAAAATCCATCGTTCTCTATTCTTGTCTTTGAGATGTAACCTGCCACCTACTTTAAAAGATTCCATCGGCTCATATTGTCTTACTTCAGGTCTAGATGTAGAGGACTAATTCTTCACCGCTACTCTGGCTATTAATCTGGTTTTAAGTAGCAATAAAAGACTCTTTTCCTTGACACTGTGTTTTGTGTTTCTGCAATATTCATGTGTGTGTGTGTGTGTGTGTGTGTGTGTGTGTGTGTGTATGAATATATATATATATATATATATATATATACATATATATATATATATATATATATATATATATGTATATGTATATATATAATCTGGAAGTAGGGTAACATCTCAGAACCCTTATAGTTCTTGACAAAACAAAGTCTTGTAATATGAAATGTTGATGAGGGACAAAGATAAAATAATATCATGCATTTTACACAGCTGTCCAGGTACATACAAAGAACAGAGAATAGATGACCACATACATTATTATGAGTCCCTGTGTGTCCAATTGCAGAAATACTCTCAGGAACCAAGATAAGGCACGGTTTCAACAAAGAAGGAAAAAGATAATTTACACCTCAGTATAAATCCTAAAAAACAATGATGGGATTCATGCCAAAATAAATGCTTTCCTTTTTAAAGCAGGGGTATAACAGTCTATTGGGTGATTACTTTGATATTAAAAGTCTGTAATTCCAATTTTCATGATGCTCATAATAGCTCAGAGAAAAAAGAGGAAATGCATCTAGAAGAAGTCTGTCATTATGTATTTTACATAAATAAGAAAAAAACAACTATGTCTTGAATTCACAAAATCTAATTGACACAAGTTAATTTTTCAATGTCTTTTTAAAACTGTCCTTTGGGAGGGACTAAAAGCAAGAAGAGCTCAGGGATTCTTAATTTAAAAGCTGTTACTTCCAGAGTCTATGCGGAGGGCTGCTTCAGAAATATTCTCCTGTGTCAATTTGTTTTCTTTCTTACTGTCTAAACTAAGCACTTGAAAATGAGGAAAGAGAAATAAAACACTGTGAAGCCCAGCTGTCCATGGGACACGTTTACGTCTGTCATCCCGCTCGTGATCTATTGCAATAATAAATCAAAAGAACTACACTACTCGTGTAATTTATTAAAACAGTGTATCAGCAGGGTGAGGCCTCCAGGAGCCCAGTTACAGACAAGGACTTTGCGTCATTGCTTCTATTTACTTCTTTTATTTAAGTTTGCTAGAAGAAGACAAAGTGGGAGGATCTGAAGTTAGCATGGAAAGCTTCTTTTGAATAATTTTCTGAATAGTTTAAGGTATTTAAACCAAAGTAACATCATTAAAAGTTATTGCCTTTTATTTACTATTTTTGTTCACGTAAATTAAAAAGTAAACAAATCTTAAATATTACTCCTTTATAATGACCACTTTACTTATGTAAGCATTTTCTTTTTAGTTATTTCTATTTCCCCAAAAGCAAAATAATAATATACTTGTTATATGTATTTTGTATTTCATAATTGTTGTTTTCCCTACTTTAATATTTTAAGAGTAGCAATTCTAAGGAGTACATCGGTCTATCTTGAGTAAATCACTTAATATTTTAGTCTTCAAACTTCAAGAATTTTTTATCACTAATTTAACATGTCAAGTATTTTACTATGACTTATTCTTCTGCGGTAATTATTGATAATTAAGTGTTTCATTCCTTTCATTCAATAAATATTTATTGAGCTAGATAAAAATGACTTCGTTCACTAAAATCTGTCTCATCATAAAGCTGGGCTTGTTTGATAACATACAGATGCTTGTAGTCAAACCCTATTCTCTGTTTCTCCAAATTCATATTCTCACCCTCCCCAATAACAACGTTGCTATGTCCAGGAATTCCAGGATTTAAAAAAGTTTAACATACTTCAAGCAACTCTGCCACATAATGCTTGAGGACTACCTCACTACTTGTATTATATATTACAAGTATCTATAATTAAGTAAAACATTTTGTAATTAATGACATTTCCACCCATGCTACTAAAAGTAGGTTAAGTTTTTTAGGAATCACTGTTTCCAACAGACCTAAATCAGAATCTGCATTGTAATAAGATCCCCAGTTGATTTCAATGCACATTGATGTTTGAGAAGCACTGGTCTGTTATGTAACATATTCCCCCAATCTTAGGTCTGTACAGTATATAATCAGGTGTAAGAATAAGATTGACACATTGAAAACACACTAAAAAATGCTAAAGCTCTTTTAAGGACAGGGCTGGTAATAAAAAGAAATATACAAGGACGTTCATTTTTGGAAATATCATGTACAGGTACGATAACACACTGCAGATGAAAGAACTTGGGTCTTTGTGTTTCATGACTATGATTTGATTTCTAACCTCAATTTAGCTAATTTTTCAACACCTCAACTACTTCACTGGCAAATGGAAATAACAATAATAATAGATGCTTTGGTGATAATTATGTCAAATGCAGACTAAAACTGCTAGCCACCCACTAAATGACAGCTATTAGTAAAAACCTTTTGTGAAGCAGCGCAAACACACAAGAGTACTGTTATAAACATTTGTAAATTTTAGGAGGGTCAGAATAAAGGCAGTTTGTCACTGTCCCTGGTCCTGAATATGCCGTCCTTGTTCAGGTAATATTTCCCAGTCGTTAGTCACTTGAATATTGTTGTATTAGATATGCCTTACAAAACACCTGACATCCTCTCAGCACACATGGCTCTAGAAGTCATGACCAGTATTTGGTATGTCTGTTTATTTTGTTTTGTTTTTTGCCACAATGAATGTGATGACATTTATGTGCACACAGTGCCCTTGCTTCCTGCCTGTGCCTGGAGCTTCTGACCACTCCCCAAGATAGTGGGGAATTAATGACCCATGGATCAAATTTATGTCCAAGAGAAAAGGGCCAGCAGAAATATATTTCTCCTGTCCTTGACACTATTTGCCTATTGACTGTCATAACATGTAGTTGTTTATATAGCCTCTCTAAAGACGGTGTCAGGAGATGAAGTAATCCATTGCACTCGATACCAAAAAGTTGCCAGCTCTATAGCATGCCTCTTCATATATTCTCTCCTTCCTTTTCAGCCCATTCTCCTAGTCCCTCACTTCTGTTTCCAGGTATTGCATACCTAATGAGGAATCAGAATATAAGCCCTTTTCTCAGGCTCTTTTCTCAGGTTTTTTTTTGTTTCTTTCTTTACAAATCTGGACTTAGATAAATGTTTTGACATTTTGTTTGTCGTTATCTGAATGAGACTTCTACTATCATTTATTTTGAACTGTCCTTTAAATTGATTCATTACCATAATGGAAAATCCAATATCAGTCAGAAGGCATAGAAAGCAACTCTAAAAAAATCTACAATGAAACTAAAATGATGCTTTCAAATTATAATTAAATACTATTATCCAGCGAATTGTGATCTGAGATCTCTCTCCCACCTTCCTCAGTAATGGAGTGTGTCACAGGGGATCTTAAATATATACTAGCAAAACACTTAATCTTTTTTCCTAAATCAATCAGAGGTTGCAAAAACATTGAGAATAGAATGATTTTTCATATTACATCATTCAATCTAAATTGATGCTGTGGCTGTGTACCCCCTGATATCAATGATAAGGGTCTCATATTTGGGGAAAAATGTGCTAGGCACCAGGAAGACGCCATTATGATGATTCCTAATGCAAACTCTCTAGAAATTCTGAATCAGGTGACAGGGACCCAAACTGTGATTAAAAAAAAAAAAATGATACTCTCATTTAGTATTATGTTTGATGACACCTTGCTTAAAATCTCCTTTATGTTTATGGTAGCTTATAACAGTAAATTCTAGTTTTGACTAGGCATGAAAATCAACTAACAGCTTTAAAATTAAGATCCAGACCTCACTCTGATTTAAATTATTCTTAGGTGGGGCTCAGGCTTCAGCATTTCAAAAAAAAAAAAAAAAAAGTGCCCAGGGGGTTCTAATGAGTGTTTGATATTAAGAAATACTTATACCTCTTCTGATATATTATTGACAAATTAAAACAAGTATGCTTTTTTTTTCCTGCCTCAGGCAACGTTATTCTGGAACATTTATTTTTCATTCGACTAACAAGCCCTTTAACGGGCCTCTCATTCAGAGCCCCGGGAGTAGACAGTCTGGTCAGCTGATTAGGCTCAGCTTTCTGAGGTTGCCAATATAACCACATGAAGTAATATCCTCCTTTCCCCAATGTGCTCAGCTCCAGCTCCTAATCCTGAAAATAAACACCTGGGTACTTTAGTTCTCTAAGTCTGGAATTATCATGTTAGCAAGTAAACTACTGATTATACAATTTTGTAGCTGTTACGTTAATGGTCATGGGATTTTTTTTTTTTTAACAGGAGAAAATCAAAATTTTAATACATTTGCATGGGGAATTCACATAGGCGTGAAAATTCCAAAGGCAGCTAGGCAACATTGGGCATATAAGACGTCTTTGGACAAAGGGTAGAAGAGGGGGAGGGGTATGAGATTTCAGAAGCTAGAAAGGGTGAATTACAGGTAGTTGAGGAAGAGCGGAATATATAAGGCAAGAACATTCTTACTGGGCAACTCAGAAACAACGGGACACAGGGGGCATCTAACCAACAGGCCCCTGTCTGATGTCCTCTTGTTAACCATGCTTAATTCAAATTAGGCTAAGGCAACATTTGAAGATTTCCTTCCTGAAGCAGGTGTCTGAATCTCTTGGATAGGTTAGAGGGGAGAGTCAAAGGTATTTTTCTGAGTCTTCTTTCTTAATAAACAGCTCATAGTCAATACCCCAAAAGCAGCTTCCAGGTGGCAAAATTTTGGTATCCTAAAGTCCTGTCTTTGAAACCTGAAATAAGTTTCACATGCCAGAAGCTAAGACCGCTCCATAGTTCACTGATCCAATCATTCAGCCTGGAGAATAAGTTCAATTAAACCTTTGGGCCGCTTCTCAGGAGGAGGTGATGCATAGGATTTCCTTTTTTTTTTTAATTTATTTATTTTTTATTTTTTTAAAATTTTGGTGGAAATATTACCTGAGTTTTCAGTACTGCTTATTTTTCACAGTTCCTCCTTTCGTTTGTATAACTATTGAGTTTTACTCACCTCTAAGATGTACCTTTAGTTAACATTCTTTACATTTTCTCTCAATTTTTCTTTTTTACTTATAGACCTTTAATAATTATGCTATAACTTAGCTCATGTATCTCACTAACCTCATTCATTTTTTACTATCAGTTTGTTGTTTTAATAATTTAATAACCTAATTGCAAATTATTGAGTGTATTTTGTATGTCGATGGCTAACCATGTTTCTTTTGATACTTTATTAGTACATGCTAGTAGAAATTATTTAGGATTTTGATTTTTGTTAGTCTTCATATGTTCTCAAAACTCCTCATGCAAATAAAAGATCTTGTTATAATAGTCTTTTAAGTATTAGGGCAACTGAAACATCTATTTTTCCTGATAAACAGTTCTGTTCCCTTCAACTAAATCAAAGTACTCTATAACTTAATAGGCTGCCCTTGATGCCTTGGCTGCTGGAAAACTCAGGAATACATTTATGCTTTTGTTATTTATTTACAGTCACACTGTGCATGAGTAAACTAGTTGACTCATTTTTAAACAGTTGAGATAACTAACTGATTTTGATCAGTTTGCTGACATTCTAAATGTTTTCAAGAGTCAGACACAGAAAGACACAAAAAATTCAAGATACTGTCTCAAGCTTAAATAAATTCATGATGGTTTTTGTGCATGTGAAACTAATAAGATATACATTAATATCAGCTAGAGAATAACATAAAAATATTAGAAATTGAGTTAGAGACAAATTCAGTAAGGGAATTCAGATTTTCCTACATTTAAATATGAAAACTTGCAAGCAAATTAATTTGGAAGACATATACTATTTTGACTGTGTGTGTGTGTGTGTGTGTGTGAGAGAGAGAGAGAGAGAGAGAGAGAGAGAGAGAGAGAGAGAGAGAGAGAGAGAGAGAGAGAGAGAATATATGTGAAGAATGGTTTTCTTTACCTATCTGCTCTTTTCATCTTTGTATACAAATTTCTACAATGACTCTGGTGGTACAGGTGGCTGCTGGTCTTTTGAAAATTCTGTCTGATATTTAACAAATTGAAAGCATCCAAGAAATATTAAATCAGTCCATCAATATCAGTTATCACATTCTGAAGGGACACCAGTCATTTTCCAGGTGAATACACTAGTTGCCCTGGACACTGACCATGATTCTTCTCCAAGGACACATTTCTTTTGAGAGTGTTCAGCTACAGTAACACTTTAATTTTCATGACTAACCAAGCTGAACCATCACTGAAATGTATATGAATTTAAATCAAAGGAATTGTGTTAGAAATAAACACCATTAACCCTACTGCAATAACACTTTATCTTACCAAATAGGAATATCAATTGTATAGATTTCAGAAAATTACCCTGAATGGCTGAGGCCTTCAAAATAGCTAAGATTTAATTTGCCTTTTTTGTTTTTTAAAGCTGTTCACTTCTTTGTTTTATTCAGGGAAATTTTTTTTTATAATTTCTCTTTTAGTTTATTTATTCATTTACTCATTGTTTCAGAAAACATTTGTTGAATGCAGCAATGCACCACACTTTGAGCTACTGGCTTAGGAGCTATAAGGATGAACACAAATTCTATTTCTTCAGATACTAGTAATCCAATAGAAGAGGCAATGAGGTAATTGATTATTTATTCTAATTGATATAATTCATGTTTATATGAATGTATATGTGTGTAGTAAATGTAGTTACAAAATGGTAAATTCGGTTTATTTTTTAAACTGTATTTTTTAATGGCAGTTTTACAAGATTTGGCATTTGTCGCTAACTAGTGTCAGGTACCAGGTTGCATGTAATAGTTACTTTAACTCTTCAAAATACTCTCTGTGAGACATAAACTATTAGTCCTATTATACAGGAAAAACAAAACAAAATGAAACACTAAGGCACAAAAAGATTAAGAAAATGCCCCAAGTTTATAAAACATGTGTCAAGAATTGAAGTTTTAATTTCATGTCTAACTCCACAAACTAACATCAATTTCTGCCACATCATACTGTTTCTTGAAAAGCAGTACATTCTACTTTGCTGCTAAGACTGTCTACATGATTACAACGGCTATTAACCAAGATGTGGAATCATCTTATTATGCATATTAATGTGTAAAAAGATGGATCCCGAGCCTGATCCAGCTGAGTTCCACATAACCAATGGTAGAATTATAAAAGGTTAGAGTTTGGAGATAATATGTAACTTAGATCAAAATGTACAACCTTTGATTCAAGATTATTAAATTAATTGCTCCAGGAAATTAAATTAATTGTCTCCAGAGTCAGGAATTAAAATAATTTCAACTAATACCAATTTCGGATTTCTTGCACTTCTGTGTTATTCTCATCAGGTACCCATGTTGTCACTGTCTTAATGTCATATGAACCTTACTCTGATCACTCTGTGGTAACGTGTACATCATAGTTACAGATGATAAAATGTAGACAACACAATCCATTATTTTTACCTCCACAACGTTTATTTCTCTTAGGTGGAAGACCAGTGTTTCAATGTCTTTGGGCTCTAATCAATCAAGCCACATCAAGACTGGTGCTCAATGAAAGCAGCCCCCTCCCTGTTCTAAGTTTTGGAAAATGTGGTGGTGTTTTTGTTTGATTGAAGAGTAGGGGTGTAGAAGGGTGGGAGGGGTTGGCTAGGAAATTCAATGTTCAGGAACCAAGAATCTGGAAGCCCTGCAATATATAGGTTAGGTGTATATAATAAATTATCTGAGACTCAGCCCAAATTTCAAAGGTCCTACAAGACAGTCACAAATGTGAAACCTACTTATAATATCTGAATGTAGAAATTAACACATGTATATGTATGAGTAAAACAACAGAAATCATTGTTGTACAGAGCTTATTATACACTTTCAATTTTTGAAGAATTGCAATTTCTACATAAATTAAGGGATGACTTCAATTCATTTCATTTCGAACATTATCAAAAACTCATTGCCAATTTTGAAAATCACATCACCCAAGAAGGCACTACTCTTAGTAGTTGAGCATCCAGTATAATGAACCTGAAAAAAGTCCAGCTTCATAGCTGTCACATTCATGATTCTACACCTTAGTGAAAACACTGGATTATTTCTTCATGTTTTATCCCTTATTTTTTGTGCATTTACATTTTGGAATATGTCCTACTTTATCATAAATTATGCATTTTCTTTTTATTGTGATTTAGGTATTGAGTTTTGAAGAGTTATTTATAAAGATTGGTATAATATAAAATTGCATTCTAGAATAAGAATGGAGATGTTACAGAATTTTTAAAAATTAAATAAAGGGACATTGGTTCTAACAGAGAGTTGAGAATTATAAACAGCATTAGCTATGAGACATAGAACATTAAAAAATATTTTAGCCTATTTTGGCCTCAGTTTCCTAATCTGTGCCATAATATTGGATGGCTCCAGTTAATGGTGGAAAACTTCTTGGTCCAATGAACTTTTAGTAACTCCTCATGCTGATGTTGATTTTTAAATTAAAAAATAATAATTGTTAAATTAAATTGTTTTACATCTAAAAAAAAAATGAAACCACAGTTTATTTATTTATTTTTTTTGATAACAGGATATGGTTTAGACCTGGCTAAGTAATTCAAACTTATGTTGTCAGAAAATTCAGTTTTGTGTGCATCAAAACCTATTCTGTAATTTTCAGAGTTTAGGCCCCTGTAGGTTTCATAGCATAATTAAAACTATATTATCACACAAAGTAGTAGGATAGACCTATATAGATTAAATAGATAGATACATAGATATATTGATTCATTTATGGAATGAAATAATTGATTCTATAAGTAGAAAGAAAATATTTGGGGTCATAACGATGTAGAATGTCAAATATCCTTGTGATTTAACTTATTTACAATTAAGACTAGTTACAAAAACAAACTCCTTTTCATACCGTTAGTGAGAAGAGTTCATGTCATCAGAATGTGTTTATCTAGGAGACAGGTAATCCTGATTCCTTCTCATTCTAAAGATAAGTTTTAGGACTTAGTATATCTGTCTGGAAATGTATGCTGACAAAAAAAAAAGACAAAGTTTCTAAAAGAATCTCAGAAGTAAGAAACATCAGCAATTGTAATTTCCAGGAACATAAACAACATCTCTTTTGGAAAACTTGGTGTCACTCAGGTAGCAGATGCCTTCCAAGAAATGATTAACACTTACAGGGTAACTGCAGAGAGAAAGGCTATAATCACGCTGCCTTAGCCCCTGTCCACATTAGTTATTGTTTCAGCTAGTGGAACAACAGAAATGACAGACAGAGAACAGAAATAAAGCAGAATGAAATTATTGTCTGTTTTTTTTTTTTTTTGCCCTAATACACAGATCACTCCAAAGTACTCAACTGTATATTATTAAATAAAGAATGGTTCTCTCAATGTACTTGTACACAGGAGCACCACACAAGTTAATGCAGTATTTAGAATTAGATTATCTAGATAGTTATTATATTTTTATCAATACAAGTCAAATTTAAAGTGTGTGTACTTGTATTTTATAAGACCGTACTCTAAGATAAACTAGAAAAATAAAACCTAACTCTGAGTTTAAGAGAAAAATAAAATAAAACCTATACATGGATTTATTAAGCTAAATATTAGCAGGTAATTAAAAGAAAAAACATAAAATATGATTTTAAAAAGCACACTTCTTTTTTATTTTCTTTTTTCATGATTGAAAGATGTTTCCCGGATTACTGATTAGTAATGGGCTCTATAATATTCCTTTAATAAACTAAGTGACTTATAAATAGTATATCAGTATTTTTCAGATCTCTATAAATACTTGTCCATGGTACACCATGTTTAAAAAATAGTTTTCTGATATGAACAAAGCTACATACTGTGTTCTTTTCTGAAGATTTACAGTGTGCATGAGCTTATTAAAGTCCTTAGGATGTAATGCAATAATTAAGCCTATCAGACTTTATTCAAACAGTTTCAAAAATGTGCAGTTTAATCCCTTTGGATATCCAAGATAAGACACAGTCTTCAAACACACTTTGGGAGGGCATTAGCATTGTACTGAATTTGTGGGCTCACAGTGAGCACAAAAATTAGAGGTTCTAATTTTATAAGAATCTCTCCAAACTTTATCAATTAACATAAATATAAATTGCTTACTATTCATTAAAGAAGATACATGTTTAAATATTTCAGATTGTAATGTCTAGCTTCTTTCCAATTATGTTACTTCCCCAAGGGATATTTGACATCTGTCTCTGTCTCTCTCTCTCTCTCTCTCTGTCTCTCTCTCTCTCTCTCTCTCTCTCTCTCTTTCTCCCTCCCTCCCTTCATACAATTGTTCTCTACTATCATCTGTGTCATCAAAAGTTAGAAAATACATAGCTATGCAAACAGAATGTTCTGTTCTGTACTTTTTATTTTTCCAGCTACTTCTTTCTATCGCATTGTTGTGGTCCTTTTTGACTTTTTAAGTTGAACAACATTTTACATGTCTTCTTATATTTCATAGTCTTTTAAGTCTTTAAACATTCATAACTATACTCTTTACTTCCTCAATTATTTTTAACTCCACGGTTTTACACTGTCACACATTTTTGCTGTACCTTGCAGACTACCTTCCAAAATGTAAACAAACAAACAAACAGCATTATGTTTTTTTTCTGACCCATTTGAAAAAATATATATATGAATTGAAAGGATATATATCAATTACATTAGTATGGTTGCCCAAGGCAAAGAAAACAGGAGTGAGAAATGAGAACAATAGGGAACACACACACACACACACACACACACACAGAAAGGAAAGGCTTGGCACAGAGAGATCAACTGAAGATTAGAATGAACTGAGCTGGCTACATATCAATTTTCCAGATAAGGAAATCTTAGCTTCTGTGAGGATTGAAGACATATGGTTCAAAAGGCATCCTTTGATTTCCAAGACTTCAACTCAACTGGACAGGCACAAATAAAACTAAGAATTGATTTAGGTTACATTTTGTACCTATAAGTTAATTAAAAAGATATAAGTGGGGAATGCAAAGTCCTGAAAAGATAGGATATTAGAAAGACCGGTCCACTTTTTCAACAGGTATCAGTCAACAGAAGAGTTTTTAGAGTTTCTGAGACTTCTATGATATTATGACATATTTTCAGAATATTTTTTCAGAAGGCATATTTTTCTTCCAAGACAAATATTTTCTTTTTAAACTTTAAACATAAGCTAGATTGCATCTTTAACCTTTTCTAAAGATAACAGGAGATGATCTAGCTTCTCAGTTACTCAGATACAAAATTCTATAGTTATATTAGTAATTATTTACAGAAACAACAGATTGATCACAAAAACAGGCAGTTGAAAATATGATAAGTATTCAGATATTCAGATCAATCAAAATGGAATTCAGGAACAGACATAACTTATGTTCTGGTTGTAAAATAAGTCATGATTTCAGTCATAAAATATAGGAAAGAGTGGATCCCACTGTTCTCCGCTAAGTATGTTCATGCTAAAGTCATGGTGCTGACCATGGACACTAACTATGTCATGGCGACCACAGAATCCTCATTACTGGAAAAATAGGGAGGTAACTTTAAACCCATGGAGATACTTTTATCCAATGAACATAATTAAGTCACAGAATGTAAGACTGAGGGAAACAGAAGTTGGATCTTACATATTATTGAACGATGGGTTATAGCTCTACCCATGAAATAAATAGTTCAGTGTTTTCCTGCATTTTTAATGTAAAACAGCCAGGTTGATCTATACCAAAGAGGATGATCTAACAGCAATATTCTTGAACTATATCATTACTAAAGTGAATAAAAACATAGAGAACGCCCGCTTTATTTTTGTAGAGGTTAACGCTACTCCTACATCCTTGTGACACCTATCGAAAGATCATATACAAACTGTTTCCTTAATTTCATGGGAGACTTGGAGCATATATTTTGTTACAAAAATATCACATATGGTAAATTAACTCAAACCAACGAGGTCCTGTCTACTCTGCAAAATACATTTTCACCAAATATTTGAAGCGCTGAGTGGGAAAAATAAAAGCTGATTTGTTGCAGTTTATCTCAGAAGCCTGAATAGAGATCTAAAGACAGAATTCATAAGGAAACAGATTTTGTCTCAAAAGAAAGAAAAGAAAATGCTTAAAACTTGATGAGTAGTTGCCTCATCAAGTACCCCCAGTGAAATAACAAGTGAAAATATTCAAGCTGTGATGAAAGAATCATATGTCAGAAACTTTAGGGGAAAGAAGTATCCTTTATTGGGTATAAAAACAAATAATAGCTATATTCGACACAAATAATGTTCTATAACTTTGTGAAAATTAGTAGAAATCATTGTGAATTCAGAGAGGTAGAAAAGATGTTTCTAGTTTGAGGTCAAATGTTATGTTCAAAACAGAATTGCTAACTTGTCTTGTACTGTGATTTTATAATGCTTGTTCCCTTCACTTGTCAACTTTTATACAATTTATTGCATAAACAATAAATGTGTTATTTGTTTTTTGTTTTTGTATTTGTTTTTTTAACTAGGCAAACATATATGCCATCTTACAGCTAATCATGAAACTGAATGAAAACCAAGCATTTATCTTAGGTATTATTTTTGAAAAGCCCCCATATGTATAAATCTGCCCTAATACAGCAGGTCTTGTAGTTTTTCATTGTCATTTTATCTGTATCAAGCATTTGTTTTTAATTATTAAATAAAGTCTGTTGGGACTGTGGCTCAATTATTTAAAACTAAACAAACAAACAAACAAACAAACAAAAAACAGAATTGCTATTATTAACTTTATCCTCAATCTGTCCTTATTTTTGAGACCCTAAATTCATGCAAAGGGTTTTGCTTGTTTTTTGTTTTTTAATACACAGAATTTTTATGAACAATGTCATCAGTTAAGAGTGTTAGTATGTAGATTTACCTTGGACAGCAATGGTCTTTTTTATAGACTCCAAAAGAAAAGAAAACAATCCACCCACAGTCAGCATTCACCAAGATCAGTCTACTTCCACTTATTACAAAAGGAAAACATCATTCAATTCATCTTCAAGTACGGAATCTGTAACAGAGACCTGTAAAATCTCTATCTTGCAAAACAGCTGCTTTGTGTCTTAAGAAAGGATTATGAGAAAGAACAATTATTTTGGGCTCTTATGGCTCTGTTTGGAGAGGGAATGGAGGAAAGGACAATTTTGAAAATAACCTATAAAAGCTTTTTACTTTGGCCTACAGTTTTGATGTTCCTTATTACAATCATTTCCATGAAACTAAGATAGATGTAACAATGGAAAATGCTGAATTATCTGAATCCGCACTAAAAGAGAGGACATAAATGAAAAGTGTTGTCAAGATTTGTTTTTATTTATAGTTAAATGAGAACACTTTTTTTTCTATCCTAGGTTTTCAAGTAAAAATAGAAGAATTTCCAAAATATTCAAAGTGCTCATTAGTAAGTGAAAAACGGTATCTATTTGGTTAGAGCAGAACTAAGCAGAATTTTTGTTTTCAAAGACAGAAACAGAAACCACTAGAGACTGTATAACCTTGGAGCATTTGTGGTATTATTGTCTTATGGTTTCCATAATCAAATTATCTAAAAGCATCTTTATTAAAAACTAGATGATTAGGGCACAGGGCCTTTATAGAGCTTGGTAATGTTCGTGTAATTAGTTAATACCTAAAGAAGGCTCAAATTCAGTATTCATGAAAAGTGTACTTTTAAAGGATTAAATAAACTTCCAACTCCCCATTCTAGCATTTACTTTGTAATCATATCTTTAAAAAAATTAGATTATATAAATTTGGTAAATATTAATTTTGAACCTGAATAGTAAATAAATGTGTTTTTTTTTCCTTTTCTAACTGCACAATTTCTCATGCACCTGAACAATGAGAACATAATATGAAGGTGAAAAAATACTGAAAGTAAAAAAGAAAATCCTTATGTAACATGCGCCACTGAAGAGGTGCTGTGTTATCTCTAAACTTTCAGAATACCTATTAAATAATTTTAGACAAAAGGTTGTGATAAATGTCCATGCAGTGATGATGAGGTAGAATGCTAATATTC
Source organism: Rhinolophus ferrumequinum (assembly GCF_004115265.2). Taxonomy (NCBI): domain Eukaryota; kingdom Metazoa; phylum Chordata; class Mammalia; order Chiroptera; family Rhinolophidae; genus Rhinolophus; species Rhinolophus ferrumequinum. The sequence continues at coordinate 78,355,584 of NC_046291.1, read as the reverse complement.
CTCTTTTGAAACACCTTTAATGCCGCAATCTCCAAATTAACTTGTCTTAGTATAATAGAGATGAAAATGTAAGGAACACTTTTAAGAAGAATATGTAGAAGTTCTATGCGTTTATTAGAGTACAGTTTTTAAGGGGGCAACATGTCACTTAGAGCACGATGTTGTTTTCTTCTTCATCAAGGTTCTTATAATGTGTGTCAACATAATATAATGCATGCTGACAAGCTGTGGATCTTACTTTGTATAGAAGCAAATTTACTTGGTTTATTAAATAAAGTAGAACTTCAGATTTTACTAGGCATATTTTCATATCCAGTAATAAATTAAAATATTGACTTGTGCAAAAGATTTATATTGTAACATGTTAAAGAAATATGAGTCACAAGGAGAAAACACATTTATTGCTAGTTGCAAGGCATGTGGAATTGGCCATATGTACATTTAGTTGGGTCTGTTTTTCTAAATGAAAATGCTTCCAGGGATAGCACGGTGGTTGAAAGCACTGACTGGAAGAGATCACTGGAAGTGACAGAACCCTGTTTCTTTCATGTTTGTGGCTTAAGACCTCCTGGGCATCTACTAAACTCTGTGCTTCATTTTCTTTATTGGTAAAATGGGAATAATCATTAAAATGCCTACCACATGGGGATGTTATGGAAATAAAATTAAATATAAAGTGCTTAGCACCGTATCTAGAGCACCGTTTGCATTCAGTGACTGTTAGTATGATTAGTAAGTTGATATCTCTCATAAGTCTTAAAAAAATAAAAGAATAGTGAGCAAAGTGTTTAAAACCGTGAATAAATAATCCCTAACTTGAATTTTTAAAAAATGTTAAACATTTTAAAAATCTATTGCTCATTTTAGTAATAAGAATATCACCTTTCTCTTAATTAGAAGTCATAGAAATACAAAGATGAGAAAATCTAGATGCATGTAAGAATGTAATAAACTTTGAAATACCTTCCCTATTTTCAGACTTAACCAGAATTTTGTTTTAAAGGCAAAGCTGATTTATTGAAGAAATAGAGGAAAATGATTATGTAGTTCTAAGTTTGAGACAAAAAAGGTAAATGTCCTATGGGGAAATAAAACCATAACCTCTAAAGTAATGTTCTCTTCTTGACATTTGCATCTCTACAGGACAGAGATTTTTTTCTAGCTTTACTGAAATAAACTGACATATAACAGTGTATAAGTTTAAAGTGCACAGCATAATGATTTGAAATGTGCATATACTGCAAGATGATTATCAGAATAATGTTAGTTAATATATCCACCACCTCACCGGTTACAATTTCTTTTTTTGGGAAATTTTAAAATATACTCTCTCAGCAACTTCAAATATACAATACTGTATTGTTAACTATAGGCAGCCAGAAGTATCTGGTTTGGACCCGGATGAGAAAAGGAGCATTTGAATCATAACTAGACATATTTTTTTAAACATTAAAACAAATCCTTTAAGAACCCTTATGCACTACTGGTGGGGATGTAAATTGGTACAGCCACTATGGAAAACTGTATAGAGGTTCTTCAACAAATTAAGAATAGAATTACCATATGACCCAGAAATCCCTCTCCTGGGTATCTACCCACAAAATCTGGAAACAGGTATCCATAAAGACATATGTACTTCGATGATTACTGCAGCATTATTTACAGTGACCAAGACATGGAAACAACCAGTGTCCTCTGATAGATGATTGGATAAAGAAGATGTGCTCTCATATATGCACAATGGAATAGTACTCAGTCATCTTCAAGAAAAGAGGAAATATTGCCATTTGTGACAACATGGATGGATCTTGAGATTATCATGCTAAGTGAAATAAGTCAGAAAGAAAAAGTCGAGAACCATATGACTTCACTCATATGTGGGATATTAAACTTAAGGCAACAAAGGTACAAGACAAGTAGATAAAGAAACAAAAATGCATAGACACAGACAACAGTTTAGTGGTTACCAGAGGGTGGTAGAGGTTATTTAAAGGCGGTCAAATATATGGTGATGGAAGGATAACTGACTCGGGGTGGTAAACATATAATGCAATATATAGATAATGTATTACAGAATTGTACGCTTGAAACCTATGTAGATTTGTTGACCACTGTCACCTCAATAAATTTTAAGAATACAATAAATTCTTTAAATTATGTTAAAGATATCTGATTGCTGGACCACCTAGAGTAGCTATAATTGCCATATATAAGAATTGATTAAGGGAGAAAAGAAAAGCAGGTACATAAAAAATAAGTTGAAGTGACATAGGGTTGTTATGAGGAGTTATAAAAGCATTACTTATGTCAGGACGTACAGGAAAATAATACCACATCCAGGATAATGATTTACCTGATTGTCTTTTCAAAAGCATTATCCACATTTAGCATTTCCTTACTGTAGTCTAAGGCACATACTTTTGCACTATATCCCTATAATAACCCTGAAAGTTAGGTAGGAAATTTGCGTATTGGAAAACTAAAATTTATAAAGACTAAATAATTTGCCTACAGTCACATGACCTTTAATTGAAAAAGACAGACCAAGAATTTAAGCATAGAGGTACTGTATCCGAGTTATTGCTTTTAGCACAAAGTGAATTCATCAGGTCTTCGCCTGTATTTCAAAGTTCATTAGGCCTTCAACTGTTCTCTATCAATACTAGTCACGATGTTGAGGTGCCTGTACTAGAATGTAAATCAATGTGCTTCTTCCTTCCTCAAGAAACACACACACACACACACACACACACACACACACATCTATTTTCTATGCATGCACATACACAAACACACACGAATACACACACATATATATATACATATACATATATATATATAATAGGATAAATATCAATCTCCCTATGTAATACAATATAATACATATGTATAAATATATATTATATATCTACATAAATATATTTATATATGTATAGGTTTATATTCAATTGAATTAAACTGTGTTAATGATGCAGATTAGGCGTTAGCAAACTATGGCCTGTTTGTTAGTTGCCTGTTTCTATATATAAAGTTTTCCTGAAATACTGCCACACCTATTCATGTGCATATTCTCTGTATGTACTTTAGCACTATAAGGCAGTGCACTTGTGACAGAGGCAGTACGGTCCACATGAAGCATCAAATATTACCACCTGACCCTTCAAGAAATTCAGTAGAGGAATGAGAAGACTCAGTATCATTTTGTCCTTCATGCATGCACTGGGGTGGGGATGTGTGGGTAAAGATTTCTCCAGTGGTGTAACCACCCAGGTCTCACTCTTCTGACCCTGATTTTTCCCAGTTGCTAAGCAATGCTGTCCTTAAAGGATAAGGGCAAGGCACTGGGATTTTACCATTCTATAGACTGTAAATATCTGCTGTAAGGGTTCTTCAGAGTTAGCATACTCTCCCACTAGCATTTCCTTTGCAACCCAGAGAAAGGAGATAGAGAATGGGCCTGAATGTGAAAGGAATCCCATTCTTCTCTCTTCAAAGCTTAGGTTGCTTTGAGGACCCAAACAGATCATTTCATTCTTTTCTAATGTTTTTCTTCCCCCTTTAGTGCAATTCACCAACTTCATTTCACATTTCAAAAAGATTATAAATAACACGGAAGCTTATGCAAATCACTCTAACAATTCCAGTTCAATTAATAACTACTAAAGAATCAGTTATTGTTTCTCCAGAATAAAGTTCTTAAGAGCCAAACTGTCTCTATGGTAGCAAATATACTTGAAGAAAGTTTTCAAAATATTATTCACAGTTTTCAGTTTCACTGCATATATTATTCAACCGGATTGTTTTAAACAATTAGCTATTTTGAAATCCCTTGATATGCATATTTTAGGCAAGTATAAAGCATATAGTTTTCAAATGTATCATGTTTAAATTTATAATCAAGAAATTCTCAATTAACTTACATGTCTCTGGGATCCATCATATTCACACCTCTCAATTTTTCCTAGGCTGCCATCTGAAAAATACAGCTTCTCTGCACGGTGGTCAATGGTGAGTCCATTTGGAGTGAGAATGTCTGTACTGACCACCACTTGAGCATTTTTCCCAGTCAGTGTAGATCTCATGATACTTGGATGTTGTTCATTCCAGTTGGTCCAAAACATTAAACTAATTAAATGAAAATAAGTTAAAATTTTCATTAACTGTGAAAAACACTAGTAGAAACACGATGTCAAGTTATTAAAAAAAAAAAGTATTTGTCTCATATTTCATGATCCTTAAGAAAGTCTAGATAATAAGAGGTGACATGTGTATTATATTTGAATGTATATTTTTTTCCCCCGGTTTCTTAAATGAAGCCTGGAAACTACTTCTGAAAAACAATTATCCTTGATATTCTTTCAAAGAGTAATTAAATTAAATTGAGTCTGTTTGATGTCTAATGAAGACTTATTATAATCAGGTACAAAATAGTTATCTTAAATTTTCTATGCCTTGCAAATATACTCTAATTTATTAATAGCATGCTTCAGAAGTATGATCATTTTGGACATGGTTGTTAAACACTAACTATATATTTCTTTTCTTCAGCTGGTGAAAATCAAAAATCTCCTCCTTCGAAGTTTGCTTTTTAAAGTCTATATTTTCCTTTGTAATGTTTTAGAGAAATACAATTACTAGACTCCTACATTTCTTTAATACCATTTTTTTCACGTCTGTCTTTGTCAGTGCAATTTCTCTATAAATTACAATGTTGTTTCCAGAATTTCAGGGGTTACTCTCAAATTTTTAAGCATAATATTTGTCACTTACAGATTACATAGAATGCTTTAAATCAGTGTTTTTCAAACTATTCCTTGAGGAAGCCCTAGAATTTCATGGAAGCCTTTAGAAGTCACTGGAAGAATGGAAAAGTTGCAGGGTTTCAATCGCCAAGCCCTATTTTTACTGAAACAGCTCATCTTTCTCCTCTTTTATCTGTAGGACTGTCCTTAAGAATTGATTTGAAGATCAGATGCTGCCAGTTAGGATGGAAGAGAGGAAGGAAGAAAGGAGGGAAGAAGGGACGGAGGGAGGGAGGAAAAAAGGGAGGGAGGGAGGCTTACTGGATGGCTGCTTTAGATATTTGAAAAAAAATATGCTTAATAAATTCCAACAAAGACAAACTATTTGAAATAATTCATATTTACAGCAAGACTGCATATATCATTTCTACATATAATCATTTAAAGACACTGCAGGATTATAGACAGAATAATGACCCCATGTGTTTTTTGAGTATTAGGCAAAAACTTTGTACTGGTCAATATTGAAGTTTACAACAAAAATCTTTCTACTTTCTAATCTAAAAAAAATAACCTCCACTAATTGAGGAGATCTTGGTCATCTATGCTCTTTGTTAAACTAGTTCATAGCATTTTAATCTATTCTATAGAATATAAAATATTCTAAGTGAGTGTCAAAAATATATTGTCCTATAAATCAGTAGATTTGCAAAATAATTTGATTCTACTTTCTTAAATTATGCTGTAGTTTTATCCATATAACATTTAAAATGAAAATTTAGTTAAAACATTTAAAAAGTTATGCATATATGAGGTATTAAATACAAATAGTTTATTTGCAATCTTTCCCTAGATGGTTGGCTTTAGAAAGATTGAATTCCTGGGGTATTAATGTTCCTTTAATTTCACCTTTCATTTCATAGATGAGCAAACATAGGCATAGAACTCGAGTAATGAAAGTTACAGTAACTGAGTCAAGTTTTGATCTCAAGTAGTCTAACTTTCATCTAGAATTTAAGATTTTATTTTAAAATTTCCATTAATCCACTAACATACAAAAATGAGCTGAAGGTTTCATTGGAATGTACAATGATAAAATTATTTTCCATATTCTAAATTTTAATTACATATAATTTTCCAATCAAAATATTTTGGGGTGTTTAATTCTAATTTAAATTTCACCATATGCAATGAAAGTGTGATTTTAGCCTCTGTAATAACTAATTATAGGATAAAGTTGTTATCGATGAAAACTATTCATATATAATATCATCGGTGATCACCCTCATGTTTCTTTCAAAATAATTTTATAAATTGCTTTGATCACCTATGCAACATTTTTTGATTGTCCTAAGATTCTTCAGGTAAACCATCAGGATCAATGTAGCTGATGTAAGTACTAGCTGTAGAGTGATCGGACATCGGTATGAGCAGAAGTAGCTCTGCCCAGGTATCTGAAGGCTTGTGTCCATCTGAACTAAGTCTCCAGAGGTGTAAGGAGGACACTACCTTCTCTCAACCTTCATCTCTCAAACTTCAGAGTCTTCATTTATAAAATGAAGATATTCAATTGAGTGAATTAAGTGCAGTCACATTTCTTCCTGTGTAAGAGTCTCCCGATTTTGTTATTTTCATACTCAGTAATTTATGTAGTCCTTTCTTCTCTCAAATGGTTATGGTCTACGTTTATCACTCATTGTTTTTTAGACTTACGTTTTTCTTCACACCTAAAAAGAGCTCTTCTACTTGTGCTCAATGGAAGGCAGATTGGTCTAATTTTTGTTTACTTTTTCCATTTAAGGATAAAACGATTTTGTAGTAGTTAACAAATATTCTTACTATATGGTAGGAGACTGGAACTACATATATACATATATTAAGAATATATATATATATATATATATATATATATATACATACAGAGAGAGAGAGAGAGAAAGAGAGAGAGAGGAGAGAGAGAAATACAATGTTCCCCCGAAAATAAGACCTAGATGGACAATCAGCTCTAATGTGTTTTCTGGAGCAAAAAACTAATATAAAAGCCGGTCTTATTTTACTATAAGACTGGGTCATATGATATAGTATAATATAATATAATATAATATAATATAATATAATATAACACTGGGTCTTATATTAGTTTTTGCTCCAAAAGACACATTAGAGCTGATGGTCTGGTTAGGTCTTATTTTCAGAGAAACATGGTATATATATATATATAGAAAGCAATTGAATATATATATATATATATATATATATATATATATATATATGAAAGCAACATATATATATATATATATATATATTTTTTCTTTTCTTTTCTTCTTAACCTAAGCTTTGTTCTTCAGTTTTCATAAAATTGCTTTCTTTATGTTATAGCAAAAAGACATGACTTTTTTCTAATTTGTTTTATTTTTTACTCATTCTATACTATAGCCTACGCATTTTCTCTTGCTGTGAATTCTTCACAAGTATTATTATAAATGCCTACACAATATATCATAAAACAGATGTGGACTACTTAAACTGTTGTCAAGTATCTAATGTTGAAAATATAGCTGTACACGAAGATTTGTGGTTTTGTTTTCTCTGTATTTTAATTGGAGAGTTCTCCAGTTGTTAAAATTACTAAATCAAATTACAGAAACGCCTTTTAATTTTCCAAACATGTTTATAGTCTGTTTTTTATTTTTTTTTTACAAATTGATCATTTCAATCATCTATGCCCCATGTCTTATTTATACATCTTTCCAGTACAGTACTGTCTCCATTTTCCCTTTCATTATTTAAATTTGCTTTTACTGGATCATAGAGGTCATACCTGGCCTTTAAAGAGTCAAGATTTTAATTATTCATATTTACAAGTCTTTTTATAAAAATAGTCTTATGAACTGTGAAAAGAACTTTGAAGGAAACCATTATTTTTTTTGTTAATTCACTTTAAAATTAACATAACTTTGACAGTCTTTGACCTACGATTCTAATGAAGAAATAAAAATGAACTGTTTTTTCTTTTACTTTTGGCATTCATCCAGGGCTAGAACATGTGGATGGTCATCCTCTGACATGGTTATGACAGCTTCCCTGTCAAACGCTCCAGGCCGAGTCTGGTCCACAGTGTGTCTAGTGATGGAAGATGTAGTGGAGCTGGTCCAGTACAGTGTATCCCAAGCTCTGTGATAAGCAAGTCCTTCGACTGAGCCCACATCTGATGGGGAAAACAAAGAATACATTTACACTTTTGTCTACAAATACTTGTCTCCTGGACAGAAAAAAATCATTTAAAATATATATGTGTACCTCTTTGTTATTTTATTACTGACTTTACAAAGTCTTCAAAATAGAAATATAGTAATTGTGAGGCCTATAATTGCTAGCTGATTATACACAGTCAAACTCAGCTGTGAACTGCTCAAGGGAACAGCTTTTGCAAAAAACTATCATTAAAGAGTGAATCTCCTCATTAAAAACAATGAATTAAATAATTGGCTTTTATTTAGGAAAACAGTGACTCTCTTTTATTTTCATATCTTAATAATTAGTTTTTAAAAAGTATCCAGTGTGCAACAATTTAGAGATATTTTTGAATATCATATGTCAGAGATATCATTTAGGTACAATCATAATGAGTTTTCTCTTAATATTATATCTGGAGAGCTCAAGGAGAAGCAAACATATGAAAAAACTACAATACGGGTGTCCCGATGGCTCAGTTGGTTAGAGCACGAACTCTCAACAACAAGGTTGCTGGTTCAATTTCCTCCCATGGGATGGTGGGCTGCGCCCCTTGCAACTAAAGATTGAAAATGGCGACTGGACTTGGACCTGAGCTGCGCCTTCCACAACTAGATTGAAAGACAACGACTTGGAGCTGATGAGCCCTGGAGAAACAGACTGTTCCCCAATATTCCCCAATAAAAACAAACAAACAACAACAAACTACAATAATATCAAAAAGCCAAATGCCAACTGCACACTTGCAACTATCGAACAGTAGTAGAGAATGTTTTCATAAATTAAGGCAGGAAGTTCTCTTTGATTCCATTCAAATGTCATACAAAACAAAAAAAAAAAGAAAAAGAAAAATTAATTGTCAACTAAGGCATGCTTTAAACGTTTTAGAAAAAGACACATGATAGTACACAGATTCTAATACATAAAAGTGACAATGTGAAAAACAAGAGTAATTATTTCTTAAAATTATGTCCCCAATCTCTAGGATAACATAGGGTAGCAGTTTTATTTTTCATAGAGGTATTTGAGTACATTTTTAAAAGTATGAACAAATTATTATAGTTTTTCTTTCATATTGTCAGTTTTCCTCAGTTGTTACTCTTATCATCTTTAAGAAAAAATATGAATAGCTTTGAAGTTCTACTAATAAATTAACATTTTAATAGGCAGAATCTTAATATTGTTTTTCTTTCAAGGAATATGACAGGAATTATTCATCTTTTCTGAAAATAGGTAGATGAAAAGGGTTATTTTCACCTTTAAAATGGATATTTAGTTTGGTGGTCAATAGGATTTAGTAGGAATGAAAAACAATATCAAATCCATTAGAACTAGGTATATTTAATGTGCTTAAATTTTTGTCACTTGTCTTTTTTATCTACACACAAGAGAAAAATCCACTAATAAAAAATTAATAGCCACCTTTGCTTGAGCACTGTCTTTCTGCTAGAAATCGTGTTAATTGTTTTGCATATATTACTTTATGTGTAAATCTACTTAGTGAAGTTTGTTTTATTGTTCCACTCTTCCTAAGAAGGAAACTAAAATCAGGTCACAGCACTGATAGTTTTAAAGCAAGCTTTTTTAATGCAGATTAATCTCCTTCCAAAAGCCAATATAATTTAGTACCACTATTTAAAGACGGGTTTATAGCACCTATCACTATTCTCAATCTACACAACCTGGAACCAAACAGATGATTCATTAGTTTCAAATTGTCTGACTCTGGGTGAATTGTATAACCAGTAATTTACCATGAGTGCTTCCTTTCACACAGCCAACAAAACAATTTACAAGAAATTAATGTGGGTGATTAGTCTGGAAACCTAGGTCAAAGATGATGGAAGAAAATTCATAAAACACAATAATAATAAACCCTGTTAATCTGTTTCTGTATGAATCATATGGTGTTCTGATTTGAGGTGAAGAGGTTGATAATGGTCAAAGGTGTTTCAGTCATTAATTAATAAATCATCCATTCCATGGTATCTTTTTGCACCATCAAATCATTTCAGAAATGAACTTTATTAGTAATATGAGCAGCATTATACTCCTTCATAATTCACAGATAGAATGAGAAATGACATAGCTTTGAAAAAAAATCCACGCAAATCAGAATCATTAATCCATCGTCACTCTTCTTCCCTTTCAGCTGACTTTGACAGATATTCTTCATGGCCACTTTTCCGTACAAATCAGGAAGAAACTAGTTGGTATAACTGTTGACATGAAGCCATTGCTTTTTTTGTGTGGTTGATATAGTTCCAGGTTTACTAGAGTACATAATACATTTCACTGTCTAGGTATCAGATATTTTATTTTTGTAATAGATGATAACCTGACAGTATACTTAATCATAATCTGGTGCTACATTTTAAAATATTTCAGAAATGTATTTATTTCTCAAAAAGATACTTCATTCCCTATAAAATTGTATCTGTCATGAACGAATAGCCAATTAAAGACCTAGATCAAATTTTAAAATGATTGATGAAAAATAACTTAGTTGAGAAAACATAAGATATTTATGTATATGATTATGATGATTTAATACATGTGGGGTCATGTGGCATGTGTATGTGTGTGAGTATGAGTGTGAGTGTTTGTGTGTATGTGTGTGTACACGTGCGTGTGAACATTAAAGTTTCTGAATCAGTTGAACAGGTAGCATAAGAACTTTGAATTACTGGTCCAGCCAGATAATCATGTAGTTTGAAAATTAAAGTAAAATGCCTATCTATCCAGTCAACCAGTCCTGAAATACTGAATAATCAATACAGAGTTAGACATTCTTGGAACTCAAGGATATAGAATAGGCATAATTAAGAAAATACCTATAACAGTGCTAATTCAGCAGCTCTATACTTTCCACCCTAGCAAATTTTGATTACATATATATATGTGTGTGTGTGTGTGTGTGTGTGTGTGTATTCAATATGTATATATTACACACACACACACATATATATATATATATATGTATATATATATATATATATATATATATATATATATATATATATATTCAATATTTACATATATGTATTCAAATAAAAGATCCCCTTCCCTCTCAACTCCACTTGGTCAGGTAATTGGGTTTGGCTTAGCATGGATGCGGTCCTGATGGGATTTTATAGAAATAAAAAAGAGGAGGTCAGCTCATCAATAAATACAAGGCAGGCAAATAACTCAGAACTATGACTAAACCTCATTTTCTGGACTCTGGTTTCCACAGCAACGAGTAGAAGAAATGATCCTAGTAGCCTGGCACAGTGAAACCTACCACTACTCTGACAGTCACTCAGAGGACTTCACAGCAAACACACCTTCATCTCATCACCACTGAAGAAAGGACAGTACCGCCTTCCTGCCTGTACCATGTTATAAGGCAGGGTAAGAACTTAGAAAATGAGAAAGGCAGTAAAGGGAAGGAGGCAGCCACATGTACAGCACATTGACATTCATCCAGCTGGAATAACAGTCACAGATAAATCCTATTGCAAAGTTAACAGGAAATAACATTTATCGCAAGAACATACTACAACTATAATGCATCATAATCGCCACCCTTCTTGAAAGTGTAGTAATGTCTTATTCACCGGCTTCTTTTCTAAAGCCACGGTATATCAGAAAGTTTGGTGTTTGAAGATTGGTACAGAGTTTAGAAAAAGAAATTTCTGGACCCCACATTCCACATATATCTTAATTTTAACTTTATAGTCCCCATGGAAACAGGATTCTGGGTCCAGTTCACAATCTAGACCTGATGTTGAACTCTACACAGAATATACATGGCTGTATATTAAGCCTAACACAACAGTACTTAAATTTTGCCTAAACTCTCCCCTTCCCTAAAATCCCTCTAATAATGTTCTTCCTTTTTTTCCTTCCTCCCTCCCTCCCTCCCTTCCTTCCTTTCTTTTCCTTCCTTCCTTCCTTCCTTCCTTCCTTCCTTCCTTCCTTCCTTCCTTCCTTCCTTCTTCCCTTCCTTCCAGGGGTTAGCTAATCTACAGCTCTTCTGGTGTTCAGTCTCACTCATTGTAATGAGGCTATACTTTACATGGTTGAGTTACAGGTTTATTTGATAAAATCCAATATACTTTCATCATCAAAACATTAACAAATTTGGAATACAAGGTAATAACTCCAAACTGATAAAATGAATCTATGAAAAACACAAGGCTTCTATGATATGAGGTATGACAATTAAGTTTGTGAACTTGTTGCAGATGTTGCTAAACTTTTTTGGTATCAGAGGGATTATTCATTAGGAATCTGTACTAACTGGAGAGTTAACCAAGTTTACTATTTTGGAAGTTATGAAAAAGCTGCGTGAAAAAGTTAGGTCACATGAACTATTCATAAACAATTTAGGACTGTTGCATCACAACAATATGCAACACTGTCTGTGAGGGAGTTTTTAGCCAGTAAACAAAAAACTGCATTGGAACACCCTCCATACTAACCTGATCTGGCCCCCAATGACTTCTTTCTTTACCCAAAGATAAAGGAAATATTGAAAGGAAGACATTTTGATGACATGCAGGACATCAAGGATATTACGACGGCAGCTCTGATGGACATTCCAGAAAAAGAGTTCCAAAATTGCTTTGAAGGGTGGACTAGGTGCTGGTATTAGTGCATAGCTTCCCAAGGGGAGTACTTGGAAGGCGACGGTAGTGATATTCAGCAATGAAGTAAGTAACACATTTTCTCGGATGAGTTCGCAAACTTATTTGTCTGACCTCGCATTTAGTAGTGAATAAATGAGAGCTTTTCTTGTAAGACCAGGAACAAGACAAGGATTGTCTAGTTCACTTGTTTACTTGCCCTTCTATTCAGTATTGAAGATCAGACAGAGTAATTGGAGGGAAAAAAATCATCCAGAGATTGGGAAATAAATAAAACCATCTCTATTTGCAGATGATATATATATATGTATACACACACATATAATAAAATATACATATATATTTATATATTTATATATATGTATATATATAATCTTAAGTAATTCACTAGAAATCTATTAGAATTATAAAACCTGTACCAGGTTTCAGAGTACAGAGCAACAGACAAAATTATTTTATTCAATATATTTCTACATAGTAGCAATGAACAATTCAAAAATAAGATTCAGAAGACCATTCTAATTTCATTTATAATAGAATTTAAAATATAGAAAGTACAAGACAGGAAAACAAAATTAGAAATAATTTTAGCAAAATAATTGTCATCTTAAAACAATACACTGAAAACCATAAAACATCATTTTAAAAATGAAGGACTTACAAATGGAAAAACAATCCATGTTCATGAATTAGAAGACTTAATATTGTTAACATAACAATAGTTTCCAAATAGAAATATATATTCGATGTAGTCACTATCAAAATCTCAGCTGGTTTTTATTTTTTGTTTCTTCAAAAATTGACAAAATGATCTTAAAATGATATGGTAATGCAAGGGACTGAAAATGACCAAAACAATATTGAAAAAAGAAATTTTAGATGACTCACACTTCTTGATTTTCTACTTAGAACAAAATTATAGTAATCAAGACTGTGTAGTGCTATCATAAGGATAGATCAATGGAACAGAAGTAATAGTCCAGAAATAAACCCTTATGTTTAGGATAAATTGATTTTTGACAATAGTATAAGAAAAATTCTTTTGGGAAAATAATCTTTTCAGCAAATGGTTTGCAACGACTATACATCTACATGCTAAAGAATAATGCTGGAATTTTTCCTCATAGCACACACACACACACACACACACACACACACACACACAATGTATTTTATACCTAAATATAGAAGGTAAACTATAAAACTCTTAGAATAAAATATAGGAGTAAATCTTCATACACTGGTTTAGACACTGCCTTCTTTGATATGACACCAAAAGCACAAATGACAAAAGAAAAAAATGGGTAAGTTAAATTCATAGAAATTAAAACAAACATTGTGCTTTAAAAGACACCATCCAGAAAGTGAAACACTAACCCACAGTCATGGGAGGAAACATTTCCAAATTATTTTGTGGCAATGGACTGATACCTAGAATATATAAAGAACTCTTACAACTGAACAATAAAGTAACAGCTAACCCAATGGAAAAATAGGCAAAATATCTGATTAGATGTTTCTTCAGTGAAGGTATACAATTGGTTGATAAGAATTATGAAAAATGCTCAATATTATTAGCTATCAGAGAAATGAAAATCAAAATCCTCCTTTACATCCAATATGATGAGTGTAATCAAAAAGTATAATACGTTTTGACAAAGATGTAGAGAAACTGGCACCATCATACATTGTTAGTGGGAATGCAAAATGGTACAGATGCTTTCGAAAACATTCTGGCACTTTTTCAGAATGTTACACATCTAATTGCCATGTGACCTAGTAATTCCACTGGTAGGTCTATACCCAAGAGAAATGAAAACATATATCCACAGGTACACACATGTTCATTGCAGTTTTATTCACTACAGCCAAAAAATAAAACAGTCCAAATGGCAACCGATGATGAATGGATGAATAAAAGGTGGTACATCTATATAATGGAATATTATTCAGCAATAAAAAAATGCACTACTGATAATAGGCTAAAACATAGATGAACCTTGAAACTATTATACTAAGTGAAAGAAACCCATCAGATAAGACCCCTTATTCTGTAATTTCCTTTACATGAAATGTTCAGACTAGGCAAATTTTTTCAAGACGAAAAGTAGATTAACAGTTGCCTATGTTTAGAGAGTATGGGAGAAAATAAGAAGCAATTTCAAATTGGTATGGGGACTTTTTTGGGGGTGGGGGAATAATGAAAATATTTTCAAATATTCTCCCACACCATGAAAAATACCCATACCAATTTGCAGTCGCTTCTTATTTCTCCCCATACTATCTAAACACAGGCAACTGTTAATCTACTTTTTGTCTTGAGAGATTTAGGAACTTACACAACTCAACAATAAAAATAACAAACAATCCAATGTAAAAATGGGCAGAGGACCTGAAGAAAGATTTCTCCAAAGAAGACATACAGATGATCAATAGACATATGAAAAGATACTCAACATCACTAGTCATCAGAAAAATGCAAATAAAAACCAGAATGACATATTACCTCACACCAGTTAGAATGGGTATCATCAACAAGATAAATAATAACAAATGTTGGAGAGGCTATAGAGAAAAAGGAACCCTAATTATACTGTGGGTGGGAATGCAGATTGGTGCAGCTGCTATGGAAGGCAGTGAGGAGGTTCCTCAAAAATTTAAGAATAGAATTACCATATGACCCAGCAATCACTCTCCTGGGTATTTACCAAAATAAATCTGAAAACATTTACCCGTAAAGATATGTGTGCTCTGATGTTCACTGCAGCTTTATTTATGGTGGCCAACACATGGAAACAACCAAAGTGTCTTTCCATAGATGATTGGATGAAGAAGATATGGTATATATCCACAATGAAATACTATTCTGCCATAAGAAAAGATGAAATAGTGCCATTTGTAACAATATGGATGGATTTTGAGATTATTATACTAAGCAAAATAAATCAGACAGAAAACAGTTGAGAACCATATGATTTCACTGATATGTGGGATATAAAACTGAAAGCAACAAAGGAACAAGACAAACAAATAAAGAAACAAAAACTCATAGACACGGAAAATAGTTTAGTGGTTACCAGAGGGTATGGGGGAAAGGGGGTGGTAGATGAGGGTAAAGGGGATCCAATACATGGTGATGGAAGGAGAACTGACTCTGGGTGGTGAACACACAATGTGACATTAGATGATGTATTATAGTTTTGTACGCTTGAAATCTATGTAACTTTACTAACCATTGTCACCCCAATAAACTTTAATTAACAAAAATAAAATTAAAAGACTAAAAAAAACACATAAGAACTGCAAAACATTAGCTATTATAAACAAAAACTAATTAGATAAATGTTTTAAAAATTAATAAAAAACATAGCATAAAAAATAAAACATGAAAATATTCTCAAATTGATGGTGCTGATGGCTACACAACTCTGAATAAACTAAAAACCACTGAACTATGCACTTTAAATGCATGAGTTGTATACAAATTATTAAAGTAAACCTGGAGCTGTCTTGAAAGAAATGTATAAAATAATGTGAAAACTTTGGGGAAAATTTAGGTTCTAATTTGATAAATACTGATATTTCTATTATGAGTCTAGCCACAGGATTATTGTTAGGTTCAAAAGAGACTTTGTCTGCAACTCTCTCACATAGTATTTAAAGGCATTTTAAGGTATTTGGATATGATTTAATTATCAGTCAGTAGAGATATTGTAGGAAATTAAAATACCTGCTAAATTCTATTGACTAATTTGGTAATTCTACATTCCCAAAATTCTTTACAAATGGTCAGCTGCATGGATGATTTTCCCTTTTCTCCCTAATCAACTTGTGAATGTATTGCAATTAGATTTGAAAGTAGACTACCATTCCTCTGGCTTGCAGACTTAGCATCATTGTTTTTCACATTAATAAATAAAATAAAATGATTACCTAAAATTACCTTTCAGATACAGGTTTTCATTTTTATTTCCTCAGGTTATTTAAGGCCATTAACAAATCACATATCTAGGACTAATATGTACCAGTAGAGGGTACAGACCAGGGTCTGATCTGAACATTACAAAATCCATTCAGACTGGGGATGGTTCAGTACAGGCTGCCAAATATCTGGAGTGTCAACCCTAATTACATCTAAACCAGCAATAGCTTTCACCTGTACACTTTGCCCTGAATCTTTGTCCTTAAGTCCTGAAACTGTTCAAGAGGTCAACATTTTTTTTCACCAGTCTAATGTATGGCAAATTAAACAAATTAAAACTCCACATTATTGTCTAAAAATTTAAACAAGAAGCCATTTTACAGGAAACAATATTTTTTTGTGACTGAACACCTGGAAAACATTGAGAATCTACTGAAAACTGTTAAGAATTCAGTAAGATGACAGGCAATGAATAAATAAAACAAAATCAATAGTTTTATTATGTAGCATAAATAACTTATTAGATATGTAAGGGAAAAAGAATTCCAATCCAAGTAGCTACTGATGATGTAGGTTCCCGTGAATAAATATATCTATAAAGCGGCTTCACTCTTGAGACCTGGATTTGACTTTTCTACTGCCTCAAGTATTGAAATAAAGGTACCTGTCATGAATGTGGATCAGTTAACTTCAAGCCCTCACCCTTCTAACAACCCATTCAAATATTTCCATGTTAGAACAGACTTTTTGCTTCACATTGCATAACAAAACAGGCCGATTTACTTAATTTTCTCCAAACAGAGGAACAATTTTCCCTAAGAAAGTATTGAAGCAGATTGAAACAGTTGAGGCTTTTAACTGACAGTTTATTCGTTTTTAATTTTTTATTTAATCTCACTGTGTTTTCTATTTTTTACAGATCTAAAAATGTTAAAAATCTGAGTTGTAGCCTGAACCCCAGACTCAGCTGAAAATTACATGGCGTCAGACATGTCTCAACAAATATCTCCATCAGCTGTCACCACTAATGGAAGCAAAGAAATATAAGCAATGAAATAAATGAGCATATAGTAATTATAGTTGTGCCATTCCTTCATGAGTAATGAGAGAAAACACTGACTCAACCAAGATTAAAGTACCAAAGGTATAAGAAGGGCTGCCAGGAAAAACATGAATTCCAAGGTTTTAAAACCCTCAGGTACATCATCCTTCATTCTCCAGGGAAAGGCTAGGGGTCCTAATATGTACAGCATTTCTTTGAGAAATACAATTAGAAAGTGATATGAAACCCACCATTAGTGCCTCTGTGAGATACAACATTCAGTAAATCTTCAGGCCAAAGTCATTCTTGAGAAAGAGGTATTTCTTCCCATTTCCAGGTGGCTGGCTTACACCTATCATTTTCCTCAATCAATTCATACAGTGTAAAATAAAACATTCTTAAAAGCAATTCACGTATAAATAGAATAGATGATGCATTCTTAATATGATACGAGAGAAATTGGGAATTTCTGGTCCAAACTAAGACCCAGGTGTGCTTTGAAGTTTGTCAAGGTACATTATTAGATAGGGTTTCCCTTAGTTTAAGGTCATCTCCACTTGTTCTTTGTTTAAATACTTTTTTTTTTTGGTAAATAATAACTCTTGAAAGGATAACTTATTAAGTTATTAATGATTAATGTTTTATTATGTATTATTGCATTCTATTGTTTTAATGTGTCATAAAAAGTGTTTTTTGTTTTGTTTTGTTTTGTTTTGTTTTTTTAATGCAGAAGAAAAGATGAGAAACTACTTCAAAACAGTCCTGAGAGAGGCACAGAAATAAAGGCTTTGGAAATCTAAAAACAGCACAAGTATTGCATGGGTTCTTAAAAAAATGCAGCATTACATCCAGTTTATAAGCTATCCCCTGGTGATAAGTTAGTTACTTCAAGAAAAAAATATTTCCTGTACATTTTTCAATTGTGCATGTTTAGTTAAAAAATAAATGTGGTGTGTAAAAATTGGACTAACACATACGTGTAGTTTCTATGGCTTTTATAAGTCCCATCTCAGAATGGACAGGGACCTTCTAAATTGAGTTCAGTCAAAATAACCTACAATATTGATTTCTTCACCAGTAGCACAGCTTTTATCCAGCCATTAATATATGCATTACTTCTCTTCCTCCTCCAACTTCCCCTTCATCTTTTTTTCCTCATCTTCCTCGTCCTCCTGTTTCTCTTCTTCCTTTTTTTCTTTCCTGCTTTCAACTCTTCCCTTCTTACTTCAGATATCTTGTCTAGCATTACTGATAGTTTTTTTCCCTACATCACTTTGTTTGCTCCTGATTCAGATCGAGAAAAATAATATAAAAAGAGCTATTTCAAATGGAGTCGGAGCCACCATCCCAGAGGAAAAGCCTTGCATGTTTTGCTCCTGAGCCTTTAGAATGTTTGACAGGCAAGATACCTTTCGGGCTGGGTCAGAGCAGCATTGTCTTCCAGATAACTGTCTAATAGGAAAGCAGACATCTTGACTATAAGGACTGATAATTATGGATGTATTTTTTAGAATTCATAAACAGTCATGTATAACTAAAGAATAACTTAGCTAATTACCAAACAGAAATTCATTTCTTCAGGTAATTATTTCCCTCCCCTTTTTCATGAAAACTCCTTGACTTCACCCTGTAATTGGAACACTATTTGGGTTTCTGACTGATCTACTCCCATCAAATTCAATGCCGTCTACTTGCTCATATATTATTTTATTTGTCCTTTGTTTCTTTCCTTCATAATCCTGGAATGTTGTTCACTATTTGTGCTCTCTTTGTCTGTCACCCCACTAGAAGGAGAGCAGGGAACATTACTGTCTTGTTCTCAGTTGTATCCTACACAGCGAACAAAGATACAGGCACAGAACAAGCAACCAAAATTATCTGTGGAATAAACCAACATGAATTTCTACTGCATTAATCCACTGAAAGCAGGGTCTTTGTATTTATGTTCGTATATGCCTAAGACATAAAATATCAGAGAAGCACATAGGTTAATAATTAAGAGCACAGACTCTTGATTCAGATAATGATTTTGAATCCCTGCACTAACACTTTACCAGCTATATGAGCATGGACAATTCATTGAAATTTTCTGTATTTTCTTTTTTTTTGTCTGTAATGTAGGAATAATAATAATACTAAATTCATAAGGCATTTGGAATGTTTATATGAGTTAACATACGTAAGGTGTTTAAAACTGTGTCTACTACAAAGGGCTTACTGTATTTCAGTAGTATTACTATTTTATTGTTTTGCTCTATACAAGGCTATAGCCAATTATGCTTTACAATGTTGATGTTCCATTGGAAAAATTATCATCCCTGTTTTTGCACAAGTAGTCTACTAGAAATAATAGCTATTAGAGGAATGGGTTTCTGAACTCTAAGAGGACACAATCTACATTTATAAATATAATTCTTTATTACAAGAAGTTAGGCTTCAGTTATTTATCCCTTGGTATAAGCTCAGCCATTTGAACCACCTTCTGTATCTTTGAGTCTTAGTATTACTTGTAGGATAATAATGTAAATATTTCATGTTCTTTTAGGCGGAAATGTGATGGGACTATTAGAAAAATAAAATATTATAAAATATCACATTTTCATCATATAATGTGAAAAAAAAACAAGGATAGAGAGCCATAGGGAAGGAAGTAAAGATGTGAATAAAAATGCTTGTTTGTTGTTTGTTTCTGTTTTTTAAGATATGCAGTTAATCAAGCAGAAAACTAGAAAATGGCTATTTCAGATGATGGGGATCAAAAAAAACCACTTGATTCTCTATGGCCAAGTTTTGCAAAGAAAAAGAATAAAAATTAGTACTGGAAATAGATAGGAACTCAAGAGATAGAAACATTTGATCTCTAAGAAATTACAGAGTGTGTTGTCATTCAACTCAATATGAAAAGATAATTGAATTTTATTTAAGTAAAGATTATTTTCTCATCTTTTAAAAACCATGTAATATATTCAGAATTTTATATTTGCTCCATAAATATAATAAACTTATTACATAAAATACTATATGTGATATGTGCACACAATATTAAAATACCATAATTCAAGCAAAAGCCATTTGGCCTGCCAATGAAAAATATCAAGAGATAAAAATAAAGGCTCAAGTTATAAGATATTCTCCATTGAAATATGGTTTAAATAAAATTGACTTTTAAAATGTTTAAATGGAATAGAAGGTGTATAAATGTAAACACACTTACCTAATGTTTAAAGCAAAATGACAGAATATCCCCTACAAATATCCCAAACACAAGCAATTATAGTAAGGAGAATACTTTATGGAGCACTTACTGCATTCCCAGACCTATAAAGAAGGAGATAACAAAAACAAGTACCCTAGAATCTACTAGAAAAAAACTCCTTCTGTTTTCACTAACATGCTATTAATTAGGTGTCGAATTGCATGATATAGATTTTTAAGTATAAAAATTCAGGGAGGTACATGTACTTTCCTACATTTACCTCAGTTACCTATCCATTCAATGAAAATATCTTCAAGTTTCCACCTACTCTCTAATGCTAATCATTTGAGTGTATGTATTCTGTTTTTTTTTATTTTTTATTTCTCACCAGCAATGATGTCTACATTTATCTCTGACCAAGCTTTGAAAATCTCTATTTCCTTCCTTTATCTCCACCCTCATCTTTCTTAGTGATCTTAAATTTATTTTTCAGACCTTTTATTTATTTACCCTCAGCATTTCTCAATTGTTTTTATGTTTGCTTCTCAACAAGAGTCATACATCAACAATACCACTTCTAGGTTGGAACTTTTTTCTCATCCTCTCCCATCACAGATCTGCTTTGTCAGAATGTTCACTATAACTGAACTTTGTATTTGTTTCCACTTCAAAGTTTGAGCCCCAAATCTGCTTTTCTTCATACAATTAATTGCAATACTCAGACTATGATAGCTGACCTGCCAAAAAATGGAAAACATGATCAACCATTTTAATGATGTCCTTAGTACTAGCCTCAACTGTTAGGCCTTTCTAGACTTCCAATCGTAATTCCCCTAATGCTGCATAATTTCTCAATGTACCTTTTGTATTCTCTTTATGAAATAAAAGATTATTGGAGGAAGGGACAGAATCATGGACCAAATTCAACTAGTACAGCTTTAGCTTACTGTTTTGCTCTTCCTGACACATCTCAAGCATGTCTTGGTGATTTATATTCTACTCTTCACAGTGTCTCATTTTTTTTTTTTTAATTCTGTCCTATATTCCTCTTTTTACTTAGGTTCTATGCTTATAAACAGTTTTTCCACCTACATCTCTTACTATTCCCTCCACCTATACTCCTTTATGAGTGTTCCCCAAGGCTCTTGGTGAATATAAACTAGCTCATGACTCCAACTATAAGTACCATCATGATGCCACCTCACAAAGGATTGTTTCACATCCAAGCTACTCTGAATGCTCTTTACTAGGCCTCCACCTTGGTCTATAAAACCACAAGCTCTCAACACAAATGATTTTATCTACCTCTCCACACTCCACAGTAAAATCTTAAACATTAACCTTTTTGTAACAACTCAAGGCAGCATCCCTGGGATGTCCCTGGACCCCTGCAAATGCTTGTATGACAAAGCTCAAAGCTGCTAAAAGAATTACTATTTGTTCCAGCACAAACTTGCTCTTAGGCCCCTGACCACCCTTTCTTAAAAAGACCTTACAAACTGTGGATTCTTTCTCTTTCCCTTTGAGATGTATGCATATGTATCTCCTACAACTCAAGAGTGTCTTTCTTCATGACCTGAAAGCCAGTCCTTTGATATGTAATTATCAGGAAAGATAGGGACTTTTGTCTCCCAGTCCCTGTGGGAGGACAGAATCCTAACTTTGATAATTGCCAGCTAGCAGACACAGCTGGCCTGATTGACCAACGCTGTAACTTTTTACTTCCTATTCTCAACTGAGGCCCTACTCAACACACTCATTCCTTCATTTTCCCTTTAAATCGCCCAGTCACCTCTGTATAAACTGAGGTTGAGTTCAGTTCATGTTGGACCCTTTTCCCTATTGTAATAGTATATTACCTGTGAAAATCTGTTCATTTTAACTACTCTCAGGCTTTGTTTTCTTTCCATCTAAACTATGTCCTTCTCTCTAACCCCATCTTCAGAAGAAAATTTAAGAGATTTAAGATAGCTTGTTAAGTATATGGAGTAATTTTTTTCTTCTGAGTAGTACAGCATTATTCACCCCTCAAAAGAAAACTATTTATTATATTTAAATAACTAGATAAACCAGAGTTGGAGAGATTTCAAAAGGAACATGAATAGACTGTCTGCACCTCAAGCTTTTTGTTTTTCTTTGCTGAGAATAAGACCAGGTCTGAGAGCTGAATTGCTTAGGAAAATATAGATTGTTCAGTGCTATGAGATAGAAGGAAGAAAAAAAAAAGCCTTGGAGAGAGAAATTGAGGGAGGATTACATTGAGATGTAATTGAGAATTTGCTGTGGGGTATTCAATTAAACCCTCTTTTAGCAACTGTCTATAGAATCTCCCATAACATACCCACTTTTTATTCAGGTTTATTGACTGGAAACCTTCCTGGGAATATGGCCTCAAGGAAGTTGGAACCCAAGGGCCTGACGCTGTGTATGGGAAACCCAGCATGTCTGGGTTATGGGTACCTACTACAAATATGTTTCTTTGCATAAAGCTTTTCTCTTAGCTATCAAAGTAAAATAAATATTGTGATATCCTTTTCCTAATCCTCCAATCACTGGAATTCCACTTACTTTGATAAAAATGCCCTCAGAAAAACACCTCTCAAGATACCTTTTTCATAGTAAGCTCTTCTCTCACCCATTCTCATTTCATGTACAATCGTACTTTATCTATACTTCCACTTTCATATTTATTAAACTGCACCATAATTATGTTTATATCTATTTCCCCAATCGTGTTGCAATCTCCTCAAAATTCCCTTAGTTATCTGCACAGTCACTATCTTTCAGAGGCTGACTACCTAGAACACAGAAATAGGCTCTATATTGTGTTAGTCATTTTTTTTGCATTTCTAGAACCTAATGATGATAGGTAGTAATCGTGTCTCATGTTTGTTGAGTTTTCAAATGACATGCTCAAAAATTAATTTTTAAATTAAGCGTAGAGCAATTCGATAGAGGAGATGTCTGATTTTAAGCTTCTTTTCACTCATCACAAAATTAAATGATGAAGGTATTAATAATACCATTTCCTCGGGGCATTTTTTTCCCTTTATACATTCAAAAGTCGGTAATATGCTCTCATATCCAGACATACTGATTTATTTAAAACATAAACCATTTTGGAGAAAAACAATATAAGACAACAGTTTAGGGCAGAACTGTTTAAGAATGTGTTAGTCTTTATATTTTTTTTTATCATATCTTAGGCTACATTCACCAATTTTCGATTTTTATTGCATATACTAATGTGACCACTTGATGCACGTGGAACATCTTTGTTCCTGAACTGCTTGTGACTTAGTTAGCTGCATTAATGTGGTTCATTCTGGCAAAGAGGTGATAAATGGAAGAGATTTGTATCATTTCTCAGCTAAAACAGAAACAGGAAGGATAAGTTCTCTGTGCTGTCTCTTGCCCTGCCGTGATGATCTTGGAAGCCACTTGATATGGTAGAGACAATGAGAAGCACACTGTATTGAGTCAACTCAAGCAGGAGGTCTACCCTGGGGAATCACCCAACTCCTCTCAGACTTTGCAGGAACAAAAACAAATATGTGAAACCTAAAAAAATAATGTGAGTGAAATAGACCTTAGAATATACAAGTAGCTCACAACAGACCTAATTTTATATTCTATCATAAAAGGCTTTATGCTCCAACAGTGTCAATTTAAATACTCTCTTTGTTCAATCTACAGTTGTTAATGTGGCAGTCTTCGTTCCTTAAAAATCATTCTTTTATCCCCAAATTCTGTTTCCCTGTTATACATTCATTGAAGGAATCAATACCTGGGACTACCCAAACTGAAACCTAAAGATTTATCATTATAGCGCATTTAAAAATTGATTTGATGTGGTTTCAAAATACATATGCTGATTTTTCAGACATTTAATTTGTAAATGATTCAGATCTAAATTATTAAAAAATAACATTGATGCCAATTTTTTTACGTGTTAAATGACAATTATTTTAACAATTTGCTGACAGAAAATTGTTTTAACACGCTACATTAAATTTTTAGGAACCCACATATTTTCATCAATAGTTGATGAAAGTCAACAATTCTATCCTCCATTTATACTACTAGTTCATGTATATTATGTCCGTTTCTTAGATTTCATTGTTCAATGATTATAAGTCTTGAATGCCATTTGTCCTATTAAATCACTCTGTGAAAATTGAAGGAAGCAGCAGTACTACCTTCTATCTATCACATTCAAATAGCCATGATAGTTAAAATTTATAAAGTATGTATTGGGGCTACAGCGGTGCTAACTCTAACCTAGCTCACAGGTTAATAATGGGGAGACTTAGGATTCACAAAGCTTACAAAATATAAGCTTGTAAGATACCTAATTTATTAAGCATTTACCATGCATCGGTACTATTTTAAGAGTTTATGTTATTTACCATAAGGACTCAAGTGTTAGCTTGTTTACTGCCCTGTTCACTTGGTCGGACTGCCCAAGTCTTGCCTTTCGTATCTCAAACTCACAGAACACAAAGACAAACTGTGAGTATCTCCAGTTGGACATTATTTTGAAGAACAGAACACAGATACCTGCATTTCATGTAAAAGAAGATAACGGCAAAATAGGAACTTAGGGAGACTTTTAGTAAGTTAGGAGCAAGGTACTTAGAAACCAATCTAGTTATAAATACAGCTACTAAGGAAACAAAAATCAGTGTGTCAGTAGGATATACTCAAGTCAATATATCTATCTCAAAGGCTAATCATTTTGGAAAGGAGATGGTACAAATTGCAAAAATAAACACTTTTTAAATGGATGTTTTTTTTCTTTGAATACATAGAAAATGGAAGATATATGAAAATGTCAAGGCTTTTTGAGTGAGAAAATAAATAATTATGTGACAGGAAATTGATACAACTGAAAAATTCAGTCTTTTATCTTTCCATTAGGCAGTAAGAGCTGAGAAAATAAGAAACAAAGATGTGCCTTGCAGAAGAAACAAGGAAAAGTGTTTGTTTGTGCAATGTCAGAACAAGTTAGAAAAATAAAAGAGAAAACTAAAAAGAACAGAAAACCTCCTCATGTTCAGGACAAAAGAACTTAGGGAATACATATAAAAGAAACCCTTCTACTTCCCAAAGCAGTTATTTTTCAAAAAAAAAAAAAAGTTTGTAAAAATGTGTTTCCTTGTTGATGAGCTTGAGGTAAGGAGTGCGGAGGAAAGGGTTGGAGCAGGAAGGGTGTGAGGTGGAGAGAAAATAGTACCCTCAACATGGATGAAATAATACTCTTATAATTTTGAGTTAGAATTGAGGGATGATGCTTAAAAATCTTAAGAAAATGAACATCTAGAAAGATATGGTGATGTGGGGAAGGAAATTATTATTTTCTGTTTGTAAAAGGGTTACCCAAAGACATCTAATAGTTATTCTCATGGGAAATGACATAAAAGATCAATTGCAGATATATGACCTCTCATTCCTCTACTTCTTCAAGTGTCTGAAAACAGAGTACTTTATATAATTGCGGGTATAGATTGTTTTTGCAGTTTGACAACTTTTATTGATAATGGTTTAGAATCTGATAGTGTATATATATATTAAATATATGAGTATATATATACAAATATATATATAGTGTGTTTCCCTGAAAATGATACCTACCTGGACCATCAGCTCTAATGCATCTTTTGGAGCAAAAATTAATATAAGACCCAGTCTTATTTTAATACAATATAAGACTGGGTCTTATAATATAATATAATATAAATATCGGGTCTTATATTAATTTTTGCTCCAAAAGATGCATTAGAGCTGATGATCCAGGTAGGTCTCATTTTTGGGGAAACACAGTACATACATCTATGTACATGTACATGGATATATGGATATATATATAAAAGATATGTGGGTGCATTATATATATGTACATACACACACACACACACACACACAAACACACACATGTATAATACACCCGTATATTTTTTTTTTGCAGGAAACAAATTAATCAAATTAAAGCAAAGATGGATATAAAAAGGAATAAAATGGCTAAAAACCTATGGTGCTGAAAACAATGTGAACCTAGGGCTGTCAAAGTCTGAAGCAAAGACTGAAAACTAATCTTAACCCAATCCGGGTTATTTCTTGATTGAGTGACCAGGAAGGTATCTTAGCGTTTCTTGTTTATAAGATGGCATTAATAACCAGCAGTTCCTTAACTGCTCTAGGTAAGTTGTAAAAATAAATGGGATTTTTTTTCTATGTAAAGTTCATGGTTTGTTAGAAGGAAGTATTATAGAAATAGTTGTTGGCATTATTATACAATGAAGAGGTTTCCAATACATTATAAGCAAAATAAAATAATATTCCATTTTTCTGACACTTTTGAGATTATAGAAGCTTCACAGAGAAAACGAAGAAGACGTTTCAATCTTTGAGATAAATAAAAATGAGAAAGTCACTTATGATAAAAATGTATCAAATAAACAAATATAATAGATTGATAGACTGGTTAAATAACTACTCTATGCCATCAATGTAGGTATCTTTTACATCATAAATTTCTTGTATTAAGTTTAAAACCTATCAGTTTACTCAGTCAGAAGAATATATATTTTTCTATCTCTTTTTCCTCTTTGTCTTTTCCCCTTTCTTCCACTTTGATTTTTGATATCTAACAGAATCATCGTAGTAAATCACATTCACTCTAAAGGTTAAAAGTCAATGTTTCATTTTAAAATATTGTTGTAGTCTCCTAAGGTGATGAATCTTGACAGACAGGAAGGTAGCCTGTCATGTTAATAGTGCAAGACCCTCTGTCCCTTCCTAGCCCATCTGAATGGGGTTTCATAAAAAGTGACAATTATGGAGTTGGTTAAGAGAGAAGGACATGAGGATGAAAGCTGTAAAGTTCAATCAGATTAAGTCAGAATTTGTCCAGTCTCTCAGTCAGTCAGTGCCGTTTATGCAAAATTGCTTAATAGTACTACATACTTCCTAGAGGAAGTTCCCAGAAGGCTTGGAGACCTCTTTTAGAAAATGTTACAATTATCGTCTTTGCTTAATTATCTAGAAGAATGTAATATTGACAGAAAGTATGCATTAGTCTGCTAACACACACACACACACACACACACACACACACATTAAATCCCTCTACTTAATTGTGTAGAACCACTAAATGTCATTAAAAAATGTATTCAAGCTTTGTTATGGATGTTTATTCTAAGTTTGTAAGAGTTGTAATCAACGTGAGCTTCTATAAAGTTAGTGTAAAGGTCTTCAAAAATAGTGATGTCACCAAGTTTGACAAAGAAAGAATAATTTTTAATTATAAATATTTCTGTTATAAGATATGAATAATATTTTTGAGAGCAGAAATGTGAAATATAAATAGTAATTGTTTAATTTATTTATCCCCTACAATCGGGTTAGAAATAGTGAACCAGATGTTTTATATATGAAAATCATCCTATACTCTAAAATTAACAATTAAAAACAAATAGATATGTTGCTGAACTTTTGTGATTTTTTTAAATAGTGTATCTCCATTAAACAGCTGCTGGGATTTCTACTTTCGGTGTTTAAACTTGTTACTCTGGCAGTATTTTCTCAAATGCTTATTCCTCTATTGTAATTTGACAATTCACATGTACACTCATATGTACATAGGGTATAAATTAATATAATTCTTTTTACCATTCACATAAAGTACTGATATTGTAAATAATCCATTGCATCGAGAAAGCACAGAGACATAAAGAAACACATTTTTTCACTGACACATTGAATTAACACACTGAAGGTGTTAGATGCCTAACATCTTGGTTAAATTTATTCTACCCATGAAGCAACAGTATGATTTTCGAATGAATAGCACACTTAAATGAAGGGAACATTAATACAATATGATATTAATATACAAATACTCACATTATTCACCTGCCACTGTCATTCTGAATTAAATCAGTAATGGGGTGTATAACTGATTAAATATCTACACAACAGAAAGCAACAGCTTATGATTTAAAGAGGCACTGGTAGAGTGATCACATCATTACACTGCCAAACGCCATCTATCACTTTTACTGAACTTAACAATGATGGATTGTATCCCACAGATGAGATGCAGCCTATAAATACTGTCATGCTGATCTTCATCTGACTTTCATCGAGAACAGACAAGCAACAAATCAATAATTGAAGAAGTCATATTAGAAATTCTGCACCCACAAGAAATCTTGTAGGACATTATAGCAACAAATAGCCTTAACTCAGTGAAATCTGTTAATTCATGCTTTCTTTCCCCTCTAACTTAACTTATTTTCTAAGTTTCATCAAGTTCAAGAGAAAGCATCTATTTAGTATAAAGCATCATCACCCACTTTTACATTTTAAACCAAGACTGGTTTAGTACTAAAAACTTTTTTTACAACAAACTTCTTTACTAAACGCAACACGCTTCTTGACTCAAATTTTGACCTCATATGGGTATTCACAAATGTATGACATAGGATATCAATCTTAAAGTTACTGTCTTCAAACACTGAAACAAACTGAATACCATAAAATATGCATAAGCAATACATTCGCTTTACAACTTTTGGGTTGTATTAATAGTATTTCTCCATTAAACACCTGTCTGAGTTTCTATTTACCATCTCATTGAGCATTCACAGTTTACCTTTG
Organism: Rhinolophus ferrumequinum; assembly: GCF_004115265.2. Taxonomy (NCBI): domain Eukaryota; kingdom Metazoa; phylum Chordata; class Mammalia; order Chiroptera; family Rhinolophidae; genus Rhinolophus; species Rhinolophus ferrumequinum. The sequence goes on along the minus strand of NC_046291.1, from coordinate 78,326,156 downwards.
TAAAAACTGCCTGTCAATTGTTTTAGTAGTCCAATCACTGGCAACCAGATTGCTTTCTGTCAGTCAGCTTATATAATGTTATGGTAATAGATAACAGGTGGTCAGTATTCATCGGCTGAGGTGAAGATGATGTCTCACAAGCTATAAAACATCTGAGGAAATGCTTTAACATTTCACACTTACTACTAATTGTGCCATTAGAACTTTAATTAATTCTTTACCCTTCCACTATGTTCCTTAGATGGCCATAAGGCACGAAATCTTTCGGAACAGAAAGAAAAAATCTAAAGAAACAATAACGAGATACCATAAAAGAAAGAATGAGTGGTGCAATAGCTAACATTTTGCTCTGAAACTAGAGCAGAGTTTGATTGCTTAATCAGTTCTGTATTTGATAATGCTCCTAAAAGAGAGCAATTTGTTAAAGACCACCTTAATTAGAAGTGCATATTAACCGCTGTCTACATTTAAACTGACTATCCTCAATTACTAAGTATATATTTGAAAGTGTTTAAAAATGCTCCCCTTCTGATTTCAATGCGTCAGTAATTAAATCCTCACAGATCAGAAATGGATAATTGAGACAGACAACATTTCACTCTAGGACAATCTGTATATTTTCAAACGATGGCCTTGGGACTTGTTGCATAAAAGATGGAAAAAATATTAGACTCAATGTTACCGATACAATGTTTAAGCTCAGGTCAATTTTTCTTTGGCATATTTGGTTTCTACTTCTCAAATAGCACATATTTACACACATTCCATGGCTAGATAGTTCTTCCAATTTATCAAAAGATAGTTTAATATTTTGATAAATTGAATTTTGTAAATTTAGCTTTTACAAATTATAATTATTTATTTAAAATGTTTAGTTTACAATAATTCATTTAAATAAAACTGAATAAAATAAATCTTTGAACACTAATATTGATCTCATTAAGGGAAATCAAGATTAGAGTATTTAAGAAAAAAACTTTAAATTGATTTTGTTTAAAAAATGAAACAAATACATTGTTTTTCTTATGTAGTATACTAGATAGAAATTGAACAAATATTTATGAAGACAAATGATGTGAAAAACATAATGTTCAGCAAAGGTCCAAATAGTCATCTAAAAATAAGTTCAAATTTACTATACTCCTATGAAAAACCTATGGTTTTATTTCCAGCTAAAACTATTTTTTGCTTTTTTCTCTTTAAAATTTAATGTTCAAAATATTTTTTAAAAAGATTTTAGAAACTCACAAATGTCCAGCCCTTGGTAAAGTACTCTGATTCTAAAAGCTAAACTGGAAATATAACTGCCTTTCCCAGCTTACTGAAATTAGCTATAGTTCAAACCATTACAAATATTGGTTGTTGTCAGGAACAGATTCATTTCTGGAACAACTTTGTCATCTTAATCCCAGGGGAATTTATCCCAAATTCCTTGAGAGATATCAGTGTCTGCAAGGTTTAAGTCTTTAGGTCTCATCCAAGGCAAACAGGGTACATTGACCCTATCATCAAGATTTGACTGCTGAACCCTACATCTTGCTCATGCACCCCACCCTCCTGTACTTTACAAATCAAACATTTATCAATTAACATTGACTTGGAACTGCAGTGCCTTTTACCAGCAATCCCATGGTACTGGGGCTCGGAATTAAAAATATTCTTTATCACATCATCATCATCATCATTGGTCACACTCATTTATTATCCTCTTTCATTTCAGTGTAACTTAGATGAGAATTCTAAGTACTTTCTTAGATTTTGGTTATAATGATTTTTAGAGCTGAGGTAACTGAACTTCGTTATAAAGACATTCTCCAAAGTCAATCTGGAAACATCATTGAGAACCAACTGAAGTATAGCTGAACTGAAGTCCTCCAAGTAAGGAAATACATAAGAAGCCACCTTGAGACTGGTAGGGAGGGGTGCAGACGCGAAAGGGGCTGGTCCCACACCGTGTGATATAATTTCAAACTGGGAGGCATATCTTTCCAGGTCCCCCCTGGAGAAACGAGGGTTCCCAGGCAAACACCAGACTCTCCATCCCCAGGTCTCAGTGCCAAGGAGAGAAATCTCCGTCACTTCTGGTTTGAAAACCAGTGGAAATTGTGGATGAGTGAAATGAGGGTGGCTGTACTCCCAGCCGCAACTTTTAAAGGTCCTATGCATGGACTTACGTGCTCTGAGCTCCAGCGCTTGGGTAACAACTCAAAAGATACCAGGGACACATGGGGAGGAACTGAATTTTCTGGCTTCTAGGAGAGGGCTAGAAGGGCAGCTTTCTCCTGGACGAGGAGCTCACAGAAGCCATTGTTTCTTTGTTGAGCCCTCCCCTTTCCCAGCATGCAGACACAGGTGGCCTCAATATCTGAGTTTCCATCAGCCTGGCTAATACCATTCATTCGCCATGATTCCATGCAACCCTGCTCCACCCAACTATAGGGCACACACAAACCATTTCCAGTGGTTTTTCCATATAAACAGCTTGTCTGGACTCATGCTACAGACTTTCCTAAAATCTCTCAAAGGTTCACAAAACTTAAAAAAGCAGCATCTGGCTTCAGCATATCAAATACCGCTGGTTGAACAGGCTTAAGCCTGGTACTAGTATCAGCTGGCCTTGGGTCAAAGTTTGGCCTCTCAAGGCACCTTCAAGTTCAGCACAGGTGGTAGCCATATGAGGAATGATTTGTGGCTCATGCCAGGTGGCCCAGGGCATGGTAGGGTACAGACTACGGCTGAACTTGGCCTGCAGCAGTCCTGCCCAGGAGGCTGCAAGACTGAGATGCCTGGTAGACAGCTCAGACTGAGCAGGAGCATCACCTGGATGACTCAAGGGACAACATACACAAAAGGCAGAATGAGCAGGCACCAGAACACTGCTAAAGTGAATCCTGCTCTGTAGGGTCAGCCTCTGCACAACAGCTCCTCCACTGTAGTCAGAGCCAGTACTCACAATCAGTCACCCCAAAGATCAATCCCTCCCAATGATGTGCTAACAGCAACCAAGGATCAACCACAAGAGTAGGGAACACATAACCCACACAAGAGACACCTGGAGCACCTGCCTCAGGTGACCAGTAAGACTGCACCACTGATCCCCATAGGACACCTACTATATAGTGCCACTCTACTAAGACTGGGAGTCACAGCAGCCCTACCTAATACATAGAAACAAACACAGGGAGAAAGCCAAAACGGGTAGAAAAATAAATACGTCCCAAAGGAAAGAACAGAACAAAGTGCCACAAAAAGAACTAAACAAAACAGAGACAAGCAATCTACCAGATGCAGAGGTCAAAACACTGGTTATAAGAATGCTCAATGATCTCAAGGAAAATTCCACAAAGAGATAGGAAACATAAAAATGGAGATAGATACCATAAAAAGAACCAGTCACAAATAAAGAATACAGTAACTGAAGTTAAGGACACATTAGAGCGGATCAACAGTAGATTATGTGAAGCAGAGGATCAAATTAGTGATTCAGAAATAAGGTATCAGACAGCATCCAAACAACAGCAACAAGAAAAAAAGAACCCCTCCAAAATGAGAATAGCTTAAGGGGCCTCTAAGACAACATCAAGCATACCAACATTCATATCATAGGGGTACCAGAAGGAGAAGAGAGAGCAAGGGATTGAAAACCTATTTGAAGAAATAATGATTGGAAACTTTTTTTTTTTTTTTTTTTGCGCCTCGAAAACTTTCATAACCTTGCAAAGTAAATAGATATGTAAGCCCAGGAAGTGCAGAGAGTCCCAACAAGATGAACCCAAGAAGGCCCATCAAGACACATCATAATTAAAATGCTTAAAAACAGCAAGAGAAAAGCAGTTAGTTACCTACAAGGGAGCTCCCATAAAGCTGCCAGCTGATTTCTCAACAGAAACTTCATAGGCCAGAAGGGATTGGCAGGAAATATTCTAAGTGATAAAAACAAGGAACTACAACCAACATTATTTACCCAGCAAAGCTATCATTTAAAATTGAAGGACAGATGAAGAGTTTCCCAGAGGAGAAAAAGCTAAAAGAGTCCATCATCACTAAACCAGTACTACAAGGAATCTTAGAGGTACTTCTTTAAAATAAAAATAAATAAATAAAGATAAAAAATGTGAATAATACAATGGCAATAACTACATATCCATTAATAATTACTCTCAATCTAAATGAATTAAATGATCCAATCAAAAGATAGTATGGCTGAATGGTTAAGAAGACTCTTTCATATGCTGCCTCATTTCAGATATAAAGAGATACAGAGACTGAAAAGGATGGGAAAACTATTTTATGAAAATGAAAACAGGAAAAAAAAAAGCTGGGGTACCAATATTTATATCAGACAGAATAGACTTAAAATAAAAAAACACAAAGGGCTAGAACAATTGACAAAGAATGACCCAATAGTACCATTTTTGAGTAATTATCCAAAGAAACCCAAAACACCACTTCGAACAGATGTGTGCATCCATATGTTCATTGTAGCACTATTTACAGTAGCCAAGATGTGGAGGCAGCCTGGGTGTCTGTGGATGGATAAATGGATAAAGAGTAGGTGGTACATATATAGAATGAAATATTGCTTGGCCATGGAGGGGAATGGGTTCTTGCTACCTGCAGTGGCTTGGATGGACCCAAAGTGTATAGTGCTTAGTGGCTTATGACAGTCACAGAAAGACAGATACAATGTAATTTCGCTAATATGTAGGAATTAAAGAACAAAACAAACAAACATAAACTCTTACGCAGAGAACATTTTGATGGTTGTCAGTAGGAGGGTGGTTTGGGGATGGGTGAAAAAGGGGAAGGGATTAAGAAGTATACATTGTTTGTTACACAGTAGTCATGGAGATGTAGGGTATAGCATAAGGAATATAGTCAATAATGTCATAATAACTACATGGTATCAGATGGGCACTATATATATTGGGGTGATAGATGGAGGGGTTTGGGTTCAGGGTGAAAAAGGTGGAGACATTAAGAAGTACAATACTGTCATTACAAAATAGTCATGGGGATGGAAAGTAAAGCACAGAGAATATAGTCAATAATATGGTAGTAACTATGCACAGTGCCAGGTGGGTACTAGTCAGGGAGATCACTTCTTAATTTACATAAATGTCTACTACTATGCTGTACACCTGAAATTAATATAACATAATACTGAATGTCAACTGTAATTGCAAAATTTAAAAAGGTGGTAAAAATGTGAAGGGGAATAAGAGATTCAAATTTCCAGGTTAAAACAAATAAGTCGTGGGGACGTAATATACAGCATAGAGAATATTGTCAACAATATTTTGAGAGCATGGCACGGTTTCAGATGCTTGCTGGATTTATTATAATGATCTCTTCTTTGGGAATATAAATGGTGAATAATTATGGTGTACACCTGAAACTAATATAATAGTGTACGTTCGCTATAATAAAAATCATTAAAGAAATATATGGAACTCACCTGTTAAAAAAAAAAAAAAGTTAATTTGTCCATTGGTTAGAATGGCACACTTGCCTTTCCATAGCCTGAATCTTATATCCTATATTATATATTCTAGTCCATGACCCTTATTATATGAGGTTGGTACAAAATTGTGGTTTTTGCAATTATTTTTAACATTTTAAACCACAATTACATTTGCACCAACCTAATAATAGATGGAAGCTTCATTAGGCAAGTACTAGTCGTGTTAAAGACTATGGTGCAAATAGGTAAAGAAAGATGAGTTTCATACTTTTTGCCATGTGGAATATATACATCTATGAGAGACCTGATTAGTAATTTAATAGAAGTCACTCCTGCATTTGCTCATGAAATGGCAGGTTGAGCACCATAAATCTGGCACATATTGGTCAATATTTTTCTCCATGAATCTATTTTAGGTCATTCTTAATAATCTGTACTATGTTTCCAGCCTTGCTATTAGTTTGAGGGGTGCTGAAAGCCTAAATACATTTCTAGTTCACAGGTACTTTAAACAAAACGGAGATAAATGCAGACCCGCTGTTAGAAGCAACTATCTCTGGCAGCCAATGTTCTGCAAATAAGTGGGACTGTGCTGAGATTATTGCAGCCAATATATTAGATAAAACTAGGAGCTTTGTGAGCCACTTTGAAAAATAGTTTTTCACAATCAAGAAATTTCCTCTAGATTGCACCTGCAAAAAAATCAATATTGATTCTTGTATAAAACTTCTTGAACCCTTAGCCTGGAAGAATCAATGCCTTTGGCAGATATGTATAGTAGCAGGGCATGTATTATATAGTTAATTCAATAATAAACATGAATTCCAGGTCAGGAGACATTTATCAGCCAATGCTTTCATGAAAACAATTCTCAATGTGGTGCATAAACCATGGCCAAAATAATCTGAGGATCACTGTTGGAAATAAAATTATGATATCCATTACATTGTTCCTTGATAGACAGAATATGTATTCATGCATTTAATTAGTCATTATAGATGTGTTAGTGTTTTCTACCTTCAAGTAATGTAGTTGGTAATAAAGTCACGATATAAATCGCAATGCCTATCCTTTAGGAGCCATGGGGTGTGTGTATGTGTGTGTTTGTGTGTGTGTGTGTGTGTGTGTGTGTGTGACTATATTGTGCTTATTTATTTTTAAATTATACCACATCCTCCTCCATCATTTCTAATAATGTTCTCTTACATAAAATTCTCTAAAGAAAGTCAAGGTAACTGGAAATAGCATTAAATCTGTATCGAATTAGAAATAATGGCTATACTAAAACAATACTGTACATATTTTTCTAATAAGATTCAGTTTAAGAAGCTAAAGTTCCTTGACGTCTGGGAAATAAATGCGTTGGCCACTGACACAGCCTACTTCCCTACTTCAATATACCAGAGGAAGATCATTCTATTAATTTGGTGGGAAAGACTCAACATGTCCATGATACTGCTTGCTGAAATCAAATTCCCTTCGTTGAAAGGATGGTCCAAGGAATGAACAGAACCAAAAATCTTGTGGAAAAATAGGAACTAAACTTTGGATGTGGCTCAAAAACCACTTATTTCATTAATGGCATTGGATTAAAAAAAGAAAAAAAGTGCAATGTTGTACTATGTACCTCAGAAACAACTATGAAGTTACAGAATTTCTACATAATTTAGAAACACATAGTGGATATGACAAAGATCAGAGATCATCCCAACAGCAGGATTTTAGGAAGTTAATTTTGGGGCTGGGGTTCTAGCAACAGATACAAAGGAATGATGTTCTGGAAAGTAGGTGATAAATTGTCTGTAACCAGAGGATGGATGAGAATCCCAGACTGAAATGAGATCTTTAACTTCATGGTTTATCTTCCACTGCTCATGGCTCTTAACTTAAATCGTAATTTCAACAACCTCAAGTCTCCTTTCAATGGCCCATGTGAAAAGAAGTCCTTCTGATTCTGTGCTTGAATGTGCTTCCTTTAGGTCTATCTAATATGTATTTCCATATATGAGAAAGTGATGTAAGCTGTGTAATAAGCCAAACAACTTTCAAGCTACATCTTTGGCCCAAAAGCATTTCTGTATCTTCATGACGATTATTTTAGAGTTCAAAATTTTCCCTCAATATTCTGTCTATTGTTTCAGTTCTCCTGCTCAATGAAACCTTAGTCTGGACCTGGCACCAGATGCCACTGCTGTAGATATTCCTGCACCCCAAGGACTGCTGCAGCATCATACAGAAGTCGGAGGGGTTTGCTGCCTCTCCTCCACATTTTAGCTGTTGTTACATGGCATAGCCCAGCAGGATTTTATTAAAAGCTTAAATCCAGCAACACTTTTTACACGAGGACTGTTACAAAGCCCAATTATAGAAAGATGAATCTGAGATAAAAAATATTTGACCATACTGAAGATACGAAAGATCGGATAATTAAATTTGCAAATTTTCCACTGTGCGCTTACGCAGTGAAAAATTCACGAAGCTAATTGTCTGACCTCGTATAGGTAACAAAAATCTTCCAAAACCAATCTTCTAAAATTAATCCACAATTGTGTATAATTAAAGCATTAGGATTTGCCATTACTCTTCTAGACAGGAAGTCATAAATTCAGTGAAAGACACCTGCATCATATAGAGTGATATACGAGGTCAGATAATTAAGTTCGCAAACTTGTCGCAATAGTGTTGCTAACCTGTTTTGATATCAGATGGATTATTCATTATGGATTTTTACCAACTGAACAAACAGTTAACCAGGTTTACTATTTGAAAGTGATGAAAAGGCTGAGTGAAAAAGTTAGATGACCTGAAATTTTCAGCAACAATCCATGGCTCTTGTATCCGACAATGCACCAGTTCACACCGCACTGTCTGTGAAGGAGTTTTTAGCCAGTAAACAAGTAACTATTGGAATATCCTAACTACTTACTAGATTTGGCACCCAATCACTTCTTTCTTTACTTGAACATAAAGAAAATGTTGAAAGGAAGACGCTTTGATGACATTCAGGACATCCAAGGTAATACCATGACAGCTCTGATTGGCATTACAGAAAAAGAGTTCCAAAATAGCTTTGAAGGGTGGACTAAACACCAGCATCAATACATAGCTTCCCAAGGGAGTGCTTTGAAGGTGACTGTAGTGATATTGAGCAATGAAGTATGTAGCACTATCTCTAGGATGAATTAATTATCCAACCTCATAATTAGAGCATGAGTTTGTGATTTCAAAAAATCCCTGAAGATGTTTGCCACACATTGTAATGGCAATGTCTCAGAGTTAGTAGGGTATCATCTTGAATTCCTCATTGACAGTAAGTTATTTTCTGTCACTTTGTAATTTTATTGTGCATCTTGTCTAATGTGATAGAAAAAAACTGACTATAACTGAGGGGTGATGTGTGTTAAGATAATTTTTATTCTTTATGAAGCACTGTGATATGCATAGTGGTTATAAGCATGGGCTCGCATTTCTGGAGGGACATGTTCTACTCACTTCATCATCACAACTATCATGTGAGTGGATGAAAATTTTATTCTCAATTAGAGGATGACAAACCATAGATAGGTAAAGCAATTCAATAATGAGGCTGGGATTTAAACCCCATGGATGATGATTTAGTGAGCGCTATCTGCAATGGAGAATGACACATGATGAAGTATGAAAATATTAAACCCTCTGAGGATGGGAAATATTACATTTATAGCACCTAGCACCATATTTCAAAGGTAGCAGATGTCTGAATAAAGGTATGTTTGATAAATGAAAGAATGTAAATAACTGATTGCCTGCCACACTGGCTATAGTATAAGTGATAGCTTCTCAGTTTTAACTGGCCATTAGGCTTGAAAACTGATACAGATGGTGTACATGGCAAGGCATATGTAAATTGTTTTATATATTATTTATAATATATATATATATAATATGTATTATATATATAATATATGATATATAATATAATATAATTATATATAATAATTACAATTATATTATATATAATATACTATATTATGTATAAAATATATTATATCATAATTATATTAATTTTTTTACACAGCAAGGCATGTGTAAATTATTATATCTATGCATAAAATGTAAACTATATTATGTTTTTTAAATAAAATATATTTTTAAAAATATATATGTAAATTATTTAGTCAGGTACTCAGAATTTAAATTTTTTCCCCAATAAAGAATAACTTTCTGTATCTCTTGACTATTCCTTATTGTTGTCCAAAAAGTTTTGGGCAAAAATATTATAGATTGCAACTTCAATGATTATATTAATTTAAAAAGTAATAATTTTCAAGCTTGTGATATTTATTTATTTATTTATTTATTTATTTATTTATTTATTTATTTTTCCTCCCTCTGTGGAACACAATTGAGAGCAGAATTCTAAGGTATCTCACTCCAAACCTTCCACTGTAATCAAACTGTAGGCTCACTTTGCATGAATAATTATGGTGGTTCATTTAAACAGCACTGACAGGTCACACACTTCATTCTGATAGGCCATATTGGAATAAGATGCTTTCTTATAATAGTATCTGCACAGAGAGTACTGTCTTTCCAAATTTATATAAGGTGATGGCCTGAACTATAGTAGTTCTAAATGGTTTCACTTTTCTCCTTAACTTTCCTTATGTCTTTTCTCCATGAAGGAAGCAGAGTAATCATTTTAAAACAATGTCAGATTATTTCACACTTCTGCCAGAAACATACAGAAACTTCCAATCCTATTTAAAATAAATACAATGCCCTTGCTATGGTGGCAAGACCTATTTCTTGCAGACTATCTTCAGCCACACTGACTGTCTTGCTTTTTCTTGATTCATCAGGCATGCTTCTAGCTCAGGGCCTCTGCAGTTGTTCCTCTTTCATGAATACTTATTCCTCTGCTCTCTTCATACCATAGAGTTTTCAATTCAAAAGCTACATGCTTAAAAAATACTTCACTGACCACTCTGTTTAAAATAGCACCATTTGCTTCTACCATAGCCTGTTCCTTTGTCCTGTTTCCTTTTGCTTCAAAAAACGTGTATCTAAGAGAGATCCAAGATGGCAGAGTAGATAAATACTGTGCCTGCCTCATTCCGTGAACACATCAAAATTACTAAACTAAAGAACAATCAACCTGGAAAACCATCTGATGAAGCAAGGATCGAATCAGCAATTTGGAAAACAAGGTAGCATAAAACAGCCAACCAAAACAGCAAAAAGAAAAAAAAAAGAAAAAGAAAAATCCAATAAATAATGTGGATAGTTTAAGAGCCTCTGGGACAACATAAAGGGTAACAACATTCCCATCATAGGGTACCAGAAAGAGATGAGAGAAAGCAAGAGACTGAAAACCTATTTGAAGAAATAATGACTGAAAACTTTCCTAATCTGGTGAAGGAAAAAGACATACAAGCCCAGGAAGTGCAGATTCCAAAATAAGATAAAACCAAACAAGCTCGCACCAAGACACAGTATAATTAAAATGGCAAAGGTTAAAAAGAAAGAGAATCCTAAAAGTAGAAAGAGAAAAGCAATTAGTAATTTACAAGAGAGCACCCATAAGACTGTCAGTTGATTTCTCAACAGAAAATTTGCAGGCCACAAAAGACTGGCACGGAATATTCAAAGTGACGAAAAGTAAAGAGCTACAACCAAGACTAAGTTGCCCAGCAAAGTTATCATTTAAAATCATAGGAGAGATAAAGAGCTTCCCAGACAAATAATAATAATAATAATAATAATAATAATAAATAATAATAAAACTATGAATAATAAAATGGCAGTAACTACATATCTATCAACAATTACTTTCAATGTAAGTTGCATGATTGCTCCGACCAAAAACATAGGGTGGCTGAGTGGATTAGAAAACAAAACCCTTACATATGCTGCCTTCAAGAGACTTCATATTGAAAGTCACATACAGACTGAAAAGGATGGAGAAAGTTATTTCATGAAAATGTAAACAGCAACAAAACCGCTAGGTATCACTACTTAAACTAGACAAAATAGACATTAAAACCAAAGCTATAACAACAGACGAGAAGGACCCAGTAATCCCGCTTGTGGGTATTTATCTGAAGAAACCATAGAACTACTTCGAGGGGATATGTGCATCCATATGTTCATTGTAGTACTATTTACAATAGCCAAAACGTGGAAGCAGCCTGGGTGTCTGTGGATGGGTAAAAGGATAAAGATGAGGTGGTACATATGTACAATGGAATATCGCTCGGCCATGGAAGGGAATGGGTTCTTGCCACCTTTGGGTCACATGGATGGACCTGGAGGGTATTGTACTAAATAGAGTATGTCAGACAGAGAAAGACAGATGTAATGTGATTTCACATATATGTGGGATCTAAAGAACAAAATACACAAACAAACGAAACAGAAACTCATAGATACAGAGAACATTTTGATGGTTGCCAATTTGAGATGGTTGGGGATGGGTGAAAAAGGGGGAAGGGATTAGCAAGTACAAATTGGTGGGCACAAAGTAGTCATGGGGATGTAGATATAGCATAAGGAATATAGTCAATAATATTCAATAACTGAATGTGTAATGTCAGATGGGTACCAGGTTTGTTGGGTGATAGATGGGAGGGGTTTGGAGGGCAGGGTGAAAAAGATGGAGGCATTAAGAAGTACAAATCTGTAGTTCCAAAATAGTAATGGGGGTGTAAAGCATAGGGGATATAGTCAATAATACGGTAATAACTATATATAGCGGCAGGTGGGTACTAGACTTACAAGGGGATCACTTCTTAAATTATATAAATATCTAACCACTATGCTGTACACCTCAAATTAATATAAAATAATACTGAACACCAACTGTAATTAAAAATTTTAAAAAATGCGAAGGGGAATAAGAAGTTCAAATGACCAGGTATAAAACAAGTAAGTTATGGAGAATATAGTCAGTAAAATTGTGATACGCGGTACGGTGTGAGATGGTTGCTGGGCTTATTACAGTGATCACTTCTTTAGGTATATAAATGTTGAACAACTATGGTGTACACCTGAAAATGATATAATATTTTATGTTGGTTATATTTTTAAATAAAAATCTACAAAATGTGTAACTATTTGATGAATATATTTAATTCAGTTTGTTATTTTCCTCCCACACTATAATGTGAGCTTCAAAGAGGCAGAGAGCTATCCCCTGTTTTTCCCTGAGTCCCATGAGACAGCCTGAGACATTGTAGGCTTTTAGTAGTATTTGTTTAACATAAATTAAATAACGAATTAATTTAAGAAAAAAAAAAAAACGTTCTTCACATTTTCTAAACCACTTTTATTTCTGCTGACCATGAATTATCCTCCACATGATACGGATAGAATATGTGTTTGATGTTCTTCTTTGTTAATGTAATGTATAGTCATGCCCCCTCACTTACCAAGGGCATTTTAATGTCAAATTTGAACCAGTCAAGAGTCTCCACTGTAAAACTCCACAGAAAAGACAAAATTATAATTTCCAATCTATGCTATCCACAAAATTGCAGTACTCAAATGGATATCAAAACTATGCAATCTAAGTAGCAAAGACTTGCAAACGGTTGTACTTTTATGAAATTTAAGTCTTGGAACAATGGAGGGCTGATAGTATGAAGGAGAATTAGCCTGCCCAAGATTTCACCAGTTCATCAAAAGCTTTATATTTTAATAAGCAACGGCAATAAATAATCATTCTTATTCAGGCAAAAAGTCTAACTTGACAGACTTTCAGAATTAAAAGGTTTGCTTTTAGGTGTCTCTGTATGTCTCCTTTATGATTGAATAAAACCCTTTTAGAATGTGGATGCCAACGGATAATCTTACTGGAACAAAGCTTTCTAAGATTTTCCAAAATAGTCATTAAGCTCAATTAACTTTTATGGTAAATAACAGAGCTGGGCCTGGTGGCTTTATGGTAACTTTATCTCTCTCAAAATATTTTAGGGATTTTGAAAATAATGTTTTTAAAATCCTACACCATGCCCTCAATTTTACTAGACTGTGAGCTCTGTGAAGGAAGAGACCTTCAGGGTTGTGCTCTCCATTGAATCTCTAGTGCAAGCTATGTAGTGAGGCAATGTATCAAACATTAACATATGTCTTTACTTCCTGGTAAACGTCCTTTCTCTTCGTTTGTCAACATGCTCATGACTACATATAGAAGAGTTTTATTGAGTATATGAAATGAGAAAAAGTTAATGCTTAGTTTTGTTTCAAAAATAGGCTTTGAAGCTTAGATTAGTAATACTGTTTCCAAATGCCAAAACTAAAATAAACAAACTGGATTTAATTGAGAAAAGAAAAAAGCATCCAAAAATCAAGAACAAATAATGTAGCATATTAAATTTACGTCAAAACAATAGATGTGAAAGGTAATTAAAAACTAAATAGATTACCCAAACTCATTAGGTGATCTGATGTGTCCTCGATTCTGGCAAAGGAGGTGAGTGACCTTGACCTTCACAGAGGTTTCTGAGGCTGGAGATGAGGTCCATCTGTCTGAAAGGACTAGAGAGTCAGCATTGAGACTCTCCTCACTCATCTCCTTTTACCATTTCTTGTCAGCATGAAAGAGTGTTTGAAAGGAGGGCTAAAATCGGCAGACTTTCCATTACCATTTGAGCGTGCACCCCTCGTTGTCAGTATTGAGGAGCTCCGCCATCTGTTCAGCTCATTCTACTGTGTCCTGCTCATGAATCATCCAGAAGAATTCAAGTATGTACCCTGAGATTTTGGCAAACCCATCTGGACTGCCTATAGAAACATCTTAAATTCAATGTCCCAAGATACTTTTAGGTCCCTAAGTAAAGAAAGACAGGGTCTTAGGTGATCATGCAGATTATAAGGTAGAAGAGAAATCTGAATCATCAGGACCTGGTGAGACCAGAAAATGATAAAATCTTTCCCCAGCATATATCACATGGAGAAGGGACTAACTCTATTTCCTGACTGTCCAGGGCATGCATGCTTCATTGTGCCATTTGACCCACAATTCATATATAAATTGTTCCAGAATATAAACTGGTATTCACAATAGCTATTTTTAAATTTTATATTCTATTTTGCTGTAAAAATGTTTTAAGGTTGTATTTCATGTCACCAAATATGCATACACAGAGTTTTATGTACCTCTATTTAGCAAAAAGGATAGATATCATTTCAGATTTAATTAATGCCAATAATACAGCTACATTTTATAATTCTGAATATAAAATAAGTCAAGCTATGCTCTTTTTTCCCCAAATAGGGAAAAATGCAAACACATCCAGGATGGTCCACCTTTCCTTAATATTGGTATTATAATTAGGTAATATTACAATCTTTTCCCTCTCCAAACGTTTTCTCTTAATAGCTGGTGCTATTAAAGAAAGTGGTCATATCCCATAATTTGCTCTCTTGTTTTATTGCATTATTCATATCCCCCACCAATAAAAAAGATGCATTGACCACCTCCTCCTCATAAGTCACTACAAACATATGGAAGAAATTCTGTTTTAAAGGACAGAATAAAAATCTTGTGTAAAAGTTGTTTTTACTCTTATAATAAATAATGCTTAAATGACAGAACAAGATCATAACCTGATTGTTAGCAGTTGTTATTAATTATATGGATGCCATTAAAATGTAAATTTAAAAAATATAATGGCAGTCCGATGTGAACAAAGGTAACCTTAGAAATCCTTCTCCTTGGTAAAAAAAAAAAAAAAAAAAAAAAAGTTTGCTTCTATTTTGTCTAAAATGCAGTAATCTCAGGGTTACATCTTCACACACACACACACACACACACACACACACACACACACAGATCATCAAAAACACACAATTTTGTTACATACTTATTAAACCTGAATGTATACAATCACTATTTCAATGTGGAATGTTCATAGATATTGAGCATATTAGGATATAAAATATTGTTTCATTTTTCTCACCTAATAAATCCAGAGGGTATGGATTATATTTACTCAATGATTTTATCTTATATGTCAGAGAAAATAAGGGAGAAAGGTAGGAGATGGGAGGTGAAAGAAGTATGTGCAAAATAATGTTTAACAGTTTGTAGATAGTTTTCAAATAGCTTATATTTAGTAGAGTATATTGGATCTTGGACCTGTTAGCAACTTTTTCTCAGTTCCTCTAGTAACATTTGTAAATTCATCTTGCAGCTTTACTCTTTTTCTCTCTGCATGTTGATTCCCCAGCTGTTTACTCTTCTGTTGTTAGTTATTTCAAAAGCATCTGAGCTTAAAATGATAGCATCAGTCACAGAACTGAGTGCCAAGGCGCTGGTGTCCACACCTGGTTATATAAGCAGCTGATAATTTACATTCCCATAAGTGGATATTGATTATATATGTATATGTAAAAGTGCTATCATTTTTACTAATGTATCCTTACACTGACAGATATAATTATTACTATAACATTATTAAAATAAGAGCCATTAGTATGGCTTTGTGTTAAATTTTGATTCTCAAAAGGACATATAACAGCCTCACTTATTTCATTTAAATCAAACACAAGACTACACTGTACAAGCTCCTCTGATCTGGTACCTGACCCTATGCTCTTTACCTCAACAAAATGGGTGCTTGAGTATTTACAGAGATGCTAATGCAGCCACACAGTATAAGTAGTTTTTTGTTTGTCTCACTGTTTGTTTTCTAACCTATGCACATAAATTCCTTGGTTAATAAAAGCATTCTGAAATATTAATGACCTGTGTTCTGTCTACGCTGTTAAACACAAAAATCTTCCTCATAATTGCCTCCTGGATGTCAACATTTCCTTCCCATTTATTTGTAATAAAAATGGTATTTGATATCATTGTGACCCTTCCATTGATCCTTTCCCCATTTTCCCTTTAAACCAATCCTGATTTCATTTCTAACCAGACGGAAACCAGAGTGAATCATTTCCAGTATGGTTTTGTTAGCACCCTAGGAATCCTTATTGTCTATGCTTTCTATTGGATTCATCTGCTGATGTTTAATCATAGATTTGAGAGGACCGAATACTACTACTTCAGGAGAAAATCACTTAGTTATATGCACTGGCCCCCTACAGATCCTTACTTGGATTTAAACATTGTGGATAAGGTTAGACATGATGAAGACTTGCTTTCAAGTTCTAGATGTAATAAAGAGATGTTTGACTTATTTCAGGAATTAAGTTACTAATTTGCAAAATTGGAAATAAAATCTGTCTTTTGGAAATGTTGTGGAAATTGTAATTGAACTAACATCTGTGATGGAGGAATAAATTAATTTCTCTCATCTCAGATTCATTCCAGGAAACACACCTTTTGAATTGAATGCCAGTGACAACTAATCTCTTAATTTCCTGAACTTTTAAATCTCAGTCAATTGAGATAATATGTCTATAGAAAAATGTGCCCACAAATGTTCACAACTGTATTATTCATAATAGTCACAAAGTGGAAACTACCCAAATGTTCACTGATTAATGAATAAACAAAAATGTGGTATGTATATATAATGTAATATTATTTGGCAATAAAAAAAAAACATGAAGTACTGAAACATGCTACAAAATGGAGGAAATATGAAAACATTATCTTAAGTGAAAAACGCTAGTCACAAAAGACCATATATTGTATGATTC
This sequence comes from Rhinolophus ferrumequinum, assembly GCF_004115265.2. NCBI lineage: Eukaryota > Metazoa > Chordata > Mammalia > Chiroptera > Rhinolophidae > Rhinolophus > Rhinolophus ferrumequinum. Next base: position 78,309,058 of record NC_046291.1, on the reverse strand, counting down.
CATTTCTATGAAATATTTATACTATTTATAACCTACGTATAGAAAAATGTAGCGGTTGCCCATGTCTGTGCAGGTTGGGGGAAATGAAGAGTGATTGATAATGGGGTGGGGGTATCTTGTTGAGGTGATGAAATGTTCTAAAACATTTGTGATTGTGATGATGGCTGCATAACTCTAAATATACCAGAAGCCACTGAACTGTACATTTTAAAAAGGTGAATATTATGGTATGTAAATTATATGTCAATACAGCCGTTATTTTTAAAAATTGGCACAAGTAGCAAAAATCCACCAGTAGCTATCAAAGAGCGAACATGAGGAACAAACCATTAAAATGATAGATAAACACAAAGTGGTAGCTAAATTATTTGTTTGTAAGCAATAGCGAAACACTCTTTATTCCAGATAACAATAGCACAGGTGAAGGGTATGTAAGTGTTGGGTGAAGAGGAAGGTGGTACATGATAGGAAGCCAGCTACAGGATCGGTGATATGGAAGAGCAAGAAAACACTACTTATTACTGACATTGCAACATTATTTAAATGCTTAATAGGAAAAAGGGGTTACATGTGCATGAACATATTTGATAATATGCTATACTCATTTTAAAAGGTATTCTTATTCACTTAGCAGTAATAAGCCAACTTTTAGAGTCTTCAGTTGAATCCTTCTTACATCTGTTGTAGTAGCTGTACCTTCTCTACTTTTCTCAAGTTTTCAAATATAACCCCAGTGTTTTATAACAGTGAAACTTAAACAGGCTGTTGAGATCTAGCCATCTGACACAATGATAGTTCGATTGGACCATCAGGGAAAAAAATAGACTTGATAAAATTAAACGACACAAAATAAAAGTGATTAGTAGCTAAAACCATAATTGGTAAACCTTATAACAGATTAAGAATTTACTAAAGAATTACATCTTGTTAATAACATTAATATCATAAATGTTGACCCTGAAAAAATAGATATCAGAACAAAATAAAATGGGCATTGACTAAAACTGTATATGACACAATTTAAAACTGACAGAAAAAGTAAAGCTTCAGGATAACACTGAGATCTGCAATTTGTAACCTGGGAAAAATAATCTTGTTACAATTAATGGCTACACTTGAAAATTCATATTGTCACAATCTATAATCTATATAATGACAGGAATTAAAAAATCTCATTAAAGAATTAAATTAATGGACTCCAATTAAAGTAATTCATTAAAACTAAAATAAAGATGAAAAATAATTGTGAACATTTTAAGAGCACTTGATAAAACATTGAACAAGGAATTTTTTTGAAATTTTTACATTTGTTAAAGGGTGACTAAGTTGATGGTACCCATAAATATAGAGCCAAAATATCTGAGAAGTTAAAATCTCAGTGTCAAAATAACAGAGTAAAAAAAAATATCTGGTACACTATAGAAGCTGTAGGGTATAATGGTTAAAAGTCCAAATACTGATGTCAAATAATCCTGAGTCTAAATCTTTGCTCTACCAAATGTGTGACCTTAAGCAATTACTTAATGTTTCCAATCCTCAGTTTTCTCATCTGCAATATGATGATGATACATATTGCCTATCTCATATTGTAGTTGTGGATATTAAATAACATACTAGAAGTAAAGTACAGAGTAATAGTTTTGGGTATATAGTGAGCTTCCAACTTGGCTAAATGGACTGTTGCCATCAGATATGAAGTTTAACTTCGTATCTTTGCACTTTAATTTTTTTAATCTATTCAATCTCTCTCTCTTCTACCTTCTCTTTGTAAACTATTTCACTTTCTTTCCATATGAACCCTTTTCCTGTATTCTTGATTCCAAACTGTCATACCATTTTTTTGGGACAGCACTCATTCACTTGCCCTAATTCTGGAAGTTAGATAAATTTGCTGTTATTTTTCCTGTCCATATTATAATTGCTTTACTATGTACCTTATTATAAATTTTTATAATAGTATAATTTTTAGAGTTTGAGCAGTCTCATACACAACCTGTCATCAAGTCTGCTGTGTAAAAATATCCAATTTCTTTATATGGTGTTCAAAGTTCAATTTTTATATTTTCCCATTCACAAACCAATAGAAAAAATCATATTCCCAATTGTCAGCTTTCTGGATTCTGAAGCTAACTCTCATGCACTAAGTATTTTCTTCCTCAGGGTAAATACTGCTAGTTCTCACAGGACAAACTTTTAAAATAACCCCATAATCCACCTCTGAATGTACTCGGGTCTGTGAATATCCCTTAAAATTCTGACAGGTGGATCTGACCACAAGAAATTTGAGCGCTGAGTATAGAAGCTATATTTTGAGTTCCTACTATCACTTAGCTATGTGCTACTGTTGGTATAACATCTTGTAGTATGAGGTATTAATTTAGTGAGTTAAGAAATGCACGGTCCGGTTGTTAAATGATATTTCTAGGATGATAAAAGTAGCAAAAGCCATATTTGATGTCAAATATGTATGATGCCAAAATTCATGTATTTTTTACAACCAGCTGCCTGCGTTATTTCAGACCCTTTTCCTCTATAAATACAATCCACATATAGTATTAGTAATTTTAATGTTAACAAAACATAAACTGATTATTTTAATGTTGAAAGAAAAAGTATTTCTTTTTTATAATTTACTTTCCTTAATGTAGATTTCTATGTTGTTTAATTTTGGAATCAAATTAAAGATTCATCATCATTCCTGGATAGGTATACACACAAATGTAAATGGCCTGTTTCCAGAAACACGGTGTGCATGAGAACACACATACATATGTGATATGCATATGGATGTGTCTATATATACAACACAAATGCATATATATTGAAACAGTTGTTTCTTGTATTTCATGATATTTTCTAGATAAATGGAGTGGTTAAATCAAATTTCTACTTTGGAGAAATAAAATCTTATATTATGAACACTAATGTGAAACGTGTTATAATGAAGTAAAATAATGTTGTAGCTTTCTCTGCATTTACAGAGAGTGAATATTCTGAGATTATAACTCCAAGCATGTCATGTTCATTAACAGGCTGAAAAGTTATTTTTAAAAATATGCCTTTAAATGCTTTCTTAAGAAAGAATCTAAACTTTAAATGTCTAAATATCTTAAATATTTTAGAAAAATTACCATATTTTTCAAGACAATTCAGATAAATTTATATAACCACTGGGAACAATATTTTTCTGAGTGAATGTTCAATAAAATTTAAAGTTCTATAAAGGAATACTACTTCTCAATATCAAAATACAGCAACATATATATATTTAGACCCTTAAGAACCTGTACTTAAAATAAATAATTCTGAACACAAAGCTTTAATGACATTCATTAGTTTTTCCGATATTATTTTTCTAATATTAATTTCTGATGATTTAAGAATTTTAAAAATAGGTCTACTAAGATAAACATTATTTTAATTGTAGATTTCAAACAAACAAAAGATTACAGGTTTATAGTTCATTCTCCATTTCCAACTACCATGTGTTAGACCCTCCCGTTTATTTGTTTGTTCAACAATTAGCTATTGAGTGTCTACTATCAGGAGCTGACATGTAATTTATCATCCAATGTGAGACTCTTGTGAGAGTGTAAGAGAGTATCATCCACAATCATGTCAGGTAAGCAGGCACACAACAGGACTGTCCTGGGCAACTGGGGAGTGTGGGCATTCTGTCTCACTATTTATATGCCAGACACAAGTCAGACATGGTTTCTGCTCTTGCGAACCACACAATCTAGTGGACAAGTTAGACCCAAATCAGAAAACAAAATTAAAAAGAAATTGCACATTGTGCCAAGTATCAAGGAAATAGATATAGTGCTGGGCTGTGGAATAGTGTGGAGAGTGTGGGATCATTCTCCGGGGTGATCAGATCATTCTCGGGAGGTAATGTTTAAACTGAGCTATGAAGAATAAGAAAATTATTGACAAGGGAAAACAAAGGGTTGGGTAAAATTCAGGGAAAACCTGTTGGAAGAGATCTTTCCAGGCAGAGAAAATTATACATGCCAAAGTCTGAGGTACAACAGCTTGAAGAACTGAAAGAAGTTCAGCTGGCATCAAGTCTTGAGAATCACACAGGAATGGTTCAGATCCCAGGAATCAGATTAGGCAGTCTTTAAGATGTAGCGATTAATATAAATATTTACTTAATTGCCACATAAAACTTTCACGCAAAGAAGTGACATATAATCCAATTCTTAAGCACATCACTCCAACTGCTACGTGGAACACAATTTAGAGTTAGGGACAGAAGTTGGGAATCCCTCAGTTGTATTCCCGAGTATTGATTACGATGATGAGGCACAAAGATACTGGCAATGGGATGGCAGAAATAGACTAATGCAAGAGATGTTTGGCAGGTAACGTGGATCAGATTATATCTTTACAATTTTTAGTTCTAACATACTTCTGAACTTCAGGGCCAATATATCCAACTCTTTATAAGATATCTTCAACATAGATATCTTCTAGCCAATCAAATTAAACAAAAACAACACTAAACTCAACATAACTTTCTCCAAAACCTATTCTCCTTCTGGTATTCCGTCTCAGTAGTGACTTTCATACTGAATTCAAGATAGAAATCAGAGGTACGTAAAACTATCCCCTCCCTCCCTCCACTTACCACTTTCAAATGACCATCAATTCCTGTCAATTCAATTTTCTAAATCTCCTCCCTGTTCTTGACCCTTAGCACTACTGTCCTTTACCTGGTTAGGGTCAATTATATCCCACCAATAGCACTTTCTATGCAAGAAATAGTAAAGTGTTTCTGCAAACACTAAATTTTCTCCTTTCCACAGGCTACTGAATAGAACAGTTGGGGCTAACTCTGCAGTTGAAACATCTAGAAAACATAATTTCCTTTTTCTCAGATGCTCAGAGCATTACTTCTGATCCTTGTTAAAAGACAATAAGTCCACTCCTAGACCACTTTGTTTTCTTGATTTTTCTTTTTGCTATATTAATATCATAATAATTAGCTTAAAAATACACAGTTTGGATGCTCGCTATTCTAGTACGAGAATCACATAATCACACATTGGTTTTTCTTCTCCATACCCTCTGAATCTACTAAACCATAAGAATTAGAACTCACCAAAAACAAACACTCAATGTGTATGTGTATATCTGGCCATCAATCATCATTACATTATTTTTGTATGCCCTTAAACAAGCAGAATATATAAACCTGGATGGTTATGAGCTTGACGATAAAGAGGGAGGTATATATGTGTTAATGTGTTCAAACTATAATTTTGTAGTAGAATAAATAAACTTCTAGACAAATCATTCAATTTATTCTATAGACTTTCATGAAGTTTATATCAGTGAATACTATTGCTGTTTTGCATTCTTAAATAACCTACTATTTAATATTTCTCCCTTTTGAGAAAATTTAGTTTTAGATTGTCCTCTGCTCTAATAACTAAATGTTACACATATAAAAGATAATTGATAAGAGTGACTATTTTCCTTAAGGCAAATGTAAACAGTTTCCAAAAAAATATTTTATGGGCAAGCAAAGGCCTTTTCATTTTAATTTCTGGATACTGCTCTGTATTTCGTGTGTTTTCTAATGTAAAAGGCTGAGATTAATTAAAAGTTTCAGAAGAAGATATAAAGACAATTTATCTGGCACTAAGATAGAGTTTAGGTAAATCATTTTTAACAACTGCCCTGATAATATTATAATTTAGAGGCAATAAAACTAGAATATTTCATACACACACACACACACACACGAAAAGGTCAGATTAAGTTCACAAACTTAATCACATACATATATATTTTTTTTCTTTAGATCAAAATAGAACTAAAAAGACAGTGAAACAGATTTTATGTCTGAAATATGCAAAAGGGTGGGGAACTTGATATAAATGGTTCCTGATGAAACCATTTGAATAGCTAAAGCAATCCTGACAAAAATGAACAAAGCTGGAGGTATCATACTCCCTGACTTCAATTTATACTACAAAGCGACAATAATCAAAACAGCATGTTATTGGCAGAAAAACAGACACACAGAACAATGTGACAGAACTGAGAACCCATAAATAAACCCACACATGTATGGGGAAATAAATTTTTCCAAAGGAGCCAAAAACATACAATGGTGAAAAGAAAGCTTTTTCAGTAAATGGAAAGACACATGCAAAACAGAAAGCTGGAAAAATTGGAAAGCCACATGTGAAAGAATGAAACTAGAGCTATTTATCACCATACACAAAAATTAACTCAAAATGGATCAAAGACCTAAATATAAGACCTGAAACAATAAAATGAATAGAAGAAAACAGAGATACTAAACTTATAAACCTGGGTCTTATAGAGGATTTTATTATGAATTTGATCATAAAGACCAAGGGAAGCCAAAACAAAAATAAATGAATGTGACTATAACAAACTAAAATCAGCAAAAGAAGCCGTCAACAAGACAAAAAGGCAACTAACAAAATGGGAGATGACAGTTGCAAACAACACCTCTGATAAGGGGTTAATATAGAAATATATATAAGAAATTCATACAACTAAACAAAAAGAAAACAAATAATCCAAAAAAAAAAAAAAAAAAAGAGCAGAGGACCTGAACAGACACTTCCCAACAGACATACCAATGGTCAATAGATCTATGAAAAAATACTCAACTCCACCAGCTATCAGGGAAATGCAAATCAAAACCACAATGAGATACTATCTCACCCCAGTTAGAATGGCTATTATCAAAAGGACAAGTAACAGTGTTGGGGAGGCTGTGGAGAGAAAGGAACCCTCATACCCTGTTGGTGGGAACGCAGATCGGTGCAGCCACTGTGAAAGGCAGTGTGGAGCTTCCTCAAAAAGTTAAGAATAGAATTACCATAGGACCTAGAAATCCCTCTCCTGGGTATCTAATCAAAAAATCTGAAACCATTTATCCATAAAGGCATATGTGCTCTAATATTCATTTCAGCTTTATTTACAGTGGCCAAGACATGGAAACAACCAAAGTGTCTTTTGATAGATGAATGGATAAAGAAGTTGTGGTGGATATACACAATGGAATACTATTCAGCAGTAAGAAAAGACAGAACAGTGCCATTTTGGACAACGTGGATGAATCTTGAGATTATTTTGCTAAGCAAAATAAACCACACAGAAAAAGTAGAGAACCATATTTCACTGATATATGGGATATAAAACTGAAAACAACAAAGGAACAAGAAAATAAAGAAATAAAAACTCATAGACAGACAATAGTTTAGTGTTTACCAGAGGGGTAAGGGGGGAGGGGTGTGGTAGATGAAGGTAAAAAAGATCAAATATATGGTGATAGAAGGAGAACTGACTCTGGGTGGTGAACACACAATGTGATACATACATGACGTGTTGCAGAATTGTATAGCTGAAACCTATGTGACTTTACTAACCACTGTCACCCCCAATAAAATTTAATTTTAAAAAAAGGACAAGTAATAACAAGTGTTGGAGAGGTTGCGGAGAAGAAGGAACTGTCATACTGCTGGTGAGAATGTAAATTGGTATCTTGATTAGAAGAAAACACCCATGATCTAGACTGTGTAGATGAAGGAATCATAGACTGAGAATCAGGTCATGAGACATACATTACCCTGCCTTTGAGCTGAAGGTTTGAGGAAGTCATCTGAGGAGAAACAAACAATATAACCTAATTATTACCAAACAGGTTTGCTTTTTAAGGTAGAAAAATAATTGAAAAATAGACAACATGATTCTAAAATATAGTTATTTCATGAAAAGGAATACAGATTTTACTCTAATAGTTTAAGAAAATAATATGCTTAAATATTGTTTAATATGGTAACACAGAAGAACATATTAGAAATTTGCTTGATACCTAAAATTCATAGAATGCAAAAATAAACAGATTAAAAAAATTAAAAATGATATGAAAAAATAACAGAAAGTCAAAGAAAAATATGCTAATAAAAAGATTGAAATAAAAAGGGAAATGTTTCAGATATGGGGAGATTATAGTAAATCCAATAATGCAAATACAAAATTAAAATCTACAATTGACACAGTAAAGAATATATTAATAATTATCACTTTCATTAGAAAGAAATTAAAAAAAAAATGAAGCACTCTCCTAGATGCATGAGTAGAGATAAAACAATGTATGAAAATATAGAAGACATGGAGGTGGATTAAATTCTATTGAACTATAAATTGACTAAACTAACTGGAACAAAGGCAGTGATCAAATATATAATCTTGACTTTATTTAACTAATAAAAACATTTCCCAGAAATAACTAAAACACATGTTATAGGGAAAAAAAATAATGACAGATACCAACTCTTAGACTTATTCTGAACAATTTTTATATTTAATGACTATATTAATGTGATGTTCAAAATAGGACAATAAAATAATATACAAACTGTGGTATAAGGGATATATTTGGTGTTCATCCCCAGTTTCTGGCACAAAGTTCCTTAAATCCTTGTAATTCCCTGAGTGATGGAATTATCTTTTGTTATTCATAAGGAACCACTTTTGAGTACACCTGAATTGATGACAATGAGGTGATTTAAGGTGGACAGCTTTAGGATGGGACTGGTCAACAGAAAAATCAAGTAATTAGAGGGTTGAAACTTTCCCACCTACCCACTGACCTCTGAGAAGGGGGTAAGGTTTGAAGGCTGTGGAATAAGTTCGATAAAAACTCTAAAATGAAGAGATTGGATGAGCTTCTGGGTTGGTTAATGCATCCATGTGCTAGGACCGTGGCTGGGGATCCTTTCAGACTCCATTCTATGTATGTACCCTTCCTCTGGCTGTTTATATATATCTTTCATAATTTCTTTTATAATAAACTGGTAAATGTAAGTAAATGTTTCTATGAGTTCTGTGATCCGTTCTAACAAATTAATCAAACTGGCGAAGGGGGCTTAGGCACCTGCAATTTACAGCCAGTTGGTCGGAAGTACAAATAACAACAGTGTCTTGTGATTGACATCTGCAATGGGGGCAGGCTTGTGGGACTGAGCCCTTAATCTACAGGATCGGATGCTATCTCCAGGTACATAGTGCTGGAATCGCATTAAATTTCTAAGACACTCAGTCCATGTCTGCTGAGAATTGGAGAATTGCTTGATATGGTAGAAAAGAAAAACAAAACAAAACAGGACAAAGGAATAAAATTCACATGAACTTTACATATCTTTACAGCACCAAATTATAGGAGAAACTGAGTTTTATAAAACGGAGTTTTGGTAGAAAAAGAGTAAAAACCACACAAAAAAATCAGAACCAGGTAGGTTTCCTTTCACGTACAAAAGAAACTTAATACTATGGCATTCACAGGGACAGAAAGAAACCATATAAGTATTATCTTAAACTATTTAGTTGAAGATATATATCAGTCCATCAAAAAAAAATAAATAAATCCACCTGAGTAGTTAGATAATGGAAGGAAATAGGTATAAACTATGTTGGAGATTACTAAAACCACTTAAACATTTGTTTGAAAAATTGTTGAAGATGATACTACAAAGTTTGATGGAAGTGTCGAAAACGATTCTTGAAAATAAAGATTTTAAAAATGAATACCAATACTCTTGTTTTTAAACTCATCAAGGATATTAACAAATCTAAAACAAAAATTTTAGGTTATTAGAAAAATAGAAAAAATGTTGTATACTACTTATTTTGTTAGTGTATAGCCGAAATCAAGGAAGTGCTTTATTAATCATCCATTCTAAGGAAAGATCATTATTTATACCTATGAAGAAATGCCAATTATTATATGATGACTAGAGAAATTATGGTACACTCATTTGTTAAAGTGTTATGTAGCCATAAAAGGCATGCTTTACAAGGATATGTGATGATGACTTGTGTATATGAAAATGGAATAGTAGGAAAAATATTAGGATACAAAAATATTTATCTGATTTGATACTAGGTTGGATTAAACATCTTACATGCACATGAGTTTGTCTGCTTTTTGTTTGTTTGTTTATAGATACATATATCATACAAATTCAGCACCATTCAAAGTAACTGATTCTAAAAATTTGCTTTTGGGGAAATACTTTTAGGTGGTAATCACTTATGCCATAAATGATGGACACACTAACATTTTTATTAGTGGAAACCTCTGCTGTATTTTGAATTTCAATAATATGCTTCTACAGAGAACCACATAATTTCACTGATGTGTGTGATATAAACTGAAAGCAACAAAGGAACAAGACAAACAAAAAAAGAAACTCATAGCCACAGACAATACTTTAGTGGTTACCAGAGGGTAAAGTGGGAGGAGATGGTAGATGAGGGTAAACAGGATCAAATATATGATGATGGAAGGAGAACTGACTGTGGGTGGTGAATCCATGATGTAGTATATAGACGATGGAAAAAAATAATAACAATGTGTTCCTACAGTTACAGCTGGTAGATAATGAATAGCAAACTTGTTGTTACAGTAACAAAATTAAGCATTTCATTTATACTTGGGAATTTGTGCTGCAATATCAGCATGTAACATGAGGTCATTTCTGAGGTAAGTGTACATGTAATTATGAACTGGATAACAATTTTCACAATAAATTTGGAAGTCAATTTTTAACAAAACAAAGATGAGTTTTTATATATTACAGGTATTTATGCATAAACATATTTGGCTATATATGTATTATACATGTCTCATGTTAGTAGAAATTTGTAAATACAGAGCTGGCAGTGCATGTTAGTGATATATGAACACATAGGGAAAAAGTTGAATATATTTCCAGTTAAACATGAAAGATCAAATACAACATTTACCATCACACCCTTCCAAAACTCCACATAAAGAAAGGTGTTAAAACAATGCACACACACACACACACACACACACACACACTTGAAAAATGAAAATATAGCAGAAATGTCAACAATAATTTTAAGTTGGAAATTTGATATACTAATGATAAACAACTTCTCGGACTTGAGAATGCTAAATATCTATATTTGTTCCTCAATGCACAATCTTGAAAATGCCCAGGAATTAAAGATTTCAGGTTCACTGATGGCAGGGTATAGAGGGTTCTGTAAAACAGAAGGATTGATTGAAGGTCTGAGCCTTTACATATCCTGACAGAATGCGAAAAGTATACTGTGAAGAAGTTGATCCTGAGAAAATCTGAATTTTGAAACCCAAATCAGAGCTAAGGATAAAAACACCAAAAGGAGAGGGGAATTAAGATAAAAACATTATCCTAAGCTGAGTAAGTATCTCACTGTAGATATCAACAGACTGTTAAGTAACATGATAAACTTTAGGAATAGTTTCAATATGAAAGGCCCAGATAAACATAAATATATATATATATATATATATATGTTTATATATTTATATATGTTTATATATATATATGTTTATAAATATATATATATATATATATATATATATATATATATATATATATAAAAGATGAAGAAAGCAGAGAGTATACAGGCATACAATATAACATGATGAAACAAAATACTAAAAGGAATATCTCAAATATAGCTTTGGGAAATTACAATACGGTAGCAAGAAGTTTAAAAAATCAGTAGAAAGATTGGAAGATAAATTTGAGAAAATCTTCAAGACCATACAACAATAACGCAAAGAGATAAAAAGCAATTGTCATTTTTATGAAATGTAAGGTTGCAAATGTTTACTCCCTTGTACATTTTGGGGAATACTGAGAGGAGATACACATATCTGTTAAGATAATGATGATACAATGGTGATAGGTACTATAAGCAAAGGAGAGAAAAAAAAAGATGATTATAAAATCCATAGACACCAGAGAGTTATGAAAGAAAGAATATAAAATTATAACATACTATATGGTTTAACCATCATAAAAATGCACATGATAGTTAAAATGCAAAGGGTAATGGTGGAATGAAATATAATTGTAATATAACCGTATCAGAACCGTATGGAATACATATTAGGCTGGGATGTCTGCAAATCATGTAAGAAAGCCAAATCTTTTGTTCATATTTGGAAGTGAAATATAATATATGAAACTTAGTTATAAAGAGATAAAGTATTACATACTATTTATACATATGTGAACATAAATAAGACAAAAAACAACTAAAAGAGTTTAAATTAACTGCATCTGAGAAACAGTAATGGGGACTGGGAAACACTGGATAGTTGATTGCTATTTTTATAGAATTAATAAAACTACGTGATTTTAAAACTATATATATATAAAACTTTGATTAAAAAATAAAATTTCAAAATGACACTGAAAAGAAACAAACCAGAATGTTAACAGATGTATCAAGGTGGTCAAGTTTATAAACGTTTTACACTTCTCTGGACTATTAAACTTTTCTTCAATAAACCTGGATTATCATTATAAGGAAATTAAAGACTTAGACAAAAATGAGGAAATGCAACAACTGTGACTAAAAAGTTCACTATTATGAGCAAATTATGACATTAAAGAAGATAGATAATTTCTGAAAATAAAAAAAATCTTGATATTTAACATATTTTATGAGAATATATTCATGTAAAAGAAAATGTCTTACTCTTTATCAGAAATTTTAAACATTGTTAACACTTAAAATTTGAAAATTGATTAGACAATGTGAATAAATGAGTTTGACATCTTGTTAAAAAAGAAACTGCTGCATTATAATTTTCTTGTACACTCTTTTTATATGCTGAATAGTATTCTCACTTCATCAGTGTGAAGCGTTTTCCTTTAAGTGAGAACAGATGTTTTCTATTACTAATTCAGAAGAATTTTTTCCTCCAATAACATAGACTAAAATTATAAATGGGATTTCCCAGGCTTACTTCATTTTTGGCCATATGTTTAAGAGAAATTATGCTTACTCATAAGAGGCAAGGAGGAATGCTAAGCAAAAAGCGGTTTATTTGACATCTGAAACTTATGCAAAGGGTTTCTATCATAAAGAAACATCTCCTGTCTGTGTTGTTCACACTACTTGTTACTAGATTGCCATATGCATTATTACTGTCACTACATTGCTCTTTTCCAAACACCAGGAAGTACAATAATCACTGTAAAATGATAATATTAAATAACTTCTACCCAAGGTTTTCTAAATGGGCATAGTAGTATTGGGATTAAATAAAATAAATGTTTATGGGTTCTTAAATGTATTGGATTACAAATATCAAGTATCTCCTGTCTCTATAACTCCAGTCCCTCCTTCAGTTATGCTCAAAATGCAGCAGAACCTCAGTAAATGCTTGATCTTATATTTAAGGAAATAATTAAGAATTATATGATTCATCAGTAAAAGAAGGTTTATTTAAATTATTACCATATTTTTAAAATACAGTGGTGGCTTCCAAATTTTGTATTCATTAGTTCTAATGTCTTCTTATGGAAATTTTCAAGTAAACACAAAAGTAGAGAGTCGTCTGATGAATCCTCAAGGGCCCATCTATCAGTTTCAACTCCTATCAACATATGGCCAACTTTGCTTCTATAAAACCCTGAATTTCCCACCTTCAATGCACCACTGAATTATTTTAAAGAAAATTCAAGATGTAATCATTTCATCCATAAATATTTCAATTTGTACCTCTAAGAACTAAATATTCTTTTGTTTTTAATAAATCCATTAGCAAATACGAAAATACCATGTTTAAAATAACAAGAGCTCTAAATCTATACTATATAAGTAGCTTCATTGGTTAAAACACTCACAAACACACACATACACACACACACACACACACACACACACACACACACACACATTGATTTTGACCTCCATTTTCTGTCTCTTGACTCCTGCTTTTATGTCTGTTTGTTTTGACCTTAAATAGGAACTAAGGTCTTTCACGACTTCACAACCTTCTATAGTTTTTCTCATCCTATATTGGTTAGTCTTGTGAGTGGTGATTCCTCTTTATGTTTCTACCCACCTGCTTTTCAGTCATCTCCACTCCAGTCCTACCAGATAACTAAACTACTCTGTCCTTTGGGAATGACTCAATTGTTTCATTTATTCATGAATTTGTTTAAAGGAGTGAGTCCCTTCTAGACCAATCATTCCAAGGGGAAGGAAAAGAACTTCTAGAGGACAGGAACTGTATTTTGTTTATATTTCATCACAAACCAGAGAAGTACCTGATTTATAAAAAACATTTGATATATCTTGACTAAGAAACTGAACAAGATATAAATGTTTAATTCCCAAAGGGACAAGCTTAACTGATTTTATATCTCACTTGACACATGGGGAACTCAATGAATGTCGTATCATAATTCTGGCGTCGTGAGTCATCTATGTCGGACCACAAATAGAGAATTAACTGTTTGTTTCCCCACTCCTCAGTGATTTCAGAATTGTTCTTGTCAATGTCACAAAAAGCACAGACCTACTGTTAAAAATGGAAATCTGCTAACAGATCCTGTAATATAAAAACACCTTGGCAGATTTTGTGACAATATATAACTTGAGATGTAGAAACTTCATGTTTTTTTTGTTTTGTTTTGTTTTGTTTTGTTTTGTCTTATTTTAAAAGGATGTACTATTTCCAACAAAATTGTAATTGCATATTATTTCGGCCTTATTTTAGGACACTGCTTTTACAATATGCAGAGAATAACTGGGAAAATCACAATGTATATTCTTGCGAATAAGATGGATTATGCTAGGAAAACACTAAAGGAAGAGAAATACTATTTCTTGGCAAGACTACTGTAGAATTTTCTTTAAAAGATTACCTTTATCAACACATTATTCAAACGTTCTTACACAAGAAAATTACCTCTGCTGCTCTCTTTCTCCTTTCCCCTTTCTAATTCTTGCTTTGTTAGAAACCACTGCTTTTAGCCAGTATTGTAATTTTGTGCATTACTTTTGATATTTCTGCTTGAATAAAATGCATTTATGTGTATGTGTGTGTCTGTATTTGTGTCTGTGTGTAATCTCCTTGTGTTATTTGTTTGATTCATTTAAAAGAAAAGCTTGCTGGTTTCACTTTGGGATTTTCATTAATTTTAAACAGGAGAAAATTTATAAGAAATACAGAGAAAAGGTTGGATAACTTTTGCCTTGTTTTCATAACTAGAAAGTAAAAAAATAAATAAATAAATACATAAATAAATAAATAACTGGGGGATGAAGGACATGGGTGGATGTTAGTCCAAAGTTATGAACTTCCACTTTTAAGATGAAAACAATCTGGGGATCTAATGTACAGCATGGTGATTATAGTTAATAATACTGTATTATATACTTGAAAGTTGATAAGAGAGTAGATTTTTAAGTTTTCTCACTGCAAAAAATATAATGGTAATTATGTGATGTGATGGAGGTGTTAACTAAGCTATGGTGGTAATTCTTTTGCAACCTGTAAGTGTATCAAATCAAATTTACACAATGTTATATGTCAATGATAACTTCATAAAGCTGGGAAAATTCAAACTTAAAAAAAAATGTTACCGGGGTGGCCGAATGGCTCAGTATGTTAGAGCACCAGCTCTTGGTGGCAAGGTTGCCAGTTCAATTCATTCCTGCATGGGATAGTGGGCTGGCTGTGGGCCCCCTGAACTAAAGACTGAAAACAGTGACTGGACTTGGAGTTGAGCTGCGCCCTCCACAACTAAATTGATGGATAATGATTCGGAGCTGATGGGCCATGGAGAAGCACACTGTTCCCCAATATTCCACAATGGAAAAAAAAAAAGTTACCAACGATACCACAAAGTATGTACCTTTGAAGAAAATTGCAAGCTACGTGCTCTTGTGACAGCTACATTAAATTCAATTAGAAACAAACAAAAATGACAATAGTGCATTCAGAAATAAGAGTATAAATTTAGGTAATATATCATAAAATGGTACTTTTAAATTAAACTGGGCATATTTTCTTTCTCATATTTTAAGTTGTAAAACTTTTATACAGTTTCAATATGCGACAAGTTATTTTATCCTGTGAAATGTAGTAGGTCAGATAAGCACACATGCCAACGATATATATGTATTATGCATACATGCACACGTGCACATACACACACGCACACAGTGTTTTCACAGAAAACATATATGAATCCCTTTTGGTAACAAGACATTACGTATCTTGAAAAACATAAGCATATAGAATATGTTACTTAATATTTATTTTAACTTTACAATAAGTAGAAATTATTATATGCTATTGGGACATGGGCTGCTTGGTAGAAAACATGATTTTCCATAGACAGACAATCAATATAATTGCCCTATTGATGAAGAAAGGGTAAGAGAGGCCCAGAAACTCACTAATTTCCTCATTGTTTTACATCATAGAATCAGAGTAAACTTCAGGATAATTTCAGGCTACTTACCTAACTTTGTCCATTTATTAACTCAATGTATAATTATTGAAGATTGCTCCATGCTGAGTGTTGTGTCTTTCATGAAGGACCTATAGTTAAGACTTGGTTTCTGAGTTCAGTGGGAATGAGAGTCACAAAAGTAAAGAAATTAATCTATGAGGATGAGTAAAAGGGGCTAACCAATTCTGCCTTAAAAATGCTATGACCATATTATTATTTCATAAAACATTTTATGCAATGCACTGAATAATTCTCCCACCCAACAAATATGGGGAAACTAAAGGACAGTATTGGAAAAAGAGAGGAAAGGAAATTACACATATGGTAAAATATGGTATTTTCACATTAGTAGCATAAAATTAAATTATCCAGTAATTATATTTAATATAAAACTTTCCCTAGATGAACCAATTATAAAAATATCTATATGGAATAATCAGTAAGCTTCATATAAAATAACAGACATTAAGGGACTATTTTATTTAGTATGATATTATTGTGATTATATTAAAAACAAAGTATCTCTTACCACTGTATGATGAAATATTTAGTGATGAAATGATATCTGGAATTTGTTTCAAAGTAATCCAGTGGTATATTATGGGGGAGGGGGTTAAAGAGATAAAGCAAAATTGGACATACGTTGATGCTAGTTGACTGATCCATGGGCCATGGGATTAATTGGAATCCTCTCCACTTTTCCGCTTATTTGAAAATTTCCATAACAAAAAGTTTAAAAAATAACATAATATATTCATAAGTTAATATATATTTAAAATTATGTAAATTTTAGTATTTTATATTTAAGCTCAAGTATTTTAAATGAAACATTTTTCCTTGTGATTTCACAAGTTTGAGTTGGTTAACAATGAAAAATAGTAATGATAAATCAAAATGAAAAGCTTAAAATAAACGTTTAGTTTCTGCATACTATGGAGTGAAAATATGATCTTTTCAGATTGATAACATAAAAATAAATTATCTTCCCAGTAAACATATTTTATGTCAAATTTATTATATCAAAAAGGAAGTGTTTTGTTTTTTTTTTTTAAATTGTATTTGCTTTTAACAACTTCTAATAGAATTCAGTATAACAATTCAAACAATGTTAGTGGTCTAATGCTTGTACCTACTGCAATAGAGTAAAAATTAAACAATCTTTAGAAGTAAGTTATAAAAATAGTAATTTTAATAGTATAACTTTTGTATTCTGCATATTCATAAATGAACACAGACATGTTTAAAAAGTCCAAAATAATATATGGTCATTATATCTTTAAATTGCCTGATTTTTTTCTTTTATATACAACTTAAATTTTAAAAATAACAAAGATTAAATCTCTAGATATATCTATTGATATAAGATAGTATATTAAGATAAAATACTTTTTATAGAGACTATTTTTTCTTTATTTCTATCTATCTATCTATCTATCTATCTATCTATCTATCTATCTATCATCTATCTACCTATCTCATGACCAAGGTGGAACCTTGAATCTTTGGGGTTCTTTGTGAGTTCTGTATCAATCTTCAGTGAACTGGAACATGTAAAATAATAGACTGTTTATACACTGTAAATCTACTTTCAGTGAGCTGGAAATGTGGTAGATAATAGGTTGTTTATGATTTGCAAATCTGTTCAGTGAGCTGAAAACTTGTCAGATAATGGGCTGTTAATGAATTCTAAATCAATATTCAGTGAGCTGGAACTATGTTAAATAATGGACTATGTATGAGTTGTAAATCTGTTTTCAGTGAACTGGACACATAGATAATGGGTTGTTTCTGAGTAGTAAGTCTGTTTCCGTGAATTGAAAACATGTTAGGCAATGGGTTGTTCCTGAGTTGTAATTCTTTGTATTAGTGAACTGAAAACTATTTAATAAAGGACTCTTTATATGTTATAAATCAGTTTTCAATATGTATGAAATGTGCTAGAATAATGGGTTTATTCTGACTAGAAGATCCCTCTTTATAGAACTAGAAATATGTCACCTGGTAGATTCTTTATGAGTAGTAGATCTCTGTTCAAGAGATTTAGATATAAGGCACAATGCTACCTTGTTTACATAAGCATTGCAACTGTAATCTCTTTTCACCATGTTGTTCTCTGATGAATAATGTTTCTACTCAATTACAGGTAACAAAATGAAAAGCTACTAAAGGTCTGTTTTCAGTGATGTGGAGCCAGAGTAGTTTTTCAAGTATATTTAGAGTTGTTAATTTTTAACAGTAAATTCCCCTGGCACTCAGGAAATCCTATATAATATAGAAACCCCGATTTTTACCTTCAGTTGACTTATATTCAAACATACACATGTGCCACATAAGAAATGGTAAATAGTCAAAGAAGCAAATTTAGAATGAATAAGATCTTTAGTATGGCCTGAGATACAAAACGAGAAACCTGAAATCTCAGTGGAAGACAATACACAGAAACACCAAACAATAAAAAGTAAAAAAAATAAAAGTCAAAATGCATGATCGAAGCCAAAAACAAAAACAAAAAACTATATGTTACGGTTAAGAGACTAGTGAGAAAATGGTCACTGGATAATGGACAGGTGAGAAATAAAAGTTAAGAGTCAAGAAAAAACTGAAAGTCAGTTTGGTAAAAAACTGACTTTCAATCTCTTGTCAACTTTTAAATATGTCAAATGTTACCTAGTGTTTCATACTTGTTGACAATTACTATTTCAGTTTTCAGGAAAATAAGTATATATTCAATTACTAATCATTATTTAAACTAATGCTTAATTTACCAATGTGATAAATGCTCACAGGTTAAAAAAAATATATATATATTATATATATAATATATATATATTTTATTATATATATAATATATATATATTTTATAATATATATATTATATATATATATTTTATAATATATATATTATATATATATATTATAATATATATATATTATATTTTATAATGTATACATATATTTAAGAGACTATATATAGTCTCTTAAAAACCACCATTCAGTAATGTGCCATCCACTTTCCCAAAAACATAGAAACAGAGAAATAAACTCCTGCTCTGCAAAGAAAGACTGTTTTTTCAACTTTTAAAGTAATTTTTTCTGGAGTTATTCTTCATACTTATAAGTCATGTGGTTATATTGCACTGATTTTTATTAATTTAGACAATTTATGCTAGGATAGATACATACACATATATATTTTCAGTATTTTCATATGTTAATTATGTTGTGCATTGCAGAACCTAGTATTGTACTGTGATTATGTTTCCTTCCTTTAATAGAAAGCTGTTTGTTTTTTTAAATATTTCTATCATATAATTGATTTCAGTGATTTTTTATTTCTTATTTTATGGCTATCTGTTGGGTTTTTTTGTTGTTGTTTGTTAGTTTGTTTTTTCAATACATATATCTTCTTTGAGTTTCTTAACTACATTTTTAAAGGTTTCTTCCATTCCTTTCCTTGCTTATTCATTTTCCATAGCTAACTTTTTGTCTGTTGGTTGGCCTATTTGAGGCATTCCTCAAATATTTTATGAGCTTTGACTGTCTATTCACATTCAAGTGTGAATTATTAAAAAAGCTGATTAGAAGCTCTGTGTCAAGTATGCATTTCACACAGTGTGTCAGGCCTTTTACACAGAGGGGTCTCAAATGGCAATAACCTAAGATTTGAACTGTGAGACCATCACTTTCTCTGGAAAAAACTTCTCCTGTGTTGTTCAGGTTGATGTTGACGCAACAACATCATAGAGAAATGAGACAGAATAGACTTGGGCAATTCAAATATTTTGTTTTCAGCCGTTACCTCACTTCTGGAAAATCAGAGCCCGCACTTACAGAGATTCTCATAGGTTCTTCAGGTACAAGAACGGAGTTCATAAAAATAAAAACTGTGGAAGTTATTTTCTGAACTCACTTCTTGTTCCTACCTTCCCTATATCCATTTTTCATTGGATTTTCCTCTAATTTGTTACAGTTTTCACTGAAGTTTCACCTGCTGTCTTCCAAGTGTGTGGTTATTTCTTATCATTGTTGCCTCTTGTCTTTTTGTTTCTGTGTGTTTTCACTTTATTCATTTAGTTTTTACTCTCTTTTCATTTGCATTTAGAACAAATAGATAAATGTGTGTTGCTGCTAATTCTGCTTTGTGAATAATGTCATACTTAATGTTTTCTCAGCATCTGTTTTTATTCTTCCTAAGTTACTTGCTATGAAACCTGTTGCTTCTTATCCTTTCTTATTATCAGAGGTCAAAGTTAATTTAATCAACACATACAAACAATCTTGTACAGAAAATATTGAAGTAATGTAGCAATCATTATTAATAAATTTAAAATGGTGAATAAATATTAACAATTTAGTTACCTTCTCAAGTAGCTATACAAATGTTTCTCACTTTAGCAATCTAATCGTACAGTTGAAAGGCATAGAATGGTGTTAAAAAAGGTACTAGAGAATATTAAATGAGAAATAGGAGAGAAAATCCCTCCACTTTTGTTATGGAGAAATTGCAATTAGGCCTATAAAGAATATCTTAAGTTATACTGCCAGTGTTTTACAACTATGGGTATAAAGAGACAAAGTTATTTTATAAATTGTCCACTGGATTAAATCGTATGAGTCAGCAATCTGGTTAGTTCCCATCACTTATTAAAATTTTAGATTGGAAATAAGTTTTATATCACCTTATTTCACATGCTTATCGTATTTGTTATAATACACGCCAAAGATATTTTAGATTTAAACTGTCCAAAGTTGTAGAAAACATAAATATTAAATATTCTAAGTTATAATATTAAAATATATAAGAAATAAATTCTAGATTATGTACCTAATTGAAACAGTCCACATAAGTAACCCAGGTAATTATCACAATTCTCTTTTATCATTTACTCCTGAAAATTGTGTTAAAAACTTGAATGTACCTCTACCTGACCAGAACGAAGCAACGTTTTAAAAATGTTCATTTTAGTATAACTTAGAAAAGAAAAAATAAAAACAAAAAACAAAAACAAAACGAGAAGCAAGATCATTAGTAAACAAGTGAATTTATAAAATATGGTACATTCACAATATATGGTATTACTTTTATTAAAGGAATTAAAGAAATATATACTTGTTCATTTGACTATATTTATATGAGGATTTCTTCAGAGAAAATTAGAAGTTATAAACAGAGAAAAACAAAATTACCCACAGTTTTTATTTGTATGTATAACAATATTAGAAGAGGTGTTTATACAACATGTAAGTTGTTACATCAGTTAAGAAAAAATACTTCAGATACATATCTAGTATTAACATGGACTCTCTTGAAATGGAAGAAGATAATAATGTAGGAGGATTAAAAATGAGGGAAAGAAAATCCAGCAAATAAATTACACCAACACTGGATAGAATCAGATAAAGATAATTTTTCATAAATGACAGAGTTAACTTGACAACAAAGAGTTAACCTGAGGTATTGGCAAAAGTCCTGGAACTTATCTAACCTCCTCTTGATGTTAATAAACATAGAATTCCAGCTGTGAAAGAATGCCATTTTTATTGAAATGGATGCAATTTTTTGCACAAATAGAATAAAACAAGAAAGATTCTCAAAATTTCACAATGTTCCCTATAACAAACTATTTTTGTCTTGGCAGTGAGTATCTGTTTTCAAGTAAAATTTGTGAAATATAGCCTTAGGTCTAAAATATAAATTCTCATAGGTAACTCCATTCCTGCTGAGAGTAATATGAAATGTTTGCTCATATAGAAAGAACATTGCTAAATGCTAATCATTTCAGTGAGGAGTCTGTAAATACTTTAGAGTGAAAAAGTATTGATAACAGAAAAGTTAGAGGGTAGTAATTTTTAATAATAACCTATTGAGTTCAATATATGTTATTTCCAAATGGATAAAGGATAGGAGTCAAGAAAGTACATTAACTTTATGAAAGTACTTTTAAACAAAATGCCATGTAGCCTTCAGAATCTGAGAGGAGAATATATATTAATTTAAACTCAGTGATATATTAAATACCAAAATATATGTTATGAGCCAAGAATTAATCTTTTTGGTATTTGAATTCCTGAAATTGACTGAAACTAAAAACAAGACAAAACAAAAAACAACTCCTCCTAAGGCACTAAAATCCAACAATTTAGGGTAAATGACAGACTATTCTACACAGACCATGCTGGAAATGTGCATGTCATCATAATCATCATTGTATATTCACCACAGTGGCAGTTACAAAAATTATCCTACTCTAGTTACTCATGCCAAGTTTCCAACATACCTCATGTAACCAGACTGTCTTACAGTATGCCTCTTAAAAATATGGGCTATGGGTAATATGAGTAATTTTCTTGATGTATTATTGTTCGTAATGCCTGAAAAAGACACTGAAAGTTTTTACTGTTTTGGCACGTAAGATTTGCTCATTTGTCAACCATCCAGAATAGGAAAATTAAGGGATTCCTAAATTCTGAAGGCCAAATGCTATCTAGGAGAAGACAAAAACTCATAAATTGAAGATAATTTAGTCATAAAGGGTTTTTCCTCTTTATTCTCTCCAAATTAAAAAAAAAAAGGAAGCAATGAAACAAAAATAATAAAGGACATAAATGAAGATGAAGAATGCGTCTTTTTCAGAATATAGCAAAGCATCTTTTACATATTTTACAGCATCATCCTCATGATAAATAATAACGCAGAAAGCTAAAACTATTCTTCTCATTTTAGGACCTTATTTAATTAAAAAAATGATTTTATTATAATATAAGCATGCACTAAGGAGAAATAGACAAATTAATCAATAGATTGTCCAGAAATATACTACTGCTGTTCATGTTTAAGCTGGAATATATTATAAAATCTCTAAACTCTAAATTGTTAGTGCTATGTGACATATTTTCCTGATAATCCAATGTAATATCACTGTGTAGTGGCTTTAAACAAACAGAAAATAAAATAGTAGATGATTCAAAATTTGATATCTGGAATGCTTTTTCTTTAAAAAGATAAATCTCTCTGATACAATAAAACTATTGTTTCATTTTGCTATAATTTCCATACAGCAAATGCAAACTTCAAAAATAATCACTTTTAGATTTAAACAACAAAATCAAGTACGACTGGTAAGAATCAATATTTTGAATCTTTGCTACAAAATTTAAAGACCTCTAGAATCAGGACCTGATAACTCATTTTAACTTCTATTATAGTACATGAGAATAGTAGGGAAGTTCGTTTGCATGTATTATTATTAGGAAAGATCATGCTATGACATAATCTGATACTGTTGAAATACAAATGCTTCATTTGGACAATATTTTTATTCATAGAAAATTGAACTAAGTTGCCAAATATTTCCTTCACTCTTGACACCCAAAATAGTATGAAAATACAGTAATTGTAGATTAATTCATATTTAATTATCTCAGAAGGAACTCTATTTCAAAGAAAAATAGGTTTAAAATTCACATTGCAAAATGGATCAAATTTATACCAGGTCCAGTCATTTTCTGCAAACTAGACTCTAAAGAAATAAGCAAGCAACCATATCTATAACTGTGACAATATTAATATTCTACCAAGTCAAACTTCTAATAAATAATCAAAAATGTTCATAAATGTAAGTTATTTTCCCCTTTTCCCATGGCATACTTCAGTGGCTACTCATGCCCATTTTCTCTAATCAGCATATTAGAAATATGTCTCTATTGCAGAGTGTCATGGGAACTAAACAAAAATATATTTCAATTTAAAGGCCACACACTGCCTTCCCTGAGAAGACAACATGTAGGTTGTGTATACATGATGGCAAATTATCTGTTAAGCAAGGAAACGGTATTACCGTGTAGATATCAGGTTACTAAAATGGTAAATGTTCATAAAAAGTTACTGAAGGAGTTTCCTTCTATAATATATATATATATATATATATATATGTATATGCATGTGTATATATATATATATATACGCATATATATATATACACATGCGTAAATATATATATATATATATATATTTTTAATTTTTTCTAGATAATCTACAAGAACCAGGGATTTTCCACTCTCCTGCCTGCTGACAACCTATTTACCTAGTAAACATATATTTTTTTTTTTTTGCCCTTAAGTCTTGGAGAATCTCACTTTACTCTAGTTGTAAATTTCATTTATTCCAAAGGACCACTTCAGCGGGATAAAAACCTTACAGTATGATCAATTTTACACACACATAATTGCCTCCCGGAATATAGGGGCATATGTGTGTATGCAGGAGGTTCGGGTTGGGGGCTCAACTTTGGATGACAGATCTGTGAAGAAAGAATGTGTTAACTCTTGACCAGTACTGAACTTTATTTTATCCATTTCAGTTATAAACCAAAAAAGTAAGAGATCCAAACCAATATCTCAAGGCTTGAGAATGTCACTGATATTTCGTCAGGACATTTGTTATCACTTGATTAAAAAGATGGCGAGGGAAATATTTATATTACGATCTCATGTTCAGAAAGTGTCAAATTCAGTCATGCATCCTGTTGTCATCAAGAAACCACTTACAAGGATTGTTTTCAGAAAACAACTCATAATACAATTAATTTCAAAATCTTGGCTTTAAAACATGTGCTACTTAAATAAATTTTCCTAAAAATAATGAGGATTTTTAACAAGGAATTTGGTGTTGAGATGCAGAAGTGGAAAACCACCAAAAAGAAAGTTCATGATTTGCTACCAGAGAATTGCCTGTGCCAGCAGTGAAATCTCAAATAAAGCCAGTAGGTACTTGCCAAACCTCCAACACTTTTCCCTTGCAATAAGGAAAAACATTTCTTAAAAGTGCCTCGTTCAAGTGCACAAGACAGAGCATAATTATTACTACATTTTCAACAGAAGCTTGGATTCTAAGGCCAATGATGTGTTTAGAATGAGGAATTAGACAGGGGCAATGTTCCAGAAAATAAGGCGCCTTGGCATGCTGTGATCATAGATAACATCTGCTTCCCACTTGAAGGGAAAGAACAATGCTTGTTTTGCTTGATGTTATCACCTTGCCTGGGACAGAGCAGGCAAGCAATTAATATTAATTGAATAAATTAATGAAGAAAATGCAGTGTAGAAAATCTACTTTGTTAAAAACTAGGAAAAATATATATAAGTTTTTTAACTACGATTACCTTGGCTTTGATACCATCTTTCACATATATCCTTCAGATATCAGGCATCTTGAGACATTAGGCAATGGTGTTGGGACAATTTACGCTTCATCTACCCTGAAGAAAATATTTACCTAAACAGCCATTGATATATGAGTGTAAACCTTGATTTCCAAAGGTTTCAAGCTAGAATGATTGCTAATAATGTTTACTCTCCTCTTATGTACCTCGCACACATGTAGTACTGTTAGACTTATTTTAAAATTCAGTTGCTTTTTCATATAATTTCTCTGCTCCGTGGACTATAGTATTTTTGGTTTACTGGAAACATTTGAAAATTCCATAACATGTGTTTCAATACCTCTCAGAATCCATGTGTTCCCTTTTCCCTCTAGCACATAAATCTTTTTCCAGTTACATGGACATTTTCACTCTCTTCAGCACATACAATTTAGCTCTAACTTTATGTCTTTGCTCTACTCTCAGAACTGAAAGTGAGTACCCCTTTCTGATACCGTGTTTCCCCAAAAATAAAACCTAGCCGGACAATCAGCTCTAATGCATCTTTTAGAGCAAAAATTAATACAAGACCCGGTCATATTTTACTATAATATAAGATGGGGTCTCAATATAATATAATATAATATATTGCAATGTAATGTAATGTAATATAATATAATATCGGGTCTTTTAATTTTTGCTCCAAAAGATGCATTAGAGCTTATTGTCCGGCTAGGTTTTATTTTCAAGGAAACATGACATTAATTACACTCTGCCTTATTTTATAATTATTTATGTATTTGTCTTTATCTCACCTACTAATAAAATGAAATATTCTTAAAGATAGGAACTGTACTGGATTCACGTTTTGGTCTCCTTTATCAAGAAGTGCAGTGTTTTATGAAGAGTAGCAACTAAAGTTTTTTAATGGCTGAAACAACACATATGAAACTAAAAAATAATTTCAGACTTTTTATGTCCTATAGTATTAGAATATTTGGGCTCTAATACATGTATATGTTTATATTATTTTCCTTATTTTAAATTATATATTTGAAATAGTACTTGAATTTTAAGGGAACAAAATAAAAATAAATTTAGTAATGGAGACTTATTGTAGGCTTTTTTTTCTGTAACATGACTTTATACTGACTATAATTAGATGATTATAATC
This sequence comes from Rhinolophus ferrumequinum, assembly GCF_004115265.2. Taxonomy (NCBI): domain Eukaryota; kingdom Metazoa; phylum Chordata; class Mammalia; order Chiroptera; family Rhinolophidae; genus Rhinolophus; species Rhinolophus ferrumequinum. The sequence continues at coordinate 78,282,413 of NC_046291.1, read as the reverse complement.
CTTAGAAAGTTGCTGTCCATTTCAATATTTTAAAAATTTTAAATCTGAACATTTGATATTCTGAAACTATTCTCAACATAGACAGCTTAGTTCCAAATGCATTCTACAAATTAAACTAAACATAACTTTATTCATTCATCCAGTTGCTTGTAAACCTGTCTCAGAATATTAAAAAAATTAGTATGTCCCTATATTTAATATAAAATATTTACCTGGCCACCATATGTTTTAGAAACAAAGCTAAATGGGGTTTCTAAGAACAAGGGGGAATGGAGAATGCCACAAATGGGTCTGTGAAACTGATTGACACTTCTACAATGAAAGATGATAAAGATGATTTTCCAAACATGTCCTCTCACAAGAGAAAAGAAAAAAATCCAGAACTCATTTTCAAGATATAGATGTGAAACCAATGGGATAACGGAAGGAATGAGAAACGGGAATGGATGTTAGATTGCTGTAAAGATCTTCGGATGCCAGGTAAAGAGGTTTCTTTGGTTGAGAGTTTTGGGCACAGGGTTTCTAAGAGTCGTGAATAGGATCTTATATTGCCATGTGTCATATATAGAACAGAACTGGGTATCAGAATATCTGCATTCAAGAGTCATTCACAAGGAATGGATATAGCAATGGAGAGTTAATGTCTCAGAATTTGTTTATATGTTAGTAGACATTAATACCTGCTCTGCTACTTCTAGTGAACTAAGAAATTTTAAAGGACACAATAAAGGCAATAACTTATAAACCACAAAGTAATACTTTTTGCACAAGCTGGTATCATGTTAATAATCGAACTTTATTAGGTCTATAGCTGTACAAATCACACAGCCATATTATGGTGGACTGATAGCAAGTGGAGGGAAGATTAGCAAGATAGCATGTTAGAGGATTATGTAATAGTTGTGGAAATAAGCAATTATGAATTAGAAGAATTTATAAAAAGGAAGGACAAAGATAGTAGTGGAATATTAAATTAAATGGAGGTGGCAAAAAAACAAAACAAAAAAACTAATCATGTGCCAGGATTTTATTTTTAACTTTTACATAACATTCAACAACCAATCATTAAGCACCTACTACTACGTGCTAGGTATGCTAGATATAAAGAAATATACAGTTGTTACCTTCACTGACTATTTTTAAAAAAAAAAAAAAAAAAGTCAGGTTTTTGTTTGTTTTTTGTTAACATAACATGGGATCCCTTATCATTGGGTATAATATCATTGATAAGTTTAGGAAAAGTGGTCTAAAGATTAAAGAATTTTGTCCTCAAAACTGTTCAGATGGTTTCAAATTGTCCATGTCTTATAAAATATATCACTGATATAGACAATGGTAGCCACAGGGATTAATTTGCATCATAGCTATCGTTTTTGTAAATTGGACAACAGTTAACAATCAAAAACATTATAAGATTTTTGCCTATATTGAATCTTTAAGGACTTTAAAGTATTAAAACATAAATTAATCTTAGAATTAAAGGACAAGATTTGTTAAGTGTTGTTTTTTTTTTTGTTTTTGTTTCAGTTTTTTTAAATTGTTCCAGAACTGATTCTGGGCTCAAAACAGTGACACAGAATTTAGGAAAACTCTCTAAGAATGTTTCCCCATAGGAAACCAATATCTAACTAATAGATATTTAAATGGAATAATGCGTAACACAGAATCAGGAAAATAATAAGGATTCAGTTTATACTGAATATATACATAAAAACTTTGAATTAATAGTAGCAAACTGATTACATGTATGTATATGCATTCCCTCCTGAAACTTCACTAAAACATTCCTGAAATGAGATTAAAGGGATTTTTTAAAGAATAATAAGCATTAAGAACAAAGAAAATTGGAGAAGATACAAATGATGAAAGGTAAATAGAAAAATGGTAAAATATTAGTGACTTATCAGACCCCATCACTCAGAGGTGAGGAAACTCAACTACCCAAACCTGATCAACTGACAGCAATGGACACTTTTAAAATGGACATAAACTCCGTGCTAACAATAGAAGGTTTGGCAAAAAGTATTTAGGAAACAGTAAAATCCCCATATTATCTCCATACTTCACATAACTAGATTCTCCTGGTATACATTAGTTTTATATATTTTTCCCTAGACAGTAAAACACAGAATCTCTGAATTGAGGAATCAAAGCCATAGATAAGAGCAGCAATAGTATCCTTAAAATAAGGACATTACCTGAAAGTTGACACTTTGAGTATGGAGACTCACATTTTCTCTCTAATTGCCTCTAAAAATAATAATAGCTAGAATTATATCTTCCAGGCAGTAACTAGGACACACTTACTAGCTTAAGAGAAAAGATCTAGAGATATTGACATTGGGAGTTCACTGAAGACAAAAGGGTCCAACAAGATCACTTATATTTTATAAGCAACCTCTAACCCCCACCTACCTGGTATACCTGCAGAACTTCCAATTGGCTGTTTAGTATCCCACCCTTAAATATGAGTGAACAGAGTGTCAGACATGTGAAGAAAACCTTTAACAGAAAATAAAAAGAATGATTCAAATAAGAAAGATAAAAGAAGTTTGAGATAAACAGAACCTATTGATGACAAAAAAAAGTTCAAAGAAAGTATTGTTTATATTCTCAGAGAGATAGGAAAGCTACTGTGTCCCTGGTATAAGAATAAAATGAAAAAGAACTCCCGAGAATTGGGAAAAAATTTCAGTAGTAATGAACAAAAAAGGAAAAACTGAAAAATCAAGTGAAAGATAAAAATAAATACAATTAAAAAAGGAAAAAAAAAACAACTGAGTTCCTCAAAAAATGGATAAGAATAAACCCATATTGGGGCTTATTATCATGAAATTTCAGAATACTGGTGACAAAGATTCCTCAAAATTTGTGTGGGATGGAGGAGGAGGTTTTATAATAGGTTCTAAAATCTTACAAACAGGAACATTTCAAACTAGAAGACCCTGGAATAATAAAATAAAATTATTTGCAAATTAGAATTCTATATTCAGCCAAACTATCAAGTATGAGGATAGATTAAAGGCATTTTGTATATGTAAGAGCTCAAAAATTTTATCTACCATGTATCCTTTCCTAAGAAATTTTGATAAAAAAAATTTTAAAAAATAGGGAGTAATCCTTGAGAAAACAAGACATGAGATAAGGAAACTATAAGAGAGGTGCAATGAAAAAGCTAGGCAAATAGAATCCCTAGGATAATGGTGAAGGTTTATTTCAAGATTACCTTTATACAGAATATGTGTCTAGCAAAAATATTGATATATGAAGATAATAAGGGGGTTGGAAATGGGATTGGAAAGTCAACAGATAATTCCTGAAGTCAAGATATAATGGCTAATGTTGAAGATTCAGGAGCTAAAAATGTAGTATATTATATATGAAATCAAATAAAGAAATCAATATAATAGTTAAAATAGTGCCTATGATAAAGGGGTATAAGGGTTGTTATTTTATTTAATTATTAAATGTATTGGGGTAGTGACATTGGTTAGTAAGATTTTTTTAACAAGTCTTTTAGAATTGTATGACTTTAAAATGTGTATAAATTGGTAAGTTATTTTCCTATTGCAATTGTAATAAATGATCATAAAGTTGGTGACTTAAAACAAAAACGTATTACTTCATAATTCTATCCAAAATCGGTATATCACTGGACTAAAATTAAGCTATATGCAGGTCCTATGCTTCTTCAGGAGGCTCTGGGAAAAATTGATTTCCTTGCCTTTTCCAGCTTCTAGGGACCACATACATTCCTTGGCTGCATCTTCCATTTACCAACTACTTCACTGCAACCTCTCATTCATCCCTCTATCTTTTCTATTGTTAATCTTCCTGTCTCTGTTATCTAAGGACCCTTATGGTTCATTGAGCCCACCACATCATCCAGGATATTTCAAAATCTATGCTAATAATGATCTTTGATACACCAACATTCATTTCTCTTAACTAATAGAGAATGAAGTTAAATGATTAGCATATGTATTGTTCTAGGAATTAAGAGAAAAATTAAGTCAGAGACCCTTCTGCATTTCGGATTCGTCAAAAGAACAATGAACAATCCCCAGTAGCTGCTTCACACTGAGTTAGGATTCCCTTAACTTTATAATCAAAACTGCTTGTCTTGACTGGAATAGTTAGGGCCAGGCACTATGTAAGCACTCTATTGCAGCTATTTTCATTAATCCTCGTATAAACTGTTCATTGATGTTAATATTTTCCCTCATTTTCAATGGAGGCTTATGCAGATTGATTATAACAGCAAACATAATCTGGAGTTAAATCCAAGTCTCACTTATTTCAAAATTCATGCTTTCAATCTTCACCAAACACTAGTTTACCAAACATCTCTAAGTGTCAGTGAACATACTGATTATGAAGGAGGACTCCAATTATGATAACACCAACACCAGTAAATTGGATTTCTAAAAATCTTATTTTGTGATGGCAAAAGAGAAGAAAATATTTAGATGTCATATTTGAAACTTTAAAAATGATTTGCACTCCTTAAAAGAAAAAGAAGAAAAGGTACCATAATAGTGCCTAAGACATTATTGATTTTGTGGAACTTAAATGGCAATGCTGAATGAAATGGTTAGCTGCATTAGGTAATGTGTAAAGCTCAACTTCATAGGACATAAGTCATGAGAAAATATGACTCTATAAAAGTAGATCTATCAGCATCATTAAACAAAAATGTTACCTCATTCATGAAGGTTACCAAAAAGATTTATTTGGCTTGTGTCTCATATTTTCAATGCTAACAATTTTTGCCAGTATTATTATATATATAAATTGCATTATTTTTGACTTTCCAAATGAAGAGTGCTGAAGAAACCCTGAATCACATATTCCCATAATACTTAGCATATAGGAAATGTACGTCAAATATTTTGGGAACAAATTCAATAAGGAAGAGCTAAATAAAAATTCAATAAATAAATGCCTATTAATTTATTCACACCTAACATCAAGAATAACAGTTCATGTTAATAAAAAATATTTTCATATCAGTTAAATAAAACACTCCAGTATTTTCTTTGAAGAATAAATAAATAAATTTCTTTGGATTTCTAAACCTGATGCAAAATATTACGGCTAGAGAAGTATCCAAATAAATACTATTACTTATTAAATGATACAATTTTTAATATTTAATTTCAAATGAGACTAAGCAGACTCTAGTCTTGATAAGTACTAAAAGAATATTTGAGAAATTGAATTAAATAAGGAAAGAATAAAAATGGTAATTTAACAATAGAGTCTTTATGGAGATGACAATTTCAGATTGCAGTATTATCTTGTACAAAAATATTATATTACTTGACAACTAACTAATTCTGTCGCCTCAGTGGAACATTAGAAACTAATTAAATTTAGGGAACGTTTATCTTTTGTTAAGATGATTCAAATCCAGACACAAAATTCATTTCTAGCTTTACTACCAAACCAGTCACTTTTGCAAGGAATTCAATAATGAAGAAATAAGGAGCATTTACTATATATTCATCAAGTAAGGTAAACAGTGGTATAGATTCAATTTGTATATTATGTCCAAGAAACTTTGTGCATAGGGGAAACAAGGATGGCATATGCGGATGATAAAGGTAAGTAAGCCTTATTCTGACGTCTCTAAAGCCATCTGTCACCAGATGATTTTAAAGTAAGACAAATGTTTGTTGTCTTAATATTATTCTCAGAAAATATTAACACTGTCATGCATAAGCATAAGTCATCAATTTACCCTTATGTCTATTGGTCAGAGTTCATTATAATGTAACAAAAATGGCAATTCAGACCATCTCCTCCACGAAACCCCTTTCATCAACCTGGCTGGCAAAGATTCCATTTTACTATGAGTGCCTGTAAATCCTGTTTATACTCATATCACCCTTGTGTCATACAAACTTCTACTTATCTCTGCTGATAAAATTTTCCCTACTACCTTGTAAATTCCATGAGGGAAAGAATCTTGATTTTCAGAGAGCAAATGATTCATTCCTTTGGTAAATATTTCCTGATTGCTTACTAATTCCCAGAAGCTCTGTAGCCAGGGTTCAGACTGCGCAAAAGGCATTTGCAACACAGTCAACACAGTGTCCTGAAGGCTTAAAATATGTTGAGCTGGAGATCAGCTGATACACAAGGCACAGTGTCTGGTCTCATACAACAAAAGCACTTTTTCAATTATATATATATTAATAAATATATATTAATAAATAATAACAAATAATAACAAATATTAATAAATAATCAATATATAAATATATTAAAATATATATATAATAAAGCTATTTGCAAACTGCGGAAACTGAGTAAGACATGCTGCTCTGTGGTTTGAAAGTGTGTGTGTGTGTGTGTGCGTGTGTGTGTTTGTGTACCATGTGGGTATTGAGGAAGAGCTAAACTGAAACCTGAAGTGTGAAGTGTGAACACAAATCAACCAAGTGAACCATAAGAAGTGTAATAAAAAACTACAGTGAATTTTTAAATTAAATAAAAATTATTACAGTAAAAGACACATTGCCATTAACACCCCCACCCCCTCAAAAAACTTCCCTTCTCTTCAAACATACTTCTCTCATCATTCTTGCCACTTTTGAAGCAGTTCTGGAAGTCCTCTTTTGTGAGTGCCTTTAGTTTTGCTGTTGTGGCTGCTTCAGTGTCCTGAATCGATTCAAATGTTTACCTTTCATGGTCATTTTGATTTGGGGGAAGGGCCAGAAGTTGCATGGTGTCCAATATGGTGAATAGGTGGATGAGGACACACCATAATGTTTTTATCTGACAGACATTGCTGTACCAGAAGCGATGTGTGACATGGAGCCTTTCCCATTGTTATCTCAAAATAAGGTGAATGCTGCTGCCAAGTAGCATCCAATGGAAAGGCAGGGATTTTCAATATAGGAAGCAGTGTGTTGAACCTTAGTAACAGTGTGCGACAAGTTTCAACTTGTTCGGTGAAGTCAGGCAGGTGCGAGCTACAGCTGAGAGAAGGTGTGTTTTAAAGTATAAGTCGTCTTCCATCATGAAAATGCTCCGTGTCACACATCACTTCTGGTATGGCAATTTCGGTAAAATAAAAATATTATGGTGTGTCCTCATCCACCTTATTCACCTGATCTGGCACAATGCGACTTCTGGGTCTTCGTCAGAGTCAAAATGTTTCAGGACACCCAGGCAGCCACGACAGCACAATTAAAGAAACTCACAAAAGAGGACTTCCAGAACTGCTTCAGAAAGTGGCAAGAATGATGGGATCAGTGTGTTTGAAGCAAGGGGGGATTTTAATAATAGCAATGAAGGTAAATCAGAGGGTGAGCAAAATGTTATGAACATTACAAATTAGTTATAGATAAATTGTATTATATAAGAGGTATCTAATCAATTACTGAATTTGACTTCTAAGTATAAATACACGAATCATATCATACGGGTGAAAAATTACTTGGGAAATTATGCTTCGCTTCATTATTTCTGAAACAAATGTTCCTCTTCTCACTGACCTCTATTCTCTACTTAACACGGCAGAGTGGGAAAGTTATTGCAGATGTCTTTTGAACAGTGATTAAATTAATTTCATTTCACCTTATTATCCATCTAACTAATACGTACAGCTAACAGGCACTTTCACAGACACTAGCATTTCCATACTTAAGTACTCCAGTCACACTAAACATGAAGGTTACCATCAGATGACCTCCTTTGCCAATTCATCTCACCATATCTAGTCCATTCAAATACCAAGGTTTTGTGAATGTAGCCAAAAAATAGAACTTTATGTTCCACAAATGGTTTTCCATTTCAGAATTTCATGGATTAATAATAAATTCTGTTCTTAGCCACCATTCTACATGTACAGTTTTCTAAAAAATATTATCCTGAAGATCCAAAAGGGATAAGGCAAAAGGAACTTAATAAAATGTGCTTATTACATGATATAGACATTCTTGCATTTCTGATACATACTTATATTTTACCAGTATTCTTTTTTTTCAATTTATTTTCAGGTTTGATTTAGTATTGTTTGCATGTGGACCTACAATCAAGTTATCAGCAGTTGTCAAGGTACAAGTTTTGGGATACAGAGAGTATTTATTTGGAAATTCAAATGCTTCTAACAATAGGACTTTATTCTGTCATCTTGAATATATCACTTCCTATTGGTTTTTTTCCACCACCTTTATTTATTTTTTGCTACTCATATAAGCATATTCTATCAATACACCGCAAGTACCTTCTGTCATGTAATTCCAAGGAAAAAAAAAACAAAAAAAAACTGCAGTGTCCAGAACACATTATCCATAGAGTGCATATGTTCGATAAACACTGAGAGGTAACTGAAGAACTATGGAGCCCTAAGTTCTCTTCACCCACGGAGGTCCCTCTCCTTAGGGACCTTCTACTTTCTTTATTCACAGTATTTGAAAGTTTGAAGGGAAAAATCACATCTAGTCTTCTAAATCTTTGTATACCATACTGGCTATTTTGCAGGCTGGCCAGATTCCACTAATTTATAACGATATAGCTTTAAAGAAAATGAGTCAATTAAGAAAAATGAAGGCAAAAACTCACAATGGTTTATGCTAATTGAGTACTTACCAAATTTTAGGCACTGTTCTACGCAACATATATTTAATTCACTGAATCTCATCAACCCCCTGAGATTGCTACAAACATTATCCTTCTTCCTAGAAGAGGGTACTGAGCCAAAGGGAGGTGAATAATTTGCCCAAGGGCACAGCTTGTAAGTAGTGAGAAGTGAGGGACAGGCTGAGTTGAATCTAGCTAGGTCTCTTGGCTCTAGCATCCTTGCTTTTCAGCAATATTCTACACTGTCTCTAATACTTTGTCTTAGAAGCTTACATCAGTGCTCCCCTCCCCCCGCCCCCCAAGAAACACATCAGTCCAACCAAGCAAGCAGTAGAAGTCAAAGAATTGTTTTCACTCTGCAAATGGAACTGTAAAACAAGTCCTCTAACAATCTAATTATATGGTTGACATATAGGAAATTAATAATAAAACAAGTTATTTTTATTTTCTACTAAGTGACGAATTCCATTATATATTAGAAGGGTATAAAAAGAATATGTGCAATAGATGCTGCCTAGAACTTGACATTTCTTTGGAGAGACCATACAGACAAAAATGAAACCAGGGAATTGATAAAGATGTGAAAAACACATAACAAGTCCTGATCGTTTTTTGTTGCTGTTGTTTGTTTTTAAGAAGGAGATCACTTTGGGCTGCAGTTCTAGGAAAACCAAAACAAAACATAACAAAATGAACAAACAAAAAAAGACCCTCATCCCTTAATGGAGGCATTGGAGCTGAATTATAACAACCCCCCAAAAAATAAATAAATCTCTTTCATTCTATTTTAGCAACATAAGTGATGTGGATTTAGAAAAGGATATGGCATGTCCTTCAAAGATAGTATGAGTAGGACTAGAGAAAAGGGTGAATTCACATAGTAGAGTGATTTGTGGTGAGATGGACCAACTAGATTGAGATCATACAGAACGTGGAGACATAAATAAATTACAATTTGCAATACAGGAAATGGTGAGTCAATTAGTGCTTTAGTAACTCAATGAAAACATCGTTGTGCATGATAAAAATGTCTAGAAACTCAAGGCAGAGGAAAGGAAAGCAGTAGAAGGACAGCGATTATCCTTTAATAAAGAAATGAAAACATGGCATATAGCAATTACGAAGCATAGGAAAAGCAGTTCGTGGATAAATGCTTCAGGGGATATAGGAGCACAGGGCGTTAAAATAATAATAATAATTGGGAGGTCAGATCCTAACTGGAAAGGAAAGTTATGGTTTTATTAACACTGAAAATAGAAGGGTTCCAATTTTTAGGTGGGGAAATGACTTTGTTTTGTTCATTAGGATAGACAAAAATATAAAAGGGATTTTTCAGTAAATATTTAGAGATTTCACACTATTTGATTAGTAAAGAGATAAATAGCAAGTTTGAATTTAGGGTGATAATAAACAACGAAGGTCCCAGTAAGAATCATCACAATGATTGAGCTCTCTAGAAGGGAAAATTTGCCCTTGAGTAGGGAAAAAGTTTCTGCAGGAACTCACTTGTATAATCAGAAAGAGAAAATATCAGAGGGAGCACGTGATAATATACGAAAGTGATAGAGACATCATTAAATGTCTTATCTCTTGGTCCAGTTTCTGTTAAAAAAAGAGTGTGGTCAATGGAGAATAATTAAAGAGTGAAGTGAGAAATATAGGACAATACCATATTTTGCCATGAATAATGTGCACCCATGTTTTTGGCTCAAACTCTCAGGGAAAAAAAAGTCCTTTGTTTTAGTTTGTTTTAATTCAAATTTGTATTTGTTTATATTTAGGTACTTGGGTTTTTGTCTTTTTATATTATAAAGAAATTTTAGCATTTATTTTTTAACATGTTATGGTATAAGAAATTTTATGTAACAAAAAATTACAGAACACAAGAACAGATACAACGTACAAGAAATTTTATGTACCAGGGACAAATTTACGATATTTATGCATCATAGAAGGCCAAAAATTCCTTGTTATTGCAAGTTCATCATAAGTTCAACAAAACCAATTATTGCATCCCAGGGTATTATTTTGCATACAAGATATCATTATTGATTTGTAGAATAATACTTTCAACTCATAAGCATAAATGAAATAATTAAAAAATTTTTTATAGATACAGAATTAGTACTACGCATGTATAATATGCATCTTTATTTTACCCACAAATTTTGGCAAAATACTCGTTATACATGCAAAATACAGTAATTATAATGGAGGTAAAGAAAAAAAACAGACTAATAGGCTAAATGCAATGTAATAAGGTTGTGTTTAGAGAGAAGAACATAAATTCAATGACTTCAGGGAGAGCAGTGCTAAGGAATGAGAAGATCCAGGCTACTGTTAAGCTTTAGTGGAAAGTGAAAACAGAGAACAGTCAAAAGTGTTATCAAAAATTGGGGGGAGACTGATAAGTGTATGAAGGCATCAATAATAATGCTGTCTTCTTCAAGAAAGACTGTATATCAGAAGGAGAAGAAGAGGAAGAAAACCGGGTTTAAACTGCCAAAGGAAACAGAAAGGAATTGGGGTGTGTACTTGAAGGAGAGTATTGGTTAACACAGCTTTATCAGCATGTCAGTATACATAGAACTAAACATTGCAAATTCTATTTTGTCAAAATCTACAAAGTTAATGAGGTTTGCAACAAGTGACAATATTTATCTGAATATAACATGAAGCATTTTGAGAATGCTAGTCTGTAAGAGTGACAATCTAAGCTACACATGTGGTCTGACAATTACGTTTGCAATCTTGTTACAATGATGGTGCTAACCTTTTTTGATATCATAGGGATTATTCATTATGAATTTGTACCAACTGGATAAACAGTTAACTACGGTTATGATTTGGAAGTGCTGAAAAGGCTGCATGAAAAAGTTAGATGATCTGAACATTTTGCCATCAATTCATGGCTCTTGCATCACGACAATGCACCAGCTCACACGACACTGTCTATAAGGGAGTTTTTAGCCAGTAGACAAATAACTGTATTGGAACACCCTCCCTACTTATCTGTTCTGGCCCCCAATGACTTCTTTCTTTACTCGAAGATAAAGGAAATACTGAAAGGAAGATCTTTTGATGACCTGCAGGAACTCAAAGGTAATATGACAACACCTCTGATAGCCATTCCAGAAAAAGAGTTCCAAAATTGCTTTGAAGGCTGGACTAGGTGCTGGCATCAGTGCATGGCTTCCCAGGGGGAGTAGTTTGAAGGCTACATTACAGCAATGAGGTATGTAGCACTTTTTCTAGGATGAGTTCTCGAACATAATTGTCTGATATGGTACTATGTTATAGTAGATATTGTAAATAAGGCTAACTATGAAAATTTTTGGAATATAATCTATTTATCTTTACTTATGCCATTTTTAGTGCTATATAATTAAACCTCAGTTAAGGATAAATATGTCCTAGGAAACTTACATTTATGTAACAGTTTTAGTATAAATTATTTTAACATTTCCCCCCTCGCTCTTCCCCCTTTATCTCCCCTCTCTCTCTCTCTGTCTCTCACTCTCTCCGCTCTCCCTCTCTTCCTTGTTCCCTCCCTCCCTCAGCATTTTAAACCAGACAGTTATACTGAAAAGCTCAAAACAGCAAGTAGAATATGTAGATAATAATTCTTGATTTCTAGTAAACTTTGTTTATTGCATTAGAAGCCTAAAACCCTGAGCACATTTTAGTGGGTATGTAAAATTAAACTATCTCGTCCCTTGAAACAATAGAGGCAACTTCACTCCTACAGATTATAACCACCTTTCAAGATGAAACTGGGGTTCACTTGTGCCCTTGACTATTTTACAGGTGCTCTAGTGTTTCCTGAAGAGTTTTGAATTCATCATCCTGCCCCTCAAAGACCTATTTATAATTCACAGTACATTGATTTCATCTGCTGAGTTTATGCCATAAATCTCTCAAAAAGAAAGGAAGGTTCTAATATGTATACAATCTTTTATTACTTCCTATGAAAAATGCCTCTTGTAACATAATTCACAATTTTTTTTCCTTTAGTTGCTACTTAAAGCTTCCTCATTCAATTCAAAATTATAAAAGAAAAAAAAATGTTTTTTCAGGCCTATTGTTACACAGAAATGTGGGGTGATTAAAATGGTTTAATAGGAACTAATCGTGAAAGACTTGTGAGAAAAATTCAGCATTATTTGAGCTAAATCTCAAAACCTTTATACTCTTCAAGGTGACAGAATCAAAACAGTGTGATTAAATCCACTAACCCTTTCATAGTTTTGATATATCTTTCCCCAATAGATAATTCCTGTCTATTTTATTTCTTCATTATCAAATATTGACTGATTTATAACATGTATAAAGCCAGATATTTTTGTCATAGTTCACTGTTGGTTGTCAAGAAACATTATGTAAAAAAGAAACAAAAAAATAAAGTGAGTTTCAAAAAGCCAGGCCACACTTTAATCTATTATTTAGGAAGTTCTAGAGACTTTCTAATAATCACTTATACAACTGTGTTGATTACAGAAATTGCAACCTCTTCCCCTTCCTGAATGTGTGCAGCCTCTTTGTAGCTCCTTCTGGATTCTTTATTCCCTGCATCTGGACTGGGCCGTGTGACTTGCCTTAACCAATGAGACATTAGTAAAAGTGGCTTGTAAAATGTTTTCACACTGGGGCCAGCTCTTTCTTGGAACCTTGAGACCATGACAAGCTAGCCTGTTGGATAATGAGAGATTTGTGGCCCAGTAACCCAGAACACAGACTGTCTAAGCCAGACATATGAGGGAGGCCATCCTCCATTATCCAGCTACCATTTGATCTGCCACCTAGCCAGAGATCTGAACAGCTGACGTAGACCAGAAGAACCACCCCGCCATTCCATACAATAGTGGGAATAAATAAATAAGCAATTGTTGTTTTTAGACACTGATTTCTGGGATGCTTTATTATGGAATTAAAACTAATTGATATAAACTAATCTCTTAACTCCTAGATTAGGGATTAAAAAAAAAAAAACTACAAATATATGCAGTTAAATTTAAACTGACATTTAATATAGAAATGACTCTGATCAGGGATTAGTAATCTGATAGCCCCAGCCTCACTCACCTGCTGAGACCTTACTTAGCAATAATTCAATACTGGGACATTGACTCATATCTGAATTGCTATTTGCTCCCCAAATCCACCTACCACCTCTATAATTTATCTATCCGATGAAAGATGTATCAATTTGCCAAGCTCTTTCCATCCTTCTGTCCATTCTTAGTCAGACTCACTAACTATAATTTTAGAGACTTCCATATGTTTCTTAGTGAAGTTTAAGTTTTATAATAAACATTGGCCCTAACTTTCCTCCACATGGACATAATCCAGCAGTTTTGATTTTGTAAATGAAAATTTTATCAGACCATCTAACATGATCTATTGGAGAGGTCCCCTAAACCTGTCACCTTTGCAGCAAACTTTTCAGTCTCCTGTCTCATTAAGGCTGTAATTGGAATCCTCGTATTTGCCCATTATCGCCGTCTTCTCCTTGTACTGGTGTCAGCGGTTTGGATATATAGTATATGAAGAAATGGGCAGCTCTGAGTACCTGAAAAATCCTAATACTGAAGTCTGAAGTCTCTTGAGTTATCCTTGTCAATTCTTTAACTCCAAGACCTGATCACACCTCATTGTGACTTTGCAGAACTTTAGGAGAATGTTCTACACATGACACAGAGTGCTTTTTTCCCCTTCGTTTTTTAGATTCCACATACAGTATTTGTCTTCCTTTGTCTTACTTTATTTTGTCTTACTTTGTCTAGATACTTTGTCTAATATCCTTGGGGTCTCACGTTGTTACAAACGGCAGAATTTCATTCTTTTTTTACAAAATGGCTGAATAATATCCCAATGTATGTGTATCTATATATATAATCAATCACAATTTCTTTACCCATTCACATATCAATGGACACTTAGCTTTTTCCCATATCTTGGCTATTGTAAATAAGGCTGCAATAATGGACATGGGGTGCATGTACTTTTCAAGTTAGTATTTTCATTTTCTTTGGATAAATATCCAGAAATACAACTGATGGATCATATGGTAGTTCTATTGTTAATTTTTTGAGGGACCTCCACAGTTTTCCATAGTGGCTGCACCTATTTACATGCCCACCATCAGTGTACAAGGGTTCACTTTTCTCCACATCATCACCAACACTTGTTATATTTTGTCATTTTGAGAACAGCCATTCTAACAAGTGTGAAGTGATATCTCATTGTGGTTTAAATTTGTATTTCCCTGATGATTAATGATTTTGAGCATCTTTTCATGTAACTTGGCCAACTACATGTCTTCTTTGGAGAAAATGTCTATTGAGGTCTTCTGCCCATTTATTAATCTGATTTTTTTCTATTGAGTTTTGAATTCTTTATATATTTTGGATATTAACCCCTTATGAGATATATGATTTGCAATTATTTTCTCATTCAGTAGGTTGCTTTTTCATTTGTTGATGGTTTCCTTTTCTGCACAAAAGCTTTTTAGTTTGATATAGTCCCACTTGTTTATTTTTGCTTTTGTTTCCTTTATCATTGGAGTCAGAATAAAAAAAATCATCGCCAAGACCTATGTCAAGGATCTTATAGCATATGTTTTCTTCTAGGAGTTTTATGACTTCAAGGCTTATATTTAAGTTTTTAATCTATTTGAGTTATTTTTCATATATTGAGCAAGATCATAGTCAAATTTCATTCTTTTTCATGTGGTTGTCCAGTCTTCCCAACACCTTTTATTGATGAGACTGCCTATTCCCCCCACTGCATATCCATGGCCCCTTTGTCGTAAATTAATTGACCAGAGATGCATGGTCTAATTTTTGGGTTCTCTATTCTATTCCATAGATCTATGTCTGTTTTTATGTCAATACCATACTGTATTGTTTTTCTTTTCTTTCTTTAGTACAAAGCTCCTCACAATTTTTTCTACTCCTATTAAGTAGTCTATACCGATCGTGGTTCCAATGTCTCTTCTTCAAGTATATCATTACCCTCTAGAAATCTGGTCTTGATTGATGCTGTGATGTAAAAAAGCTTTTAGAACAATCATGTCTATGAAGGGGCCACATTCTCTCTCTCTCTCTCTCTCTCTCTCTCTCTCTCTCTCTCTCTCTCTCATATATATATATATATATATATATATATATATATATATATATATACGATTTAACCAATTCCATTATTAAATTATTAATAATATCTCTGTTAATAGTTGTAAGTGATTAACTTTATTTATTTTTACTTTCTAAATGTTTTAGATTTATAGAACAATAGAGATAAAATTATATTTTAACTCTTGCATACAAGATGTACTAACATAGTTTACAAAACGCAGTTAATTATGTTCCAACTGATTTGTTAATATCAACTTGGTCACGTATATCAAATTTGCCTACAATTTATGCATGTACAGATCTGTTTCTGAGTCCTCTGTTGTTCTATTTTAACTATTCTTTTGGTAACAGCACCTTGTTTTAATCATTCTTGCTTTTTAATACAAATTTATAGTTTTTCAAAATTGCATTAGCCATTGTTAGAATTCTGCTCTTCCACGTGAATTTCAGGATCAGTCCATGAAGTTTAGTGAAAAAGTCATTTGGTGTTTTGAATTGCATTAAACTTACAGATAATTTGGGACAAATTTCCATAGCTATGGGAATCAAATTTTCCCATCATGAAAATGATATTTTCTCCCTCTGTTTAAGGTCCTTTATGTCCACTAACATTTTGTAATTTTCTCCATTAAGGTCTTGTGCATCCTTTGTTTTTGTTGCTAGTTCAAGAATAGTGTTATTTAATTATATATCTTAATTTGTTATTGAATGTAGGGACACCATTTGACCTTATTGTAAGCAACATTTTTCATTAAAACAAAATAAAAAATTAAGCTCTGGTTGGGAAAATAAAGCATCAATGAATTCTACAGAATAAGATATTGTGTTGCAAAACTCAAAGATATTCGGAGAGGGTGCCAAAAAAATGTATACACATTTTAAGAAAGGGAAAAACTGTATTAAAATTGTAATACTCAATATATACCGATAACAAAAGATGAGTACAAGTCATGTATATATAGTTTTTTTGGCACCCCCGGTATACTGAGCCACAATCTAAAATGCGAAATTTACTTCTCAATGTGGACTACAGTCAAGTTTGCAGCTATTATTTTTATTTATTTATTTATTTTTATTTTTGAGGGGGAGGATATTTAGATGTACTGTTATTGACTTTGTATGTTTAAATCTTTATTTCCCTTCATTTTGGATAATAGTTTAGTTAGTTATAGAATTATGTATTTCCTTAGCAATGTGAAGGTATTACTGATGTTGCTAATAAAAAGACTCCTTAAATCAATTTGGCCATCCTCTGCAGATGATCTGTCTGTTCCCTCGAGTAGAGGCATAAAGTTTTCATTTTTTACAATAGTCTGAAGTTTTACTTTGATGGATATCTTAATTTTCTTAGCACTCAGAATGCATTTTCAATCTAAGGACCCATTTCTTTCTCTATTTCTAGTAAATTCTGTCACTATGTCTTTGAATTTTACTTTTCTGGTTTTCCTTCTCTTTTTTGGCATTAGTCAACATTGACTAGCTGTAAGCACGTTGAACCTACCTACAAGTGTCATACTGATCTCATGTTTCTTCTGTTATCTTTTTTTCTCTGAATTATAAGTTAATTCCTCACTAATTCATTTTCATCCTACTTGTTCATTTTAACTTTGACTGGTTCATAATAAACTTTATCCATCATGTGGGCTTTCTCTTTAATTTTTATTATTATAATGACATTTTTCATTTCCATGATTTTTAGTAGTTTTTGTTTTAATTAAGTTATTTTTTACTCACTTAATTTCAGCCACTTTTGATTTCCCTATTTCTTGCTGTACTGACAGGCGTGTCTTCCTTTTTTCTCTTTGATGAAACCCCCCTCCAAAAAACAAAACAAAAAAGTATCCAAGTCTTCTTCAGATTGTTTTATTATTTTTATTCATCTCCTTTGTTTTAAACTCTCTTCTTAAAAATCTGTATGTTGTGGACATTGAATTTGCAGGTTCTCCTTGAGTACATGGGCTTTTTGTTTAACCTCTCTTCCAGCACTCATTCCTTTAAGTTGGGTGGTTCTGCAGTTGCCTTCACTTGGTCTCTTGACACTACCTGCAGCCCTGTCTTTTATAATTCACTGGGTTTTTTTGCTCCTCAGGACATATGAGAACTTGCAAAGGCATCTACCTACAAAACTCTGGTGTTAGGGTTGGTCACCATGTGTTTCTGTAGACTCTACGCCCCGAGGGCACTAACTTCCCACAGGATATCGGTCCAGGAAGCAGATAGCACAGCATTATTCCGGCATTGTTCCCTCTGGGGCAATCTCATGTCAATCTCTATTTCAGGCAAGCTCTTTTAAGCTTCTGTTTCTTTGTACGTTCCATATTCTAGAGGCTCCAGAGTCTGATGTTTCAGTCGTCCTCACTGATTTGTATTTCTACTGTGTTTATCATTTAAAGAAAATTGTATCCTGTTTTTAAAATGAACAATCTCCTGTTTATCTTTCTTTTTTTTAAAAAAAATAATTTATCAATCATTGCTGTTTTTAAAGTGAGAGACATAGCCTCAAAGTGTAAATTTTCAATATTGTCTGAGCCAGAGGTTTTGGCTTTTTATAATGAAAAGTGAACAACCATAACATTTCCTCTTTCCACATTTTGACTTTCCAGAAGTTAGAAGTAAGACCTTTGCATCTCTAGTCACCCAATAATCTATGGCACACTTTAAACATTTAATACATATTTAATTGTATCCAATGTACTCTGCAATCCCCTAGTTTACTCTTCAGAGCAAAAGATTCATTCTATGTAAACTAGGAAGATAAAGGGGACAGCTGTCATCCCTCCTTTCCCATATTCAGATGTATGAAGGATGTCAGTCTAAATCTAATTTGTAAAAGGATTTAAGGCTCTCTGATATCTTTAAATACTTAAACATTTCCATTAATTTTTTGTAGGGGTAAGTGGTAAAAGATGTAGTAAAATAAAATGTATTAAACCAGAGTTACTAAAATAGAATACCAGAACAACAACAACAACAACAAAACATTTTCCATCTTACTTGTATTAATTTACGTGTGCCAGTAAATCACTGGGCACGGGGGTTGTATTGTTTTATTTGTTATTTGTTTCTTTGTTTTTATTTTGTGGTCTAGCAAATCAAAATATAAATTATCTTATAAAACTTCAAATGGTTAAACTAACTAGCAACTTCTTGGTGGGATGGGAGAAGGTAAAGAGAGTATATAGAAAAGTTCATGTAAATTATTAATGTAAACTAAACTTAATTATTTTCAAATTCTAAATGATATATGATGGAATATACAAATTGGTATAAAATTATCAATAAGTATCCTCACCTGGAGAAGAAAGAAACAAGAATGTATATTTGTAAAGTATATGGTTAAACTCATTTGGAAAGGCTGATCAAGATTTGAATAGGCAAAGAGGATTGTGAAGGATATTAAACACTAAAAGAAAAAATAGCAGCGGGTATAGGATAGGATGACAATGTACAATATGACATTTAATTTAAAACATCAATTTTTATATGAGTAAACAAGTAGATGCTGTATCTTACTAGTTATCAGGTAAATGTATATTAATATAAGTTGACTGTTTTACCTATTAGATAGTCATAATAAAAAAATATAAAATCATTGTTGGCAAAAGTGTGGAAATATAGCCTGTTTTATAGACAGTTGATAAAAAATAAATTAACGTGGTCTTTTGGAAAGAAAGTTGATCAGCTATAAATAATAAACACTCATTTTTCCTGATACATCTCCTTGGGAAACGGAAACAAAAGAAAATATGAACAATTAGGACTACATCAAATTAAGAAGTTTCTGAATGGCAAAGTAAACCACCAACAAAATAAAAAGAG
The DNA here is from genome assembly GCF_004115265.2 of Rhinolophus ferrumequinum. Classification (NCBI taxonomy): domain Eukaryota; kingdom Metazoa; phylum Chordata; class Mammalia; order Chiroptera; family Rhinolophidae; genus Rhinolophus; species Rhinolophus ferrumequinum. The sequence goes on along the minus strand of NC_046291.1, from coordinate 78,262,866 downwards.
AGCCTACTGAATGGGAGAACATATTCACCATGACATATCTGATAAGGGGTTAAAATCCAAAATTTATGAAGAACTCATACAACTCAACATCAAACAAACAAACAATCCAACTAAAAAATGGGCTGAAGACCTGAATAAACATTTCTCCAAAGAGGATATATAGATGGCCAACAGATACATGAAAAAATGTTCAACATCACTAATCATCAGAGACATGAAAATTTAAACCACAATGACATATCACTACATACCTGCCAGAATGGCTATCATCAACAAGACAACTAATAGCAAGTGTTGGAGAGGCTGTGGAGAAAAAGGAACGCTTATACACTGTTGGTGGAAATGAGATTGGTGCAGCCACTATGGAAGGCAGTGTGGAGGTTCCTCAAAAAATTAAAAATAGAACTACTATACAACCTAACCATTCCACTACAGGGTATTCATACGAAGAAATCCACTACACAAAATTTCAGACATATATATCCACCCCCATGTTCACTGCAGCATTATTTGGAATAGCCAAGATACAGAAGCAAACTAAGTGCCCATCGATAGATGACTGGATAAAGAAGAGGCGGTACCCTTATACAATGGAGTATTACTCAGCCATTATAAATAATTAAATCTTACAATTTGTGACAAGAAGGATGTACCTAGAGGGTATTATGGTAAGCGAAATAAGTCGAACTGAGAAAGACAATTACCATCTGATCTCACTTGTATGTGGAATTTAAAGAACATCAACAAACAAAAAGCATAGACTCATTGATATAGAGAACAGACTGATGATTGCCAGAGTGAAGGGAGTTGGGGAACTGGGTGAAAAAGATGAAGGGATTAAGAAATACAAATTGGTAGTTACAATATAGTCATAGGATGTAAAGTACAGCACAGAAAATATAGTCAATAATATTGCAACAACTATGTATAGCACCAGATGGGTACCAGACTAATAGAAGGGATCACTTCATAAATTATATAAATGTCTAACCACTATGATGTACACCTGAAAGAAATATAAAATAATGAGTGTCTACTGTAACTGAAAACTAAATCATCGACTTTTCAATTCTATTTCTAGAATTCTATGCTAAAAAAATACATGTGTGAATAAATGTACTTATATGTGCAAATGTTCATTGTGATATTGAAGGTAAAGATGAGACCAGAAACCACATAAATGTTTATCAATAAGAAACTGGTTAAATAAATTAGTTTATCCTTAGTATAGAATTAGGAACAGAATTTCAAAAGAATAAGACAGTCTTATGTACCAAAATGAAAGTTTTTCAAGATATATTGTTAGTATAAAAAAAGTAGCTGAATAATGCATATAGGATAATTCTATTTTTGTAATTATATATGGTACACATACACATACACAAAGAAAATTCTGGAGGCATTACAGCCATCAATTATGAGTAAGTAAATAGAATTTGTGTTGCACTGATAAATCAGAATTTTCATTTTTAAATCCATATGACTTGGACATTTTATGATAAATTTGTATAGTATTTTGCAATTTAAAAAGTAATAAAACTTAGTATAGTGAAATTGGAAAAGTAGGAAATATATAGAAATCACAGATAATAAAAAGATGTTTATGAGGAATATGAAGATAGTACTTGCAAAACTTGGGTGACAGTAAAGAGGTTTCTCTAAATTATGTGGATAATCCATAGAATATTATGCTTGAGTAAATATTTAAAATATTTAAAAATAATATTTTTATTCCTTTAGTAACATTTTTCATTGAGACTATATATGTATACACACACACACAAGCAAAAAAAAAACAACCTTTGATATTTGTTTGAGAAAATACAATTCACTGGATATATTTAGGCAGATATTCTTAAAGATATAATTTCACCCACTGGAAAAAAATAAAATTAGTAATTTTTGCACTGAAAAATTATTTCCCATGAATTTTAATATGCTTATTTATAAGAAACACTATGAAGAAATATGTTTAAAGTTCAATGATTAGAAACTAATAGTATACCTAGCAGTTGCTTCTTTGATTTTTGGGAGGCTGGATGTATTAGTTGAATTCGTTCTTGAATATAAACTCTAGCAAAATGTAATTGCTACATGGAATCACCACTCTAATTTCTCTACTAATCCCAATGATATCCGTTTCCATCAAAGCATTTAAAAATAAATTGTTGTACTTACTTTCAACAATCACTTGTCTGTCTTCCCAGTTATCTTTAATAAGCTGTATATTTCCAAAGTGTGCGTCACTGTAAAAGATTCGGTTGGTTCCTCTTCTTCTTTGATTATAGTCAAAAGCCAAGGCTATGACATTCTTGAAATAATGTGGATTCTCATATGGCCTTATTGGTGAATTTAAATTGGTTTCATCAGAAAGATGTATGCTTTTTAATATCGTTCTCCCTGAATAAAGCAAATAACCTTCATGTCTTAGGCAAGTAACACCATCCTCTGCCAAATATCCATGGGCACAAGAACAAGTTCTCCGGGACTTTCCTCTATAAAGACACAGTTGCTGACATCTACCATTGTCCTTGGCACAAACATTGGTCCCTGAGGATGAAAGAAATAAATAAATAACACACACACACACACACACACACACACACACACACACAGACACACACATTACCTTTTTAATTTTTCAGTTTTTTTTCCTTATAGAAATACCAAATTTTAATGTTGGATATTCTGTTTTTATTTTTAATTTTTAGACCTATCAGTAAAAATATCAAACACTATAAAGTACTGACTTTTTTAATCACACAGGTTTAAAATCTTGGATTTGTTATTTCAAAGATCACATTCTTCTGCTTTCCTCACTATCCAAACAAAAGCATTATAAAAATCAGCTAAATATATAACTCTTTTTTGATACTTCATACTAAGATTGTAATAGTTATATGTATTGTGATCTTTGGCATAAGTAACAGATTCACTCAAAACATGAACTGAATTCACTAAAAAACACGTACTGCTTTAAACGCTACTTCTATGAAATACATAAGGTATCAAAGGTTCTGACAGCTCCAATGGGCCTCGCTTCCTAAATATATTGGGTATAAGTTTTTAATTCCAGTTTTGAGTGATGATGTAATATGCGATTAAGATTTCTCCTCTGTGGGAAAAACTGAGGGTGGCTAGATGGGGGTGGGGAATGGAATAAGGGGAAAGGTGAGAGGATTAGAAAGCACAATTGGGAACCACAAGATTGCCATGAGGATAGGAAAGTCAATGTGGGGAATGTAATCAATGATGTTGTAAAGATTTTGTAGGGAATCCGATGGACACTTGTCTCATTAGGGAGACCACCTCAGGGAAGATGGAGATGCCTGATCACTGCACTGTACACCTGAAGCTGAAGCTGAACAACAATGAATGTCACTACAGTAAATATATTTATAAGAAGTGGAGTACAGCATTAGGAATAGAGACAGTGGAAACGTAACGGCTGTGTGCGATGTCAGAGGGGTAGTAGATGGGGGGAGGGGGTTATCACTGTGTGAGGGATATAAATGATAAATGTCTAACTATTACATTGTTCTGTACACCTGAAACTAATAAATAAATAAATAACTAGATTTCTCCTCTGTGAATCTATCAGTATCACTGAAAATAGATCTTCCATTGATGTCAAGAAAATTAAATACAATTTATTTTAATGAACATAAAATTGACATTATTTCAGTGGAGATATACTTTTAACATTCAAATCACTGTCATATCAGTTTCAAAACACACATTTTAAGGAGGTAATGACTTCAACATATTTCATACTAATAGCAACCTTTTGGAGCCATAATCACTTTATATATTAACATATAATTAAGAACAAACATTTCGGCTGCTTTTTACTATCTCATATACTAATTGAGTTTTGCACTTTTTATTGACTATGTGTATTTATCAAGTTTTTCTGCATTCCTTAGCCCAAACCTATACTTAGAAGACATACCAGGCATATAACTTGTCCATATACATGCACTGTCCTAGGTAAAAATATATATGAACTATTATATTAGTTCATATATCGTTTCATTAGGCTACTATATTAATTTTGTAGGACATTGGATGCACACACACACAAAAAGGGTTTTGAGGTTTTGGAGTCATGTAGGAATTAATCCCTAACTTAAGTCTGATAAGTATTTTAAAAAATAAGAGAAAGAAATGTCATGCGACATATTAATTACAGAAGAATGCTGACCTTTCTCTCTTACTCGGTTAAAGATTTTAACCTCCTTCAGGTTGACTCCAAGGCCCATTCTCATGGTTATGGTATCCGTGGCATCATTCTTGTGGCCCCTTCTGATGGACCCATTGGCATGTGCTCTGCCAAGAAGACAACATACATGATAGACCCTCTTTAATTCGTTCAAAGCAAGCCAGTTATTGAAGCTGAAGATAACAGATGGCCCAGCAGAAGGGAAAGACACCAACTTTAGTCTGTGACATTGGATCGGTTGAGCTTGGAATAAAGAGAGTGACTGCCTTTCCCGTGGACATTATATGGGTTTGTGAGATCCTTTTTGTGACCTTGCTATGGAACAGGTAATCCTATAAGGGTGAAGCCAACTGGCACTGAAATAACATTTTGAGACTCGAATACTTATGAAAAAATAAATTACCTGTCAGACCAGTAGATGTAAGCCCCAAAGACTGCAACTGAGAACATATCCACATTGCTCCCTGACAGTACCACTTCCCGATTCCCGCCAGTCTCAAGGTCAATTCTTTCTATTTTGTCTGTCCGTGCATCACACCAGTACAATTTATTTTCCTAAAGATCAATTGAAAAGTAGTATGATAAGCTGTTTTTGATTATGTGCTTAATTAACGAAATAAGAGAACACTAAAAGTGGACTAAATCAAGGTGGCAGTTAAAGTACTTTAAATATTTATGAAAATAAATCCAACAGACCTCATAGTCAATGGATATGCCATTCGGCCATGCAATCCCCATGCTTACGAGGACAACCTTCTCTGAGCCATCTAAGCGAGCCTTTCCAATGCAGGGCATCTGTCCCCATTCAGTCCAGAATAAGTAGCTGAAATTAAATTGTTGATTTATAGTAATCCACAGATAAACACCAAAAAGTACATTAATAATAACAGCAGTAACATTTATACTAACAGAAAAAAAATAATACATTCTAAAATTAATATATATATATATATATATATATATATATATATATATATATATGTTTGTTCGTAAAAAATATATTTTCTGTATTGTAAAATAGTATTTAACCATTCATAGAATTTACCAGGACGGATTCAAATCCTACCAAATGCCTCTAGTACATGCTGCTCCCTGCCTGAAATGCTCTCTTGCAACTCACTTGCCTAATTTGCTCCTGTTTTTCATATCTCAAACATCATTACCTTCAAGAAACCTTCAGTGTTCTCTCTGATTATTGCATCATGTACTCTGCTTCATAACATGCATTAGAGTGGCAAATTTACACGTGTATTTCTTTACAATGTTATTTTTATTAATATTTTTGCCCCCACTAGACTGTAAGCTCAATGAGGACAGTCAATGAGCACTCAATGAGTGCTCATTTCTCTTGCTCATTCATTATTACGCCTACAACAAAACACTAGGTAATTAGAAAAATCTAAAAATAAAAATCACTGGCAGGTAAATATTTAACTTATGAATGTATACATGAATGCATCGTAACTTACAATTCTGTCCACTTAGGCTGCTAAATGTAACTATTCAAATTTGAATTTTATAAATTACCCTGTGATGCCATCTTAAAACATGGATTCATACAAAAGTCGACATTCCTATTTTAGCAATTTTGTAATATAAAGTGTAATATGGAAGGAATTGGAGGAAAATAAAATATAGAAAGGAAATCAAGAGCATGATGAAATAAATCAACATGCCAAAAAAGAAAAACAGAACATATATAATCCACGTTTTGTTTCACTTATTCATTCAACAATTATAATATGTATATTACAATACAGAAATAGACGTTTTTACATAAATAAGATCCCTTTTTTTGAAGTTATGTCAATTGAAGTTTTTGTTTAACTGTTAGATAACAGCAACAATTAAAGTTGAGAAAAAATATAGCAATTGGTGATTCAGGCAAACATGGGTATATATTCTGTGTATGTTTGAATATGTGTGTGTGTGTGTGTGTGTGTGTGTGTGTGTGTGTATGATTAAGCGTATGTAAGAAGAAAAAGTGAGATTGCATATAGAAAAATCAAAGACCAATATCTGTATCTTATATCCACTCAATGGCGCTATTGTTTATCCATAGAAATATATTTAAACTATATGAAAATATATGTATTACCTTTATGCATATTGTTTTGATTTATTTTAAAAGTTGATTTCTCCCCCCTGAAAATTCTGTAAAAAAATAAACGTTTTGGACTTTTACAACCAAAAAAAGCTATAGCTAGAATCCCAAGTGCATTAATCCTGAAAAGTTTTATTCATATTTACAAGGTCTATAAACCAGAAAGAGATAATTTTGTAGCAAGGAATCCAACTGATATTTTATTGGTTAGATCTACGATGAAGCAGGCATGAAAATATCTATAGTTGTATTAAAGATTTTTAAAACTTTAAAGGATACTCTCATATTAAAAATATTAAAAGTAAAATAACGATTAAACGAGGAGGTAAATTTTGTTGCTCCACTTAACTTTCTAAGGACAAATTTTAGCACTAATAATGCTCTTAAAATGACTAGTCAGTCACTGTGCTAAAACGGCAAGGGGTGTTACACTATGAAAGAGGCATTCTGGGAGCCAGGACAGAAATGTGATTACTTATTCAATCCAATTCTTGCATTCTACTTTGATATACTCCAAAGTTTGAAAGTGAATGGGCATGTGAATACTGTCTTTTATCTAATAGCAATCTGCTTTCCAATGAAGTAAATGAGTAATGAAAATATTATTTTGAGTGAATGGACTGAATCAGCCATTTAACATAGATAGCCCTTAGTCTCAGAGCTTTGAAAATTGTTTCTCAGGAAGTTAATGATCCATAGTCACACAGCTGAGAAGGGTCCAAGCCAGGAATCACACTCAGGTTTTACTATCCCAGGCCTATATTGTCCTCTCTATGATATGTTATGGCACCAAATGTAAATATAATACAAAAGTATAATAATCTTATATAAAATGCTACTTTTCCGTAGGTATAAGGAGTATATAACCAAGATCTCCACAGCTAAAAACAGAAAACATGAAAAAGCTCTTAGAATTGAGAACAAGTTTCTCTCTTTTTTTCAAAGTAATCCCTATGCATTTTCAATTTAAAACATTTTCACACAGTACACCTGGATGAATGGCAATAAAATTAGGGATAAAATTATTCAAAATAAAACCACCCTGAATACAGATTTTACACAAAATTTCAGTAGCAATTTGATAAGCTATATAATGTATGAAGAAAAATCTGACTGCAAAAATCACTTTTATCGCTAATTTATCGACTTAAGAAAACTAAAAGACTGCACACCTATCAAAAGTAAGCAACCTTGTATGTCATGCAAAGAATAATTTATTTGCTCCATAGAATAAAATTGAAAGTAAAGAATTGAATAGAATTAGCACTTTGAGAACCTTTGGGGATTATAAAGCAAATTTAGAGAAAGAACACTCTCTAAGCATATAAAACTGCAGGGAGAAACTTAAAATAAATAAATAATTTAAAATAAATAATTTAAGACAGTAATTTACATAGACGTACTTAAGATATTTTTAATGAAAATGGATTCTTTATATTTAAGTATGATCTATAGCAATGGAAAGAAACGAAACTCTTTGTCTCTGGTTTTTGAGACTCCATGGAAATTAAGGTTCAGTGACAGTATTATGTATTGATGTTTTCTCCATTTTAGTTCAAATTTTGATGTAGAAAACGTTTGTTAGATTGTATGACATAGTCAATAAAATTGCCTTTAGAGTGTTATCTTGGTAAATCTAGCCCTAAAAATATTTCTCAACTTTATTCTAGACACAAAAATTTTCAGAGTTGTCAAAGTCAAATGCTGTGTTGTGTAATTGAAGTTTCTCTGGATAATAATTTGTCCCAAACTGAAAATTCCCTTTTTTACAGAGGCTTGCAGCTACTGAATTTAAAATTCAAAACTTAAAAAGGGACATTCAAAAGTAGATTGCAGGATTACAGGAATGCTATCAGAAATCATAGGAATACTAACAGAAAACATCATAACACAAATATCCCATTTGTCTTAATTAGATACAGAAGTTCTTGGCAGAAAAATGCGTGATGAATACATACCATGAGTTAATTTCCAATTAATTACTGACATTTGGATAATGTCAGGTAAAAGACTGAATTTAGTAGCAGTATAATTCCCAAAGATGTAGCATATTATACTGATGTTACTTCACAGACAGGTACAGTTATAAAGGAAAACAATTTTTTTCTGTTATAATTAGCTAGATTCAAGCTGAAAAGTATACACTCAAGGCATTATAAGTGTCCTTGAATAATTTCAATGGGGAAAGAGAGAGAGAGCGCGAGAGATGGCTACATATTCTAGAAACAAACCTCCAGCTCCTACTTTAGTGAGGAATGATAAAGAAGTGTAAGGAAGAAAAAGAAGAATGAATACGTCTAAATTGTTAGAAAAGAAATAGTATTAAAGGTGTTTCATATGTTTTAGATATATGAACAACAGTGTAAAGCAACTAATTTGAATCACCTGTTTTCTTTAAATTTAAGGTTCTCTTATTTGTTTGCTAAACTGTTTCCTGGGAGCACAGATCTGTGTTGCAATTTTTACAATCAACTTGTCATTTCTTCCTATACTTATGCCTTCTCTAAGAGAGCATGATTTAGATACTTTATCAGATATGTTAAAGGAAACCTAAGATCACTAAAAATGTCCATGCTGACACAAAGATGAAGATCATGGAGTATTCTATTATAATATACACAGTTGCCTTCACGGAGAACAGAACCAAGAATGTCATTGTGTCCTCTGCCAGACTGGGGTCAACAATGCATTACTTAATAGAGCTACAGAAAATAAAACAACTGCAACAAAAAAGAAAAACCCTACACATTAGCAATAGCAACTAGACTTATGTGAGCATGAGCTTTTATTTGACAAAAACTGCTGGTGATTTTCAATGTCTTAGCAGTTTCACTGGAATCACTTAAAACTCATACTAACTGAATTCCTTGTAGACCCACATGTTAGTGTCTCCATTGTCAGGGCACAAGCAAAATAATATTGTAAAAGTTTGAATATATTTCACAATACATGAGTTGAATCCTTCATCTCCTATGAGGCATATGGTATAATGTAGAAACTTCTCCATTCCTGTGAGGGCTTCATCACATTTCATTTTTCTTCATTTATGTGCAGTTTTGTTTTGAGAAAGTATTGCATGCCAATCCCAAATCACTTTCCAAGTCCTGGATGTGCTACTATTGCACAGAAGCTCTTATAATATAAAAGGAACTCCACTACAAATAGCAGAATACTCTGCTAAAAGGAAGAGAGGATAGAGACAGCATAACCTAAACACTACTATTCAAATTTATTTTTGTCAATACTTCGGTGGATGATTCTCAAATATATTATTTCACTGCAGTCATGTATTCATTCAACAAATATTAGGTACCTATTATGTTCTCGGTGCTGATGATAGAAAATAAACTGGACTTAGTGACCCTCCTGAAGCATACTGTTAATGGCAGAGGCAAATGGGTAAATAATTACCTGAGAACAATGCTAACAGACATGGTTTAACTTGCGAGTCAAAGCCTCTATAAGTCATGAAAGTAGGGGCTTCAACACAAAATGTTGAAGTGCCGTGGTGACAGAAGTTGTCATTCCTATAAACAACTTCAGAAATGAACATTTCTTTTGGGCCAAAATAAAGATACAAGTGATCTGAGTTGTTCTCTCTTGCCGTTTCTGCTTAAAAAATATTTTCACGCTATTGTTTGTTTAACAGATCCTATTCTATGCATGTTTCTTTTAAATTTTTACATTAGATTCCTTCTTGATTCACTACTTTGCAATATTGAGTAAATATATAAAACAAGTATAATATATATATATATATATTATACACATAATATATTATATAATATATAATACAATATATATATTACTTGTATATACATAACAAGTATATATAACAAATATTATACATATAAGTTGTGTACACATATATAATAGTGTTGCTCAGCCAACACTGGAGAAGTACAGAAGAAAATTCTTCACAAAGAAAAATGCATTTGGCACCTGTAATCCCACAGCACATAGGGTTATCACCTTATGTTATATCTAATTCCTTATTTTTTATGTATCTGAGCCCTGCCTCATTGCCCATGCTCCCATTTTAATACAAACATGTGCATGTACATATATGATATTTGTTTGATATTTACATATTTATAATGGTTTTATTGAGTGAATGGTCCATCTTTTATTCATTTTTTTGGGTATCTTCAACATATAATATTTTGTTTCCCTATAATTTATGAATTTTCCTATGAAATGTTTAGCTCCTAGATTCTTACAGACTCACTCCTAGAGCTCCTAAGCTTATGTAGAATTTTTCAAAAATGATACAGAAATTTTTAATATGTTTCATGATCTCCAACATATGTTGTATATCAGTTTTATCCAACTTATCCTTGATATTCTACATTGAAATAAACTGGCATTGAAATAAATTCCTAAAGGCAAATGAGAGAAATCTTTCAAACTTCTGTTTTACCCCTTTACTGTGTCTTTGTTGGTCAGATCTCTTGAGAACTTAAGAAAAGATCTTACATTTGTGTGTGGCTATGTCTGGTTTTCATTCAATATGGCTTTGGTGGTCTGGGCCAGGAGATGCCACTCGTAGTGGGAGGTGCATGACCTTTCTGGACTTTCTCTTCCACCAGCCACACGGCTACAATTATAGACTATCCCAGGGCAGCTTGATCATTTCTAATCCTCTTCCCAGTTTTTAGAGGGAGAGATAAGATCGAAGATTCATGTATAGAGGTTAAGGAATAAGGATGGGGCGTATTGGAAAAGACTAGATGAGTAGGACCTAACTAGCTTTTAAAGAAGGGTGCCTGCAGAATTTTTAAGAAAATTCCTAATGAAAAACAGTGTGACAATTGTCTTATTTGTCTTTATAGTTTGTTTATATACCTCACTCAGAAACATGTAGAGAGAGAGGTAGTTATAATCGGGGGCATAATTGTGGTATTCCCAAGTTACTTGACCATAATTGGATTTTAAGATTACGTATCAGTACCCATATTCCTCCAAGAGTCAATGGAGGAAAGAAACTAATTTTTCAAGCTGAACTAAACTCATACATGCTTTCTCTTTTGCATTTGGCTACATTTTAAAAGACTTCAAGTTTCCATTGTTCAAAAATAGGATTCATGTCCACTTTTCAAGGCACATTTATATCTTGGATTGAGTTAATTTACTCCATATGGTTCACCTTTTCCTTTGGCAATATCACCTGCCATGTTTTAACTTTAAACAGAATATTGAAATAATGTGCTTTATTCCTATGATTTGTCCTATGAATTGTGACAATTAAATATCTATGTAATATTACTGGGAAATCAATGTTTGAATAACATATAGACTGACCATTTTAAAGACTTTTTAATCCCACTGAAATCAAGTCAGTAGACATGTGGATAATGTATAGGGAAAAACATATCACTAATATTTCTAAACAGTAATAAACATTTTCTGAAAATAAACTTAATATTTTTAAAGGTGCATCAATTCTTAACTATAAGTCCTAAAAATATATCTATTCATATGACTTATTTAACCCTTAAGAAATGTTTTTTTAAGAAGGAGTGAGGGTATAAAGGTAAATCATATTTAAGATATTGCTACATATGTCAAAGATTTCTTGTTTTGTGGGATGAAATGCAAATCTTGTCTCAGGGACAAAAAAATTAAGAAATCAAAAATATATACTGAGTTCATCCAGCTGAATCAGTGCTGAGCTTATAGTTACAGTGGAGAGAAATTTAAAATCTAAAGAGACATCTGGAGAGAAAATATGACAGGATATAGTGACAGATGGAAATAGATGATGGTGATGACAAACTATGGAAACTCTTTCAATCTTGTCAGGACCAAAGAACTATGATAACATAAAAAGAGATGCCATGGTTAGGAAAGAAATGCAATGCAATGATTAAAAACAAAGAAATAAAACATGAAAATAAGTTTAAAAGATAAATATAGCAAGAGAGAGAATGGCAATTAGCACCTTAAAAAAGAAGAAAGATGTTCAGAGGAAATATAAAATGTTAGAGGAAATGTATGAAGGAGGTCAGAGAGAAGAAAACTCAGAATTAGAGAAGTTAACAGAGAAAATATATTATTGAGTGGTAATTAATGGAAAAAATGTCAACTAGGCAAATGGAGTGAAAAAAAATGTTGAATTTGGCTATGAGCAGTTTTAGAAATTTCTTGAAAGAACAAAAGCTGAAAATCCTTTTCAGAAGTTCAGTGAAGAAACACTGGGTGCAGGTCTCTATTCTGAAAAATATGCGTCACATGCAAATCTTGTCTATCTGCTTTCTGCCGCGTATTATTCCTGTTCCATCCTATTGCTTCTTACTCGAAATTTTCCTCCTACACTTCCTGGAATTTGTCTCCTCTTTTTGTGCATTTTCTCCCTCTTCCTCTATGCCAGTTTCTTCCCCTCTGCATATGAATTTGTGCAGTAACCCCTGAATCTCATATTAAGAAAAACTTCCTTGATACCCAAACCTGTGACATCAAACCTGTGACTCAAAGGCACCCATCAGGTAAGTGCTATTAGAACTTTCAATCTCAAATGGAAGGAAATACTGAGGGAAAAATCTACTATCTCCTCAACATACCTTCTGTTTTTCCCTCTTTCCCTCCCTTCCCCAAGTTTCTGTCACTGTAATCTAAATATACTGGCTCTACTTTCTAATTATCTTTCATTTATTAATTCTTTATATTTGGCTTCTGCCCTTATCTCCTGAAATTGATAGCAACAGTAGCATCCTAATCATCCATTGCATGTTCTGTTCTCAGCTTTTATCCTTCCTAATCTCTTTATTGTCGACCCACTCTTCTTCCTAAAACTATCTTCCCTTGACTTCTAGGATACAGTAAATTTTCTGCACACTTGAAATGGCCCTCTCTCTCTTATTGTTGATTTTTTTTCCCTCTTAATCAACATATTCTTGATTTTTGCCCTTGACTTCTTTTTCCTACACTCTCACTTGGGTAATCTCGTCCACTACTATGCTTTACTGCAGGGTTGGATTCTGCGGGAATAAGTAGGAAGTGACTGTGTATTTATCCAGCTCCTGATTCCATTTATGCTATACTCAATATCTCTTCAGAATTTGCTATCTCAGGAAGAACCCATGACTTCCAAGACAATTTTAGTTAAAAGAACAGAATCATATTATTAAGATTAATTTTCTAAATCTAAACTTAAATCTAATATCTATTTTAAAATGTTCTTCCTGCTCTCCAATTTCGACCTGACTGCTTCTGGCCTAAAGAGTTGCAGTGAGAGAGTGACACTTTTTTGTTTTTTCCTTTTACTGTGCTTTCCTATTTATTTTAGTCTTCTACTTACATATTTGCTTCTAGTTTTCTCCGTTACTTTTCTTGAGAGAAGAGAAAGAACCCCTCACACACACACATACACACACTACATAACACCCTCCCTAGGATGATTTAAGGAAAAAAAATTTCAAAGAATTTCCTAATTTAAAGCATGTTGCAATGTCAATAAACTCTCATCACACTTCTGATCTCTGCTTAAGTGGGTTGTTTGGGGCAAGGAGGGAGGCTTAGGAGAGAAGGTCCACGACTAGTTTTGATTTCACTTGGTAAACTGGAGAAGGTTTCATCATGGTGATGTCTTTAAAATACGGCAGACCTTATTGCCTATTTTATGGCCCCATGTTATCTTCCAGCTACATTACCTACTCTTCCCTACATGCATGTCGTGTACTTATCCTCTTGTCAATGGCCTTTGCTTGGCCAATTTTTTTTTATTATTGTATTTCTTCTTCATATAATATAGTCTTATGCCATCTCAGAAACATTTCTTCTTCAAGTCCCCTCTACGAAGCCTTTAGTAATCACAACCATTGCTGCTGCTACCCTCACTTTTACATCCTACTCTAATTACATCCTATCTCTTTTCCCTTAAAATTCAATATAATTGTATAATGGTCTTATGGAAATTAGTACTTTACCATGAGATTTAGATATGAGATTTAAGCTTAAGTTATACTTATCTAGTCTTTTTATGCCTGAAAGTGGGTTTTACTTTAAAAGACGATACTATTCTTTAACTGAAATTTTGCACTTTTTTTTAAACTGGAAGTTTAAATAGAAAACTCATTGTGAACAACAGCAATATCTTGTTTCTACTTATTCATACTCCACAGTGCCCACCAGTGTCTTTCACATAGTAAGTACTCCTGTTTTGCCAAAAGGTACTGAGTTAAAGGCTGAGGAGGAAGAGAAGATGTACTGACATAGTATTAGTATTCACCAAATGTTCATTGAATAAACTGACTAAAAGTGAATTATATGTGGGTTCCTTTGCCTGATGTTGTTAATCATCATAGGGAGTGGTATGTATAGTTATATGCTAAGATGGCTGTACAGATATGAAAGATACTTAAGGAAAAGACAATTTGGAATAACAACTTCAGGGTCTACACTAGGTTTTGATAAGAAATGAAAAAGGAGTTGGGGGTGGGGGAGAAGATAAAGGGATCAGAAAGTACAAATTAATATTCCCAATATAGTCATGGGGATATGAAATACAGTTTGGGGACTATAATCAATAATGTAAAGATTTTGTAGGGTGTCAGATGGACACCTGTCTTACTAGGGAGCCCACTTCATTGACTGTATAGATGCCTGACCACTGCACAATACACCTGAAGTTGAATTTGGATAATACTGAATGGCAACTATCTCTCTCTCTCTCTCTCTCTCTCTCTCTCTCTCTCTCTATATATATATATATATATATATATATATATATATATATATATATATATATATATATATATATATATATACACACACACACACACCCTGGGTAATAAAAAAATGTATACACATGACTTCTATTCATCTTTTGTTATCGGTATATATTGAGTATTGCAATTTTAATACAGTTTTTTTTTCTTTCTTAAAATGCATATACATTTTTATGGCACCCTCTGTGTGTGTGTGTGTGTGTGTGTGTGTGTGTGTGTGTGTGTGTGTACACACACTATATATTCATGGGATGTGGAGTACAGCATAGGGAATATAGTCAATGGAAGTGTAATAGCTACATATGATGTCAGAGGTGTAGTAGATTGGGGAGGTTATCACTTTGTGAGGGGTGTAAATGTCTAACTATTATTTTGCTTTGTACACCTGAAACTAATTAAAGTTAAAAAAAATAAAATAATGAAAAAGGAAACTACTAGATTGACAAGTAGCAGCAAAAGACTTTTTAAATTGAACTCAATGAATCTATAAAAGTCCTGGCACAACAGTTCTCTACAATACAAATGAAGTGTCAGACTTACTACATATACGAAGGAAAGAAATCCTTCATTAGAAACAAAACCATTTTCTATGTATGTATGGGATATTATAACATTCAAATTATACTTGGTCCTACCCCTAGAATAATTATTCACAGTCCAGCAATCGATCAAATTTTTTTTCCATTGAGGTGATAGGGATTTATTGCTTGGTTATAGATTATAATTTTAAAGGATTTTTAAAATACTGCCACATTGGAAAAGGATTTTTTTTTCAAGTTTACCGTTGTGATATGGATACATTTAATTGAGTCATGTGTCTTATTCTTGGAATTAAACAAAATTACACCCTCCCTTCCATCTCAAGATGTGGTGGCATGTATCCATGGGCTCTCAGTGGCAGGCAAGAGGCTATACAGGGGCAAGTCAGACTCGACTCAAAATGTTTTTATAAGCCTTCTCTCCTAATTTTTCTCCATAATTTTCTCATTATTGTTTACTCTGTCTTTACTTATAGTTCTACTCTTTAAATTTTCATCATAATTTTACCCTGAAACTGTTAAAAGTGTTTTCATATATGCTTGATATTTTTGATTATTAATTTTTGTAATGTTTAACATTTTATATATATATGTGTATATATATATATATATATATATATATATATATATGTAAAATATAAAACACACGTACATACACACATAATGTAGCATAATCTTTGGAGTTTAGCAAAACCTTACTCTCCCACATACCAACTTGATGACAGTATTATAGTTAAAATTGCTTACTCAGTTTCCTTATCTGTTAAATGCAGAAAATAATAACCACGCTAGGTTTGTGTTTTAAACAGAATGAAAAGAGACCCACTAGTAAATTTTGAACTAATTACATTCCAAAATAATTATTAGGTCACTACAGGAAGAACAGACTGCAGAACTATAAGGGTAGAAGATGCTACCCTATAATCCAGAAATGTTGGCAAGAGAGACAACCCAGACTAGTGTGGAAGCAAAAAAAATTGTTATAAGTTGGTAGAAGATGAATGCATTTTGAAGCCAAATATAACACAATTCCTGGTATACTGGCTATGTGGTATGTACGAAAGACACCAAAGATGGTGCCAAGTGTTTTGGCCTAAGCAACTGAAAAAACAGAACTGACCTCATCCAATGGAGAAGTCATAATTATAGAAAATAAAAAGATTCAGTTCAGTTTTGGACGTGTTAATATTTCTGATGGATCTATTTCTAGTTACCTATTGCTCCAGAACAAACCACTCCAAATTTAGAGGTTTAAAATAACACTAATTTATTTGCTTATGAATTTGCAATTTGATCAGAGCTCTGAATAAATTCATCTTTTCTTCAGGTCAACTGTGGTGACAAGAAGGTTAGGGTGACATACGGCTGGGGACTGGAATCATTTCAAGGCTCAGTCACCTCAACATGTCTAGCAGTTATTGCTGGTTATCAGCTGGGACCTTAGTTAAGTGTTGTTGTTTAGAACACCTACATGTGGCCTCTGCAGGGCTGCGTGGCTTACTCACATCAGAGTGGCTGATTCTAGGAGCATCCCAAGAGAACCTTTATCTTCTTTTATAATATAGCCTTAGAAGTCACATAGTATCATCTCCGTAATAGTCATGGGCCCAACCAAATTCAAGTGTACGACGTCTGACAATTAAGTTAACAAACTTGCCACCATGGGCTTACATTGGCCACACTGTACAAACAGCTCAGTAAGGTTTCATAAACTTGGCATATCAGTGTCTCTCAGCTGTGTTCGAGTCAATGTGTGGTGGTGTCTTGCTGAGTGGCCTTCATTACTGTTATTACGTGTTATTCAGTGTCATCACGAGAATATCTGAGCTTGAATTACAGCAATGAACAAACATTAAATTTCTTGTTAAACATGGCAAGAGTGGAAATGAAATCAGGGACATGTTAGTCCATGATTATGGGGATAACGCAATGAAGAAAATGGCGGTGTACAAATGGCTTAAACATTTTTCTGAGGGGAGAGAATGCATCATTGAGGAAGATAGGTCAGGGCAGCCAGTAATGAGCAGAACTGATGAAAACATTGCAAAAAGTTGTCAAATTTTGCCTCAAAATTGTCGGCTGATTGTAAGAAGCATAACAGACCAAGTAAACATCGATAGTGAAACAGGACAATTTTAACTGAAAATCTTAGCATGAGAAAGGTGTGTACAAAAAAGGTCCTGAAGGAGCGGACTGATGAAAAGCAAAGGAGAGTCAAAGTTTGCCAAGACTTTTCGGAGAGGCAAGATGATGTTTTGGGCCATGTTATTACTAGTGATGAAACATAGGTGTGCCAATATGACCCTGAAACAAAGTGTCAAAATGAACAATGGAAGTCAGCCAATTCTCCAAGACCAAAAAAGTTCTGTCAGTCCAAATCAAGAGTCAAAATGATATTGGTAACCTTTTTTGGTATCAGACGGATTATTCATTATGAATTTGTACCAACTAGACAGTTAACCAAGTTTACTATTATATTTTGAAGTACTGAAAAGGCTACGTGAAAAAGTTAGATGACCTAAACTTTTCACCAACAATTCATGGCTCTTGCATCACGACAATGTACCAGCTCACACGGAACATTGTCTGTCAGGGAGTTTTCAGCCAGTAAACAAATAACTGTATTGGAACACCCTCCTGACTCACCTGATCTGGCCCCCAGTGACTTCTTTCTTTACCTGAAGATAAAGGAAATATTGAAAGAAGACATTTTGATGACATTCAGGACATCAAGGGTAATATAACGACAGCTCTGATGGCCATTCCAGAAAAAGAGTTCCAAAACTGCTTTGAAGGGTGGACTAGGCGCTGGCATCAGTGCATAGCTTCCCAAGAGGAATACTTCAAAGACAACCATAGTGATATTCAGCAATGAGGTGTGTAGCACTTTTTCTAGGATGAGTTCGTGAACATAATTGTCAGACCTCATATGAAAGGTATTCCACCTCTCCTTTTGGAAAAGAGTCAATGTCGCATTGTAAGAAGAGCATGTGAAATGTCAGATATTGTTGCAATGACTTGGGATTAAAATCTGCCACAGATCTCTAAATGAAAATGTTGAATATGCAATTGAAAATTAAAAAGCCTAGAATTCAAGAGTGAGGTCTGGTCCGTGTGTATACATTTTAGAAACCTTAACATTTAGGTGGGATAAGACCACCAAATCAAGAAGAGAAAAATACCAAAGACTGAGCCCTGGGGAAACTCTAATATTAACACATCAAAGAGAAAAATAACTAAGAAAGGAAAGTGAATGGCTATGACTGCTAAAACAGAACAGTTAAGAGAGTTGGTTTCTTCTTCCTCATATTGTCTCTCTGAAATTCACCCTCAAGATCTTCCCTAATAATAAAAATTGAGTTTGTTCAGCTATCCAGTGTACACTGTTTGACAGGGACCTGACTACAGTCCAGGTGATGAAACAGAACTTGCCTAAATATGTCAAGATAATCTCTTCCCTTTGGCTCTTGACTGACCTAAGGTTGGGCATGCAATCCATGTCTGGTTAAAGAAAAACAAAAGGATTAACACTAAGACCTTTCTCTTCCCAGATAAAACAATATAGCTTAGCAAGGAAAGGGTGTTTTGTCCTATTCCTCTTCTTCTTTAAGTATAAACATACTCCCTGATCCTATGTCAAGCTTGCAACCATAACATCAAGTGTAAAACAAAATATAACTAGGGAAGATGGTAGTTAAAAAAGGTAGGGGGAAGAAAACAACAACAACAACAACAACAAAAACTCCTATAGACTTAACAAACTCTAGTTAAATGTTATGTTATTTGCATCCAAGAACATTCCTAACCAATGATGCTGTTTTCATTTTGATGTTTTAATCTTTCTTTTAACTCAATGCGGCAAATGTGTTAGCTTCATTTCTCTCTCCTATATTAAACTTGTTTGTTTCCTTTGTACTGTCCTAATGTTATGACGTAATTTTACAGCATTTGACAAGAAAGTGAAGCAAGTGATAATATTACAAAAAGCAAATATAACATATGATAAATAAGAAGGGTTACAGATTTCCATAAGACTTGACTTGATATTTCACATAGATTGACTTTATTCTAAATCCATGTTCCTTACACTGGTTTGTCTAATACGCCGTTGGGTGAACAACATGGCTTTACTTTTTCTCCACTCCAAAAGGCAGGAGTTCAATTCAATCATAAACTACCTACTCTTAAAAACAAAACAAATAAAAAGTCTAAGTCAAGTCATACCAGCAATGTAAGAAACACAGTAATGGAGAGCAATATAAGGTTTTACATGAACTACTTCTATATATATATATATTTTTAAGAAAAAACAGTTATTAGTCAGCAACTGTGTACCAGCTAGTGTACTCAATTATGGGGATAGAGAAATAAAACAAACAAACATGGCTCTTCTCTCATAGAGTTATAGTGAAGAATAGAGACATTATCCAATCCAGTGAAAAATAGAGCTATTATGCATATAAATTTAAATAAATAAGCATATAATAATATGCAGAATTTACAAAAATAAAAGCACTGGGTGTTTTGGTGTCATATAACAGAACAATCTAAATCTATTACAAAAGCCAAGGAAGGATAAATAAAATTTAGCAAGGTGAAAGTAGGAAGGAGAACATTGCAGGTAAAGGGAAGAGGTTGTTCAAAGGCTGGGAGTGGAGAGTATAGGAAATCTGAACATATATGAAAAACTAATAAGTGCAAAAGAGATTGATTGAGATGGCACGGAGAGAGTAGCAGGAGTTTGAGACTGAATGTTTACATAGGGCTTTGTTAAGAAGGATCGTGACACAAATTCTTTGTTAAGAAGGATCGTGACATTACACAAAAGTCAGTGGGAATCCTTTGAATGGTTTTGAGTAGATTTATATTAAAAGACAAAAAATCAACTCTAGCCTTTGGTGAAGTTAGGAGATAAAGGGGAAGTTACTGCAGTGGTAAATGTGTAAGGATAGATTTAATTAGAGTGGAGGCTATGAAGATGGAGAGTCATGGATTGATGATATTTAGAAGGAAAAAAAAATCTTTAAAGATGGTTGGAAGATTGAATTCATTTCAATTTTTGATATGTAAAGTTTGGGTGACCATAAAACATCCAAATGGGAAAATGGAAATGTCAAGAAGACAGACATATTTATCTGGAAATCAAGGCAAAAGAAAGCTTGGATGAGCATGTTGATTTGGCAATCATAGGTATAAATAGAAATTGGAGCTTTAGAAATATTAAAGAATGAGGTTGGCTAACAAATGGTCATTTCATTTACTCAGGAAATAATTCAGTACCTATTATGTAAATGGTTCTAAAACAGAACTTTAAATTGAGAATCTAGAAACATGTTGGTGTACTCTTTTGGATTTATACACACATTAAAGAATTGCATAATAAATTTAACCCTATCAAATCTGTACCAAAATATATATGAACAAGTGAAAATAAACTTTTTTCTTCTGCTTAGATATTTTTGAGTTTTGATTTGGACATTACAACTAAAAATAAATATTAATAAGAATGTCTGGATTTAAAAAACAAATAAAACTTAAGAAAAACTCACTTAAAACTCAAAGATATATGAAAATCTTAAAATTACCCTTTCTCTGGGTGCACAGCTATCGATCTTGGTTGATCCAAGCCTTGGGAAATAATTACATAACGGAAAGAGCCATTGAGTCTTGCAACTTCAATTAAGTTGAAACCATGATCTGTCCAATATATGTTACCTAGGAAAAACAGAGATGTGCTTATAATATAGATGTGAGAAAGAAAATTATTTACTAGTTATGGTTAAAATTAACTTTCTGAGCATTCATATAACTCTTAAGAAATGATTTATATCCTATATTCTTTTTTAATGAGTGCCTTTCCTAAGCAAAAAGCTGTAAATAAACGAATATGAAATACTTCCTAAATTTCACACATCTGTAGTTTAAACCATAGAATGACACATTATATTAAAAATAAGTTGAAACTTCTCTCACCTGGAAAAGCAATCTATTTGAACTTTCTATAGACTTCAGGCAAGATAACTAACACTTCTATTTACATGCCTCCTGCAATTCTCAGGAGATTTGGGCCAAGTTAACACTACCTAATCTGTTTCTGTATAAAAACACTTATCCAAAGGTTCAAAAGCATAAGAAAGAACAAAGTCAAAAGCAACAAGACTATTTACCCCTGTAGCTAGAATTTTTTAAAAAAAACATTGTTATGAGTCAGAAACAGAATTTTTATGAAGCAGATTGAGCCCTTAAAATAGGTATAAAACAAAAAAAGAAAAAGTCATGGGTTATACCAGCAATCCAGTCAACAGCTATCCCTTCCACTCTTCCCAAGCCATTGGTAATGATATCTTCTTTCCAAGTCTGATCTCTTTTAGCTCGACTAATTTTATTGAAGCCCATGTCTGTCCAGTAGATGGTATCATTTTCTATGGATAAGACAGAAAGAAAAAAAAATACACACAAACACACTATAAAAGGTTTCAATATACATATTAGGATCACGTTGCATCAGTATTTGGAAGGTTAATAACCTGGGTGTGCTAGAGTATAAGTATTCTTCAAGGTAATTTACTAATACAAATAGTAAGAAAGTTATTAAAACAACATGAAAGAACCTAGTCATTTTTTTAAGTATTTTTGAAACATATATGGAAATGATCTATCCCGTCCTTCATTATTTTTTTCTTCAGTGTCCTACTTACTTTAAATCAGTAAATACTTACCTTACCTCACCATGAATTTTCAATCTTGATATCAAATCATGTTATTTTTTACCACATTCTTTTCTCCTCACACCTATCCCTGTGTCTGAGTCCTCTAAATACAAAGAAAACAATACTGGAGATAATCAACTCAACAAAGTCTCAAAGTAGAGACAGAATGGAAAGAAATATATGGGCATTGCAACTATATCAAGGATGTATTAAGCCTAAGGTCATTCAAAATGTATGAAGCCTTAAAAATCCCCTATCATCCAATTATACCTTCTGAGGTACTAGTTTCCCAAATGTCAACTACAAACCCCTTAGATTATTTTTCAAAATCTCATTGTACAAATGGTCTTTAAAATACTTGAGGAATAGCTTTATGCTATGATAGGGTCTTTAAATACCAGTTCTTTTTGAATATTTGAATGAAAAATGTGTATAAAGATTATAAATAAAATATATGTGTATGCATGTACATAAAGTATAGCAATTATAGACCAATGATTTTAAGTACAGCCACCAGAAAGACAGAGGACAAATCTTTAAATAATAAATTTGCCACCAACTGAGTAAGTTTTGGTGTAGTGACCTACATGGTCATTTAAAGAGCAAATCCTTTAGGACCAATAAAATTTCCCCCTGGCACAGTGCCAGACTATGGAAATAAAGAAAAATAAATTAGTGTAATAAACAATTGACCGATAAGTTTTGGGGTTCTATTTCAAATGAAATACAATCTAAATTATTTCACATATTTGGGAAATGAGTCTACACATCCTGTTCTCAACAATGGTTAAGTCAAGTACACAATTGTTTGAAGCACAGCAAAGATATCATTTTCAAATATATATTTAGAAAGCAAGGACTTGTTTAATTTTTCCAATTTTGCAAAAGTATCAGTTGACTGATACTTGTTTTTGTTATTGAAAGAGTAAATCAATCAGTAAAAATAGGCATTATTTTTGCATAAATATTAAGCACAGACCAAATCTTCCACAAACGTTAGACCCATATATCCAACAGCCTGCTGTTTCTCCACTTACACTCTTGATATACGAAAGACAAATTCTGGATTTCTACCTGAAAAAACACTTCTCTTACAGTCTTCCACCTGGCAGCTTCCCATTCCATGGTGGTATAATGCATGATACCTCCAATCCTTTGTTTCCTAGGCTAAAAACCTCATATTGCTTTTGATCACTTTTTCTCACACTTTACATCTAATTCATAACCAAAATCTCTCATATTAAATTTATTGCCAAGTATTCCTGGCTCTTTTTATTCTTCTTTCAAATCATATCCATCATTCAACCACCTCTCACACTCTCTTCCACTTATAATGTAATCCGATCCACTGTTACCTCTTGCCTGGAGAACTGCAATAACTTCCTAACTTATTTCCCAACTTCCACTTCTGCCTCAGTCCTCCCCTTTCCTCGTGAGTCTTTTCTCCACTTAGACACCATTGTTACCTTTAAAAACAAATAAATATTTTCTTTCCCCTCCACTCAAACTTGCTATTCCCATCTCATCCAAGGTAAAATTAAAGCTCCTCCCCATGACCTTCATGATCTACCCACATCCTTCAACCCTCTGTCACCTGATAATCCTTTCACTCTCTCCCTCATCCATCTCTAATAACACAGACTTTGCTCTTCCTAAAACAAACCAAATGCTGTTCAGATTAAGCTTCTTGACATTACTTAACTTTCTGTCTGGAAAGGGTTTTTTTCTAGATATTTGCATCGGTCTGTCTTAGCTTAAATATCACCCTTCTTACTGAAACTTTCCTTGACTACTCTTTAAAAATTATTCCTTTGTCATGCTCTCTCCCCTTTACCAAATCTATTTTTTTTTTTTTTTTGCCATAGACGTATCACTGTCAAAAACAACACATATTTATGGGTTTGTTTGTTTAGTTTCTGTCTTGTGTCATAGGAATACATTCTCTTTGAGGGCTAGGATTTTATTTTGTTCACTACTTTATCCCTGGCACCTAGAATAGTGCCTGGCACATAGTAAGTTCCAAGTAAACATTTGGTGAATAAATGAATGAACATGTGTTGTTCTGTATAAAGACTGATTGGGAGGGGATACAAGGAAGACACAGCTCTTATCATGAGACACTTTATAAGCTTATTGAAGAAAAGAAGATATGCATATGAAAAAAAAAGAGTAACAGTTCACAATAGTGTAGCATGAGCAGAATATAAGTAGTACAGACAAGTAATTTTGCAGGAGTTCAGAGAAGGCATTTACAACAATCTTTACAAGTATTAGGAAAGAGAACACTAAATTTGTTTGTGACTCTTCCTTTTGGATCACTCTCTAATAGCTTTGCCAGCCCTGTAAATTTTTTATTCCATATAATCAGGAAACATTGTTTCTCACATATAATAGTGCACCTTACACATATCTTTATTGTCATTTTGAACTGAAACTGAATCATTTCATTTCTCCTTACAAATAGGCTGTGAGATATTTCATAAGTAGGAACTGCAATTGACCCATCATTGTCAGTGATGTCACAGGTGCAGTAGACACTTTGTGAATATTTACTTTGTAAATAATAGATTAATTTGTAATTCTAATGCTATCTCTAAGTGGCTGAGTCCACTAGATCATAGGTCTGAGGAATTGAAGGTTTCCTTGTATTCTTTCATTAAGAAACTAATATACAATGTGATGTATATACATATATATGTATATATATATGACATTACAGAATTGTACACCTGAAATCTGTGTAAATTTACTAACAATTGTCACCCCAATAAATTTTAATTAAAAAAGGAAATTAATATAATATTGTGCATTAGCTATATTATAATAAAAAATATTTTTTTTAAAAAAAGGATATCTGGGAGATCAGTGAGCAAAGCAATCATGTGCTGAGGCATTAAGGGGGACCAAGAGGATGACAGAATTAAATCACTCACTCATATCCAAACCCTCTTTCCTTACGGTTTTTACACATATATATATCGCACACCCATACACTCTAATTAAATTAAGTTCACTAATATATAAGAATATGTTTTACAATATCTGGAAATATCTTCAAAATAAACATAATTAGGTCAAGAATGTATTAATTAGTAATAGAACCAGGCTGCAAGATTATAAAATTTCACAACAAAATGTAAAGATAAAAAAAGAAAATACATATGAAAATAGACAAGGAGAGAAGACAATCATAACTATGCCCTGACATGTATACAGAAGCATATTTTTCTAACTTTAATTATCCCCATATAACATATACTTATAGAATTCTTAGTATGTGCTAGGCATTATTATAGACTTATTAGTATGGTAGTGAATGTGACAGTCTCTGTAATCATGAGTTCACTTCTGAAGTTAATTAAAAATAAGCTATCTTAAGATATATAAAAAAAGATATATGATAATTGGTAATGTATTATACAATTATAGGACTGGAAAATAGAATTTGTAATTTAAGATGATAACAATTACAGTTAGCTCTCTACTGATATAATAAGACAAACAGCATAATTGGTAACCATTTTCAAGGGTTACCTTATAGCGACATTGGTGGCCAGCTATTGTGCATTGTAACTACAGGCAGAATTAAAAGCTACATGTTGTCATAATCATATTTGCCTATAAAACGAGGGAGAGGCCTTTTAACACCAGGAGAAGCTAAACTTTTTGAGTTGAGCTGAATGAAGCATGAACCATCTACAGAGGCCAGATTATGTAGGTCCTCTCTGAAAACAGGAAACAGGAAATGTAAGTTTCTTAAAGTACTTTCACTTTAGGTGTCTTTTTTCTTATGATTAATGAAGCAGCACTTAATGATCTACTGTTGTGAACACACTAGACTCTAAATTTCTTATTACCTTGGGTTGCTAGGTCCTAGAAAATTCAAAATCATACTTCCTGGACTAAATTTATATGCTGTTTCAGGAAACAACATAAAAACATGAAAAAAATACAATATAATGTTTAAAGTTGCTATGCCTCTTTCACCTGATGAAATAATTGTCAGCACACTAGGAAAGTAGTAGACTAGAATGCAAGGAGTCTAGGACTGGGTTCTTATCACTGTCCTACCATTTATCATGAGACTTTCACAAAATTACTTTATCTCTTCTGGCTTTACTTTCCGTGTGTGTGTGTGTGTGTGTGTGTGTGTGTGTGTGTGTGTGTGTGTGTATATATATATATATATAGATAGATAGATAGAGATAGAGAGAGAGAGAGAGAGAGAGAGATGGGGGAACGAAGGAAAGGCACATTTTAGATAACCTTCAGGGTCACTTTCAACTCGGATGTTGTAATCTTAAGATTTAAGTGTTCTTAAAATTTAAGGGAATACAGTACCTCAAAGTCCAGTCCAATTTTAGCTGTTACATAGATCTTCCTTTTTGGTTTTCTTTTCTTTTTCATCAAATTTTTGGTCCTTTGAACTACCTCTATTGTCTGAAGCTAAAAAGGATAAAGTATACGCGTACGATTTTTCCCAGAACACGATCCTAGTGGCTATTAATCGACATTTTTTTTCAACTATACATTTATCCTATTAAATGCCAGCTTGTTAAATTTGATCAAGGATCCTACCTGTTGACATTTAAAAAAAAAAAATCTCATGTTACCCAATGAATCCTTTCTGTGATATCCACAAATTTGGTAATTGGCTTTTCTATATCTTTATTCAAGCCAGTGATAAATGTGTTAAAACGGATCAAATATATACTTTTGACATACCAGTGGGCAGCCGTTATTCTGACTTTTACTGTCATAGTTTCCTGAGTTTTCCATAAATGGTAGCATTCAGTATATACTCTTTAGTCTGACTTCTCTCATTCAATATGACGATTTTAAAATGCATGTTTTTTTGCATGTTCCTTGCTTTTCTATGGTGTGAAAAATACCATAAACTATGTACCTATTTTGGATATATAGGTTGTGTTCAATTTCTGACTATTATGAATAATGACATGAACATTCTTGCCCATATCCTTTAGAGGACGTTTGCTATCATTTCTGTTGGGTACATACCCAGAGAGAATTGCTGAATCATAGTACAGCTTTAGTAGGTAAGGCTTATTTTATACATTAATCATCTCAAACAATTCTCTCCTAATTAAAAATCTCTTATATAGACTTTCCACAGCTTTTGTTGAACTCCGCCATCCCCTTCACATCTGGCTGATTGAAGCATTAAGATCTTCTAGTACAGATGAAGACTGTTCTAGTACAGAGGCCTATAGTTTTAGTACACATAAAAAAAATCTAAAGATTCCATTTCCTGAAACTGATGCAAAACATAGTTGATGGTATTTACGTTGGCAGATTAGGGGTAAATGACTGGCTTCAACTAAGGCATGGCTTTAGAATTTGCCATTCTTAAACAATAAAGTCAGATTATTGTTTTAGCTTCCTCCTCAATGACTAGGAATTTTTTCTGGTTTTGTTTTTCTTTCTTCACGAGTTTTGAGTAGGTCTGAGAGGTAAAATTCCCAAGATACTGGCTTTTCTTGATGGTTCTTTTTTAAATACTGTAATATATTTCTAAAAGCTCTATATCTTAGAGCATTTGTGTGTACCACACAATGATAGTACTTTGATCTGTCTAGGATTCTGGGTGAAAAAATAAATGTAACAAACACAACCACAGCTTTCGTAAAAGTAATTAAATCCAACCTTAACTCTGAAAACATCAAAAAATTGTAAATATACCTATTATTATTGTTGTTGTTATTATTATGCTAACAAGTGCTATATGGATAAGGCAACAATTGTGAAGATGGAAGGAGTCTGTGAATTATTAACTACTGGATTGAAAGAAGCTATAAAGAAAATGAAAGACAGAAGGGAAGGCGGGATGGCAGGAAGAAAGGGAGGGAGTGACAGAGGGAAGAAGAAGGAATCACACTTCTATTCTATCATTGGCATAGCCATACCCATCTGCTAACACGTTTTAACAGGGAGTATAGACATATGAGAAGATTAGATTAAACTGAGGTGCTCTAAAAATATATTTTTCTAACTTTTTAACTGGTGCTTGAGGGACAAGGTTCTTCCCTTATCTTTTATCAATATATTGCTGATAATTTAAAACCAGTTTTATCACACTAAGTCTAAATGTGGCTGCAGTTTGGATATAGTACCTAGTGTGAGAAAGATTACTGTGTGTGTGTGTGTGTGTGTGTGTGTGTGTGTGTGTGTGTGTATCTACAATAATTGGAAATTACCCCACAATTTATTAATGAGAAACCTTATTATAAATATCCTTTTACAAAAAAATACCCAAAAAACACAATACCCTCTGGCAGCAATAAATCTTTCTGGAAGGATCAGAGTTTGGTCATTACATCTACTAATGAGGCTAGAGTCTAATACTTAGTTCCTAAGGTGATATTTGGTCAATGAGGATATGGAAGCTCAGAATCTGGTTAAAATCCTGGAGATGCACTTTGCTCAGTTTTACAAACTAGGATAATTGTATACTTTTTGTAGAAGGTTCTAATAAAATTTTTTTAGAGCTTACATGTAACATACTAAGAAAGTCTAAGTTAAACATACAAGTATTTACTCAAGGACAGCTCCCAATTGTGAGTACTAAAATTGACAAATTTATTTAGCTTAATTTATCAAATTTCTTTATTTCCATCCAGTTGGACCATTTTACTTTACCTTGTACTTTAAAAATAAAGACAACTATACTCAGTCACAAAAGTATATGTTAACTTATGGGAAAGTCTATATGAAGTGTGTTCTTGATAAACTTCAGGCTTCGGTTCTAGAAGATATTTTATCTGTAATTATTCAACTACTGTTAATATTTAGTGTACGCTTTATTACCTTATAGAGAAAGGTGTTAAGATTTTTTTCCAGTATTTTTCAGCTTTTCTTATTAAAAACAAACAAGGCCTATCTGTATGCAGTCAATAGAAACCCATGATACTGATACGGAAACATAACCTCACTTTAACTCTGATTGTTGGTGTTAAGAAGAACACTCTCCTTCGTCATGCCACATCTCCAATCACCAACTTTTTTTTAGACTTTAATTATCTAATACCACTATGAGATGAGTTGGTTGGAGATACCTTTCTGTATTTGAAGCCAGAAATAGAAACTTTCGCCATGGTTTTTCTTTTCATTTTCAGCAGTGACCTTAACAGATAGGCCCAGAAATATAATTGCTTGTACATTTACAAAGGCTGTCTTAAGAGCATTCAATTCATTAATTCCTCTAGCTTAGCTAAGATTGTGGTTTCCAAACTGATTTTTATTCTACAACTTTTGCAGATATGGCAGTTACTCCTAATTCAAATCCTATCTTTTGCTCTTTCAAAAATCACCTTCTCTAAATTTTAGAGACTTTCTCATATCACTCCTGTATTTCCCAATCATCATGGGTCTCAATGCAATGTTTTATTCCTGTTCTGTGTCATTTCAAACTAGATACCAAATTTAGTCCTTTTCCCTAATCCACTTATTTTTCTCCCATTCCCACTCAGAAATATTCAAACAGACATGAAGTACAAACAATGCAACAGAGTTTATGGAAGCACGGGATGTGGAGATTTATTATAACAACATCAAAACTTCAAACTGAAAATCACATGTTTTTATTCTAAAAGGTTCCATGGTCTCACACACCATGGGTGAGTTTTCAGCGGCAGCTTCATATGGTGCCCTCGCCTCGCACGTACCCACAGCTCCTCTCCTGCCTTCCCGTCTCATCCCCTCTCATCTCAATGTATCATTTCTTCCCCTTTCTGGTTACTCAAAAAGAAACCCTCTTCAACCATTGCCCCCAACCTCAGCAACAGGTCTGCTTTTACATCGTTCCAATTCAGTAACCCTCAAATGGCTTCCCGTTACAATTGTTTGTTTTAAAGGAAAAACAAAACAAAACAAAACAAAGATGCAGCCATACCTCAGGGATTTTACATTGCTTAGTCTTGGAGTGGTGTCCAGGTTGAGAATTACTAGTTAACCCATCAGTGGTATAAATAAGAATGTCTGTTATTTAACAGGGTCCGTGATCTTGTGAAGAGGATTTGTATTATAAAATGCTACTCTGACTCTATTACATTCCACCCCCATCCCCATTATAATCTCATTGCTATTAATGGCTCTCTACTGAAGGGATTTTCAAGGAGAGAAAGGCTTGACATAGTCTCTAGAATATTGGATTTGGGGATTTTCCCCCCTCTAGTAGGGCAAGGCCTTTAACCTGAAAAAAATAATTAAAAACAAAAAAAAATGTTCAATTGATTATGATAGGCCACTGGTCCAGACTTTTTAGAAATCACTGTTCTTCATCTATACCCAAATCAAGCCAAGTCAAAAGGCAGCTTACAGGAAGATTACTTTACTTTGTTCTTTCTCTATTTCTGATAGGCTCCCTTTGATTGAACTACAGATGTGTCCTATGCCATAGGTTTGTATTCTTTACTTGATTTTTTTTTCTTTTAATTATATAGACATTGTGAGCCTTGGAACAGATCATATTTCTCTTTGTACTGGTTAAATTAAAATTAGTTAACTAAATTAGTTAAATAGCAATATAAATTTACTTCCAACTTCTAGCAAGAAATATAGAATTTTACAATGTACATTTGATTCTAGTTTCATGTTAGTTTTCCCCTATTTTTCCCCTTAGCACTCATTTTCCCCATCTTAAGTGTTCATCTTATTGCAATTATTGCATTTTTGGAAGCTACATGAAATATTTTTTGAATGATATATCTAAATACATATATATCTATATATAGATGTAGACATACATATATTATTTTAACATATCAAATCACATGCTATACAAAAATGACATCAAAGTTGTATATACACAGTGTAGAGAATATTTAGGAAAATCAACAAAATCCAAGACAATGCAAGAAAATGTTAAAATTGTGCTTTTACTTTTTTGTTCCTCATCCTTTAAGAGTCCTAGCTGGATATATATTTTTTAATGTATTAAATCATAATACTTAAGATAATAATATATATTCTTTATAAGTCATTTATTCATAAAATAATAAACAAACATATATATTTAAGTTAAGTCTTTTTTTAACTAGTAAGTTATACAATAAAAAGAAAGGGTTTAGTACTACCAGTGCAACTACTACTTTTCAATCATGCCCTATTTGGGTGCACTATGTACCAACGCACACCAGTTGATACCTCTGGAGCAGACCTTGACAGTTATAGAAATTGAGAGGAAAGCAGTCAGTCAAGGTCATCAGGAAAGAATTCACTGGAGAGGTGAGACTTTGGCTGAAACTTAAAGACTGGGTTACATTTGGATTAAGAATGCAGTATGGTTCATAGAGACCTATAAATAACCAATTTAATAAATGTGGCCATCTTCATAATAGTAGGGAGGGTCAAACAGGTCATTTTAGGAAAAGTGGTGAGCAAGAACTACGATGGTAGCTGGTTCTGGATCCATCAGACGCTTTCCTGGGTGCAGATATAAATTAAGTTGTACTTTCTATTCTTTTCCAACTTTGAAAACATTTATTCAAACATTCTGTAGGCTAATAAGGACCCGAGTGTTTGAAATTCCATAGTAAAAGGGATTCAATAATAAAGTGCTGATGAATTACATTTGTTTCTTTCATTTTGAGAAAGGCAAATCAATACAAATGCTAATGGCCAATTTTCTTATAGCAACAAATCACTAAGAACACCATCCTTCTGAGTAAATAAAATAAAATCTGCAGCCTTCAAAGATTTTAGATATTTTAATCCCTTTAAGATACAATGTTATGAAACCTTATATAATATACATTCTCTTCTAAATTACTATTTTATCAAATAAGAAATATATGCTTGTCTACCTTTTGTGTCCTGAAAGAAATTTTCATTCAATATACTTTTTATAAAAGCAATTCCATTTTCAAGTTTTGAATTGTTTCCTCTCAGGGTAACAAAAAGAATCTTTCACATTTTCTTACGCATTCACTGCTTTTTTTCCTCTTCAAAGCAATTGCCCTGCGCTGTTTCTCACATGCATTAAGTTAGTTCTCACAGCCCTTGTATGCCTAATTTTGACTTTCAAGTAGCATATGAGAACAAAAATGTGCTGTCACACTCTCATCTCATTCAGATTAGAAGAGGACTGATAGCAGCTCCAAGGAGAAATTGTTTTAATTTATTCTGTTTTGAACTTCCAAAGCTAAGCTGTAAAACTAAGACAGCATGTTGAATAGATGTATCTTCAGGGGACACCTACTCAGACATTTCTTTAGGAAACCATCCACCTGTTACAGAAACACTGTCATTCTATTTTATTTTTGAATGGAGAAAAGACAGAAATCTTGTTCCTCAAATGTTTGGTTTCTATGCTATGCCTCAAATTACTAAATCAGACAAAGATGGAGTATACACCTTAAAAATAGAGGTTGTCCCAGCAAATATGTTTGATTTTTTTTTTTTTTTAATTCATCCTCATGAAGACAGGAATTTACCATAATAGCCAAAGGCTTGGATACTGTGTTCTGATTTTCTGAGTTAAAAATATCAGCTCTAGTATTCTGTGGCTCTATGACAAGGGCAACTTACTTAATCATTCTGTTCAGCTTCCCAATAGGTAAATTGGGAATAACAGAGTTGCTGTAAGGATTAAATAAATTAATGTTTGTTAAAGCACTTAATGCCTAGTACAAAATCAATATAATAAAGTATCAGCTCAGCTATTAAAAATAAAAAACAAATTATGATACTCCAAATTGAAAAGTATACTACCTGATAAATTTGATAATTTTATATGCTTTTGAACTTTTAACATGATTTTAGCTTGACATACAATCTTTATCAATTTAAAACTAAAAAGAAAAACTTCCTCGCAGCCAACATCAGGTCCTGAGCAAGGAGCAGAGGCACCGCCCTCTGGGAATGTGAGCAAGGAGCCACCTGCGGACCCGTTATGGGGTAGGTGCTGATTTGAGGGGCCGCACCCGCGGGGTAGGATCGTGAAACCGCTGCCACCGGGCTCCAGGAGCGCTGAGGTTCAAGTCTAGCTGTAAGGCCCAGAGGTGCCGTCGGCACAAAACCAGAGGGTCGCTGCGGCCAGACAGCTGTCACCCGGGCCCCTGTCCGGACCTCTCCCCAACCCCCTACCCCACTCCACAAGTCCCATTCTGCTTCCAGTCCCAGCTGCAGGACTCACACCCATATCCGGCCTCTCACAACCAAGATCATCTGTGGATTCCTCCCAGAATCTGCCAGGAGGGATGTGTCTGTCCTCAACACCAACTTCTCCTCCATCAGTGCACAAAGTATATTTTCTCCAAAGTCCGTCAAAAACCAAGACAGAAGGGATTGCACAGTTCCTCACAATTCAGGTCTCAAAGCAAGCCCTGAGTTACCACCTTTGCCACTGCTGAAAGGCGTGCCACCCTCAGAGCAGCCTGAAGTTCCTAAAGAAACTTCAGCAGAGCTATGTCATTTCTGACTTCATGGACGCACTATCTGATCTTACAATGAAAGAATATAAGTGCTCTACTCTTAATGAGCTGGTGGACTACATTACAGAAAGGAGCCACTGTTTGACAGAGCAGACGTCCCCTGACGTAGTTAGAATGGTATCATGCAATATATTCAGAACTCTCCCTCCTAGTGACAGCAATGGCTTTGATCCAGAAGAAGATGAATAACTTTGAGGCATCACGGCCATACTTACAGCTTGTATATAAATGTTTCATATGAAGTTTGGAAAGCCAAGAATTCAAACCAGCTCTGATAAAAACTACATAGATCACAAATTTGTATTTTGGAGCTATTTGAGAGCAAAACCTTAAACACAGTTTTATCCATAATGTATGGCAAGTTTCTTGATCTTAGAATACTCTACCCAAAAACAGATCAACAATATTTTTCTAAGGTTTGTTTACGAAACCGTACTCTTCAATGGTGTAGCAGAACTGCTAGAAATACTAGCAAGTATGATCAATGGTTTTGCTTTACCTCCTAACGCAGAACACAGTTTCTGTTGAGTGTTAATCCCTTCACAAACTGTCAGGAGCTTATCACTCTTCTATGCTCAGCTGGCATATTGCATATACACTTTCTAGAAAAAGATCCTTCACTAACAGAACCAGTTATTAGGGGGTTAATTACATTTTGGGCCAAAACATGTAGTCAAAAATAGGTCACGTTCCTTGGGGAGTTGGAAAAAATACTGGATGTGTGATTGAACCTTCACAATTTGTTAAAATTCAAGAAACTTTGTTTAAACAAATTGTCAAATGAGTACATAGCCCCCATTTTCAGGTGGCAGAAAGGGCACTCCATTACTGGAATAATGAATATATCACGGGTTTCACAGAAGAAAACTCTAATGTAATCCTTCCTATCACGATTCCCCGTCTTTATAGGTTTTCAAAAGTATATTGGAATCTGGCTACCATGGCATTAGTGTGCAATGTGTTAAAGGCATTTATGGAAATGAACAGCACCATGTTTGACGAGCTGACAGCCACATACAAGTCAGATTGTAAGCACGAGAAAAAGAAAAGGAGTGTGAAGAATTGTGGGGAAAAACTGCAGGATCTGGAGTTGAAGAGAGGTCTTAGATGTGATGGGATAATTTCAACTTTAAAATAATGACAACATTACTAACCTGTTGAGTCACACATTTATGTAGAAAATGTAGCAACAGTTTTCTGTATTGTGCAACTTTACAGTAGATTTCACATTTATTTCATTATTACAACAGCTTTGTATGAACCTGTCTCTAAGTAAAGGAAAAAAAATAATAAGGATTTCAATGCAAAGCTTGGACAATAAATGGACTTACCAGAACTTTGCAAACATATCATTATTCTAACCCTCTTTAAAAACGAGTAGTGTTCAGAGATCTACTTTTAACAGTTGATGAAACTGCTGCTAAAAGTCCATTACTGGGAGTTCCTTATTTATCATTAGCAGAGAATATGAAACAATTTTCAAATGGGAACAATCTTAAATTTAGCTTGCCTTTCTGCTTAGTTGTTAAATGTATTTATAGTAAAGGATGAAAAAAAAAAAGACTTTCATCTCCATATGTTTGTATGACATCCTCCACTGGATAAGTTAACTGTAATATGACATTTCTTTCTTTTGCACATCTTCATGAGTTGGACGTCCACATGGAATGGGGCTATGGCTTATATAAAAGTCCCTGATAAAAGTTTTGTTTACTGCAGTGGACATCTTTCCAGTAAACATGTAGCCCTGGTACTCCTTCAGTTTTAATATTAGGAGTAAAAGAGAAGAGGTGATAAACATAGTGGGGGAGGGAATTTTGGATTCATGCATGAATTTATGGTGAATCCAAATTGATGTCCTGAATTCCTTTGAAAACAAGCACAGGGACATCAGAGGCTTAGTACCTGACCGGTATTAGTTGCTTATATCATTGAACACACATACCAGATATGTTTTAGAAATGGCAGAAAACATCCTTTTGAACCATTTTAAAATCAGAAAGACAAACACTAAATAGTACAACCATGAAACTGATCACCAGGATTGCAAATATAATTGAGAGTGGAGGTGAGTAAATAGCTTGGACTGTTGCAATTGTTGCCTTAATTTTTAATATTATGTATTATAAAGTATTCCAGCAAAAGAGTAAGCAAAAGCATTATAAAGTATTCCAGCAAAAGATGTAGCCTCTGGAGAAACAAACAAACATGTTACAGTGTCTTTTTGTAACTTCTGTTTCTATAGCTCATCACAAGGCCAGCACTGTGTATGGATGGACAGGATACAGGATAAATATTATTATGCATTCTGAATGGGACGCATATTCCTAACTACTGTATTTGATACCAAAAGAGGTTTTACAAATACTACTGAAAATAATCTGGGAATTCCTAATGTCCTGAGTATTAATAATAAAGTTTAAAAATGCTTTTATATCAAAAAATAAAAGTACAGAGAAAATATTTTGGTATTTCCTTTGAAAAAGAGAAAACTCTACTTTTAATTAATCTCATCCAAGAAAACAACAAAATATATGGAAAATATCTTTAAAAATAAACAATCGGATATTTTTATATATTTCCAAAATCACTGTCTATGATTTTCTTATATTAAAAGTTAACATTGATTTGGATGCACAGTGGAATCCCGTATTTTCAGAAAGGCAAAATTAAGTTGAATATTAAAAGTTACATAGGAAATTTGCTATAAAAAGTACTTGAAATTGTCAGTGTTTATTTATCAGGGGCAGGACAAACACTTTTTTTTAAATTTCAGGATAAGAAAAACTTATTAAGATTATTAAAGAATCAATAAAATTTATGTTTTCAAAGGTCTCTTAAGTGTCTATGCGTATCATTAAATTCAAAGATGACAGATACCTATATACAAATCTTATGACATGATTATGTTTTAGTTTGATTACTATGATTGAATCATAGCTAATATGATGATAAAACAGTACATAATTGTGTTCTTCTTGGTCTTTCAGAAGAAAAAAAAATAATGATTCGCTTTTGCGAAGAAATTTGTGCTAAAAATAAAAATCAAGGTAAATCAGGACTTTTTATTGAGGGTCATATGTATTATAGTGGATACAAAAATGACTAAGAAGCCTCCTTCAAGTTTCCAAGAGAATCAAGTACTTGGTAGCCATATACATTGCCTATCGTTTTACAGTAAGTTGCAGTACTGTTCAACCTATATTAAAGGAAGGCTCCATATTCTCTTCCTACATTGCTCCTCAGAAGCCAGTGCAAGACTATGGACTGTATAGATACAAAAGCTCAGCAAATGAATGATCAAGCATTACTGTATGCATTCTTTCCATCAGAAAGTTTAAAGTCAACATGTCATAAATATCTATACCCCCAATACAGAAGCACCTAATTATATAAAGTAAATATTAACAGACATAAAGGGAGAAATTCATAGTAATACAATAAAGGAAGGGGATTTTAACACCTCACTAGCATCAAGAAAGAAAATTAATATGGAAATAACCGCCTTAAATGTCACATCAAATCTCATCAAGTTAACATTTTAAAACATTTCATCCAAGAATTGCAGAATATAGATTGTTTTTTCAAGTGCACATAAAACATTCTCTAGGATAAATCACATATGATGCCACAAAAGAAGCCTTAATATATTAAAAAGACTGAAGTCATATTAAGCAACTTTTCTGACCACAATGGCATGAAACTAGAAATCAACTATAAGAAGACAATTGAAAAGCGAGATATATATATATATATATATATATATATATATATATATATATACACACACACATACATATATATATATACACACATACATATATATATACACACATGTATATATACAGATAGATAGATAGATAGATGATAGATAGATAGGAGAGACTAAACAGCATGCTATGAAATCAAACAGAAAATCAAAAACAACCTTAAGACAACTGAAAGTGAAAACACAACTTTTCAAAATTTATGGGTTATAGCTAACGCAGTTCTAAGAGCAAAGTGCATAGCTTTACAGGCCTACCTCAAAAAATGATAAATATCCCCAATAAACAATTTAAAATTACACCTAAAGAAACTAGAAAAAGAACAA
Organism: Rhinolophus ferrumequinum; assembly: GCF_004115265.2. Taxonomy (NCBI): domain Eukaryota; kingdom Metazoa; phylum Chordata; class Mammalia; order Chiroptera; family Rhinolophidae; genus Rhinolophus; species Rhinolophus ferrumequinum. Next base: position 78,225,022 of record NC_046291.1, on the reverse strand, counting down.
ACAAAACCCAAAGTAAAGAAATAATGAAGATCAGAGTGAAAATAAACAAAATTAAAATTTTAACAAACAATAAAAAAGATCAGTGAAACTAACAGTTGGTTATTTGAAAAAAAGGTAAACAAAATTGACAAACCTTAAAAATTTATCAAGAAAAAACAGAGCCCAAGTAAATAAAACATAAATGAAGTTACACAGAGATAAACAGAATCATTAAAGAATACTACGAACAGTTATACACCAACAAACTTGACAATCTAAAAGAAATGCATAAATTTCTAAAAGCATATAACCTTCCAAGATGTAACTGAGATAAAACAGAATATATAAACAGACAAATTACTAGCAATGACAATGAACAGTGCTTAAAAAACTCCCAACAAATAAAATTCTAGGACCAGACGGATTCAAAGGTGAATTCTATGAAACATTTATAAAAGAATTAACAGCTATCCATCTCACCCATTTCAAAAAACAAAGAAAAAGGAATGCTTTCAAATTAATTCTATGAAGCCAGTATCACCCTGATTAAAAAAAAAAATTACAGGCCAAAATCTCAGTGAACATAGATGCAAAAATTCTCAACAAAATATTAGCAAACTAGATTCAATAGTACGTTAAAAGGATTATACACCATTACAAGTGGGATTTATCTCAGGTATGGATGCAAGGATAGCTCAACAACCATAAGTCAATGTGATACATCACATTAACAGAATGAAAGATAAAAAATCATATGATCATCTCAATACATGCAAAAAAATATTTGTCCAAATTTAACGTCATTTTTATGATTAAAAACTCCCAGCAAAGTGGGTATACAAAGAACATACCTCAACATAACAAAGGCTATATATATGACAAATCCACAGGTAATACGTGCTCAATGGTGAAAAGCTGAAAGCCTTTCCTTTAAGACTTTCTTCTAGGAAAGAATGTCCACTATCATCACTCCTATTCAACCCAGTATCAGAAGTCCTAACCACATCAATCAGAGAAAATAAAGAAAAAAAAAAAAAAAAGGCATCCAAATCAGAAAGGAAGAAGTAACATTTGCACTATTTGCAGATAACATGATACTATATTTAGAAAACAGTAAAGGCTCCATCAGAAAAAATAAATAAATAAAATTTAAGAAACTATATATATATATATACACCTAGATATAAAGATATACAGATATCTATATAGAGATATAGACATATATATATATCATATATATATGATATATATGATATATATGATATATATATATATATATATATATATATATATATATATGATATATATATATATGGGCGGCCAGATGGCTCAGTTGGTTAGAGCCCGAGCTCTTAATAACATTGTTGCCAGTTCAATTCCCACATGGGATGGTGGGCTGCACCCCTGCAATAAAGATTGAAAAACAGCGACTGGACTTGGAGCTGAGCTGCTCCCTCCACAACTAGACTGAAGTACAATGACTTGAGTTAGAGCTGATGGGCCCTGGAAAAACATAGTGTTCCCCAACTAAAGGAAAAAAAATATATATATATCTATATATATCCATATATATAGATATATATATATATCTATATATATGGATATATATAGATATATATATATATATGTATCTATATAGATATATATATGAACTAATAAATGAATACAGTAAAGTTGCAGGAAATAAAATCAATATACAGAAATCTGTTTGGTTTCTATATAAAAATAATAAATGATTAGAAGGGGAAATTAACAAAATCTAACTTATAATTGCATCACAAATAAATACTTAGGAATAAATTTAACCAGGTGAAAACTATAAGACATTGAAGAAAGAAATTGAAGAGCATAAAATAAATAGAAGAATATGTCATGATAATGGATTAGAAGGATTAATGTCATTAAAATGCCCTTACTACCTAAAGCAATATACAGATTCAATGCAATCCCTATTAAAACACCAATGGCCTGCTTCTCATAACTACTGTAGAACAACTCATCCTAAAATTTATATGGAACCAAAAAAGACCCTAAATAGCCAAAACCCTTGAGAAAGAACAAAGTGGGAGGTATCATGCTCCCCAATTTCAAACTATACTTCAAAGATACAATAGTCAAAACAGCATGGTACTGGAAAAAATGGATATGTAGATCAATGTAATATAAAGCGCAGAAATAAATCCTCACTTATATGGTCAACTAATCTACAACAAAGAAGGGAAGGATATACCATAGAGTAAAGACAGTCTCTTTAATAAGTATTGTTTGGAAAATTGGACAGATAAATGTAAACAAAAGTAACTGGACATTATACCATATACAAAAATAAACTCAAAATAGATTAAAGACTTAAATGTAAGCACTGACACCATAAAAATATTAGAAGAAAACATAGGCGATAACTCTTTGAGGAAAGCCTTAGCAATAACTTCTTGGATAGGTCTCCTTGGGCAATGGCAACAAAGAAAAAAAAATAAACAAATGGGACTAAAAGGTTTTTACATCAAACTAAAAGGTTTCTGCTCAGCAAAGGAAATCACCAACAAAGTGAAAAAGCTAATGAATGGGAGAAGATATCCATCTATGATAATGAATTAGTATCCGAAATACATAATGAACTCATAAAACTTAACAAAAAAAAATAAACAATCTAATTAAAAAATGGGCAGAGGACCTGAACAGACATTTTGCCAAAGAAGACGTACAGATGGCCAACAGATGTACAAAAGGATAATCAACATCACTAATCATCAGGAAAATGCAAATCAAAACCACAAGAAGATATCACCTCACACCAGTCAGAATGACTATCATAAAAAAAAAATCAATAAATAACAACTGCTGACGAGGATTTGAAGAAAAGTGAACTCTTATTCACTGTTCGTTGGATTGTAAATTGGTGCAGCCACTATGGAAAACAGTGCAGAGGGTCCTCAAAAATTAAAAATAGAGCTACCATATGACCCAGCAATACCACTTCTGGGTATTTGTCCAGTGAAAATAAAAACACTAATTTGAAAAGATATATGTTCCCCAATGTTCACTGCAGCACACACACACACACACACACACACACACAAACACACTCACAGGAGTATTACTCAGCAATAAAAACAAATGCCATTTGCAAGAACATGGATGGACCTAGAGAGTATTATGCTAAGTGAAATAAGTCAGAGAAAGATAATTACTATATGATTTCACTCATATGTGGAATCTAAACAAAATTAATAAACAAAACAGAAACAGACCTATAGATACAGGGAACAAGTCCATGGTTACAGCAGGGGAGGAAGTGGAGGATGAGAAAACAATAAATAAAACCATAAAGGTCTACTTGGAATGGGGATATTGTACTACTGGGATTAGGAAATTTGACTCAATCATTAGCATTTGCAAAAAGAAAAATGTCAATCAGAAAATAACTTCTCAAACTTTCTCACTGGGGTGTGGGGGGAAGAATCTCATGACAGCAGAGCATTACACCAAGCACAAGATGCTTCTGATTGGCAGTCTCGGTGTGACTTCATAGGTCACACACCTACAAGGTGGCCCTACCTGTTCCTCCACTTCCCTGGGAGTGTCCCTTATTCAGTCACTTGCATGTGAATTCCTGCGCTCTGCTCTGGATAAATTCTAAGATGAATACAGCAACAAGCCTTCCCTTGTGGAACCCAGGGAAGAGAGATGAAGGAACAGAAATCATTCTATCATACATGTGACCATAAAAATAACAAATGAGTAAAATGAAATTCAACATGTCATAAGAAAAATACATCAAACCTGTCCTAAATCTGTTGCTTTACCTGTGCTCTCACTCAGCTGATGGAAGAAAAATAATCCATTCCTGTTCACCCAAACTGAAGACCTGAGAGTTATCCTTGTTTCCTTCTGCATCTATTTACCTTACCATTACATCCAATCAATCACCAAGTCCTGTACGTTTTAACTCTTCTTCTTTTTTAACGGCATTTAATACCACTACAGTTTAACTTCAGTCTTTACCATCTCTCTTCTGAATGATTGCAAGAGCTTCTTAAATAGACCCCTTTCCTATAATTTTATTCACCTTTAAACTGTTCTCATAACTATCAGGGTAACTTAGCTAAAAGACAAATCAGATCTTCCAGCTTATCATTGTTTGGGTTCTTTGGCTTCTTTGACTAAAATAAAGTTCAGATTCCTTAGTAAGCCATACAGGGCCATCTATGATTGAGAACAGTGGCCTCCAAACTTTCTGGATGAACAAAATAATTTGAGTTTCTCTCTCTCTCTCTCTCTCTCTCTCTCTCTCTCTCTCTCTCTCTCTCTCTCTCTCTCTATATATATATATATATATATATATATATATATATATATATGTGTGTGTGTGTGTGTGTGTGTGTGTTGCTATATACATATAGCAATTGCTATATATATAGCAACATATATATATTGCTATATATGTGTGTGTGTCTGTGTGTGTGTGTTGCTATATATATAGCAACACTGTGTTGCTCCGAAATAAGACCAGGTCTTATATTAATTTTTGCTCCAAAAGATGCATTAGGGCTTATGTTCAGGGGATGTCATCCTGAAAAACCATGCTAGGGCTTATTTTCCAGTTAGGTCTTATTTTTGTGGAAACACAACATATATAAATACACGCACACACACAGAGGGTGCCAAAAAAAAAGTATACACATTTAAAGAAAGGCAAATTGTAATAAAAATTGTAATACTCAATATATACCAATAACAAATGATGACCACAAGTTATGTTTGATTTCTGCAATTACAAGAGGTGCTCAAAGTGGTTACCATCAGTGTCCAGACACTTCTGATTGCGGCGAACTACTGCTGGTACCCCCTTTTTTGGCAACCTCAGTATATATATATATATTAATTCATTATACATGTACCCATATATATGAAACATTGAGAAAAACATAAATTTTAAAAAGGTACAAGAAAATTAAATATAAACATTTCTAGTATTTCCTTTTGTATATTTTCCTGTCTTATTCAATTATAGGGTATGCACCTTGCTCTCTTCTTGGAAAAGATCCAGCCCATTAAGTACTTCTTTGGTTCTGTCTAGCATACCTTCCTGACTTAGGTATAATTCTAGCAGTACCACCCCGCTTGTAGTCACCTTCATTCCCTGTACACAAACACATCGCATCATTTCTCATCTCTACGCCTTTTCTCATGTCATTTCTTGTGACTACTTTATCTGGGGAACTATTATTCACATTAAGATTCATGCATTCCTCCTCCAGAAAGCCTCTTGACAATCCCAATCTAAGTCATTATCCTTCTTGTTGCTCTATAATAACCCGTGCTTATCTTTACAGTTGTACTTAATGCAGAGTATTGCACAGATCACTTTTTATGCATCTTTCTTTCCAGTAGATTTAAAATTGGTTTTCATTCATCCTGGATCCATGATATCTATTTCCAGCTTTCCATGCATGATACTTGAATAAATGTTGATATTCAATTAACAATAATACAAATAGAATCAAGTAAATGGTAAAATAATTAAGAGTATTATCTAGAACAAAGACAGGTAAGATAAAAAACAATTTACTGAGAAGATAATTTCATAATATAGCAATATTTTAGCTGATTATTGAATCAGCTAGAGAATGAATATGCATTGAATACCTTATTATGAAGCTATATATTCCCTCCTATGGCGAAATATTAAAATCAGGTGGTAGAATATAGTTATATTATTATTTTAAAATAAACCTCATTATATATCAACTATAATTTAAATGATTCCATGCATACAATTGCACAAAGTTTAAGCTCAAGAGTTAAAGGATGTTTCAAAATTCTGAATATTTAAAATTATAACAATGTTTGACAAGCTATACCAAAAAAAGATATAGTATTTGTGTCATCTTGTTTAGAACAACTCAATAATAAAATTATATAATGTCTTGGATTTGCTTGAATTTGATAAAACAAATTGGTCACAAATTGAAATGGGTTATGATCATGGGGTTTATTACAATATTCTCTCCATTTATATTTTTATTTTATACAGAGGGTGCCAAAAATGCATACACATTTTAAAAACAGAAAACTACAGTAAAATCACAATACTCAATATATGAGTATATTGATAACAAAAGACGTAAACAAATCACATTTGACTTCTGCAAATACAACAGGTGCCCAAAGTGGTTACAATCAGCTTCCACATACTTCTGATTATGGTGAACTACTGCTTAAGCAATATTGACCAAAGTATCCAATTTATACATTTTTTGGCACACCGATATGCGAGGTTCGACAATTAAGTTTGGGAACTCATCCTAGAAAAAGTGCTACACCTCATTGCTGAATATCACTATGGTCACCTTTGAACTACTCACCTTGGGAAGCTATGCATTGATGTCCGCACATAGTCCACCCTTCAAAGCAATTTTGGAACTCTTTTTCAGAAATGGCCATCAGTGCTGCCATTGTATTACCCTTGATGTCCTGAATGTCATCAAAAGGTCTTCCTTTCAATATTTCCTTTATCTTCAGGTAAAGAAAGAAGTCACTGGGGGCCAGATCAGGTGAGGAGGGAGGGTGTTCCAATACAGTTATTTGTTTACTGGCTAAAAACTCCCTCACAGACAGTGCCGTGTGAGATGGTGCATTGTCGTGATGCAAGAGCCATGAACTGTGAGAGAAAAGTTCAGGTTGTCTAACTTTTTCATGCAGCTTTTTCAGCACTTCCAAATCGTAAACTCGGGTAACTGTTTGTCCAGTTGGTACAAATTCATAATGAATAATCCCTCTGATATCAAAAAAAAGATTAGCAACATTGTTGCAACAAGTTTCTGAACTTAATTGTCAGACCTCATGTTTGAAAGCTTTCATGGTAAAAGTTTACAAAGTGTTCCACAAGACTGAAAAGAAGTCTTCATTTTAATTTTCATTCCTAATCAAATTCAGAGCTTTTATGACAATAACATATATATCAAAAAGCTCTAATCTTTAGTACAATGTATTTGGATGACACTCTTGGTATCTTATCCATGCAGAAAACTAAGAAAGTTAGACAATTTCAGGAAATTTTACCAGAATGGTACTATATTAAACAGTTTACATTTAGACAGTTGAGAAACTGTATAATATAAATAAACAAAAAACCTGCAAGCAAAGAAAGTATTCATATGAACTAGATTTCGGAGGACACATAAGGGAAGTAATTCTTTTCTTTGTCTCAGGAGAATTAGGAACAGTTTTACTAAAAATATAGAGTCTTAATGCAGCTTAGGCAATTGGTGATTATTCACCTCAATTAGACCGTGCTCATGCTAATGACATTTTAAAGATTATATGATAAAACTAGGATGGAATGGAACAAGTTAGAAAATCCCCCTATACTTTGCATTATTAGGTAAATAGAGAGAAATTTAATGTGATACAAAAATAATAAGTGAGGCTTAGACACTTAAAAAAAAATAATGTAATGTAGCCCAGAGAGACTAAAAAAAAGACTTCTTAAGAAATTTTGATTCAGTGAGAATACAAATGAAATAGTTTTAGAAAGTGTGTAATAGAACATCTTAAGCCCGGTAGATCAAGGACAAACATATGTTCTGAAGAAGCCAACTTAAAATGTTTTAAGTTATGAAAGTAGGGATATAAAAACCCTCTCTATATCTGTATGCTATGTATGTGTTTGCATGTGTGTGTGTGTCCTTTCCTCCTGTCGCATTAGATGTTAGAAGAAAAACAGCGACAGACTTGCAAATAATTAGAAAGGAGTCTACAAAAGGAAACACTAGTGTTTTCGGAAATCTGGTAAGTGACTGAGTAGACCTACTGTTGTCCCTTGGACTTCAAAATGAGTGAATGCATGTCATGAAAAACACTTTATTAAAGACACATATAAAAGAGAATTTCCTCCTATACACCCTACAATATATGTCATATTTTATTGCTTTTGTTTCACCCTAATGTATGAAATTTGATGATTAGATCATAAAGCTATAATGATGAAAACTATTAGGTTGGTGCAAAAGTAATTGCGGTTTTTTGCAATTATTTTCAAACTTTTTAACCTCAATTACTTTTGCACCAACCTAATATATCCACAAAATCTGTGTACAAGAAAGTCCAAAGTTTTATTCTTAAGAGCCACAAACTAGAAGTATACATAGACCTTCATCAATGAAAGAACGGATAAATAGGCTGTGGTACATTTACACAATTGGACATCCTTTACAATGAAAAGGAACACACTACTAATACATGCAAGAATATAATGGATCTCAAAAATATTATGTGAAGTGAAGGAAATCACACACAATGATGCATATTGTGTGATTACATTTATATAAAATTCTAGAACAGGCAAAACTAACCTATGGTGATAAAAATCAGGTCAGTGATTGCTTCTGAGGATAAGCTTTACCTGGGAAGGAGCAAGAGAGAACCTGATGAAGTAATAGAAATATTTCATATCTTGTTATTTATTCATCCTAGGTTAATGAAAGCACATTTAAAGTCTGAGCATTTTACTATAGGCAACTTATACTTAAATACAAATATACATATATATATATACACATATACACACACACATATATATGTATATATATATATATGTATTTATATATATACACACACACACACATATATATATATATACATACATATATATATATTTATATTTGCTTAAAAAATCCTCTATGATCATTTTTAAGTAGATAATCTGACTTCATCTGAAAAAGTTAATCTGGAAACACAGATATGCCTGTGGTATACAGGACCCTAGAAATGCATTTGCCTAACCTTAAAGAAAGTATAATGTAGAAGAAAGTTCATAGGACCATAAAAGACAGTAGGTGGTGAAACTGTTCAGTGCCAATTCAGTGGGGCAAACAAACCAAAAACAGAGTCTTATTAAGTACATGTTACTTTGAAGGGACCTTTTTATAGTGGAGATACATATATATATATATATCAAATTAGAATCCTGCTCTCTAGAAAAATCAAATTCAGAAAGGTAACAAAGAAATGCACATGGATAACCGTAAAGTAGAAAGTAAACTACATGAAATGTACAAAATCATGGTGAAAATCCAGAATAAGGAACGATGACATCCATCTGGGAGAGTATACTTGGAAGTAGCTCGGAGAATGCAGCAAAAGAGAATATGGTATCCATCGGAACATGAGAACATGATAGAGAAGACTCAGAAATCAGCTTTGAAAGTTGAATTTATTTGTGTAAAACACCCAGTTTATTTGTTAGCATGAAAAGGTGGTTTTTAGTGCTAAGAGTTTAAGATTTTATGTGATGATGGTGACGGTGAGGATGCTGTCACAGCTAGGATGACTAACTGGTACAGTTTTCCCAGGACTCTCCTGGTTGCAGAACTAAAAGTCCAATGCCCCAGGAAAGCCCCAGGAAATCGATACTGAACATGATCCTTTCAGATCTCTAATGTTAGAGTACCTCGCAGATGATCCCGGGTACTCTGTTCTGAATCTACAACCGTGTTTGTGCCCAGGCCGCTCTCAGCTAATGACTGTCTGAGGCAGGAATACTAAGGTAGGCCAGTCTTGCAACATGTGAAACCATTCTGATGGGCATCTTTGGCTTGACAGGTGACTCTGGCTCCACACCAGCTGAAGCTTTATTAAAACTGCAGCACCGTCTAGGCTTTTCCTACCCGAGCTCCCTTCCTTCTCTCTTTTATATGGGTCATATCTGCATTGCAGTCTGACAACTCTGTTCATTTTTTTTTTATATAAGATGTGTGCATATCTAATCCTGCCTTAGTTCTGCTTTTCAGAGGCCCAGAACCAGCACAAGTGGTGACAGGAGCAATCTGAAGAAAATAAAGGGTAAGATGGGGCTCTGGGTCTGGCTCACTCTTTACACAACAGGCAGAGAGGATATGATATGTGGGGCACGGATAATTCCTGGAACATGATTCCAATTGCTAAAAATATCATGAAAAGTGACCCAAGAAAACATCTTTTGAAGGCGTGATGTCCTTGCAGGAACAATGATTCATGCATTTGGAAAATATGGAAGAAAAAATAACTACAAAGATGGCAGAGTTGGCTGGTAACTGTTTGTTGTGCGGGGTGGCCTGCAGGGCCTCTAGTCCTGCACCCCACATAAGAACGCAGGATATGGCGAGGCCAAAAAGGAACACCCATGGAGCCATAGGTAGGGGAGTCACACCACTATAGTCTCACTGGAGGTTGGAGACACAGGGAGCAGGAGACACACTATCCGCAACCTGCCGTCTGCTTCTCTGCCAGCCAACCAACCGACTGACCAACCAACGCAGCCACGGCAATTATATCAATGGCTAATTGGCTAACTGGTTACAGCTGATGGTCAATTAGCCACAGCTGATGGCCATCTACTACCTGAGCCAGCACCTTTCCATGGAGGCCGAAAGCCTGGAAACTGCTCTTTGCGACTCTGTCCCCAAACTGTTACACTGTAATGACCCACTACACAGAGATAAACTGCGAGCTGGTAACAGGCAGTTAAAAGTAAATGTGTGAGTCAGATTTCGGAGATTACAAAGAGGCAGTGGAGGTGTAGACACAGTTGAGCAAGAAACGGAAGATTGAACAGTTATGTCTACAGAGCTCCAGAGATGTTTAAAAGCTCATCAAAGGCAGGTGTGCATTCTAAACTCGGAGACCTGGTTGGTAAAACCTGACATCCTGAATCAAGAAATGAGGATATCTGGATAGGTGTTCCTAAGGGTGTTGGCTCTTGCAACGCCTCCTTGGACTCTCTGAGTTTGCAGAGGTGGTCTACTTCTCCCTAATGAAGGCTGGCATCATCCTTGTGCTGAAAAATGTTGCAGAGATACCTCACCCAATGGCAAAAGGCATCTCCTCAGGAGTGCACCCACTTCCAATCCCAGCAGCTCGGCTGATAACTATAAGCTCAGTATAGTTCAGCTGAGGAATTGCTGGGCCTCACAAGGGAGGAAAGAGATTATATACCAACAGAGCTGTAAGAAATAACTAGCATGACCAGCAGAAGTCAGGGGAGTCACCCCTGGTATTGAACTTTGAAGGTGCGTGATCAAATGGGGCTGGAATATAAGACTGCATAAGCAAAGATTCTTTTACTTGGGAGTACTTTCTCGGCATCTGGGATTTAATACTCTGGCAAGGATCCAGGCTATGGGGCAGAATCTCTGTGAAGGTAGCTCTGAAAGACATTCAAAGCATATGCCTTTCTCCATGTAAAGTTATCCAATATGCCCTGGCAGATGATAGAAGTAATAAAGAAGATGAGAGAAGGAAGTTAAAAAGCAGAAACAGATTATGTGAATAAAGAAAACCCTCCAAAGGATTATGTTCCATGAGAAGCTTCAGAAGACGCAAGACTGATGGTGATGTAGTGGTTCGATATTGTGATTTATAACAGGACATCTACATTTGATTTCCCTCTCTGTCTCTGGCACAGAGCTCCTAAAACGCTTGGAATTTCCTAAGTGATTGGAGCATAAAGGTATCTTTTGTTATCCGAATAAGATGGTTTTTAGAAAGCACCTAAGGATGGGGGCTGGTTGTCAGAAGAACGGACTGTGGGACTAGAGGGTTGGAACTTTCAGTCCCACCCTCCTGACCTCTCAGGTGGATAGCATCAGAATTGAGTTGAATTGTAGGAAACCCAGCTGGTGTTAAATAATTGTTTGTTGGTATGTCCCCGCCCTCCACCACCACCATGTTGTAATTGAGTGCAAAACTCCTCTAAGTGGTGAAAGGGGCACCGTCACTACCAATAAGTTCAGTAGTGGCTTTGCTTCTCAGGCCAGGATGACACTAGGAGGGGCAGTCACACAGCTCAGCTCATCAATATCCATGGTTATGATCTGTCCTCCCCATCTTCCCCCAATTTAAGAGCGGAGAGTTTGCTGTGCTTTCTAACTTACCAGAAGCTAGGAGGCCAGAACTTCCTTACAGGTAAGGTTGAAGTTGTAGCCAAGGAGGCTTGACCTGTAGGAGTTGTGGTGATGGTTTATACAGCATGGGGCCCCTGAGGCCAAAAATAGACTGGCAGCCAACAAGGGTGCTGCTTAACATTTACAACCCCGCCCCGCAAAACACACACACACACACACACACACACACACACACACACACACACAGGCACAGACAATGATGGAGGAGCAGAAGCCAGCGGGTGATTTCTTCAACAAAATGTCATGATACCCTCCTCACATCTCAGACCTGAATTAATTTTCAGATCCAGAACCCAGTGACTGAAGAAGGAGCCACATCCCTAGTAGGAGGGACCCTGTAACACCGTGGCCATTATTGAACTCTGAGGACCCTCCCAGATCCTTCCTCAAAAGATCCTATGACCACTTACTTGAGTGACTCAACACTAGGAGAAGGGAAATGCACAGATATCTTCAGGATTATTAGACACAGTGTCCGAGTTGACATTAATACCCCCCCAAGACCTAATGTATCATCACCGACCCCTGGGGGGTGGGGCTTATATAGGCTTGGTAGTAAATGGAGTCCTGGCTAAATTCTGACTTCCTGTGGGCCCACTAGTTTCACAGACTCACCCAGGGATCATTTTCTTAGTGTCAGTGTGCATAAATGAACTTGATATACCTGGCAGTTAGATGAACCTCATCATTGGGTCTGTCACTTCTGCAATAGCATTATCATAGTGAGAAACGTCAAATGGACTTCTCTAATACTATCCACTTTCCAGCATCTCCCTATCTGACGTGAATGGTCAAGATAATAAAAAAATGAATAGCACATTTCACGGAGGATAAGGGTGGGTGTAGGAGATGAATGTCACCATTAAAGACAAGTTTTAGGAGTAGTGGGTTTTATTACATCTCTGTTTAATTTACCAATCTAGCTACTGAAGAATGACAGTAAACTGCCACAGGCTTAACCAAGTAATAGCCCCAGTTACAGCTGCAATGCCAAATGAGGTAGTATTGTTAGAGCAGATTAACGAGGCCGCAGGTCCATGGTATGCCGTGATTGATCTGCTGAAGGCACTGTTTTCAATTCAATTCAAGAGGAGAATCAGAAGGGGTTTTAATTCATGAGACAGACAACGATATTTATTTATAGTTTTTCCTCCAGCTATGTCAACTCTCTTGCCCTCTGTTAATATATAGTCTGAAGCGATCCAAAATCTGGGTCATTGGACATTTTGAAGCATATTACAATGGCCCATTTATATCAAAAACATCACACTGCTCAGGCAGAACATGCAAGTGGTAGCTAGGCTGCTAAAGGTGTTGGAAAAACACATGCGTTCCCGAGGATTGGAGACAAACCATTCAAAGATTCAGGAACTTGCCATTTTAATGATTTTTTTTTTTATGGATCCAATCATAAAAAGCATGCCTAAATATCTCCTACAAAATTAAAGATAAAGTTAAAGGCAAATCACTGCATCTTGCTATTCCTACTGCAAAAGGAAAAGAGTACCTGGTTGGTCGCTTTGGTTTCTGGAGGTACCTCATTTAATCCATGCCTAGGATTATTGTTCCATACCATTTCCCTGGTGACAGGAAAACTGCTAGCTTTGAGTGCAATGCAGAGCAGTACAGGGCTTTTCAGTAGGACTAGCTGTGGTACAAGCAGCCCTGTCATTTGTGCCATATGATCCAGCAGACCCTATGGTGTTGGAGGTGTCAGTGGTCAGAAAAGATGCAATGTGGAGCTTATGGAAAGCTTCAGCAGCAGAATCCCAATACAGGCCCTTAGGATTCTGCAGTAGGCTATTCTATATGAATGGCATGTCCTTTAAGAAACCATTCCTGCCATGTTTCTGGGCCCTGACAGAAATAAAATGCTTGACGTTGAGGTTCCAAGTGACCATGCATCTGGAACTGCCCGTCATGAGTCGAGTTCTCATACCTATGGTCATATGGAGGTACCAGGCAACCAGCTTAAGGAGGAAAAAAAAAAATAATCTCAAGTCTGTTTTATGGATCATTCAGCCCAATATTTAGGGTGTAAGTTAAAAATGAATTATATCGACACTCAGGAGTGTCCCCTGAAGTGAGTGGAGAGGAGGAAAAAAATCTTCCCATGGGAAGAGTTGTGAGCAGTGTATCTGATCATTCACATTGTGTGAAGGAAGAATCTGTATACTTATGTATACAGATTTTGAGGCAGTGGCCAGTGGCCAGGCCATCTGGTCATGGAAATGGAATTATAATAATTGAAAAATTAAAGATAAAGAGGTCTAGAGTGGAGGCATGAGGATTTACATATGGGTGTGACTACAGAGTGTGAAGATTTTGGAATCACATCTTAATGCCTACAAAACAAAACAAAACAAAACAAAAAACAAAAACACTAACCACCAAAGAAGCACTGAAAACCAAATGCCTTGGTCAGTTGACTAGCCAGTGTTCATCAGCCACCCTTGCTGATGAACTGGGTACATGAATGAAGAGGTCATAGTGGCAGAGATGGAGGTTCAAGGATATGAACTTCCCCTTACCAAGGCCAATGTAGCTACTTTTGCCTCTGAACATCCAATCTATCAGCAATGAAAAAAAACAAAATATGACACTATTCCTCAAGGACATCAACTGACCACTTAGTGGCAATGCAAGTTCATCGGGCATCTGCCAACCTGGAAGGGTCAGTATATTATCATCATAAATACATAGAACCATTCCAGGTATGGGTTTGCCTATCTCTCTGTAGGATGTCAACCAGCCCCATTACTCAAAAGGGTAATGGAATGCCTGATCCACAGGCATGAATCCCACACAGGGCAGAACCTGCCTGGGGGGAACCAATTCATAACGAAGTGCATGGGAGCCACTGCTTAAGTCACATACCACACCACCCAAAAGCAAATGGTCTTATCGAATTCTGGAACCACCTTCTAAAGGCACAGATGAAGCCTCACCTCAAAAGCAACACTCTGAAACTATGGGGTGCTATTCTTGGGATAGTATATTCATTCAATTACACACCTCAATACAGTCCTGTATCACCAACAGGAACAATTCATGGCTCTAGGAATTAAAAGATAAAAGCAGCAGAGGCCTCACTGTCAATTACTCTCAATAACCCACTGGAGGAGTTTCCTTCCCTGCGACTCTGGATTCTGTAGGGTCGGAGCTCCTGGTTGCCAAATGGGCTACACTTTTGCCAAAGGGCCATAGCGAGGGTCCCACTCAACTACAGGCTGTCGCTGCTGTCAAGAGACTTTGCATTTCTGTGTCTAAGGTGAAAAGAGGAGTCCGCATACTGGTATGGCTGATTAGCCCTGAGCCGCATGGGGAGGAAGGGCTACTTTCTCACAATGTGGCCGGGAACAGTATTTGTGGGACCTGAGTAATCCACTTGGGAACCTTCCAAAACTCCCTCTGAAAAGACACATGCAGAATCCTGAGAAGGATTACTAAGGATTCGGACCCTTGAGATACTAAGGTTTGGGTCACAACATCGAATAAGCCACCTAGACCTGTCAACTTGCTAGCTGACAACGAAGAACAATTAGAATAGAGCTAGAGGATGAATGCCAATTGTGGCCTGAAATCAACTACAGCGATAAGGTCTGTAGCTAGTCCTACTAAACTCCCTCTTCCAAATTTCCCCATAAGAAGAGAGGTCTATGGAAACTGTGGAAGAACTGTTTCCCAAACCTGTGTACAGACAGATCTATGTGGCACAATGCATGGCCTTTGGCAGTCATGGACATGCAGTTAAGTTTCTGACCATGGAGAGCATAATTGTCTGAATCCACCATTCCCACCAAGGCCCCACTTCAAACACTGTTCCCAGACAATGGCTGAGTGTCTAACGCAAACTGAGGTAGACCTGTTTCTACGAAAAGCACAACCTCTTTGAATGACAATTTTGGCTCAGGAACTCCCTATCAGTCTTACTAAAAATGTCTTAGACCTTTCTTACCCAACCTTCCTTCCCTTTCTTCTCCACAGGGGTCTGGCATGTATTGCATTTTGACATCTAATCTCATCTGTCTCAATCCCCTTTGTTACTCATAAACACTTTCTCCAATCAACGTCATGCATGCTGAAGATATGCACATTTTGAGATGAGAACGAGAAAAATGTATAGAAGCTCATGCCTACTGGCCTACATTAAAGGGTTCAAACTGGTCACATAATAAATGTGATTTATTTGGTCTACAGTACCATCTTCTATAGTGTTACTAGCTCCTCTTAGGGGTAAAAAACTAGAACTGGAAACTCAGGGCTACAAATAGTGCATCACAGAAATGATGTGTAGTTAAGTCGGATCTGTCCCCACCAAGTTATTTTCAATATGCCACAGTCAATCCCCACTAGGCCTTGCTCTCTAAGGACTTCATTTACACATGAAACTTCCTTGACGCTTGTAGTCACATAGTCACTTGAGTGTGTAATACTGGCCTAGTATTCTCAATAAACTAAGGGCTGTCTTCTGAGACAAACTAAGGTATCTTCTGAGAGATTGCAGGATGGGTTGAAGACTTAAAGTTACATATAAACTGTAGGTACCACCGGATTGGGGATGAAGAAAAGAAAATAGAGGCTTTACAGGGATTTGGAGTTTGCAAAGCAAAAAAAAAAAAAAAAAATAGAAGAAGAACAAGGAATACAATGATTTATAGTTTATTCTTGAGATAACTAGCTGAGATATATGGGCTTTGAAAAGAGGGAGAAAATGCCAGAATAGGTACAATGAAACAAAAGTAGACGGGATCAGATTACCAAAACCTGAAATAAAAGCAAAGAGCAGATTTCCTGTAGGGTGATAAATTCAGAGGTTGTGTGTAGAAAAGGGATTTCCATTTCTGCCTACCTCCTGGGAAGAAGGAGATGGGATTCAGTTCACACATTTCAGCTTAAACAAATAATCAATACCAGATGCTGAATTTCCTATGTTTATCAAGTCTCCTCTCCAATCGAATAGACATTTTAAATAGCTTTAGCGACCATTTGTTACGTAACATGTTTGAATATTATATTAGATTGCTAGGGCCCATAACAAATACCACAGATAGGATGGCTTAAACAATAGAGATTTATTTTCTTACATTTCTGAAGGTTAGAACTGAGATGTCAGCGGGACTGATTTGATTCTGATGCCTCTCTCTTTGGCTGGTAGATGGCTGCCCTCTCCCTTTGTCCTCCTATGGTCTTTCCTCTGTGCATGCTGTCTATTCCTAATTTCCTCTTTTTATAAGTGTATCAGTTATAGTGGATGATGGCCTACCCACATGACCTCATTTTTATCTTAATTACCTCTTTAAAGTTCCTGTCTCCAAATATTTTCACATTCTGAGATACTGAGTGTTAGGACTTTAAAATATAAATTTGAAGGGGGACATATTTCTGCCCATAAGAGATATCCACAAGCATCACAGAGATTTTTCTTTTGTTAATTTACATAGCATGTGTGATGTTGAAGATAACTTTGAATTACGAAAGATTTCTAAGCAGAATAACTGAATTGCACATGTATTAGCAATTGACACTACATTCAGTGATCTCTATTCTTCAAGAGGTAAGAAAGGCTAGCCCATGTGCAAGCCTACTACCCGTAGAAGAAATACAATGCTTTACATTTCCAGGGCATGCAGACATTTGAAGACTCATTTGGCAAACTACAAGGATCACCCCAAGGATAACAAATCTGACCAAGTGCTCATATACTTCTCCCATTTCAGCTCATTACAATGGAGACTTTTCTAATTTTAAAAATCTAGTATTAGTAATATTATTCCAAATGTTTAAGGATTGTGTTTCTTTAAAAATCATTGTTTAATAAATAGTAGTTATATATAACAAAATGTATGTTAAAACATGTCCCAAATCTTAGTATTCAATAAAATAGATAATGGGAAGGAAATGACTGTGTTACTCCTATATAATTTCAATTATAGTACAATCCAAGGACCTTTTGAAATGGCACCATAGGACAGGATTCTGTATGTTTTATATCTATTATGAATGATTTTTGCTACTGACAATATTAAGAGTAATGCTATTATAACATTTTTTTCTTAAAATTTGTAGTATTAAATAAATGAGTATTTTGTTTTACACCATAACATCACACAAAATTTCACAATTATATAGTAAAACACCCAGTCCCAGCTATCTCTTGTAAGGTGACATGGCTGGAAAACCACTATTAAGAAAATTTACACCATGACTCTGAATTCTATGTTAAAGGCAAAAGAGGCGTTTTCAGCATTACCAACATTATTGACCAGGGAAATTTGAGTAATAGAATACAAATAAACTAATTTAGAAGGAGACAAATGTCATTTTTCCTATTTTTAGTAGGAAACATTCCCGTTACTAATTTAAATTAGATGACATAAATCCTAAAACATGAACAGGGTTTGACCAATTACCTTATATTTGCATGTGCATTCAATACTGTTAAACAATGTACACATTTCTAATATTTACTTGGGGTGAACTGGAATTTCCTGAATAACCAAATATGTTATTGTAATAAATATAATTTGTAGCTCCTAAACTACTCTCAAAGTGACCAAAGCGTGCCAGAATAGATGGCTTGTCTTTGGCTGTGGTTCTTAAGGAAACAACACAAGGGTACTTGGAGTAAAAGTACAGATTCATACATTTCACCATTCAATTATGACTACTATGTTGTGAGTCAAAAGTTTATTTTTAATAAGCACCCAAGATAATTTTGATCATGTGGTCCACAGACCTATTTTGAGAAACACTGCTATGAAGTAAATGAATTTCCTGCGTTTCCTCCCAAATGCTAAAAGGTTACCGTATTTTGCCATATATAATGCACACTTTATTGGCCTAAATTTGTGAGGGAAATATCAGGATGTGCATTATACATGGGTAGTACTAATTCCATATCTATATAAATGTGTTTAACAGTTTTATTTATGCTTATGAGTTAAAAGTATAACTCCAGAAATCAATAACGGTATCCATATGTAAAATCATACCCTGGAATATGATAATCGGTTTTGCTGAATTTACGAAGAACTTGCAACGACGAAGAGTTCTTGGCCTTTTATGATGTGTAAATATCATAAATTTGTTACTGGTACATAAAATTTCTTGTACCTTGTATCTGTTCTTGTGTTTTCTAATTATTTGTTACATAAAATTTCTTGTACCAAAATATGCTAAAAATAAATGCTTAAATTCCTTTCTAATAACAAAAAACAAATAGCTAAATGTAAAATAAAAATTTGAATTAAAAAACTAAAATTAAAGATTTTTTTCCCCTAAAAGTTTGGGCCTAAAACATGAGTGCACAACACACACACGAGCACATTATACATGGCAAAGTACAATACTTACTTTTCTGAATAGCTTGATGAGTCTCCAAATTTTTCTTTCAGGAAGTAAACTGATACAAAGATTGTTTTTTGTTGCTGCTGCTGTTGTTTGTTTGTTGTTGTTGTTTGTTTGTTTTGGTATGCTATGCTGTAGATTGCTTTACTACTCTTGCAAAATAAGAAAGTACAAAATATCTAATTCATTCATTGTGCTAAAGTAAACCAAAGTGGTTTGATTCTAGTCTTTAGAATTCCCCTGGTCATTTTCCAGTGTTGAGATACCAACCAATTTTACAATACAAATGGAGGTGAGCAATTTTCCATATCTGAAAGAAAAGTAATATTTTCTAACTATTGAACACATTATGGTCCCTGAAGTATTACTAAATTACCAACTTCATCTCCACAGTTTATAGGTTTTGTTTTAAATGCAAGAGAAGAAAGTTCAGAAATTGAGAGGACATACATTGGATCCAGACTGCACACATTCAAAATCCAAATCACATCTGTCCATTAACGGCAACATCCTTTCAAGCAAATTTCTTAACCTCTCTTCTGCCTCAGCTTTCCCATCCGTAAAAATAAAAATAAAAGCACCTCCTCATAAAGTTTTTATGAGAATTAAATGAGTTAATACACTTAAAGCATTTAAAAGCATTTAATGCATGTATATAATATGCATTAATATACATTTAATGCATGTATATAATATACATGCATTAAGTGTTTTCTGTTACTATTCTATTAAAATTCAGGCAAAATAAAGGCAGAATATGAAAAAGGCATATATAATGTAATGGGAAATCTCCATTGTGGACTGAAGGTCCATCTTAAAGATAATACAGATGAAAGCCGTCCAATCCGATCTGGAGAGCAGAGAGAATCAAAGATTGGATGCTTGATGTCATGTCACTCTTACGGCCCAAGAAGAAGATAAAAAGTCAAGTTGCAAAGAAATGTCAGGGAATTGATTTCTCAGTCAGCATGGCTCACATGGCTCACTGGGCTCTTCACTAATTCAATACACCAACACACTTTCATCATAGGGTTCACTGTGCCTCTGCCTTCCAATGAGTCTCTGAGAGATTCACTTCTCCTTCAATCAGGTGTTGGCTAAAATTCAGCTCTCAAAGACGTTTTCACTCATCTAAAATAGTAGCCACTTTAAAAATTTCACTCCTTCTTAGCATTTTTCACTGTCTGATACCAAATTACATTGGTAGGTGAATGAGTGTTTATCTAATTTTTCCAAATAAGATGTAATCTCCACAAGAACAGAGTTGTTGTCAGTTTTGTTCCTGCTGCAATTTTAGTATGTAGAACAGCGGCACAAAGTTGGTGCTCAAGGTTGTTAAGCCAATGAAATTGGCTAATGGATAAAAGGCCAACATGGCAGCAATAAGATTGAATTTCTAACTATAATCATGTGCCACTTAATGATGGGTACGTTCTGAGAAACGTGTCGTTGGGTAATTTTGTCATTGTGCAAACATGGTAAAGCGCATTTACACAAACCTGGATGGTATAGCCTGCTATATACCTAAGGTACATAGTAGACCCTGTTGCTCTTAGGCTATAGCCTGTACAGCACGTTACTGTACAAAACAACACAAGATTCAATCAAGCACAAAAGAAAATGATACAATCAGGAGAATTGGTAAAAACAAGATGAGGCTGCTTTGAGTGTAACACAGCATGCAGTTTTACATTATTTTTTCTTGTAAGTAGAAAAAATATACTCTAAAATGACATAAATTATAGAACATTATATAAACCACTAACATAGTTGTTTATTATCATTATAGAGTATTATGTAATTTACATAATTGTACGTGATATAGTTTATAGGACTGGCAGCAAAGTAGGTTTGTTTACACCAGAATCACCACAGACATGTGAGTGATGCATTGTGCTACAACCTTATGACAGCCAAGATGTCACTAGGGAATAGAAATCTTTCCCTCCATTATAATCTTACAAGGCCACCACCTTATATGCGGTCCATCATTGACTGAAAAGTTATGTTGTATATAGCTGTACTTACTGCTTACAAATAATAAAGTCAAGTATATTATTATTTTAAAAATTAAAAAGGAAATTATCCTGGTAGCAGGAAAAAAAAATCAGTTCACAGATAGCTCACTTTACTGACAAAATTATTGGAAGCTAAAATGCATATACCAGTTGTAGCCCCCCAAAATTTCACGTTTATGCCATGGTATTCTTTTCAAAACATTATATTAAAAGATGGCTGAAATATAAGAGAAGAATATGTGAACTTATTTTAATGAATTGAAGGTAAACCATTTGAAAGCAATCAACTCTACTAAATTTAAAGGCAATATTGAAGTTTAATTGGCCAATTTGTATTACTCAAATTCTCCAAAATAAAATAATAAAAAAATGTGGTTTTTTTCTGTTGTATTTTATAATAAGAAAAGAATCAATCTAATTTGAATAGGCAGGCTTTTAACTTTTTACAAATCAGTATAAAATGGCTTTCTTCTGTTAAATTGATAGTGAGCATTCATTTATTTTCTTAAAATTATGACTATTCCTAGAACAATTTGCAAAACATCTGAAAGTTGTTTTTATTTAATACAGCCCATTTTGAATGTTAACTTTCCTTTTTCTTCCTCTATTGTTTTTGCCCTTTATCAGATTTGCTCCATTTCATAAAAATATTTTCTTTCTGAATCCAGATGCTTCACTACTCTATATTCCCCCACTTCCCATTCAAGACAAGACTACCCTTAGAATGAAAATTTGTCTGTCTCATTTCTTCACAATGACTATGTATTTTACTTATAATCTGTCCCATCAGACATAAAGAATGAAATAATTAAATAAACTATATTGTTTAGCAGAGAGAACAGGGTAAGCTGGAAAGAAAATGGAACTTAAGAGGCAGGAGAAAACTGGATATGTATTTTGGCACTACAATGTATCATATGTGTGTCTTTGAATTAAGTTATTTAACCTCTCTAAGTCTGGGTTATGAATCCCTAAAATAAGAATAAAGCCTATCTAATAGAATGGGTTCAGCCATGTGTTAATCATTCATGGCACAATTCATGATACAGTTGATAAATAAACTTGAAGGGGCCTTCTGAAGATAATGGTGTTTTCTGTTCTAAAGATGAAAGGTATTTGGCAGTAGGAGAGACTCTTCAGCACTCTCCAGTTCCCCCACATGTAAGCTCCATTTTCCCTTCCTGTTTATAGTTAGAAAAAATAGCAATATATTAAGGTGATTGCCTTTCAAAAAAAAAAAAAAAAAAAGGCTAAAACAAGAAATGTTCTAAATCAAAAATTGAATTATAAAAAACAACAAACTTATGTCACTAATGAATAAATAACTTATTTTATCTAATATTAAATCGAATTCTGGTTTTGCTAAGCAGGTAATTATGTAGCCTTTTTTCCTAATTATTTTATTTTGTTAGTCACCTAGACTGAAATTATTAAAACCAATTTAGCTTGAATCATAGGTGAAAAATTCCAATGCTCAGAGAACTGATAATAACCTGAAAATAATGCAAGTTATGCTTCACAAGGTTAACTTGTGATTAATTCTGTATTTTATTGTGATTATTCTAAATTTACAAATGTGCACAGGAGAGCTATGGTATTTTTCTGAATTTGAGCACTTAATTTCTCACCAGATGCATATGAAAACAGGTTGTGCATTTCTGATTATTTGTTAGAGGGTTTTAGTCAGATTTTTGCCAGCAGCAGGCAAAACAAAATAATTTTATGCAATAGAATTAAAGGGAAGCGTTTTGTTTTTTAATTTCAAGGTAAAGTTATGTTCATTAACAACAAAGAAGAATCTATGGTGCGAGAAGGAGAAAAACAAAACAGAACACTGCTATCTACTTTCAAATTGCCTTATAAAAAATTAAACAAAATCTGACAACACAACCTAATGTATTTTTTTTAAAGGAAACATATGGCAGATTAGAAAAATATTAAACTCATAATCAAAACACTACTATTATCTATCACCAACTATGTTACTCACAGCTGAGTATATTTGGACAAATCACTTTAACAATCTGGGCTTCTGTGCCTGTTTCTAAGGCTGTGTAATAAAACCATCCCAAAACTTAGTGGCTGAAAGCAAGAATATTGCTTATGAAACTGCAGTGCTCAGCAGACACAGCTCTTTCTACTACGATGTCTCTGTTCTGCTTGACATCCATTGGGGTGGGCAGAATGTTATGAAAAGTAATCATGTAAAAGCTCACTTACCCACCAATCTTGGAAAACTCAGCCAGCCAGGGCTGGCAAAGTTAGATTTCCTTAGGTACTTCTCTGTTTCTGTCATGTCAGCATGTTGACCTTTTTGGAATAATCTCCTTTATTTTATATGAAAAAATGATCAGGTTGGATTAGATAATCTCTAAAGTCTCTCCATCTCAGAAAGTCTTATAAGTGTCTGATTAAATGGAAACAGGAATAGCTTGAAAAGGGCTCTGAGTCAGTTAGCAGAACATTAACACTTGGGGTAGAGAAGAAATTTAGAGAATAAGTAACTCTGGACATGTATAAAGCATCTAAATTAGTAAATTAGCACATTTTTCAGTATTAAGGATCATGTGTGACTGCACATGCAAGACTACTTTCAAAGAGTACGGTTTCCAGGACACAGGGCAGGTTGATTGTTCCATGCCATTCAGTTTATTTCTTTAACAAGATAATTATCATCATGGCTCATTTATTTCCATTTTGAACACCAGATGTGATATCAAAAGCTGTCAACATATTATTATTGCTAGGATTTAAAAAAGTTCTGTGTATTATATATATATATATATATATATATATATATATATATATATAACACATATATATGTATACATGTATATATATATACACATATATATGTATATATATACATGTGTGTATATATATATATATATTTCACTATATTATCAATCCATATAAAAATTTGAGTCATAATACCATAATACTGTTTTGCATGTCCATCCAGCCCTGATGACCCATCTGATAGTAACTTATCCTGATAGTAATTTATCCTGATAAATAAAGGATAAGAATCAATATCACCAGTGGCAAATCGTCTTTAACAAGAATTACCCTGCTTTAAAATATAGCAGACTAGGTATATCAGTGTGGTGAGTACAATGAAACAAGGCATGGAGAATCCCCTAAGGACAAAGGGAAGGAATCCAATTATGAACAGATGTATAAATAGTAAGTCAGTCCATTATGATTTCAAGTTTTATTTTTATTTTAATGCATGAGGAGTTATCCTTTATTCACAAGCCACATTTATATATGCAAAATATTGTATGATGGCTTTTAGAAAATAGATGGCTTTTCAGTATAGGAAAGTTTATTAAACAAAGCATGGGCACCAGCTGTTTCCTGTTTCTTCTAAGAGAGTTATCTGTATTTTACCAATTGAAAAGTTAAATCCCAAAATGCTAAAGCTTGAAAGACCGTACCATTTATCAATCTTAAAATTGTAATTTATTGGTATTGTGACGTGAGCCTGCCTTTAAACTGTGCACTTTATATGTCTTTATTATTTCATGCAAAAGGAAAATGACACAAACACAAGAAAAATGTCCAGACCGAATTCTTCAATCTCGCTAAAGTGTGACTGTAAATATGTAAAGGCCCCATAATATCTAAGTGACCTTAAATAAGTACTTCTTGGGTGTCCTGAAATGTCTTTTTTGGATGTGTCATACTTTCCCAGTAAACCAGAACAATTCCAGACACCCATGTGTGACCTGAATGTAAAAAATGACTATTTGTCTACACAGTTTTAACTTTTCAGGTGTGGACTATGTGCAATCTCCATAAAACATCTGGAAACAAAAGTGGGCTATAGCGACATGAATGAAACTTGCTTTTCAAAGTTAAAAAGGTTAGTGTTCAAAAATCTTTTTGATGATAACCATGACAGTCAGTACACCATGGTTATCAAATTTTCCATCATGGTTTTTAACATATTTTGAGGTATAATTTTATCTTTAAATTCAATGCAAAATTTGTATTCCACAACTTGATACCTGAGTTGTAACAATAATATGTTAAGAACTTGTTCTCCACAAAATTTTCAAGTGTAACTGATACCAAACAATTAAGCCACAATCTCTTGGTTTCAAGTTTCCTCTGAAATACTTACTACATATACCTGAGAGAGATTTATATCCCATTTTGAGGAGAATGCATTAATGTTAATAAAATAAACCACTGTTTTTTTTATGTTGGTCAATAAAAAGAGATTCTCTACTAAGAGAAAGATGATGATTAAACAATGCTGTCTTTACTCTTACCCTTGAGATTCATTTTTTCTTTCCGAAATATTTCTATGATTAAAGCTGCCACCATTATTGGTGGCATTATTGGGTCTCAGAAACATCATTATAATTATAATAGAATAAACTAACAGCCATATAAGAGATATATACTCATACAGCAGCAACAGTATAGGAATGCTTGGTTAGAGATAGTATCTATTAGTCTGAATAGAAAAGCACTCTTAGGTAAGATCACTAAAGTGCTGCTGAATGGATAGAAATGTACTAAACTTAATGATAGGAAATAACAAATCAACATGCCATGTTTTAGTATGTATTCTATAATGGATGATGTTTCTTTATATATGTATTATATTTTACACACACACACACACACACACACACACACACACACACACACTGCCAAAAAAGTTTATACACATTTTAAGAAAGGAAAACTGTATTAAAATTCAGTATATAATAATATTAAAATTCAATGCAATATTCAATATATACCGATAATAAAAGATGAATACAAGTCACATTTGAGTTCTGCAATTATAGGAGGTGCTCAAAGTGGTTACCATCAGTGTCCAGACAGTTCTGATTATGGCGAACTACTTCTTTAGCAATGTTGACCAAAGTGTTAACATTTCCTAAGATGTGTACACATTTTTTGGCACCCCCAGTATAGATATAAATATAGATATAGATATAGATATATAGTATTTGCTCTAGAATAGTTGTATGTTATATCAATTTTTTTATTTTTTATTGGGGCAAACATTTATTTTAATAGACTATTTTTAAGAGCAGTTTTAGGTTTACAGCAAAATTGAGTGGAAGATAACAGAAATTTCCCATATATCACCTGTCTCCACACACACACAGCCTTTGCACTATCAAAATCCCACACCAGAGTGGAACATTTGTTAGAATCAAGGAACCTACACTGACACATCATTATCACCCAAGTCCATATTTTACATTAGGCTTCACTCTTGGTGTTGTATATGCTATGGGCTTGACAAATGAATAACAGCCTGTATCTACCATTATGCAGGATGCAGAATAGTTTCATTACCCTGAAAATCATCTGTGCTCCACCTCTTCATCCATCTGTCCCCACTCACGCCTGGCAATCACTGATACTTTTACTGACTCCATAATTTTGCATTTTCTAGAATGTCATATTTATTACGTAATTTATTTCATTATGATTTTGGAATAGTGTAGATATTGAAACCTTTTTTTTTTCAATTTTAGATGAAATTTTAAAAGTGTAACCAAATATTTATAATTAATTTCAGCTAAGTTTACTGTAATTTTGATAACTATTACCACCAATTATATAATCTCTGTGCACTCATTTAATGGTTGTAGTAAATTATTCTTCAAAATCCTGTCTCACTTCAGTAGAGACAATATTACTCATTTCCCTAAAAATGTTGTTATTTAAATTAAGATGTAGCCATTTGTCCTCATATTTCTTGCACAAATTACACAGAAATACTTTTTCAGATGAGTCAGACAATATCATTTATCAATACATACTCAAATAGTAAATACCAAGAAGTCCATTTCTAGAATCCTGACATGAGGAGCCTGGTGGACCTAATTCCCAAGTAAACAAGCATAACTGGTGAAAATTATTTTTTTAAACTTTAAATTATCTCAAAACTGACGTAAGGATATGTGGTAAATGCAGAAAAAAATATTCAAGAAAACCTATTAAATCTTGTTAAAAACAGTTCGTCCCACTCTCTTCACAATTTATCTTGGTGGAAGCTCTAATATGGGCAGCAGTCGACAAGAAGATGGGATCCCTTTTCCCCTTGGCTCCCAATAAAGCGTCTCACCAGAAAAGACAAGACATCAATATTTCTCATGCCTTTCTAATCCTAGTGGCAGAGGCTAACCTCCTGGTTAGTATAGCACAGTGTTCAGGGTCTCCCCAACTCATCCAGCTCCTACTCGTATAGAAAAGGTTCTACTTCAGGACAGGAAGGATGTGTACACCAGGAACTTCATTCCCCTTGCTTCACCTTGCTGATAGGGCCGAAGTCCCATGCCGAGAAAAGCAAGCTGGAGAATACATACTGCCTAATGCCAGGTTCAGTGACTTAGAGATTTTACAAAGGGGGAGAAACAGTACAGAAGAAGAGAGAACTCCAAAACCCCAAAGGAACTGACTTTGTTTGAAACAGAGTGTGGAGAAGTTCAAGTCTAAGTTCGTTACCTAAAACAACTGTAAGCAATTAAAAGGAGATTTTAACTTATGAGAGAAACAAGTTCAATTGCAGGACAACTAGGTAAACACACAAAACCATGGAAATGTGTCAAAGAAGAGGCCCCCTGGAGTCAGAAGAAACTTCAAAGACTAGTATCACAAACTATCCCTTCCAGAATGTAACCGGATCAGACAGGAACAATTTATACCAGAAGGCACTGTCAAGAACATTAGAGCAATCAGCCAGCATTTAGTGGATTGTAACAGGTGAGTTTGATAGTAAATGAAAAGATCAAATACAGTAAGGATTAAAATCATATGAATTTATGTTCTCTGACTAAAATATAGTTGAATTACAAATCAGCAAGGAAAAGAAATTTGGAAAAGTCACAAATATGGGGAAATAATACATCCTCCTCTTAAAGGATGAGTCAAAGAAAAAAATCACAAGGAAAATTAGAAATTTGAAACAAATGAAAATTAAGACTCAACATACAAACACTTTTGAGGTATAGCTCCAGCAATTCTTAGGGGGAAATGTATAGCTATGAGGTGTGATTAAAAAGTATGGTGAATGTTTAAATAAAAAAAAGTTATCATAGTAAAAGACACATTGCCATTAATCCCCCTCAAAACACTCCCCCTCACTTCAAACACACTTATCCCATCGTCCTTGCCACTTTCTGAAGCAGTTCTGGAAGTCCTCTTTCATGAGTATCTACTTGCACTGTCATAGTTACCTTGATGTCCTGAACAGATTCAAAACATGTTCCTTTCATGGTCATTTGGACTTTGGGGAAGAGCCAGAAGTAGCACTGTGACAGATCTGGTGAATAAGGTGGAAGAGGACACACCATAATGTTTTATTTGACAGAAATCGCTGTGCCAGAAGTAATGAGTGACATGGAGTGTTGTCATGATAGAGGATGAAGTAAAGACACTCATGAAAGAGGACTCCAGGACTGCTTCAGAAAGTGGCAAGAACAATGGGATAAGTGTGTTCAAAGTGAGGGGGAGTATTTTGAGAGGGATTAATGGCAATGTGTCTTTTACTGTAATGTGTTTTTTTTTTATTTAAACACTCACCATATTATTTTATCATACCTCTTATATATGCATATATTAAAAAAATAAATATCTCAAATTAATAACTTTTCACCATAAGAACTAAAACAGAATATCAAAGTAAATGCAAAATAAGTAAAATGAAGGAAATGATAAAATACAGAGTGAAAAACTTAAAAATACAGCTAGCAAAACAATAGAGAACATCAACCAAATGAAAAGTTGGTTTATTGAAAAGATTAACAAATTTGACAAATTTTAAACTAGAATGCTCACTATAAAAACAGGGGAAAAATCAAATTAATATATCAAGATTAAAATAGGGGTAATATCATTATTGACCTTACAGTAATTAAAAAAAGAAAAAAGAAAAAAAGGATTATAAAAGAATACTATAAATAACTCTATGCTAAAATTTAGATAATTTAGATGAAGCAGAACAATTTCTCAAAAGACACAGACTACCAAAATAGAATCAAATATTCTAAATCTGAACAGAGCTATAACAATTAAAGAGCTTGAGCTAGAAACATGTCAAAAAGAAAAGGAAAAAAAAAAAAAAAAACACAGGCCCAAAAAGCTTCACTTACTGA
This sequence comes from Rhinolophus ferrumequinum, assembly GCF_004115265.2. Lineage (NCBI taxonomy): Eukaryota > Metazoa > Chordata > Mammalia > Chiroptera > Rhinolophidae > Rhinolophus > Rhinolophus ferrumequinum. The sequence continues at coordinate 78,195,598 of NC_046291.1, read as the reverse complement.
ATTTTAACAAACACAGAATAATATAAATTCTTCACAAACTCTTCTATAACACGCAACATGAGAGATCACTCTCAACTCATTCTGTGAGGCTAGTATTGTCCTGATACCAAAATCAGACAGCAATATCACAAGGGGAAATATATATATATATATATATATATATATATATATATATATATATATATATATACATACATACATATGCCAATATCTCATGTGAATGTAGGTACAACAATATTCAAACATACTATCCAACTGAATCCAGCAACATATAAGAAAGGACTATACACTATGAACAAAAACTTTTATCCTATTTGTATCCAAAGCTAGGTAGGTTTAAAATCTGGAAATACATGAATGTAGTATACCATATCATCAGAATAAATGACCAAATGTATATGATCATTTCAATAGTAATGGAAAAAAGCATTTGACAAATTTTGACACCACTTCATGATAAAAATACTCAGCAAATTAGGAATAGAGGGATTTTCTTCAATCTGATAAAGGGCATCTGCAAAATAGAAACAGCTCACTTATATAGTTAGCTAATATATAAATATTGCAAGTTTTCCCCTTAAGATCAAGAAAAGGATATTGATGTCTGTTCTAGCCACGACTATTCAACATCTACCAAATGCTGTAGCCAGGGAAATTAGGCAAAATAGAAGGAAGAAAAGAAAGAATGAGTGAAGGAAGAAAATAAAGGGAAAACAAATAAAAGAACAGGAAAGAAAGAGCAAAAGAAGAAATAATAGAAGTTGATGTAGAAAGAGGTAGAAGTAGTAAAAGGCATCCTGTTTAGAAATAAATAAGTAAATTCACTCTATTTGCAGATGGTATGATCTTATATATAGAAAACACTAAGAAATCCATTAAAAATTTGTTCAGACAAATATATTAGTTCATCAAGATTGCAGGATACAGAATCAACATAAAAAAGTAATTATATTTTTACACACTTATAATGAATAATCCAAAAATAAAATTAAGAAAATTCCATTTTACTAACATAAAAAAGGAATACATTTAACAAAAGAAATGTACAACTTACACTGTAAAAACTGCAAATTATTCTTGATAGAAATAGAAGAAGACCCAAGTAAATAGATATAACATGTGAATGTACTATACGATTTAATATTATTAAGATCACAATATTTTCTATTTTTTTCCTACAGAACATGACAACCCCTATTGAAATCTCAGCTGGTTTTCTTTGCCAAAATTGACAATCTGATCCTAAACTTATACAGCAAGACAAGTGACCAAAAATAGTCAAAACATTCTTGAAAAAGAACAAAGTTGAAGAATTCAGACTTTGAATTTCAAAATGTATTACAAAGCTACAGAAGCCAAAATAGTTAGTACTCATAAGGCTAAATATATAGGTCAGTAGAATAGAATTTAGAATCCAGAAATAAACCCTCACATTTACAGTCAATTTGATTTTCAACCAGTTGACAATACAATTCAATAGTGAAAAAAATAGTTTTAAAAAACAAACAAATGAACAAGCAAACAAACAAAAAAAAAATAGTGCTGGGATAACTGGATACCCACATCCATACACAAATATGAAGTTAAAATGGACCATAGACCTAACTAGAAAATCTAAAATACAACATTCAAAAGGAAACAACGATAAAGCATAGTGTCCTTGAATTAGACACTGATTTCTTAGAAACAGCACCAAAAGCACAAGCAACGAAAGAAAAAAGTAGACAAATTGGACAATTAAAATTTAAAACTTTTGTATTTTAAACTGTATCAAAAAAGTTTCCCACAACAGTGTGGGGAAAACTTTTGCAAAAACACATACCTTTTAAGAAATTTTATCTAGAAATATATAAAGAACTCTAGCAGTTCAACATTAAAAATCAAAACAAAACAAACTTCAATTAAAAAAAGTGCAAAGAATCGGAATAGACATTTCTCCATACACACACACACACATACACACACACACACACACACACACACACACACACAAATGGATAGTAAGCCCTTGAAAAGATGCTCAACATTATTAGATGTCCAGGAAATGTAAATCAAAACCACAATAAGACGCTATTTTATACCCATTAGAATGAGTATAATTAAAAAAAAAAAAAAAGATAATAACAAGTCCTGAGAAGAATGTGGAGAAATTGAACACTTTATATCCAGCTGGTGGAAGGGCAAAATAATTCACCTAGTTTGGAAAACAGTCTGGCAGTTACCCAAAAGGTTAAACACAGAGTTACCATATGACCTATTGATTTAATTCCTAGGTATATACCAAAGAGAAATGAAAACAAATACCCTCACCAAAACATGTGCATGAATATTCCTGGAAGCCTGATTTGTAAGAGTCAAGAAAAGAAGAAACAACTTAAATGTCCATCAACTGACAAATGGACAAATAAAATGTTATGTATCATACAATCTAACATTATTTGGCAAAAATAAGTAATGAAGTACCAACATATGCTACAACATGGGTTAACGTTAGGCTAAATGAAAGAAGTCAGTCATAAAGTACCACATATCATATGATTCCATTGATAGGAAAAGTCCAGAACAGGCAAATCTACAGAGACAGAAAGTAGATTATTGGTTGCCTTACCACTAGGGAATTAGAAGAAATATGAAAACATTTTAGTGGGTATGGAGTTTCCCTTTAGGGTGATGAAAGTGTGCTAAAATTTTATGATGGTGATGATTGCACAACTCTGTGAATATACCCAAAACCACTGACTTGTACATTTTAAATATGTGAATTCTATTGTCTGCAAATTATACCTCAAAAAAAGTAATATTTTTGATTCTATATGAGGTTTTTCCTACTTAATTTACATCTTGCTCCTCTCATTCAATCCTCAGTAAAATTAAGTAAGTAATAAATAAATAAATTAATTAATTAATAAAACTTTTAGACAAAATAAATAAGTTTTGTTTTGTTTTTCAACATAATTCTGAATGAATTCAATGACAGAATATTTTACTTATAGAAAATGATGTGGGAGAACAGGGTATCCTTGGAAGAATACCTGCATATTTGTATAATTGCTCTGGTGTACCAAGGTGGGCATAAAGAACTGGCAACTATTGCTAAGTACTTGGAGCTCCCGCCCAGGAGACAAAATTCTGGACAGGAACACTTGATGCAATACTAGAACTTATTCTAAGACTAGTTAACATTAGTCAACATTCAGCTTCAGTAATAGAAAATAACTACAATGATAATTCTGTTGGTGTTTACACCCTTTTGTATCCCCCAGGCAATCCTAGACATCAATTTCTTGAAAGAACTTAAAGAGCTTTGGTGCCAGAGAGCTGTCAGTAGAAGATTTAGCGTAATATTACATGAAAACTTTTCCAGACACTGATCAAAAACTGTAAAGGGTGGCTGGAAGGATTCGCAGGCTTCTGTTGAATGATTTTTCTGGAATGCCTGCAAAAAGTAAATTTGGAAAATTCATGACATTAAAAGCTAGGTACCAACGAATGAGGTGGCCAAGGTAACAAATAGTAAATGACAAAGACATTGTTTCCGCTATTTTCAAGGATAGTGACAATAAACCAGTGATGCACTTCAAAATCACTGAAAACACATGTTATTATAGATTTTGCCCTGGTCTAGATTTTTCAACCTTGGTATATTAGTATTTGGGAAATGGTATAATACCTTGTTGTAGGAAACTGTCTTGTGCATGTTTAGCAGCATCCCTCGCTTCTACTCAATTGTTACCAGTAGCACCCTTTCCGTCTGACAACCAAAAATGTTTCCACGTATTGACACATGCAATCTTGGCTGCAAAGTCATCAAACACTATCAGAAATCTACTAAGTTAGGTACTTAGTACTAAGTTTACCAACTGCCCCCCCCTGCCCTGCCCCCAGTTTGGCTTTCTGAACCTCACACATTGAATGATGACGTATCTCTGAGCTTTTGCCTTATATAACATTTTTTGTTGTTGTAGAACACTTTTTTCATTCTTGGATAATCTGGAGTCCTTCCTCACTTTTGTCTTACTCTAGCATGGCGGTGTAAAGAAAACGTGGCTTTGCCAGCTGGGAGGGGGTTTGGGGTGATGGGTGAAAACGCGAAAGGGATTAAGATATACAAACTGCCAGTTATAAAAACAGCCATGGGGATTTAAAGTACAGCCTAAGGAATATAGACAATAATATGGTAAGAACTACGTATGGCATCACACGGGTACTAGACTTATCGAAGTGATCATGTTGTAAGTTATATGTTTAATCACTATGTTGTACACCTGAAACTAATATAATATTGTATGTCAACTGTAATTGAAAAAAATTTAAATACTAAAAAAAGGATCCTTAAGGAAAGAAGGAAACTAGAATTTGGGGAATACATATATATATATATATATATATATATATATATATATATATACTGTGTACTATATATATATATATATATATATACATATATATATTATATATAGTATATATATGTATATATATATATACTGACTTTGCTGAATTTTATCTGTAAAGCCTTAGGCAGATTATTTAAGATTTATATTATTATTATTATTATTAGTCCCAGAGGATTTCTCCAGGTACCCACAGCTTACTATTAGTTGGAGGCAAAAATGGGATCAAAATCATGGTCCTGGTGCTTCAGAATAGTTCCTCCTCACTTGGTTTGCACTGGAATACAGAAGCTGTCCACAAAGGAGCATCACTGATAACAACCCAAATAAATCATCAAAATGAATCTCTTAGATAACAATATGTGGGGATAATATGGATAAAACACCTATAATGTTTTCATAAATAGCCTCTAGTGTGACCACCAATGATCCCCACCAAGTGGTATTCAAACTCTCTAATCCTTTCCCTTTTGATATGAGCTGGACCTACTTACTAGCTTCTAATAAACAGAATGTACCGAAAGTGATGCTATATCGCTTCTGAGATTGGGTTACAAGGGTCTGGCTTCCATTCTGGGTGCCCTCTCTCATTCTGTTATTCACTAGCTCTAAGAGATGCTAGCAGCCATGTTGTGAACTATCCTATGGAGATGCTCACATGACAAGAAACTGAGGTCAATAGTCAGTCATAAGTTATGACCCTCTGTCAAACGGCCCACAAGGAATGGAATCTGGTCAACAGCCACATGAATGAACTTGGAAACGGAGTCTCCCTGGTTAAGCCTTCTTATGAGACCACATCTCTGGCAAATATCTGACTGACATCGCATGAAACTCCTAAGTTGAACCACAGAAGCTATAAGATAATAAGTGTTTGTTGCTCTAAACTGCTAAATCTCGGTAATCCGTTATATGTCAATAGATAACTAACACAAACATAGTGGAATAAAATGTTTCCTGTCTCTTTTTCATTCTCCTCCTCCTTTTGATCACCATCATCATTGCTCACTCTCCTCTCAGATGAGACTGTACCATTAATCTTCTGCACCTAAATTTAGCATGGGCAATCCTATACCTATACCATCGTAACCCCCAATGCTGAGACTTGATATTACCTGTCAATTTTCTTTCCCAATTATAACTGCAATAGGAGGATAACAATTCTCATTATGAAATTATCAGGGACCTGATGTTCATAACTTCACTACTGGTTGTTCAATTCATGGTTAATGTCAATCTCAAGGGCAACCACCCAAATGCAATAGAATTACCATACGACCCAGCAATCCCTCTCCTGGGTATCTACCCCAAAATTCTGAAAACATTTATCCATAAAGATGTATGCACTCCGATGTTTATTGCAGCTTTATTTTTAGTGGCCAAGACATGGAAAGAACCAGTGTCCTTCAATAGATGATTGCATAAAGAAGATGTGGTATATATACAAAATGGAATATTATTCTGCCATAAGAAAAGATGAAATAGTGCCATTTGCGACAACATGGATGGATCTTGAGATTATTATGCCACTCGAAATAAGTCAGACAGAAAAAGTTGAGAACTATATGATTTCACTGATACTAGGACATAATACTGAAAACAACAAAAGAACAAGACAAACAAATGAAGAAACAAAAACTCATAGACACAGACAAGAATTTAGTGGTACCAGAGGGAAAGAGGGGAGGGTGGTGGTAGATGAGGGTAAATGGGATCAAACATTTGGTGATGGAAGAAAAACTTGGGTGGCGACCACACAATGTGATATATAGATGATGTGTTACAGAATTGTGCACGTGAAACCTATGTAACTTTACTAACCATTGTCATTCCAATAAATTTTAATTAAAAAAACAAAACAAAAACAAAAACAAAAATGCAAGTTCTGAATCCTGAATTTAATTTGGGCATCCCAAAGCAAACAGATCTCCTCGGCATCCATATCTCATCCCAAAACCCATTTTCTTCATTGTTAAAATAAAAATGCTATCTTCCCCAACAGATTATTTTCATGAATTCAATGACACAAATACATACAGTTTTTCAAACCTTATCACTGTAATGTAGCAAGTCCTTAATAAACATTACAATTTTTTGATAATATTGTATTAATTTCTTCCTTTTCCAAACTCCCTCGTACTAATAAACCTAGAGGTAATTAGTCTTATGTTTAGGTTTTCTACTTCAGTGAACTCCTTGTTCTAGAACTACTAAGGAATTTATAGAAATAATTATTTATTTTTCTTTTTTCTTTTAAAGTCCCCAAAAGGATTCACTTACTGCTCACTGCTTCTGGAGAAGATTAAGGCCAAATGATAAAAAGGAATTTAAGATCCACTGCTTATGACCAGTTCAAAATTTCTCTTTTTCTCTATTAGCTAGAACATTGGCTACTTAATTAAAAACTAATCATCAACAATCTCAGAAGCTGAATCATAGTATTTTTTGTTGTTGTTCTTTTTTTTAATGAAATGGTGTCAAAAACAAACATGGACTAATAGATTCTTGGTTTTCACACAATGGAGAGAAAACACTTTTTAGATGTTAAAGTTACACTTAACAATACTAATAGTATCAATGTACCTATGCTAAAGAAGACCTTTTCATTATCATTTAACCTGTCAGAATATTCAGGGCTGAGTTTCAGGGAATAAACAACTACCAATCTACTATCTAAGAGTCAGAGTATACAGTAATTTGAGAAACACCCGAAAGATTGACCTATCCATAAAAATACATTCTTCACACATCTCTAATGACACCTTAGTTGGATTTATGGTGTTGGGTTAAGCTACTGTGCTTTTGCTTGCACACACTTAGTAAAATAACTTGTCAATCTCTTAACAGCTACTAATAATTTATTGTGAATTAGTGTAACTATACTTTTTGAGATTAGGGTTGTTGGTAACTCAGGTTTGATAAGGAAAAGAGTAGAGAAATCCATCAGAGCATCAGATGTGAAAGCAGCTCTACTAAAGAGAATCCTGAGCAGCCAAAAAGAAATAGAGCAGCATATAGTGACTCAGGAGATAGAAAAAGGAAGGTACCGAAACAGAATGGATGTGTTTCATGTGAATTAGTCTAGAGCTGGTGCTGGAACATTTCACTTTCATGATGAGTGCTGTCTGAGAAAGAAGTTTCATGAAACTTTCTTAAGTGATTCTCTCAGTAACAGAGAACCTAATATATAACCCAAATAAGTTGAGGAAAACTTTAATCTTAAAGGGTCATCAATGTGCACCCACTGTTTTTTTTTTAAAGTTTATTGGGTTGACAATTGATAGTAAAGTTACATAGGTTTCAGGTATACAATTCCGAAATGCATCATGTATATATCACATTGTGTATTCACCACCTAGAGTCACTTCTACTTCCATCACCATATATTTGATCCCTTTTACACTTACCTGTCAACCTCCCCCTTTAACCCCTAGTAACCACTGAACTATTGTCTGTGTCTATGAGAAAAGTTGAAATAGTGCCATTTGCAACAGCATGAATGGAATTTGAGATTATTATGCTAAGCAAAATAAGTCAGACATAAAAAGACGAGAACCATATGATTTCACTGATATGTGGTATATAAAATTGAAAACAATAAAAGAACAAGACAAACAAATGAAGAAACAACTTCTGGGGCTTTTGGTTTCAATTTATCTATTGACGAATCCAGATGCTTAAGAGAAGTTTGGTTTTTGTTTGTTTGTTTTGTTTTGTTTTTATGCTTTGAGTTCAGGAATGATCACAACAAAAATTTGTGAGATATGTCCAATAATGTGTTTAATCTATAATACCTTATTCTATATATGTTTATGATATAATGGACTCCCAGGTAGTGTTGGAAAGTTGTTGTTTTCTTGTAATGTTTAGTACTTTACATCTTGAAATATTTACTGGATGTGACTATCTTCAAATATATACACTGTTCACATGATTTGAAAATATAGTCTTGGAGCAAATTTGAAATGGCAGCACAAGTAGTATCAGTTCACTGTCACAAGAAAAAAAGGAAATGGAAGAGCCCTAAAAACTCATTTTGCAGCCCAGGAGACGGTTTTCATAAAATTAGAAGGAAAAAAAGGGGGTCCCTAAGCAACAGTATTATATTTCTTAAGCAATTGCTGCTACTGATATAAAATTATTTCTGTAATTCTTCTGTGGCATTGGTTGACAATAAAGTGATTACTAGAAAATTTTAGTAAATAGCTGTTTTCTAAATCTCCAGGTTTAGGAACAAGAGAATCACTTGAGTGTTACCTGCTTCAATTATTAAACTAGTTTTAAGGTTACATGATTAAGTATATAAATCAAAATAAAATGTGATCTTCTACCAGCACAAATTTGCAGAAGTGCAATGTGGTTTCATGAAATGAGGCCAACAAGGATCTAAATAAAATTTTGTTTCAGTGCATATAAATGCAAGATGGCATAATGTAAAGAATTAGAAGTAGGATATTCCATTACTACACAGCTCCTTGATCTCTCTGGGTTCCAGTTTCCTTATCTGTAACATGAAGGAATGCTACTAGATGCTATCATATGTTCCTCTTAGTTCTAACATTCAAAGATAAATGTAAATGTTGTGGGACTACTAAAAACAGAGTCATGTGAATAGCTAACATTCAACTGCATCAATAGGGCAATGATAATTTGTTACTCAGTCTCCTTCACTATTATACATATATATATATACATATATATATATACACACACATTTCTATCATACACACACACGCACACACACGCGCGTGCACACACATACCAGGGGTGCCAAAAAAATGTACACAAGTGGACACTTTGGTCATTGCTCAAGCAGTAGTTCGCCGTAATCAGAAGTGTCTGGATGCTGATGGTAACAACTTTGAGGACCTCTTGTAATTGTAGAAGTCAAACGTGACTTGTATTCATCTTTTGTTATCGGTATATATTGAGTATTACAATTGTAATACAAAATTTTCCTTTCTTAAAATATGTATACATTGTTTTGACAACCCAGTGTGTGTGTGTGTGTGTTTGTGTGTGTGTGTTTGTTCGTGTGTATTATTTATATATATGTATATACACACTTATATACATATATACGTATATATGTATATATACGCATATGTGTGTGTGTATATATATATATATATATATATATATATATATATATACACGCAGCAGTTTTAGATTCAGGACAAAATTGAGCAGAGAGCTCCCATATACCCTTTCCTCTCCTACACATATAGTCTCCTGCACTATCCACAACTCACACCAAAGTGGTGCATTTGTTACAAGTGATGAACTTATATCGACACCTCCATAGCTTTAGATTAGGATCTATAGTTGACATTAGGGTTTACCCTTGGTGATACATATTCTATAGATTTTAACAGCTTTATGTCCTTTAACATGTTCATTCAATGTTTGTATTGTCTTAATAACCAGATCACTACATGATGGTGCAAAAGGGCATTATAATATTCCCCACAGTGAGTGCTGAGAAATGACATTTGAATAATGATCCTTTGATGCAATCTAAAAAAAAAAAATCTCTACAGGTGATTCATTCCTCCATTACCTCAGAAACCATTCCTTGTTACCTTTACCCTGCAGAGCAACTTAGCTGTGATATTCCACAGCTAACAGATAGTAATCATTTGTTAACATTGAGTTGGATAGCTCAAATTTAAACAAAAGACAAAAAAGATGAAACATAATATAAACTTGAAAATTTCAGGTAATTATTCTTTCAGTAGAAAGTTACCTGTTCAAGGAATTTTTATTATGTAATTATTATTTTTAAAAAATGTCATAAATACCCCCAAGACGGGTGGGGAACTGAATAACGCATTACTTACTGAAGGTCACATTACTAAATGGAGCAGCGGGCTTTGCTTTGAAGTCTTTTCTCCTAACTAAAATATATCTTTTAAAGCGTCAAATACAATAACCATTCCTCAGGACTATCACCCATCAGGAAAAGATTTCTGAAGTTTAATATCTTTTTCCATTGCAATGGGACTTTTCCAGTGAAGTGATATGAATGCTTTGAACATTTTCAATCTAGCCACAGGGTCTTCTTTTGTTGTATGGAAAGTATCCAGAATTGCTCCATCTGGTGTAAGAAATCCTTTTAGTACAGAAAATTTTGATTCATTATGACCAAACCCCAGCAAAGTTCAGATCTGTTAACCCTCGTGAAATGTACAAGTTTGAACAATATGTTTATCCCTGTAAATTGTGGTAATGAGTTAATATTACATAAATTATGACAGACATACTTAATAAGTGATCCTCCACGCCATTTCCTTATCATGAGTAGAATTAGGGGCAACTGTGCCTCTCATTTCATCACCTTTATTTTTGATTGATCCTAACGTAGGGATTATGTCATTAATGAGATAATGAAGTGAATGAAATTAATTAAAGAAGAGGAACTAAAATGTCTGCAAAGAGAACTAATAGAGGAAGAACCTATAATCTGATAAAACACAAAAGCCTTGGTTAACAATAAAATGAGGTTTACACGTCAACACTTGTTTTCTATAACTCTCTCAGGAGTAATCCAGTTATTTTCCTTGCTTCCTCCCCAAAGCTACTTCACTCTACAAAGTCACAGAGCTTGTATATTGTCTATGCACTCACATAATATATGCGTAAATCAAGTTGCTGATACTTATTCTGATTCTAATATATTTTCATGAGGCACAATTAACAAAGGATCACACTATAAAGTAGATGGAAGCACAAAAGATATGTGGAAAAGTTGTTGAGCGCTCTTGATACCACCACCACCATCATCATTGGTGTGTAGCTCATTTATTGGCTGAGCACTGTCTGCTAGCCTCCTAGGTTTACATTTAATCACTTCAAATAGCTGGTGATGTTATTTAATATTAAGTATATGCTCTACAGACTATTCATTATCATTATTAGGTTCACTTCACTAGGGCAAATTATTAACCTACTCTCTTTCGGTCCCCAAGAAGTTAAGAAACAACTTCTATCCTACACAGATAACTGAGTAGAAAATATAGTGTCAATCAAAAGAACAGAAAACAAAATCTTTACTGATTATGAGTTTAATATAGCTCCCAAGGCATTTTTATAAATATGTCATCTATCCTAATTTATACTATTTATTATTTTCCATTATTAGATAATGTTAGTATTTTCTGCACACCATATATATTAGACACTGTGCCAAAAATTTGTATACATGGATCTAAATATTCCTAGACCCCTAAAAGTGAGAAAACTGAGCCTTAGAAAAACTAAGTGGACTCCCCCAGATCACAGAGCTAATTAAGTGATTAAACTGGTATTAGAATCCAAGTTTTCTGTTGCAAAACATGGCCTCTCCACACTATATTATGTTTTATTGGCCCTTCCATCTCTAACACTCTTTGATTTAAAAACAATGTTTGCAATTTTGTTTCTGATTAACAATACAGATTTTAATAAATTCTTGGACATTTTAATTTTATATGACTACTCCATATGGCTACATCCTTTACATTTAATACAAAAACTAGATTTTTCTAAAAAGTAATTTCTCTCTAGGAATGTAATTTAGTAATATGGCAGGCATAATATGAAGAATACAAAGTTATAAATAGTAACTGGTAATTCTTCTGAGGAAAAGCTACTTTGACACCATTGATTGAGGAGGTTTTCCTTTCTCATTGTATGTTTTTGGCTACTTTGTTGAAAATTAGTTTCCCATATATGTGTGGGTTTATTTCTGGGCTATCAATTCTGTTCCATTGGACTGTCCATCTATTTTTCTGCCAATACCATAGTAGTTTTATTATTTAGTGTTGGAGTATAATTTGAAGTCAGGGAATGTGACACCACTTGTTTTGCTCTTTTTTACCAGTATTGCTTTGGCTATTTAGGGTTTTTTGTGGTTCTATACAAATTTTACGACTTTTTGTCTATTTCTTTGAAAAATGCCATTGGGATTTTGATGGGGATTTCACTAAATCTGTATATTACTTTAGATAATATGGTCAATTTAACTATGTTAATTGTTCCAATCCATGAACACAAAATATCATTCCATTTCTTTGTGTCTTATTCAATTTCTTTGGACAATGTCTTGTACTTTTCAGTGTATAGGTCCTCCACTTCTTTTGTTAAGTTTATTCTTAGGTATTTTATCCCTTTTAGGAATTGATAATGAGATTGTTTACTTCATTTCTTTTTCAGATATTTCATTGTTAGCATATAGGAACACAACAGAGTTTTGCACAATGATTTTGTATCCTGCCGCTTTACTGTATTTGCTGTTTCTAATAGTATTTTGGGGGAGTCTTTAGAGTTTGCCTAGCATAGAATCATTTCGTCTGCAAATAGGGAACTTCTTTATTCCCAATTTGAATGTCTTTTCTTTCTTTCTTTTGCCTGCTTGCTCTGACAGCACACACACACACACACACACACACACACACACACACAAAACTTAAAATGGGTTAAATAATTGAATATAAGACCTGAAACTATAAAATACATAGAAGCAAACTTAGGAACTAAACTTATGAACTTTGGTCTCAGAGGGGATTTTGTGAATTTCACCCCACAGTCAAGGGAAATAAAAGTAAAAATAAATGAATGGGACTATATCAAAATAAAAAGCTTCTGCCAACAAAAGAAACCATCAACAAACCAAAAAGGCAACCAACCAAATGGGGGAACATATTTGCAAATGATACCTCCAATAAAGGGCTAATATCCAAAAAATATAAAGAACTCATACAACTCAACAACGACAAAAAACATACCTAATTTAAAAATGGGTAGAGGATCTGAACACTTTCTCCAAAAACATAAAGATGGCCAAAAGATATATGAAAAGATGCAAAACCTTAACAGCTATTAGGGAAATGCAAATCAAACCCACAAGGAGATACCACCTCACTCCTGTCATAATGGCTACTATCATCAGTAAGAAAAAAAGTAACAAGTGTTGGAGAGGTTGTGGAGAGAAAGGAAACCTCATACAATGTAAATTGGTGCAGCTTCTATAAAAAACAATATGGAGGTTCCTCAAAAAATTAATAATAGAATTACCATATGACCCAGCAATCCCTCTTCTGGGTATATACCCAAAAAGTCTGTAAACATTTATCTGTAAAGATATATGTACTCCAATGTTCATTACAACATTATTCAGGTGGCCAAGACATGGAATCAACCTAAGTGTCCTTCAATGGATAATTGGATAAAGAAGTGGTACATATATATATATAGTGGAATATTACACAGCCATAAAAAATGATAAAATATTACCATTTGAGACAATATGGATGGATCTTTATAGCATCATGCTAAATGAAATAAGTCAGATGGAAAAGGATAAGAACCATATAATTTCACTCATATATGGGATATAAAACAGAAAGTAACAAAATAACAAAAGAAACAAACTCATTGACACAGACAACAGTAAGATGGTTACCAGAAGGGAGGGGAGATGGAGGAGGATGAAGATGGTAAAGGGGGTCAAATATATGGTGATGGAAGGAGACCAGACTTTGGGTGGTGAGCACACAATGCAGTATACACATGATGTATTATAGAACTATAAACCTGAAACTTCTATAATGTTATTAACCAATTACCCCAACAATGTAGAAACAAACTTTCTACATTTTTTTTAAAGGGGCTTTCTTAAGTAAGCCCCTTTAAAAAAAATGTAGAAAGTTTGTTTCTATGTGATTCCAAACATTTGGTACAAAATAATTTAAGAAAAGTCACCTTTGGACCCTTTGTGAAGATCCCTAGTAATTCATTAATTTGTATCCAAGAATTTCATTAACACATGATTATTTCAAAACTACTGTGAAATAAGTTTATTATGATATTAATAATTATGGAAAATTGAAAAACGGAGAAGTCTATTTTTTTGTAAATTAAAAAAAATCCTCGATTGCAGCACATTATATGAAACTTAACCTTTCAGAGCCAATATAATATCTCAAAAAGTGGATTCAACACATACAACTGATCAGTTTACCTTCAAGGAACAAGAGATTCACTAATGGTCTAATCAAGACATGAAGACCAAATGTTTATTTTAATATTTGGACCTTGTGGAAATTTACCAAATACTTAAAAAAATTATTATGGAGTCATTCAAGAATCAAATATGTGATGCCAGCTAAAACAAGGGATTATGTGTACTTAGTAAAAATATACACATATATACACAAATCTTTTCAAGAAATTCAAATTTTCTTAGTTTTGTACTTACCAAATACTACATAACAAAATTATAAAGAATAAGATGCATGTAAATAAGAGCCAAGGTAGATTACACATGGTAGGTTAATGAGCATTCCATGAATAATAAAGTTTGATTGAACAGCCTTGTTTAATCAAAAACATCAAAATGTGATTTTGGCAAAATTAACATATTCCTCAATAAAATACATTTGTCTGTATTTCTTTTGGGGAAAGCCCCTTTAAAAAATGTAGGAAATTTGTTTCTGTGTGTTTCCAAACATTTGGTACAAAATAATTTACTTAAGAAAAGTCACCTTTGGACTCTTTGTGAAGATCCCTAGTAATTCATTAATTTGTATCCAAGAATTTAATTAAGACATGATGAAATAAAATGTATTGGAGCTGGGGAGAAATATAAGCTTACTACTAGAAGCCCACAAGCAGATGCTTAGGATTTTTTAAAGATTATAAATCATAGAATTATTGGTTTTAACAGTAGATAAAATAAATTCCTTATAAATACACACACACACACAAAATAACGGTAACATGCATGTACTTCTTCAACACTAAAACCTTAACTCAGGATGATTATGATTTATTTGGATGAGAGGTGGAGAAATGTGTTTTATAAGTTTAAACCCTCATTTGTAGAATAATAAATCCAAATACTGAGAGAGAGGCAGACTGAATACTTATATGATGTCTGAATTTAGCAATTAGCACAAAAAACTTGTTTACTTCAGTAAATTTTGAAAGTGTCTACCATCAATACCCAATTATACATTTTTATTAGGCATAGAAAAATGTTGGTGTCCTGCTTTCTTTTACTTGTTTGCTAAAACAAGCAGGTAAGGTAAAATATGACTCCAAAATGACACATACTGTATTAAAAAGTAATGTTAAATGGCTTAGCATTTATAATTGTTTCCATTATTTGGATTTCATTTGCTACTACATGTACTAAAATATAAGATAAGCATATCCTGATTATGTTTTAAGTATGTAACACATCAAAATAGCTTATATATCTTTGTATTTCATTGGATAAAGTAAAAGTATTATCTGGGGGGAAAAAGAGAGAGTGAGAAATAAAAATGAAACAGCCGAAAGCTAATCATGGTATTTTAATGCACTTGCAATTCAAGTGCTAAACTTTAGGAAAACTTTATGGGATTTTTTTTTTTTCCCGGCAAAAGTTATTTACAACAATTTGTGTTAGGCTTAAAAATGTATCTCTAATTTGCTTTCTTTTTCCTCATCTTAATTATCAAGTACAGATGGAAAGGTTACAATTCCATCATGTTTAATAAATCAAGTGAAAACATTATACGTAAATTAGAAGTAAAAAGCTATTTACCTGCATGGAAATCTATTCCTACAGCAAATGAAGTTCCTGATATAGGCATCAAAGCATCCATTTTGTCACTTGGTTCCAGAGGGATTCCCCTGATTCCTTCATGAACAGAGTACATAAGAAATGACTCTATACCTAAATCAAAAACAAACAAAAAACAAAAAGTTCAATATATACTCATGGGATGTAAAGTACAGCATAGAGAATATAATCAGTGGTATTGTTCATAGCTATGTACAGTGTCAGATGGGTAGTAGACTTGTCGGGGTTATCACTTTGTGAGGTGTATAAATGTCTAATCGTGTTATTTTGTACACCTGAAACTAATATAAAAAAAACGACAAAACTCTTGAAACAATAAAATAGTACAAAACAAATACTTAACATTAGAATCATTCATTAGCATTATTTTTAACAATCTAAATTTCTTTCATAAAAATAATTCTTAGCCCTCCCACCCCCCACTGTTTTTTTGTGGCACACTACATTTCTGATAAGTTACAGGGTAGGTAGATTAAGTATTCTCAAACTTGAACATGCATCAGAAGCTCCTGGAGGATTTGTTAAACAGAGATTATTGGACCCCATCCTAGAGGCCTGATAATTTGAATTTCTCAAAAACAGTGACGATGCTACCGGTCTGGGAACTTTACTAAAGTAAACACTGAGGTAGGTAATACTTGGAAGCGTAACAGTTTTCACAAACAAATCCACCCCCTCTCTAAAGCCCAGGCATCTGCTTAGGTATGAAAATCTATTTCAATTTTAGATAACTAACTATATCACTGCTACTTTTCGAATACAGGTAGATTTCTTAAACCCTTTTGAATACTAAAAATATACTAAGGCTTATTTTTTTGCTAAGATCTTGCTTTTCCAGCCTCAAAAGTATGTCCTAAAGTTTGAATGCTGATGTTTATGAATTTTCTACCAGGTTAGAAAGTTTATATATACATACATACATACATACATACATACATACATACATACATATATGTATATATATATGTATATATATGTGTGTATATGTGTGTATATATATATATATATACACACAGAGAGAGAGAGAGAGAGAGAGAGAGAGAGAGAGAGAGAGAGAGAGAGAGAGAGAGAGAGAGACATGTGTTCTTGTGAAAACCAGCATGCCTTGGTTTAGCTATGTCTTCATCGTTTTCTAACCGGGCAAGCTGGTTACCTTCTCTGTGCTTCAGTTTCCTCATCTCTAAAATGAGGATAATAAGAGACCTTCTTCTGGCAGCTGTCTGCTCTAGACTCTACCCCCGTTGACTCCTCTGCCAGTGTTTCTCTTCTTAAATAAACTTTCTAACTTCTAAAAGAAGATATAAAGAGACCTACTTCTCAAGGTTATTTGAATTAATGGGTTTAAGGTACTTAGAGCAATGCCTGGCACATAAGTGCCATAGAAATATTTGTTTTAAAATAAAATATACTATAAACATACATATTTCTTATATAAGATTGAAACTTTTTCAATAGATTTAACTTATGATTACTGGACAAAAAGGTCATTCTACAACCAGAGCTTTTGGGGAATAATAGAAATAGAGTCCATGAAAGAAGAAATAGGAAGCTAGATTGGTTAAGTTCCCAGTCCTCTGCAGCGCTCTTCTCCCTCAGTTAAACAAATCTGAGAACTCAGAGTTTCTCTGGTACCTTTCTCTTAACTAGTTGAAACAAAGTAAACATACTTTTTTTTTTTAATTTTCAAATAAACTAAATTCAAATTAGATTGTAGTTGTAGCCAATCAACTATTGCTTTTTACCTGTTTTCATGTTGAAGGTAGCTTCTACTGGATTTTGTTAAAGGTTTGATAAATTGTAGTTCATGAAATTAACTAAATTCTTAGAAAGTTTTACAAGAACAGTGATACTTAAATATTTTACATTAAAACATTAAAAATCATACATATATGATACTAAATAATATACCATTAGCCTAATAACAAGCAATATGATTTTTCTTTCTAATTTTCAACTGACTTTGGTTGCCTAATATGAGCATGGATGAAGTAAATGCATCAGAACTAAGATTTTTCAAAACTTGATACCTTGACAGGACATGCGGTTCTTTTGGAGATAATATCCCATGGTACATACACAAGTCCTTGTAGTTTCAGATG